>NW_020797889.1:2845727-3445727 GCF_003369625.1 Aspergillus mulundensis
TGTAAATATATAAATATATTTTTTAAAGTAAAGGTAAATATTTTTATATTTTATTACTTATATAATTATATAATTAAGTTATAACCTAGTGCTAAGCCTTTAARTAAGTATATTTATTTATTATTTTTAAAAAAGCTTAAGGTCCTACGCGAATATATTAAAAAAGCCTTAAAAAAAGGTTAAATATATTTATTAAAAAGCCCTGCGGGAGCTTTAGTATTATTTATATTAAAAAAAATAATAGCCTATATTTTTATATTAACTACTAAGGCTTAAATACTATTATAATTAAAAATATATACCCTTTACTATTACTTAATATAATACTTAACTATTTAAAAATAAAAAAAAATTTTATATAGCTTAATTTATGTAATACATACCATAGGCTTTAAATTTATAAAAAAAATAAGTAAAAAATAGTGTTTAAAACATGCTTTAGGCTTTATAAATACTAAGTTATGCCTTTTAAATTAGTAAATATACTAATAATATTTTAATTTTATATAAACCATGCCCTAGCTAGGCTAATTAATATAATTTATATTACCTACTTAAATAATATTATTATTTTTTTAGAAAATAAAAAAAAAACATAAATAATATATATAAATGGTCCTTAAAAGACTGCGTAATTTTAAGCTATATATAAAAGTTAGTAAATACTTATTTTATATTAAAAAGATTAACTTCTTAGGCTTTATTATAATTATTAATAAAATTAAAATAAAATTAAAAAAGGTCCAGACTATTATAAAGTGGCTAATACTAAAAAATATAAAAAAATAATATTTTTTTTAAAATTTTATAGCTTTTATTAAAAATTTATTAAAAATTATAGCTAAGTCGCGGTAGCGCTATTTAATCTTATAAAAATTAATATAGTTATAAAATACCTATTAAAAAAAAATATTAAAAGTATTTAATATACTACACCTAAAGTTCACGGAGTGGCCCCTATTAAAATACTTTAATTTAAAATTATATACATAGTTATAAACTAATACCTTGGGATATGCTATTACTAAAGTATTATTTTAATTAATAAAAAACATGTAGTAATATTTAATTACCTTTTAATTTTATAAATTAAAAAATATAAAAACCTATTATAAAACCTATAACTTTAAAATACTTATAATTATAAAATATTTTTAAGTTTAAAAACACTACCTTAAAGGTAATAAGTTTTTTATTAAGGTACTTATAAACTATAATAATTTATAATAATTTATAATAATTAAGGACCTAACACAAAGGCAAGCATGATAAGCTAAAAAACTTATAATTTTTAACTTTATTATTAAGTATTATTTAGGTGCAAGAAACCTGGTAAATACTTTAAGTAAAAAAGTAAATTATATTTTTTTTAAAAAAAAGAAAAGAGCTGCAGGCGGGATAATCCTTTATAAATTATAAAAATAATTAAATAACTAAATATTATTACACCCTAAATTTAAGTTATGAATTAATATACAAGTAGCTATGGTTAATAAAAACTAGTATATAAATAAATTATAATTAAGTATTAAAAAACTACTATAAATAGCCTAAGACTATAATAAAAAGTCTAAAAAAATAAAAAGTAATCTTGTAAATATAAAACATGTAAAAAATTTTAAGTATTAAAAAGTAGTAAATAATAACTTATTATATTTTAAAAACTAAGTTTATATACTAAAGTTAGTGGTACTATATAAAAAAATTATAAAAGTAAATTATAATAAATCCTAAGGTAAATACTAAGGTATTAATATTATTATTATAAATATCTTGCAAAGGTACTATTAGCTAAATATAACTAAATATATTAAAAAGCATGTTAAAAAATATAATAAATATTAATAAATCACGGTTTATAGGCACAAGCTATATAAACTTTTAAAATTATTAAATTTATTAAAAGCGCCTATAAAATAAATTAATATAGATTTTATTATTAAATTACTACTTATAAAGTATAATAAGCACGTGTATAATACTATCCTAGTGGTAGTTAAAATATATACTAAATTTATATAATATATTTCTTGCTTAAAAAGTATTAATATAAAATAACTTATAAATACCCTTATAAATAATATTTTTTACTTTATTAGTATACTAAAAAACATGGTTAGTAATTATAAAAGTTTTTTTATTAATATATTTTAGGCCACGCTAAGCCATTACCTAGGCGTAAAATAAAAACTATTTACTATATATTACCCGTAAATAAATAGCTAAACTAAAAGGTAAAATTAAGTTTTTAAGCATTATCTTCGCGCCTATATTAACTAGTATTAAAATAATTAATTATATTAAATTAAAATAGCGTAGTTTATAAATAATAATATATATAAATAATTTATAAGTTATATACTTATTAAGGCCCTTATAAACCTAAAAGTTATTATATATATTAATATTAATAAACCTAAGCACGTGTTAAATATTAAACTTTAAAAAGCTATAAAATTTGAAAAAATCCGCGCAAAGCTAAAAAAGTAATTATAAAAATTAAAAAAAATAATAGTTATATAGTATAATAAAAAGCGTAAAAAAATAAGTTTTAAAGTTAATAACTAAGTTATACTTTATATAAAAAATATTAAATTTACAAGGCTAAACTATAAACTAAGTAAGATATTTATTAGCCTATTTTTAATAATTATAAAATAAAAAAGGTAGTTATATAAGCTACTACTTTTATTAAATATATATTAATTATATAATATTTTTTATATTACACTTTTAAAACCTTATTAAGGTAATTTATTTTAAGCACTAAATATTAGTTTTATACTAGTAAATAGTAAGAAAGAATACTTTATTAAAAAAATTCTTAATATTTATAAATATAAAAGTAAAGTATAATACCTTATAAAGTAGCAAGGTTAAAATAATATAAAAAATAATATATAGAAGCTAAAGGCCTATATAGCTAAAATTATAATACTTAATAAGTTTAAGTAATCTTATAAAAATAAACTATAAAGGGTAAAAAAAAGGCGCACTTAAAAGCCTACTTTTTATAAGCTATAAGTAATAATAAAAAAAAAAGCATATTTTATTTTTACTAATTAACAGCGCCCGCAGGGCCTTTAATAAAAAAAAAAATAAAATAAAAAATAAAATAAAATAAAAAATAAAACTTAAATAAGTGCCTAGGTAGCACGGCACGCAAAACCCTAAATACCTAATATAAAAATAATACCTAGCAGGGCACTAATACTAACCCTTAATATAAAAGCTAAYTAAATAATAACCTTAAATAGTGCTGTAGCATAATAAACACTAAATTAAAAAAAATATAAATTTATAATAGGGTTAGTAATATAATATAAGGTAAATTAAATATATAAATATATAATTAGTGGCTAAAGCCGCGCTAGCACGAAGGGTAAAAATAATTACTAAAATAGTAGTAGTAAATAGCCTAAAGGCATAAATAAAAATTACACGTAGTATTAATATAAATAATATTAATAAAATATAATTATAACTTATAAGTAATAATATTATTATAAACCACACGGGCACTAGCTAAAAAAAATTTTAAACTAAATATTAACGTGATTAAATTAATAAAAAAAATAACTATGCTTATAGTTATAGTAGCCTAAATAGCTATAAAAAGGGTATTATAAGCTTTTTTTAGTATTATAATATTTATATTTTTTTATAAATTATTATTACTAACATGTATAATATTATATAGGCCTAAAACTTAAAATAGTTTTAGTTAAATTATAATTATATTAAATATAATATATTTTACTAGGGTCCTATAATTATTCTTATAATAATTATATTTTTTACCCGCGGGCTTAATATATTTAAAATATTAGGTTACTACCCACGCATAAAAATAATAATTAATTTTTTAAGTAGTAAGTAATATATACTAAAAATAACAAGCCTAAAGTAAATTAAGGGGTAATAAAGTAAAAAAAACTAGGGTAATAATTAAAAAAGTAACTAGAAAAGCAGGGGCCAGGGCTGGGAGTTATATTAAAGGTATAAAAAAAATAATAATAATAAAGTTAATAACAGGGGCAGCAGCGCGAGCGTAATAAAAGTAAGTAATTTTAAAAGGTATATTAATAATTAATATTATAAAGTATAGGCAGGGGAATATAATCCCTATATATTAAGGGTAAAATAAAAAGTAAAGGCTAAAATTAAGGCTTAACTACTATAATAAAAAAATATAAAATAAAATACTATAATAAGCTAAATAATTACTAATAATAGTATTTAAAATATAATATAAAATTATATTAGGTGTTAAAGCAAGAAAAACATAAAGTAAAAAGCAAGCGTAAAAAACCTTAAAAAATAAAATAAGGTTAAAAATATGTAATATAATAAAGGCTATAATAAAAGTAAACCATGTTTAATTTAACTATTAAAAATAGTTTTAAAAATATAAAAATAAAAAAAATTAAATATAAAAAGCTTATTAACTAAATTAAAAAGGTAAGTACGTAGTAAGGCATAAAAAAAAGGTAAATAAAAAATTAATATAGTAACATGTTAATAGCTAAAATAAAATAATTATATATTATAAATAATTACTAAAAGTATTAAAAAAAGTGCAAGGATAAGAAGATTTAGCTATTTAAAACTTAAAGCCTTATTATAAAAACTAAGTGTAAAGTAAAATAAAATATATAGGTTTAATAATATTAACATGTGGCTAATACCACTAAAATAAATAATACCACGCTTAAAAAGCATAAAAAAGGGTAAATATAAAATATTTTAACTTTAAAAATATAATTAAATAATTAAAAAGTAATAAAAATATAATAAAAAAGGTATATACTTATAAAAGCTATTTTACTTTAAATATTAAAAAAATTTAAAAAAAAAAAAAAAGATTGCAAGGGTGCTTTAATATTAAAACTAAAATATTATACCTAGTTACCGCAGGCAGTAATGCTATATTTAAACCTAGTAATAAAATAAGGTAATTAAATTAATTTTTTACCCTTAACTTTAAATATAAATTACACGTGAACTATAATACTTTATAAATTTAAAAATAGCTTATTTTATAGTACTTAATAAGATTTATAATTTAAATTACTTTTTATAAAAAAAAATATAAATTTATAGATCGCGAGGGCATGATTACTTAAAAAAAAAAGTATTATTATTATTATTATAGTATTATAACTATATAATATTATAATAATATAATTTAGTAGCTTAAAACCACCTAATAAAAAAACTTTAATATTAATTTAACCGCGCGCCAAGGCGGTGGTTAATTATATAATATATAAAAATACTAAGTTTAACTTAAAACTTTAACTTAAATAATCAGCAATTAGTTCCTACTATAAATACACAACACTTTCCTATTGCGGTAATTCATGTTCTCCTAAGCTCAGCGCAGTATACAAAGGCGCCTCACACCTTAGGCCCTAGTGGCTTAGTAAGGCTATTTATTATTTATTTTTTAATAAAAATAAACTAAATATTAATAATACCTTTAACCTTTTTTTTTAAATAAAATAATACTAAATATTAATATACTTACTTTAAATATAAAACTAAGGGTTACTAGCCAGCGCTATAATACCTTTATTATTTTTATAAATTATAATAGCTATAAAATCTGCCTTTTAAGTATTTATAAGCTTTTTTAATAAATAATAAAATTAAATAATCTTTTTAATAACTTATATTTTTTTTATATACTTAGCTTTATAAGAAAATAAAGCTATAATAGGCTAATATTTAAAAAACTAGCTAATAATTATAAAACCTATGTAAAATATATATTTAAAGGTAAAATAATATATTTTTAAATTACTACCTTAATTAATATTAATATAGCTAGTTAACGGCTAAAAAATTTTAAAAAATACTAGTTTATAGTTTATAAAACCCTAAAGGTAGTAAAACACGCGCTTAATAACTACTATATGCTTTTTTATAAATTTAGTAAAAAAATAACTTAAAATAAATATAAGGTAAGTAATATTAGCCCAAGTTTTTAATATAAAATATATTAAGGACTTAATAATACTTTAATATTATTTTAAAATATTTACTAAAGCTTTATACTTTTTAGGAGCAGGCTTTAGCTTTAAGCAGGGATTTATTAACATGCTATAAACTTTAAAATTATTTATACTAAATTAATAAAGGATTTTATTTATATAACTAAGCTAAAAAAGCTAAAGTATTTAGTTAACCTAATTTTAATAAACTTTTATATTAAAATAATAATAGCAAGGGCTAAAATTAAATATTTTAAAATACTTACTTAAGGTATTTTTAATTTTTTAAATCTAGGTTTTATCCCTATTAACTAGTAAAAAATTATTTATATATATAATAATAAAAATCTTACTATTAGTAAAAACTCCTAGGTTTAAATAAATAAAATAAAAGCCTAGTATAACTAAAAAGTTTATAAATAATTAATATTAAATTTATAATACTTATTTTAGGCTATAAAAAGCCTTTTAAAGCTAGTAAACATGCTTAAAGCTATTAGTAAAAAGGTAAGGCTATTTTATAAAAATTATAATATTAATATTCCTATATAAAAATACTATTTTTATATTTATTTATTTAATTTTAAGGTTTAGCATGGTAATAATAATAAATAAAAACTTATAGCTTATTAACTTTATTACCTTAGTAAAAATTTTATAATAGTTAAGCCTATAAACTTACTTAAAATTATAAATTACCTAGTAAGCTTTATAATAAAAAATCTAGTTTTTTAGTTTTTTTTTAACTTTTAGGATTTATTTACTAGGGAATAAGTGTTTTTTAGCTAGTAAGTTAATAAAATTTTAAGTTTTATTTTTTATTAAAAAATTATATTTTTTTACATGCCCTTAAACCACTTATTTTATTTATTTTTAATTTTAGCTTACTAAACTATTAATTTATTTTTTTTAAAAATTTACTTATAAAATATTATAACTAGTACTAAAATATTATTTAGGTTAGGCTTACTAGCTAGTACTTAAAGGTTATTTAAATAAGGTTTATTAGCTAAAGTAATTTTATTTTATATAACTTTAATAATATTTTAGGAATAAAATAAATAAGCTAGCTTATTTAAAATTTAAAAAGCTTTTTTAAGGTTAATAATAGCTTAAGCATGTGTATAATATACTAGGCTAGTATTATAATTAAAATTTAGGTTTTTTAAAAATATGTTAGCTTTAGTAGCTAAATTAATAGCTTTTATTACTAAATTTTTAAGGTTTATATACCTGGAAAGGTTTTTAAAAGCTAGGCTTTTTAGGGATTTATTTTTAAGATTTTTTTTAATATTTAGGTTAGTATTAACTAGTAAGCTTTTAGGGATAAAGGTCCCTGGAAAGGTAAAAGCTTTAAAAATAAAGATTTTTAAAGATATTAAAGCTTTTAGTGCCTTAGGGATAAAGATTCTTAAAGGGTTTAAAGCTTTAGGTAGTGCCTTGGGGATAAATGTCCCTAAAGGGGGTAAAGCCTTAAAAATAAAAATTTTTAAAGGTACTAAAGTAGTTGCTTTTAGTAAAAAATCTGGCCTAATATAATAATTCTTAATAATATTAGTATTATATATTAAAACCACGTGGCTATTATTTAAAAAAACCTAGTATAGCTTATTTATTTTTTTATTAAACCTAACTAGCCTTTTAGTTTTTATTTTACTATTTTTATAAAGCTTTTTTTGCTTTTTTAGTGGGTTTAGAATATAAACCTTAAATTAAAAAATATATATATAAAAAATATTTAGCTGGTAGCTATACTAGGCTTTAAATAATATAATATTATTTAATATAAAATACAAAGTTTAATTATATAAATAACTAGTATTTTTATAAAACTTAAATTATATATTAGCTAGGGCTTTAATATTATATAATATAAATTATATAAAACTAAGTAGCTTGTTAATAAGTATTTTAATATAGCTATTTTATTTATATTAGTTTATACTAAATATTTTTATAATAGCTTTAAAGCTATAAATAAGGTATTATAGGTTATAAATATTTTCCCCCCCTTAATTATAATATATATAGTGTAATAGGAGCTCGGGCGTGATATATTAATAAATAATAAAAAAAACCTAGGTAATAAATTTATTTTTAGTAGTTAGTATTATAACCTAGTAGTAATAAAATTTATTATTTATAATAAAATTAATATATACCTTTTTATTAAATAAAAGTAAATATAGGCCGGAGATATTTATATAAAATAATTTAAATAATTAATTAATAAGTATTATAATACTTTTATAAGGCTTAGCCTGCTAGTATATAATAATATAAAATTTATTAATATAGCTTTTTAACATGTATATGCTATAAACCACCTTTTTTATTTTATTAAGTTAATTTTTAAAGGTATAACTTATTTATTAATGCTAAAGCTAAAAAATTTATTTTAAAAAATAAAGACTACTAGTATTAAAATAACTAGTATTATTAAACCCTAATAAAAATTAAAAAAAATACTTTATAAACTTTAGTAGCTATATATTAAGCTAATTTATAATTATATAAAATAATAATATTAATATTTTATAGCTTTTTAGCTTTTATATTTTACTAGTTAAAGTTAATTAAGTAATACTTATTTAATAGCTAAAAAATAAATATTAGCATAAATAATTTATTTAGGTAGTATAAAATATTATTTAAAGCTAAAATTTTAAGCTAATTATTAATATAATAAGGGATTTTAATAATACTAATACCCTAGGTATTAAAAACTTTAGGGTTAATACTTTTAATACTAGGGCTGTTATAAGGCTTAAGGTTTTAAAATAAAAAGTAATTATAAGTAATATATTATATATAACTATTATTTAAGGTAATTTATTAAATAAAACTATTTTAAATAATTTTTTATTTAAAATTTAAATTAATTTAAATTATAAGTACTAGCTTAAGCATAAGCTTTATATTTTTCCTAAATTTAAAGTTTTTTTAAGGGTGCTTAGCGCCCTTGCTACCCCGGGAGTTTTTTTAAGTAATTTTAAGTTTAAAATAAAGTTAATAATAAGTTTTTTAATTATAAAAAAGTATGTTATAATAAGGGTAATAATATATAATAATATTTATAGTACCCTTATTTTTATATATTTAAATAATATTAAGGTAGTTTTTATAATACTTAGTATTAAGCTTAAATATTTTATTAAAAAAAAGTATTAGGGTGCTAGTGCCCTAGTTTTAATTTAATTTAATAAACTTAATAATAATTATAAAGTTATTTAGGGATATAACTAATATAATAATATTATTTAAAGAATACTTAATAACATGGTTATTAAAGTATATAGCCTTAAAATGGTTAAATTAGTTACCTAGGGCTTAGTAAAAGGTAGTAATAATAAATTTAATTAAAAAAGTAATATTAACACGGGTAAATTCCTATTAAACCTTCCTAAGTTTCTTGCTAAAGTTAAAAATACTTTTATTATAAAATAAAAATATTAGGTTAGCCCAGGCCTTAAAAATTATAATATTAATATTAGGTTTAAAATAGCTTTTAATTTTATTAAGTAGCTTATAAACTATTTATTTATTAGTAAAAAGGTTTTATAAATTAAAACTTAAATAATTAAAAATTAAAGCTATAGCATGGTCTTGGTTTTACTATTAAATTTTAATTTTATTATGGTTTACCAGGGGCATAGGCTTAATAATAGCCTTAATAATAAGCTAAGTAAAAGGTTATATAAAAAGTATAATAGTAATTAAAACTTTATTATTAATACTTATATTTTTAGCTTGGCTTGTAATAGATTATTAACTAGGGGTCTTAATATTTTTACTTATTAAAGCTAATATAGTAAAAAAGGGACAAGTAAGGGTTTTTATAAAATATTTTTAATTTAGCTATTTTAAAAGGTGGCTATAGCTGGCCTTTTAAAGCTTTAAAAATACCTGCTGGTTTTATTTAATTTACTAGTTTTTTAATATTAAAACCGGGATATTTTTTGCTTTAATTAAGGTTATTTTTTTTATTTTAGCTTAATATAGAAGAACTAAATATAAAAAAATTAAATATAAAAAAACTAAATAATAAAAAAATTAAAGTGGTTTAAAAGCTAGGGATTAAAGCGCTTAGGGATTAAAAACCTAAGGTAATTAAAAATAGTAAGCCCTAAAAAGTTATTATAATAAGATTAAGGTTAAATAAATTAAAGCTTATGCTAGGATAGTTATAAAAAAAAAGCTAGTAATTAAAAATAGCTAGTTAAATATTTAAAGGTTAATTTAAATTTTTAAAAAGTAGTTAAAGTTAAAATTTAAATTAAAAAACCTAAAGGTATTATACTACCTTTAAAGGTTTTAAAACTTTTTAGTTATTAAGGGGAACTTATTTTTATTAAAAAATTAAATATATATGGCCTTAAAAAGCGGATGTTTATAAAATTAAAAGCTAATTAAAAAGGTAAAAATAAAAATAAAAAATAAAAAATTTAAAATAAAATAAAATAAAATTATAATATTTATACTTTTATAATAAGGCCTTTGCCCTAAGTATAAGGTTTTTTAATTATTATAATAACTAGTAAAGTTATAAAAAAATATAAAATTAAATAAGTAAAATAAAAAGATATTATATATTTAGTTAGTATAGGTTAACTTAAAAAAAAAGACTTTTAATTAAGTATATAAGTTAAGTAAACCCGGGCTTATAACCTATTAAAAAAAAATAAATAATTATTATATATAAAAGTTTTTTATATTACTTAGTGTACTAAGCTAAATATTTTAGGGATAAATAAAAAGTTTTATGGGTAGTTATTTAGGCTAGAAGAACCTTCCTCCACCGGAGCCCTAAGGCCTCCGGTGGCCTCAGGCACCCACTTCCAGCACCGTCCGCTGTACTTGCAAGTATCCTTGCAGAGGACAAGGGTGTGGTAGTCGTCCTGATGCGTCAGCACCGTCTCACTAACAACATCCGGATAGTGTGCGAACTCGAGGGATAAGGAAAGAAAGACCTACATCCGGATCAACCGTAAGACAAAACGCACACAACCAGCACCTGGCCATCCCATCAAGGAGGATCCCATTTCGCGACGAATACAGCCTATCCGGTCCAATGGGTTCTTCATCGTCTTCCTTTTCCGGTTTCATCCACTTCACCCCCCACCCATTCCTCCCCCACAACTCCCGCAGACAAAGCGGAAAGACATGCGTCGCCCGAACGCCCCTCAGCTTCTCAGGCGGGGGGTCTCTCATCCCCGTAACAACACACCCTCTATCTCTCTCGAGAACACGCTCCCCAAAGCGCAAATGGCGCGGGTCCCGCGGCGACCCGGTCCTCGAGACGGGGCTGAATGATTCGGGCGTGTACAGGCGGTGCAGGGGCGGTTCGTCTGTGTCTCTTGCTTCGATAAGCTGGACGTTCGGGGCTAGAAAGACGTAGCGGCCTTTTTGCAGGGGCGTTGAGGAGCGCGGGAGCGGGGCGGAGCCGAAATTGTCACTGGGGGTTATGGGGTGGATGGACCATTTTTCGGGCGGGATTGGGGCTTCGATGAAGTGCGTGCAGAGTCGGTAGAAGGTGCTGTTGGAGATTTGGGGTGGGGTGTTTATGTAGAGGCCTGGTGTTCCGGGCATGTTAAGAGTACCTTGGGCAGGTGGTTGATCCTTAGCGGTCGACTGGGGCTTACCTCCTAGATGGTCGCCGTTCGCGGCGAAGATGTATGCGTTGCGGATTTGATGGGGGTCGGGCGCTTCGAACGACGGCATGGTTTTATTTAGGTATATTAATGTATTGACGCAGGAGTGAATTTGAAGGGCAATTGAGGTTGCATTGAAGAGGTCCCAATCGTGATATCATGGCTGCGCATATCTCAGGAACCACAAAGATCGACAGCGCAGAGCCCAGTCCCGCCATACCTAGGTAGCCACCTGCAGCCAGTAGATATCGCGCCAGTGCGCAAATGTCACGATCACGCCGCTGATGCATGGTCCCACGGCCTCATAAGCCCAACCCCTTACCATCTCATCAAGATACAAGGATTACATATCAAGCGCACTCCCCGCCACACTGCCCACCTGCAACACCCCACCGCACCCGCGCACCGTCGGGCCAAAAATATCCGCGATAACCGTCTGCCCCGCAACCATAGAGTACGTGCCCGTCAACCCACAGATAACCCTCATGACCGTGAAAACGCCCATGTTCGGCGCGAGGGCTGTCCCCACGCTCGCGAGGAGCATGACTGCCGTCGCGGCGTCGTAGCTTTGCTTCCGGGTGAAGAGTTCGGCGAGGGGCGGGCGACCAGAGGAGGCTGGAGATGCCCATTGCGATTAGCACGGCGGCGTTGGTGATGTTTAATATCTCGGGGGTTGTGTGGAGGTCTGTGGAGATTTCGGGGTGGCGATTAGGAGTTGAGGGTTGTGCTGAGGAATGTTGCGACTAGGGTGTTCCAGCTGACGATGGAGAGGGTGAGGTGTTTGAGGGATCGGCTTTTGCTGACCTCATTTTAGTTCTGGATTTGGACTTGATGGGGAGGTTGTGGTTGTTGTTGCGACTGGTGGCGGCATCGTGAGTCTGGGCTTGGCTTAGGGCTAGGTTTCCAATGTGGATGCGCCCACTCTACTCCACAGCTGCTAAATATATAGAGCATATAGCCTTGATGGCTGTGATGTCTTCTGAAACTAAATGCCATGTAGAACCCGTGTCTATCTTTCTACCTAGGTATGGGACTTGTTCTAGCAAATGGCTCTGTGCTGACAATGTGCTTCTACTTAGCAGTAGTGCTTATAGCAAACATTGGCAATACACCATCATTCCATAATCAATATACTAGGCGGCATGACGCAAGAAATAGGCATTTAACTGCGTGGACAATGTGCACTCTCATGGCTCAAAAGGATATTGCTACTCTGTGCAGTCTGTACAGTCTACTGACAAACTTCTAGTAAGTGCCTCATACTGTCTTCCTCTGTATATTAGCCGGGGCTGTGTGCCTGTCGCTGCATTTGGCAGTCGGCCATGTCAGCCCTGTCCGCTGAGCACATTGTCAATCGGCTTCATAAATCAGGGAAACCAAAGTCATTCAGGATATCAAGAGATGATGACCGGAGTATTTGATCAGATGTATACTTGATCTCGGTCTTAAGCACGGACTTTACACTTTATCAAGGCACGGAGTTTTTATACTCCTATGTAAGTCATCCATCTGATGTCATTTAGGGTTGCTTACATCGAGATCATCCCAATTGCATATCTTCGTAATCTTCACCGGAGAAAAAAGCAAGAAATCTCACTAAATGATATAAGCAACAACAGCGCCACAAGTCTCAAACGTAATTGGCCGGACAAACCGCTCGCATACTCTAAACAACAGAAACCCGACCCAGCCCAGCCCTGACGAAAAGCGGACCCTTGACAGAAAGTCCAGAAAGTCCAGAACCCTCAAGCGTCCCCGAAAAAAGAAAAACGCTGGCCAAGGTCAGTAGCAGCACCAAAACCCCGAGAGTGGATAGCCGGATATTTGCCTTCCACGTCGCCAGCGTGCGTGCCCGCTTCGCCTTGAACAGCTGGTCGCGTTCTGGCAGGGGTAAGTACTCCAGCACCATGCCGCTCTCGTACTCCTTTGTATTGGTGTAGTGCGCGAAGCGGGCCACGACGCGGATCACGTAGCGGATCATGAATTGGGCGAGGAGGGGGGTCTCGAGCGAGTGCACGCGCGACATGCGGTAGGAGAAGTCGCAGATTTCTTTGATCCGCGGGTGGATTGTGGCTCTGTAGGAGGTGAGGGCGTGGCGGATCTCGGCGTCGGTGGGTTTAGTCGTTGTACCGGTGTATGCGGCGTTGAGTTTCTGCAGGCAGTTTGCGAGCGCGGCGGAAGACTCGATGCAGAGGTTTGCGCCTTGGGCGAAGTTGGGCGTTAACTGGGTTGTTAGTGAGGGAGGTTTGTGAGGGGGGTAGGAGGCTACCTTGAACACGGTATCGCCAACGCCGGCCATCCGCCCGGCAGCCCACGTCTTTAAGATCCCCTCCGGGGTTGGTGTCGATGCAACAGAGGGTGTGATCTGCCACAGGTCGCGAAATTTAATGTTCCCGTACAAGTGGTGGTCACCGAGTTCTTCTAGCTTCGCCTTGACTTCGGCCTGCGACCATCGCGGCACGTTAGGGTGGACGTACGTTTGGTCCATCTTGATCATAACGAACCAGTTGATGGTGGAGTCGGCGTTGGGTATGATGGTCCAAAAGGCGTGCGGATAGGAGCGGGTATAGATCTCCCCTGGCTTTAGGGTTGCTGTCATCCCCGTCCCTTTGGTCGGCGTGGTCATGCCGAGACAACAGGTGTAGTCGACAGTCAAGTTGCTCTTGTCTTTGATCAGTGGGGAATCTGCTAATCGCCACATTTCTCGCAGGGTGATGCCATGGACTCCGTCTGCGCCGACGACGATGTCTCCGGTATATTTCTCTCCCTTCTCGGTGGTGACCGTAAGTCGTCCGTCGGAGGTTGTGTTGGGATTGATATCGACAACTCTTGTTCCAGTTTTGACCTTTGAGCGCCCTTCCAGCGAGGTAAAGAGGGCGTATAGGAGGTTTCGGCGGGTGAGTGCTGTGAATGGGTATCCGATCCTGTCTAGGGGTCAGGGAAGGTTGGGAGAAGGAAGGTGAGTCTTACCCAGTAAGGTTCCGCGCAAACATCGGGTGTCGACGAGTATACCCATCAGGAAGGGCGACATTGATAGACTGGATATCCGTCGTACATTTCCCCAGATGGTCAAGAATGCCGAGTTGATCTAGGATACGGCATCCTGCTGGCTGAAGGGCAACGGAGCCACCGATATTCGTCGTAATATCTTGGTGCTTCTCCAGAACAACATAGTCAATCCCAGCTTTCTCTAGACAGTGCGCGAGCGTGAGGCCGGAGACGGCACCGCCGATTATGATAACTCGAAGTTGCGAGCTGTTGGTTGTGGACTTCATTGTGTGGGAGAATTGGCCAGAGACAGGGAAACTACGGCCGCAGACTTCAAGGGAGGCAAGCGACGTATAAGAACCTTTACCTCAGTATCTATTCTTCCTTCTGCGGCGAGCCGATGTAATCCATGTCCTTGGTTGACTCCACCGAGATTATTCATTGGGGATACACTGCCATGTAATCACCGAGACCGCTGCCAGGGATATAATGTAAGAAATGGCATACCTGCCACACAGCAAGATCCGCCATCTCGATGTACCGACCCGGACTAATCTCGGGCTCGGTGTGTAACGCGCTCTGTACCACAAGACGGAGTATCTAGATGTCGAGTCTTTGCCGCTGTAGCAGGAAAATATGCGCTTTTGGGGATCGGTAACGCTCTTCAAGCAATTTCAAGTGGTTGGCGACCTGTTATACATGCTTTTGGTAGTCCCGCTTTGGGACGGTGCTGGGTTCGTTTCTTCTGCTGGCATAGAACTCCTGTTTCTACCCAGGCGTAGCTGTCAGTATGGCGCACTGTTCTGGACTCCTCTTGAAAATAAGAATACATGGAACAGTACTCCTTTACTTACCGCCGATCCCCCAGTAGCTCTTCGCATCTGGCTCTTTAAAATCAAATTATCTGAGAAACCGGAGTAGCCAAATGGTCGCAGGGGTGAGTTGTATTGGACGTCTGATAGGCATACGCGCGTCTTGCATAACTAGGTAATTGTGAACGCAGTGAGAGGCGCTTGGCCCACATTGAGAATCCGGCGGCGAGTGAGTATCCTTGGACATCTAGGAGAAGTTCTTTGAAAGATCTAGGGCTTAGTATTATAAATCTATCTGATTAAAGAGTTACTATCGAAATATTAGTACAAGAAATAGACAATGAAGCAAGCACTAGAGGCACATACCTTGCATATCTTGTAGTCCCACGATGAACTATGGTAGGTAAGCTTCCGAAGCCCTTGATGTTCGATACATGGCACATACCCCATTACCAAGCGGGGAGAAGGTCCCGGCCTCCAACGACCATGGCCTACAAGCGCGCTTCACCAACAGTAGCCTCGGTACCGAGGAAAGGTCTTCAACATACCTCATATCAGGTGCGCAAGAACATTCATCCCACCACGTAATACACCGATCGGAGAGACAATAACCAACATAGTCTATTCGCGTCCTTCAAAGCAGCAAGCGTGCTGTGTACTCGACCACGGTCGGCTTCCCCATCCGTCAATTGACGAGGCCGCTCAACGCAACGATCCTGTTAAAAAGCCATTGCAATTCTAACAATTCGATCGAAGGCAAAGGTAATGTATCAGGGTCACTTGTCCGGAAAGTGATTATGCCCTTTGCACCAGTCCCACTGGGGATCGCATGGCCAGTCAAGCAATCGAAGAGCTTCGTATGCCCAGGCCCTTCAAGGATGCTCCCAGGCAGAACTGGGGCAGTAGTAAGGGGCACCTCGGCGGAGTATTTGCATTTGGGCAGCCAGAAGAAGCGAGCTTCCAGGGTTTTCCTGTCGGGAGAGAGCTTGATGGGTTTCAAGGCAAATCGGCCTCGTCTCCAGAGTTGTTCGACGTGGGATGACATTGTGACGAGATTCGAGCAGGTTTGACATTTGGTATCCGCAGGTGATGCGAGGGACATCCATTGCTTCACAGCCTCGTACCCCCAGAGCAGCTTAAGGAAGTCCCAGAAGTCCGTCAAGGTTTCCGGGCTTCCTCCCTTGGTTGAACCAAGGCTAGGTGGGAAGATTGTTACGGCCGCAACGGGTTCGCTGGCTCTAGTAACGACACACATTTCTCTGTCTCTTTTGATGCACTGGAGCTTCTCAGAATGCGTCTGGCTTTGGCTTCTTGGCAGGATAGATGCACCTACATCGTGGACCGAGAGATTACGCCACTCTCTGACATTCATGTCCTCCTTTTTGACAGGTGATTGATCGGTAGCGCCGTCGATCTGCGAGCTGGTCATTAAACTTGCGCGTCTCTTGGTTGGAGTAACGGGCCCTCGTGATGTTGGTGTTGGTGTTCGACCATTTTCATTTCTCTGCGCAGCTTGGGGTGTACTATCAGCAGCTGGACGAGGTTCCCTTCTTCGTCCAGTATCTAAGTTCCGTTAGCTCGTAGAGGGGAAGTGAGTGCAATGTGTTGAGTGTTCCTCACAAGTCCACAAGGCCGTCACGGCATGGCCATTGCTGATGGCGTGCTTTATCGTGTTGCTCTTTCGAGGGTCCCTGCCTAAATTTTCCACGATGCGACGCAGACGGTGAATATCCGCAAGCCAAAAGCAGGCCCATGTAGCCTTGTCAACGTGAGTAACACCCGTTCTCTCGCTGATGGCTTGGATGAGGGCGGCGCGATCGACGTCCTGGAACTCGCTTGCGGGGTTGCAGTCGTCAGTCATTGTGGTAGTGCAATGGAAAGAAAGAACAAGTTTCTGGGGTGGTTAAAAGTTGACGCTGGTGGTAATGGTCAAGACTGAGGGAGGAGGGAGGAAGAGGAAAGTGGAACGAAAGGAACAGTGTTGTGGGTGAGCACATTGAAGAATTGCTGCAGTAGCAACAGAGGAACCTCCTTTATGGATGCTTGATTGTCCAAAACACTTCTGTTACTTACATTCAAAATCAAAACTCAGATTGGCATCGCAGCAATAAGCTATCAAGGAAGCACCGTCAAACATTACCTTTCCCTCTCCATTCAACACAGTCAAGCCTCATCCTCAGTCACCACATCAACATCCGCCCATTTAACATTGCTATAAGTGCCCCCTTCCTTATACTTCAGTTCCTTCCCATCCTTCATCGTGATCGTGATCTCAGCCGTGTAGGGTATCTCCAGAACCCCTTGAGCCGTCTTCGCCGTAACACGCAGGTTCTGACCCTTAGCCAGCGTGCCCCCAAGCGACCACCTGTACGTCGTCTTCTCGCTATGCTCAGTGCCATGCGTCTGCTTCGACGATCGCTGCCAATTGAATCCGCCTTCCACAGATACAATCCCGGGGATTTCACCCAATACCTTGAAATCAACTCCGAAGGTGGACTCCGTCTCCTGAGTCCAGGTGCTCGTCTCAGTGACCTCGTGCTCGCCCTCAACAGACCACTCGGCGTCGCTCGACTTGAAATGCCATGTCTTGACGTCTTGCGGCGAGATGCCCTCGCCGTTTGTCGGTAGGTCGAGATCAACGTCCGACAAAATCGACTGGTATTGCTTTAAGAATAGCGGCTTCGCCGCGAGAATGCTGTCGCCATCCGTTGCGACTCCCATACCCAGGAGGATCCCACTTCCCAACGCCATGTTGTGCGCCAGATTTCCGTCCGGCTTCCGGCCCGGATTGAAAGTGTGGCCCAGAGTCGTCGTGGAAACGATCTTGCCCAAGCGTTCGGCGCTGCCGTACTCGTGGTTGTTGTAGAGGATAAAATAGTTGAATCTTTCGTCGGGCTCTGGGAAGAACGAGAGCCCGTCTCGAATGGCTTTACCAATTTCATCCGTCGTGTTGTCGCTCCAGGTGAGCGTGATGCCGCGGATGTAGTACTTGTTGTCGTCGTAGTAGACCCTGATGGACTTGAGCGTTAGGCCTTGCTCGATTTTGCAATACTCCTTTTTTTCTCCCCGGTGTCCTCCGACCCAGTCGTTCTCCACGATATAGTCACTGCTCATTTTCCTTTCAGGATACGAAGTTCTGTGAGTAACGTGCTGACTTTGCAATACTAGGAGTGGAAGACAGAGAACTGAGCGTATGATTCAAAAGAATGAGTATTAAGAAGGTTTTATATATGAATGGCTTCTTCGTCCCTAGATTTTAATGAGGTCCCGAAAGCCTTTTGAACTTGTACGGCTAAGTCGAATGTCATCAAAACCATCAACGAAAGGTGACCAGGTATGGTGCCTAGGTGGTATGACAAAGCCAAACACTGTCACGGTGGCTGCCTGATGTCCCTGTCTTGCTGGGAGTGCGGTCCTAATTCTGACCTTCGAGCTACCTGGCCCTGTAGCCTGCCTGCTGTCCGGGTATCTACTCCGATATCCCGCATCCCTACTCCGACTCAATGGTGAAGATCTCGATACTTGGTACCTACAGTTTCGTGTTGTGATGAAACACACAATCTTTAGCTATAGCAATTTTAACCACAGAGCCAATGAAAAACAAAAAATACCCCGCTGCAAGTAAATCAGAAAGGACAACAGTTAGCCAATTCCGGTAAAAGCGCGCATTCAATGCGGCCCAGGCATGGGCAACGCCTTTTGAACAGCCAACGTCCAGTCGGAAACAACAGCCAGCGCAGACCGCAAGTGCTTCATGTCCAAGGCATCCCCTTCGTCAAACGCGAGCGATCGAGCACAGCTAACCAAGTTCTTGACTTGGCGGCCATTAAGCGCCGGTCCGGCTAGCTCATTGAGCTGGTCGTCACTAAAGCCGATGTCTTGGTTACCGTTTTCATTTGCCTGCTTTGCGTGGCGCGTGAGAAATGTTGTCCATATAGCTTTCCGAGACGTAAAGTCCAAGTCGGGATAGGAGAAGCTGAAGTGGATTCGACCTGTATGGTCAGTTAGTATGGGATGGTCAGAGGCGAGGTGAACTTACTTTCAAAAGCAGGGTCAAATATGCCTATCCTGTTTGTTGTGAGAATCATAATCCCCTTGTAGTATTCCAGCTGACGGAGGAAGATCGAGACAAGCGCGTTGCGGACTACATCGGTATCATTCCGAGCTTGGAGGAAGACATCAGCCTCGTCGAGAAGGAGGATTGCATTCCACCGTTGAGAGAGCTCGAGGATCAACGTCAGGCGGCTGTCGACATCGGCAGGGTTTGTGCCTAGTTCTCCGGCACTGACTGAGTATAACGGCCGCTGGGTCTCTTCAGAAATGGCTTCGGCAGTCAATGTCTTGCCGCAGCCCGGTCCGCCGCTGAGAAGCCCGATTAACCCCTTGCCCTTGCCGGCGACGATGTCGTCGAAGTGGTCACTCTTGTATGTGTGTTGGGTGACTAGGGCATGGATGAGTTTCTTTTTGTTGGGTTCGAGGACTAGAGAGTTGAAGGTATCGTGACCCCATTTGATGGTGCGACAATAGTCCATGCCCAACCCACCTAGAATCATTAGAGGAAACCTTGCCATGGGAAAGGAGACTCACCCCACATTTTGGCTCCGAAGCTGAAGCCAAGGACAATGGGACTACATATGGCAAAGTCGTCGTCGTTGTCGGGTATCCCGTTCTCGAGTTGCCTGTAGACATCTTTGCAGTATGTGGCATTTGGCTCAAATGTCCTGAAAGCTTTCACAT
Source organism: Aspergillus mulundensis (assembly GCF_003369625.1). NCBI lineage: Eukaryota > Fungi > Ascomycota > Eurotiomycetes > Eurotiales > Aspergillaceae > Aspergillus > Aspergillus mulundensis. The sequence goes on from NW_020797889.1 coordinate 2,865,912, forward strand.
CTACCATCACTCTTCCGAACGACTGGTACGCATCGTCAGAGAGACCATTTCATTGATTAGGAGGCAAGACTTACAGAGAAGGTGAATTGCTTTGGTTTTAAGTCCTTATTGAGGATCTCTCGCATCGCTGGTCCTTCGCATTCGAGGTATTTCCCGCTTTTCAATTCACAGTAACGTTTCCCTCGTTTAACAGCATGTTTGTAGACATCAGGTTTCCCGTCGACGAAATCCAATGGGAATATCTCCAGATCATAGATCTTACGAACCCCTGGATACTCATCGATCTGGAAATGTTCGACTTTTGAGAAGCCAAGTTTCACCCCGTCAAAGACGATGACGTCGCACAATATCTGCCAGTACAAGACGACATGGTGGTCTGTTGTCCTCTGTCTCTTTCTTGCCTGGCGGAAACGCAGAATCTGCTTCTGCTGGGTAAGTTTGTGGTAGTGGTAAACAAGGGACCCTGGGATAAATAAAGCCCAGAGTAAGCCCCATGAAATTTCCTGCCTACTAAGCAAGGCTTCCATGCTGGCGACATCATTTGCATGGTCTTCCTCTATATACGCCAATGCCACGGATAGATCATTGACCAAGGCCGTATTCGGCTGGGCTTTGGCCTTCTCGGCTTCAAAGGCTTTCTTCAATCCGAACCGCGAATGGTAAAGCAAGACCGGCCGGGCCTACAACGAGTTCAGTAAGTTGCTTCTATCAGCGGATTGGATTTCGCACATTGGGAGGGCTTTCCTGCACCAGGCTCTCACTGCCAGGGTTCAACTGCTGCAGAACCTCTGCCACAAGGGGACTTCTAATCTCGATAACGGTGTCAGCATGTCTGCCTTTGTGATCAATAACACGCCGCACGACAAGTGCAGCGCCTTTGAGGTTCTTCTGTTTCTCTTTCTTGGCCGTTTTCTTGAGTCTCCAGGTGTAGGTGCGGCTGGCATTGGTTAGCACGGGAGCACGAGGACAGGATGTAGGTATTTACTAGTCGTAGCTGGGTGAGACCAGTTAGCAGTCTCTTGAGTCACGGGGTACGAACGGCCTCACTATTCATCATAACGGGCTATGCGCTTTCCCGCCGATACCGCGTCCTTGCTTTCCTCAACCTCTTCCACCACGTCCTTAGCTTGATCATTCGGTTCTGCCATCTCGCTTGAATTGCGATAAAGCATTAGAAGGCTTATCTTACCGGCAGATGAGGGATTAAATAGACGGATGGAGCCTCAGTGTGAGATTGTCCGGACGGTGACGCGGTCCAGCCGCTGGCGCCAACGCATACCATCCATCCTTCGACAAGGGTCTCGATTGGCCTAGAGATATGAGATTCTTTCCCAAGACGGAGAAGCGGGCTTTTTCCTCCCCATCAAGCGAATGATATTGAATCGCTGCGCGAGGCTGAGGCTGAAGATTACTGTCTTCTGCACCGCGACCCCGCTCCGCGTCATCCTCAAGTCGTACACAATGGTGACTGACAAATTCTTCGTAAGTCCATTATATGAGGCTCTTCGTTGACCCATTCTTCGGTGCGCATGAAACTGACTTTCATTAAGAAACGAAGAAAATGGAGAAACCGCAGGCAACGGGAAGCAGCAATGGGTGAGACACGCTTTTCGGGGATTCAACTACGCATACTGACCATGTTCTCTAGCCCTACTACATTCGAACGAGCATTCTCGGCCCACCTTGCGTCCTTGCCGGACAAGAAAAACACGAAAAGAATGATATTCGACGGCATGATGGCATCCGGTCCGATCAACGCCGAAGAAATGCAGAAGTTCGTTGTGGCAACAGAGGAAAGGATTGCAAAAAAGACGCCCATGCGCATCTTCAATCGGATAGTGAAGCCGATGGTGGTCGCTATGAAAGAGTACTATGGCATACTAGACACGATGTGTCAGGCGAACCCGTCTCCGGCAGCTCTTGTTTGGGGTTCGCTGAAGATCATTGTCGATGTAAGAGTTATATCTTACTTCCTTCTTTGATTATATACTAACGTTGTTTATCAAGTGTGCAGATCGTTTTTCCAACCTGTTCGAAATGATTAAACAGCAGCTTCAAGATTTGACGTTCCATCTTGAGCGTATCAACTACTTTGATGAGCTCTATAAGGACACCTCCATGCAGAGCCTGCTCTGCCGGTCATATATAAATGTCCTCCGATTCTGGGCCAGGGTACGGAAGGAGTGCGAACGGAACAGTAAGCCAATGTTCTCAGCGTACATGGCGCAGCTAAACGCATACAGTGCTCAACATGTTCTTGAAATCCGCTGGTCCGTTCAGCACAAAGAAATTAGACTCTATAGTGTCTGACCTGAAGAAGGACTCTGAAGAGATCAGAGACCGGGCGGATATGCTTGAAAAAGGTCGAGCGCAGATGGAGCGGAATGCAAACGCCCACCACCGTGGGCAAGAGGAAGAAGATCGGAAAGGCAAGATTAATATTCGTATTTGCCGTGCGAGTACTAACTGTCTTGTCAGTTCATCTTTTCGACCGCGTGAAGCAGTGGCTGAGCGTCCGAAGTATCTTCCAAGACATCCTCGAAGCGAACCACCGCCGCCACAGCACTAATAAAGCAAGCCATGTAACCGGGACTTCAGAGTGGCTCTTCCAAACTTCCGAGTTTCTAGAGTGGTCTGGAAAAGGTCCTCAGTCCCCAATCATCTGGATGAGTGGAGATCCTGGCACGGGCAAGTCAATTCTTTGCTCGCGAGTCATCCAACACATACAGGATACAGATCCGGCCGCTGCGATCGCCTTCCACTTTTTCAGGTTCGACCAAGAATGCTCTACGATTGACTTATTGCGAGTCATGGCAGGCCAATTGCTGGAGAGCCTCAGACAATCCACCAAGGACGTACCAGACTCGATGTTGTCTCTTACAGAAACCCTAGGCGCTTCCGTTCAAAATGTGATGGACATGATGAGAGCACTTACGTCTTCTCCATCTCTTCCTAGAACATTCCTATTTATTGATGGGCTAGACGAAGAGCTCTCAGAACGACGGTGGATAACAGCCCGAGAGACCCTGCTATCGCTCATCGCACTTGTCACAACGCATCCTGGAAACTCCGTGAGACTATGGCTGTCTAGTCAAGCACATAACACGATTCTGAAAACTATGGAGGGGTATCCGAGGATCCATCTAGTTGATCAGAACGAAAGCGACATTCGGCTCCTCTTCGAAAAAGGCATGCGAGAATTGGAGCAAGAATTAGATGACTAGCGAAGGCCGCGGCGCGCAGCGCCGCGGTTGGAGCTAGTAAATTATTTCCCTTAGTAATTTAATATTAATAAACTATTAAAAGGCAAGTTAGTTCCTATTAGTATTATAGCTTGTTTTTTATAATATTAAAGGGGATTAATTTACTTTATAGGTATAGCTATTTTTACATGGGGGGATATTAAACTTAATTATATATTAAAATATTTTTATCCCGCGTGGTTAATAGCATGTAAAATAATTAAAGTATAATACTATTTTTTAATTAAAAAAACCTTTTAGTTAGTTTTAGTGCTATAGTCCCTAGTAATTTATTAAGTAAAAAAGCTTTAAAAAATAATAGCCTTTTTTAAAAAAAGCTAAAAAGCCTATTAATAATACTAGTAATTAAATTTTAAAACTAGTATAATTTTTTAGTAAGTATTTAAAAAAGATATTTTTTAAGCCCCTGCTAAAATTTATATAGGCTTTTAAAGGTTTAAAGGGTTTTAAGGGTTAAAAGGTTTTAAAAATAGTTTATAAATTACTAACTATAAATATATTTATTATAAGTATAATAAGATCTTTTTTTAAATTTTTAATAATAATAAAAAACATACCTATATTAAATAAAAAGTCTTACTAACTTTTTAATATACTAGGGGCTTAAAGGGGTTTCTTACTAAATAAAATTATAGTTAAATAATTTAAAGGTATAGTTATTTTCGCGTGAAAAAATATTAAATTTTTAGGGGATATATAATACCATGCTAGGCATAATTTAAATATTTTAATATATTATAATATAAAAAAATAATTATAAAATCTAGTTAAGCTATAGTTACTAGGGGTTAGACCTACTTAAGCAAGCTAATTAAATATAAAATATAATATTAAAAAGCTTATTTATAGCCTAGGGTGCCACGGGCAGTACTTATTTATATTTTATTTTTTAAATATACTATTAAAAAAGTAATAACTATATAAAGTTATAATTCCTACTATTTTAATATATAAAAAAAGTAATAAGCCAGGTATATTTATAAAAAGTATTAATTTATTAAACTTTAAGGGGCTAGCCTTATTCGCGCTATATTTTTTAAATATATTATTAAAAAAGCCAGCCCCTGGGCTAAAAGTATTTATTTAATAATAATATAAACTTAAGGGCTGGCTTTAAACTAAATATTAAATATTAATTAAAACCAGGCTATATAATTTATTTAAAGCATTATTTTTTAATAATAATAATTAAGGTAATACTTATTATAAAAAAAAGCAAGGCTTTTAATTAAAGGTTATAAATAGCTACCTTTTAGTAAGTAAGTCCTTTATTATTAAACTTTATTATAGGATACTAATAGCCTATATTTAATTACCTGCTTAGTTTGCCCGCTTAGTTTGCCTGCTTAGTTTACCCGCTTAGTTTACCCACTTAGTTTACCTGTTTATAGTTATTTAGCCTTATCCTATAGACTATATTTCTTTTTATTTTATATAGCTTTATAGCTAATTAGTTTTTAAAAAATTAAAAAGTTATTAAAAATTAAAGGTATACTAGGAATTAAAAGGGGACTAAAGGCTATTTATAAATTAATTAAATAAAAAATAAATACCTATACTAAATAAAAAGTCTTACTAAGTTTTTAATATACCTAGGGGCTTAAAGGGGTTCTTAATTACTTATAATATTAGTAATATATTTATTAATATTAGGGGTGGTTCCCGGAGTTTTAACTTAAATATTTAGCCTTAAGTATTTAAGGTGGTTTTTAAAGCCTTAACTTAAATATTTAGCCCTAAGTATCTTAATAATAAAAATATTTAAAAAATAATTATTTATAAATAGCGCTAATAAAGTAGGGCCCTTGCTAAATATAGTAATAAATAAATTTAATAGCTAGTAGGGATTACCTTATAAACCCCACTTATAATACTTACTTTTAATACCTATTATTTACAGGCTAGTAAAATTTATACCTAAAATATTAAGTACTAGCGCGTCCGGGAAAGTATTTTATTTTTTTTTATATTTAACTAGTTATTATGCAAGTTAATAGGCTTTAATTATTAAGGTTAGCTTTTAGTAAGGTAAATAGCTTATTATTATAAAATAAACCTAAGATATAAAGTCTTTTTTAAGGTAAAAAAATAATATAGTATTTTTAAAAATAGCTATTTTCTAGGGCATGGCTCTTATATATATTATACTAGTAAGTTTATTAAAATTATTATGCTTTAATACTATATTTTTATACTAGTATCCTAAAATATAAGTACCTAGGGTTTATAAGGTTATTTATTTTAAAAAATATATTAACTAAAATTTATAATATATTAATAATTAATAATACTACTAAAATAGCTAGCTAGCTTTAAAATTATTTATATAATTTAACTTTAATACTTTTTATAATTAAATTTAGCTTTAGCGCTTTTAGCTATAGTATTAAGGTAAGTTAAAATATTAAAATTAAGTTAAAAAATATTTACTATTTTTATTTTATAATATATATAAAAATATACCAAGGTTTAAAAGCTATATTTACTAAAATAATAAATATGTACCTATTTTACCGCGCTATAAGTAAGGCTAGTAAGTTAAATTTTTTTAGCTAGGGGCTTAATTTTAATAAACATGCTAAATTTATAGCCGCTGGTATTATATATAATTAAATATATACCTTATTATTTAATAACCTTTAAGTTACTAGAATAGGGCTTTAGAGCCCTAATGTGAAAACCTTGAGTAGGCTAACCAGGTACAAAACAAAGTACTAAGAGGTTATTTAATAAAAAATTAATATTAAATCTCAAGGCCTAAAATACATAAAAACTAACTCTTAGCCAACTATTCTTTACTAGGGCGTTAGCCTTAAATATATTATTAAAATAATAATAATATTATTATTACATGTTGGGTTAATGTTACCATAACTTTTATTTTATTAATTTCCTTATCTTATTAGGGCTTAACACCCGTGGGTGTAATAACTTAGCCCTTTCTTAATTAAAATTAACCTAATTTTTAAATAGCTTTAATTTTTATAATAAACATATTTTACTATTATTTTACTTTAGTTTCACGTTTAATTATTTAGTTTTTTTATTTAAAATAATTTATTATTAAATGTGGGGTTATCTTAAGGCTTAAAATAATGTTTTTTTATTAGTATTTTACTTTTAAATAGCTTTACTTTTAGTGGCTGGGATAGCTATTTTAGTAAATAATAAAAGTTTTAAGTTACTTTTTATTAATTTAAGTATTAATAAATTATAAATAGGCAGTATTTTATAAATAATAAAAAAATTAATATGGTTATTATAGTGCTATGTTATTAGTATTATATAAGTAGCTAAATATAAAAAAATAAATTTTTATTTACTTTTTAGTCTTTTTTTTTTTTAACTTTCTTAATTTTTTTATTTTATTTCTTTGGTTTCCCTATTTTATTTTTTAAAGTTTAATATCTTGTTTTTTTATTCTTTTACTGGCTATTTAATCTTATGGCGCCTATAATAAGGTTTAAAATTTATTCCCCTTTCTTACCAAAGACTATTATTACTGCCATTAAAAATAGTAACAAGAATAGCAAAGGTTTTTTAAATAATTTAAAAAAAAAAGGCAAGTAAAAAAAGGGCACCGTAAATAGCAAAAAAAAAAAAAGCCTAAAAAAGGTAAAAAAGCTAGTAAAACCCACAGGGTTTTATTACATGTGCTTGTTTATTTAATAATATTATAATACTTAATATATTTTTAGTCCGCATTAAAAGCTAGTAATTTAAATAATAGTAATATATTATTTTAATTTAATTATAAATTTAATATTATTATATTAATTTTATGCAAGACCTATTTTTATTATAATAAAACTTATAAGCTAGTAAGTTTTTAATATTTTTTTTTTTATATTTTATAGCTAATTTATTATATCCCTTAGGTTAAAGTAATAATAACAAGGGACGCCTATAATTTATAGCTTTTTATTAAATACTATTATTTTTTTTACCCGCGGACTAATAACAAAGGGGTAAAGCTTTTTTTAAAAAATAAAAAGTATTAATAAAAATAAGAATTTATATTTTAAACATATTTTGCAATAATCCAATTATTAAAGGCCTTTAAAAACATAAAAAAGGCTTATTAAAAAAAATTCTCCCTTTTAAGCAAGGTAAAAAAAAACCAGCAAAAGTTAAACCTTTAATACTATATAAAAGTATTATTATATCACGCCCTACTTTTTACTATTTAACTTATAAATTCTTTTATTACTAATATAAAAAATAATACTAAAGTTTTATAGTTATACCTTTATTTTTCCCCTGGTAATTTAGGCCACGTATAATAGTTTATTACTAAATTTTAATTTTAAAAAAAAGTTAAGCTTGCCTGCCAGGCTTATTTTATTAATACTTTAAATTTTAATACTAAACTTGCTTATATTAAAACAAAGTTTTTTATTACTATTAAGGGCATTTAGCCGGGTTATTTATATATTTAGTTTTAGTAATAGTATCTTTTTATTTTTTTACTTTTTTAAAGTTAATATTTTATTTTATTTTTAGTGCCTTTTTGGCGCCTTAGTTATTTATTTTTATTATTTTTTAGTTTAGTTATACTAGGTAATAGCTTAGTAATATTAAGGCCTTGTCCCCTTAATAATACTTTATTTTTTTTTTTTACTTTAGTGCTTATTACTTTCTAGGTTTATAGTTTTTTATAGTTACTTGTAGTTTAAGGCTAAAATAGTAATTTTTAGGTAGTATTTTATTAGGGTTTTTTTTATTTAGGTATATTAGGCGTATTTTAACTTGGAATTAGGTTTTATTTTTACTTTTAATTAAATAATAAATAACTATCTTGCTGCGCTTGCCTTTTTTTATACTTTTAAATAAGATTTAGTGTATTTATATTCTTAATAAAAACCTATTAATTATATTTTAAAGGTTATTTTTTTTATTTTACTAGGTATAAGTCTTTATTTTTAATAAAGTTATAGTTAATAATATTATTAATCTCCTATTTTTTATTTTTTTTTAAATTGGGCATAGCTTTCATGTTAATTTTACCATGCTAAGGCTTAAGTAATAAAATATAAAAAATATTATATATTTAATAATATTTCTCGGGAAGTAAAAGTTAATATACTATAAAACTAATTTTATTTAGTACTTAAAAAAAATTAATAAATTTAGGCTTAAGTTTTACTAGCACTTTTAAATTTAAATTTTTAATACTAAGTTTAATAGGTTATTTTAATTTAAACTTTATATTTTTCCGGCCTTTATTATAATAAGTTTAATAGTGTTTTATATTTTTTTCCTAGTCTTTTTTATATTTAGCTTAAATTTTTTTAAGTTTTTTAATCCTGGCTAATATAGCTAGTACCTTTATTTATTTAAGGTTAACCTTAAACCATGCTATAATCTCCGGGTTTTAATTATATATAACCTAAAAGGGTAATATTTTAATAATAGCGTTTTTAGTATTATTATAGGTAAATTATACTATTTTAAGTAGTATAGGCCAGGCATGGTAATTTTTTATAGTAAAATAATATAAATACTATTTTAAAACTTAGTTAATCCGCTTGATTTGCCCATTGGTTTAGGGGTAAAAAGTAGTTAATAAATATAACTTAATTTTATAATAAAACTATAGCTTTTTCTAGTATTTACTTATAAAAAAAAAATCTTAATTAAATATAATACCTTTAGGCTAGCTATAATTTAAAGTTTAATTTTAATAAAAAACTTTGGCTAATTTATAGGCTTAAATTAATATTAAAATAAAAATAAATTAACACCACTTTATATAGCAATTTATTATTATAAAAATAGTATTAACATGTTATTTCTAGTGCATGGTAGGTAGTAGGCTAATAATAAAATCCATGCTAATTTTAAAAAAAGGGTAATTTAGTTTTAATAAGGTGGATAGTTTTTTATAAGGTTAGTGTTAAGGTGCTATGGTATATTAATATATAAGGTATAAATAGGTAAAAGTCTTTATTATAGCTCTTATTTTTAGCCAGAAAAACTTTTATTTTATTAAAAATTTAGTTTTTTATAAACCAAAATATCCTACTAAAAAATTATTATAATATACTTAAATAATTATAGTTCTAAGCCTTTAATTTAATAAAATATAAATTTAATTTTAAAAAGCTAGCAAATTGCTTTTTATAATTAATTAATTTTTAAAACTTAATTTCTTAGCTTTTTTAACCTAATCTTCTACCTTTAAGGCTTTAATTTACTCCTAAGTCTAATTATCCATAAATTATAACACTAAAAGTAACTTTGTTAAATAATCTAATGTATAATTAAAGTAAACATTCTTAATTAATATAGTATTTTAAACTTAAACTTAATACTAGGCTAAAACCTAATTTTTTTTAAGATTAGACTATATATCTGTGGTACCACGGTCTTTAAAATTAAGATTTAACTTTATTTTGTCTTAAAAATAAAAGAATTCCTTAAAAATATTAAAGCACTTGTTGCACCTAATATTTTAAACTTAAATATCTTATTTTTTATTTAAATTAAGCTTTTTTTTATAAAAACTTTATATTAAGTCTAGGTAAGTAATTATTTGCACTTTAATACCTTGTACTATCTTTTTTTTAATAAGTGCTAAAAAATCTTTTTTTAAGACTAATTTAATCTTGCTTTTATACCTTTTAAATAGGGTATTTACAGGGTTATACTTGCCTAAATAATATAAAATCTTAAAATTATATACTACTAAATTTATACACTATTTTACTTGCTTTTTACTATACTTTTGCTGCTACATAAAAAAATAAAGATTTGTATAATTTAATTATACTATTATTTTATAAAAAAAACCTTTAAGGTATTGCCTTTAATAATAAAATAACTAAATAATAGCAAATAGTTTCTTATCCAGGATTAACTAATTAATTTTTACTTTAATAAATTTATAAAACTAAAACATAACTAGGTAATATTTTCTTATATTATTTAGTTAAAAATATATTCTAGCTATTCCTGTGTTACTAGTATCTACTTTTAACTATTTTTTTTATATAGGGTTAAAATAATGTAACAAAAGGGCTTTTATAAAGGTATTAAAAAAAAATTAAAATACTAGCTTTTTACGCTTTTAAAATTACAGGGGCCTAATTTTCTTCCCATGCTATATTTTTTTTATTAAACTAGTTAATAGTAAGGTAATTTATGCAAAATTATAAATAAAATAATAATAAAAATTAATAAAACCTAAAAAGGATTACAAGGCTTTATAAAAACAAGGTTTTTTTTATAAGGTTATAGTAGTTACTTATTCCAGGTTTATTTTAACACTATTTTAATTAACTATAAAACCTAAAAATTTTACCTCTTTTTTAAAAAAGGTATATTTTTTTAAATTAGCAAATAATTTAGCCTTGCGTAATTATTTAAGAACTTGTTTAATATACTTAATATATTACTTAGGGTTAACAAAAAAAATTAAAATATTATTAAAGTAAATAACATAAATTTAATCCAAAATATCATAAACTATAAAATAAATATAACTTTAAAAAGTGGTAGAAGCATTARTTAAACTAAAAGGTATAATAATATACTTATAGTAACTATATTAATATTAAAAAGCTATTTTTTATTAATTTTTTTTATAAACCTGGATGCAATAATAAGCATTCTTTAAATTAACTTTAATATAATAGGTTGCTCCCGAAATTTAATTAAAAATTTTTAAAATAAAAGGTAAAAAATATTAATTTTTAACTATTATTTTATTTAACCCTTAATAATTAACACATAATTATAAGCCTTTATTTTTCTTAGGTATAAAAAAAATAGGTGCTCCGGCAGGACTTTTAAAAGGTTTAATATAATTATATTAAATATTTTTATTAATATACTAGCGTAACATGGCTAGTTTAGTAGGTAAAAAAGGGTAAATTAGCCTATAAAAAGGTAACTAGCCATTTATTATTATAATGCCATGCATAGGTACTAATTTTAAAGACATTATTTTTACACCGTGTAAGGAAAATATATCTTAGAATATATTAAGTTTAGGTAGTAAATTATTTATTTAATTTAACTTGCTATTATTATAAACTTTTTTAGGTAAAAAAATAATAATAAATATATAAGCTTAATTTTTACAAGCCTTTATAAACTTATATTATCCAAAAATCTAGTATTTTACTACTTTGTTACTAAACCACTATTAATTTACTATTATATAAATATATATAGCTTGAATAGTTATAATAAAAAAAATAATTAGGTATTTAACTTTAGTTTGCTTTATTTTTATATAAGGTTATTTAAATATTTTTATAATACCCCTAAAATTAGTAACTTTAATAAGTACTTTTTATATTTTTTTTAAATTATCTTGCTAACTGTTGTATCCCTTTAAAATAAAATAAGAAAGTTTTACTTAATTTAAATAAGCACGCTTAATAAATTTTATACTTATTATATTTACCTTTACTTTAGTATTTAAGTTTGCCCTGGTTTTAATTTTATCCCGTGGAGCTTTTATTATTATTTTTATTTAAAAATACTTACTTATTTTTATTTTTAAATATTAAGCTAGGGCATAAGACTTTACTCTAGCTTTTTTTTATTTTTTTTTTTATATATTTTACTCTTATTTTAATTTATATACTTACCTTCTTGCTAATTATCTTGCTTTTCCTTATAATATTTTTTATTTTAAGGGTTTTTAACCACTATTTTATAAACTTTAGCAGTCTAATTAAAATTTACTAGTTAAAAATTAAGGTTTTATAATAGTTTTATATAATTAGGTGTAATATAACTAGGTTTTCTGCACTTAAAACATGTTATAAAAGTTAATTTTAACTAATCCTAGTTTAGTACTATTCCAGTGTAACTTTAAAAGGGTTTTATTATATTAAAAGCTTATCCTGCAGGTATTTTATTATAACTTTTTTTAAAAGTTTATTTTATAAAATAACTTTTTTTTTGGGTTCCCTTACTACAGGTAAATTTATATTAATTTTTTTTTAAATTAATAATATTTCCTTCTTGTTTAACGGGTTTTAATTATTTATTATAATATAAGGTAATGCAAGGTTATAAATATAATATATAAGATTAATATTATAAGATAAGTTAAACTAAATACTTTTTAATATCTAGAAGTTCTATATTATTAAAATTATAAATTTTATTTTAAAGTAAAGGTAAAAGCTTGCTAAAATAGTGTTAAATCTATATTTTTTTATTATTTTTTAAAAAATACTATTTTAATATAGCTAAATAATTAGCAAAGTCCTTAGAATCTTAGTCTTTTTTTTAACAAGCTAACTTTAGTTTAATTATAGTATCTAGTAAACTAGTTATTAAACTTCTTAAAATTATAGCTATTTATTTTTTAAAGTATTTTTAAAAAGATCCTTAGTATTCCTTATTTATACCCTTTAATTTATTAGCATGTTAAATCTAGTTACTTTTACATACTAATTTTATTATAGTTAAAGCTCCTAAAATTTGCTATTAATTTAATCTATATTTTTTAGGTGCTTTTTTAAAATTTAATTTTAAAATACCAAGCTAGTCAAGGCGTTACTACAGGCTAAAATTAAAATTATACTTAGGTATATTTTTATTTTTAATTTTACTATAATTCTTTGGTAAATTATCCTAATATTAACATTGCTTTAAAAATGCATTATATTTAGCTAATTAATTTTTTAAATATTTAATATACCTTTTTATATCTTATAATTATTAGGTTACTAGCGTTTTACAAGTGTTTTAATAATTTTTTATAGTAATACTTTTAATAGTCTTAATAATAAAAAATTATTAAGTATTAAAGGATTCTTTTTTAGGACTATTAAAATAGTCCTATTTAAAAATAAGGCGTGAGTATACTAGCGGCATAGTACATGTTTTATAAGTGGTTAATAAGTAAAAAAGTTAAAACTATAAAAACCTTAAATAGGCTAACCAGGTATAAAATAAAGTACTAAAAGGCTATTTAATAAAGGATTAATATTAAATCTTAAGGCCTAAAATATATAAAAACTAACTTTTAGCTAACTATTTTTTACTAGGGCGTTGGCCTTAAATATACTATTAAAATAATAGTAATATTATTACTGCGTGTTAGGTTAATGTTATTATAACTCTTATTTTATTAGTTTCCTTATCTTATTAGGGCTTGGCACCCGTGGGTGTGACACCTAAACCTTTTAAACTTATTATATTAAAGCTTTTTTTTAAGTATTATACCTTTAGGTATTATACCTTTAGGCCTTGGGGGTTAGCTTAAGGCTAAGCTATAAAAAAATTATTAAAATAATAATACTTTATTATTAGTTATATATTAATTAACTAAAGTTACTATAACAAAGATTTTTAGCTTATAAAAAATATATATTATGCCTAAATACCTGTTCTAAATAATTATAAACTATAGGAATTTAATTTAAAGGGTATTATAAGGCTAGATAAGTAATTTTATTTTAACCTAAAGTTTAAAAAGTAATATATTATTTATTTTATATAAAAGGGTAATAAATAATAAAGGGTTTTATTAATACTTTAAGCTATGCCCTTATATACCCCCCTTATATAGTAGTAAAGGTATAAATAATATATTATAGTAATATAAAGTAATAATAAATAATAATTTTTAGGTAGCTATACCTTGGGTTAGCTAAAAAAATAATAATTAATAATATTTTATAGGTATAAAGGTATAATATTAATAATAGCTAATAATACTAATATATTAATACCTAGGGATAAGCTAATATATTAATACTTAGGAATATTTTATTTTTTTAGCTAGCAAGGTTTAGGGTGGCCTTGTTATATAAAGGACTAATTAGCCTTATTAAAATATATTATACTAGTTTAACTAGTTTAAACTAGTTAGTTTATTTAAGTATAATAAATAATTAATAAATTTAAATACTTATTATTTTTTTTTAGTGCTGGATATAAACCGTAAACCTAAGAACTTTAATAAATTAAGAACTTTAATAAACTAAGAATAGCTAATAAACCTAGATTTAAATATTTAATTTTTTTACTATACTTTATATTACTATAAGTATTTTTAATTTTTTTTAATTAGTAAGCCCCTTATTAAGTTACTAGTATACCCAAGGGCTTAAAAAAGGGTAAAAAGCTAAGATTAATATAATTAAGGGCTTAAGGCTTAATAAGTAAATTTAATAAGTAAATTAAAGGTAAAATAAAGGTAAAATAAGGGCAAACTTAGTAAATAAACATGGCCTATTATAAAATATACTAAAAATATATTTAATAAAAAAAAAGGCAGGTACCTAGCATATATTAAGGCACTAGTTATTAAAATAACTAAATTTATTAATTAAAAAAGGGTTTAGTATTAAACCAAGCATGGGAGTAGTAAGTAATTATTAATTTTAAATCTTAAAATAATACTTAATTACTAACCCTATATTATAAAAAAATTATAAATATAATATTAATAATAAAGCATAATTACTTAACTAAGTATATAATTACTTTTTTTAATACCCCTTCCTGCAGCCCTAAAAGTTTTTAAGGGGGTAATTTTTATAAAAAAGTTAGTAGTACTTAAAAAAAGTAACTATGTATAAAACAGGCGCCCTTAATATTAATTAATAAATATAAAGTTATTATTATTATTAGGACTAAAAAAAATAAAAAAATATAAAAATTAAATTACTTTTTATTTTTTTTATGCTTAAGCTTGCAAGCCCTTAAGTTTTTATATTTTTATTTTTTTAATTTTTTATTTTTATTTTTTAAGGCTTTTTTATATTTTACTAAAAAATATAATAGTGCTAGGGATTAAAAAGGCTTATAATTACTTACTTTTTTTACTTTTATACTTTTATTAATAAAACCCCTAATTTTTTACTTAATACACGGGCTAGAACAGGAGTAATTAGCATAAAATATAATATATAAAAAGGGACTAGTATATAAAAAGCTACTAAAATTTTAAAAGGTAATAGTATTAGCATTAGTATTAATTTTAAAAAATTTATTAAATAACATGCCCGGTATAGTGCTTTTTTAAAATTATTTAGTATTAAAAATAAAAATATATTAGCAAAGGTAAATATAAAGTATAATATATATATTAAAAAGTAGTAATAAGTAAAAAAGTCTTTGTGTTAGTAATAGCAGGCATAACCTAAAACCTAGCTTGTAAACCATTAAAAAAATAGCTAATAATAGTTATTAAAATATAAATAAACCTTTTATTAATAAGTATTATTTATTTAATAATAGTACTAGTTATTATGCATTAATAGCCTATAATAAAAATAATAATATATTACTAACACGGACTTAGGCGCAGGATATAATAAATATTAAATTTTATAAACTAGGGTTTCTTTCTCCTGTAATAACTTTAAATATAAATATTAAAAACCTAGTAAATATTAATATTAACCTAGTAAATTATATTAACTATACCTGCAAGAGTTATAATAGGGTTAGTAATATTAATTAAAAAGTTAGGATAAATTTTTAAAAAAAAATTATTATTTTATATATAAAAATTATTTATATTTATAGCAAGGGTTGGACTATTAGGGCCTGGAATAATTAAAAAAGTATTATTAAACTAGGTAAACTAGCTATTAATATATATAAGGTTAAGCTTATTAAATTACTTAATAATTATATATATTTTTTTATTATACTTAAGACTAGGAATATTATTTTAGTAAATAATATTATTAATAATATAAATTAAAAGGCTATATTTAGTTACACTAAAAAAAGAGTGGGAAATAATACTAGGGGTAAAAATAGTAATATAAAATTAAAATTAAAATATAATAAAAAAAGTTAGTATAAGCACAGTAAGATAAAATAAAAATAAAAAGTAAATATAAAAAAGTAAAAGCTAAAATTACTTAGGGTTCCTAGCTATATTTATATAATCCAGCACCTTATTATAAATAATATTTTTAATTAATTAGTTTTTATTTTTAAAATTAAAAAGTATTAAAAGCTGCCTAATATTAATTACCTGGGAAAGCGTAATATATAGCTAGTTATAAAAAATATTAAATTTTAAAGATTTACCCTAATATAGTTTAATAATTAGCCCTATAATTTATTAATTATTATGGTAAATGCAAGGCAAACAGGAAATTAAAGGTAGTAAATCTTATAAAAAAAATTATTTTCCTTATTAAGTAGTTTAACCTAATAAATAAGGTGCTTTTTACTATTAAACTACCTATTATTTAGCTAGATTTTAAAATATTAGCTAAAGGCGTAAAGTAAAGTTATTTAAGTTTTATTATATAAGCTATTTTTTAAGGCCAGGTTATTAAGTAGTATTAGGGGAGCTTTAATCTTTAAATATAATATAAATAAGAGCAGGGTAACTAAGGTTAAATTTTATATAATTTTTATTATAATAAACTTATGGTTTAAGGTGGTAATATTATATTTATTTTTTATATAAAAAACTAAATTATCGCGCGGGATTTAATTAAGCAGGATATTATTTAAATTTTAAATAATAATATTTAGCGCTATTAAAATAGCATGGCCTTAAAAATATTTTAAGTTTTTATAAATAATAGCTAATCGCGGATAAACCTGTTTTACTAAACTTAATAAATTAAATTTTATATTAATAAAAATAAAAAGCTAAATCCAGCTTTTTAATATAAAATCCTTATATAAAATCTATAGCTAGCTCCTAAATTAAATATTTTTTAAAGTTATATATTAAAGGCGTATATTTTATTAAAAATATAGTACTTTAATATTTAACTAAATATTAATATTATATATTATAGCCTTTATAATTTTCTTTATTTTTTTTATAGGAATAACTAGTAAAATTTACTAGAAATTACCCTTAAACACTACCAGGATTTCTTTAAATAGGCAAGTATTTTAATAAATATTTTAAAGGGTATTTTTTACCGCGTTAAATATCTTGCAGGATATTATTAGTATTTTATTTTAAATAATTAAATTTATATACTAAAAAAGCTTGGCTAAATAGGTTTTAGTATTAATATTAATAGTTTTTGCTAGGCTAAGTAAAACCAGGATTTTTAGGTATTTATATATAGTTTACTTATTAAAAAAAAGTTAGGTAATAATACTAGTTAAGGCCACGCAAAGCATAATTTAACCCTTAAAATATAGTTAATTATATAATATTTAATATATAAAGATTTTTCCCGTGCCGCCTAAATTATTTAAAAAAAAGTAAAAATTACTAGACTAGCTTTAAATAATATATAGGATTTATTTATATATTAATTACTAATTTATATTTAACTACGCCTTTTTATACTCCGCGTTTTAGGCTAGCAGTAACTAATTATATATATATTTAGTAATAATAAAAAAATTTTAGGGCCAAGCACCCTAGGTATTAATTAAATTAGGTAGTTAAAAATTAGCTAAGGCCTTATTTTTATTATTAAGTAATTATTAAATAATATATAAATTATAGTCACGCGCTACTTAATTAGGGGTTTAGTTTTAAAGTTAATTTAAAGTTAATTACTTAACCTATCTTAGTAAATCCTTATAAATTTAGGAACTATATTTAGCTTAAATAATAAAGGCATTTTTTAGCCTACTAAAAATTATGGCTAAAATAAATATTTATTAAAGCGCCTTGCCCACTTATAATATATAGGTATTTTTAAAATATAAGTCCTACTTATTTTTTTTAAATATAATACCATGGGTAATACATGCCTTTTTATAAGTATTAAATATATAACTATTAACTATATAAAAATCCCGGAAACTTATAGGGCTATAAATAATTATAAAAAATATTTAAAAATAGTATTTATTTTTATAAAAAAAATTAAAATATAATATTTAATTAATTTAAAACTTTTATTAACATGGCTTCTATACTTGGGCCCTAAAAGTAAAATAAAAGGGTTAATAAAGCTTATAAAAATAAGTATTAATATATATTTTAAATTTTAAATATATATTTTTAGCATCTTATAATACAGGCATGGTTCCTTATTTAGGTTTACTTAATTATACTTAAAAAAAGCCTTTAATTTAATAATTTTTAATACCTTGCCCTTCTTCCTAATTTACTCCTTTATTTAGTTTTTTTTAAAAATAAATTTATTATAATTTTTATTATAAATTTTAAGCTGCTTAACTAATAAATAATAAAAGTAAATAAAATACTTTATTAAATACTATATAGCCTCCAAGGCACTAATAAATTAATTATTAATATAATAAGTAATTTTATTAATAATATTAAATTAAATACATGCCTTTGGGAATCCCTTATAAATATACTTATAAATATACTTAATAGCTAAAATATTTTAAATAACTTTTATATTAATGTGCGCACGGTAGTAATAAAAAAGGTAAAAAAAATAAGGTATTACTTATTTATTACCTATTTAGATTATTTTCTTTTTATTATTTAGGTTAGGAATATTAACATAGGCACTATTATTATATTATTAGTATTTAAGGTAATAGCCTTTATAAAAAATTATTTTAAAATAAAATAGCTTAAAAAAGCCTTTGCTATATTTCCAGGGCTTTTTATTATTATTAAGGTAATATAATATATTTAGCTTAAGCTTTTTATATAACCTATAAATTATATTACCCTTAATAATATTAAATAGGGCCTTGGGATTAAAATCCCCTTTAAAAATAATATTTAGGTTAGGAATTTTAGCTAAAATAAGGTTATTAATATTTTTTTATATAGTAAACCTTTGCTTAAGCTAGTAAAAAATATAGGAATAAAGTAAATTTTATTTTTAAAACTTAATAATAAAATAATAGGTAATATACTTACCAAAGGTACTATTTTTAAATTTTTAAAGTATTATTTTATTTTTTATATAAAATATATAGTATACTAAATCTAGCCAGTCCTGCTAGTATTATATTAAGTTATTATTATTATTTTAAATAAGCTTTTTAATAACCTTTTCCCACCCTAAATTAATTATAAAAGTAATAAATAAAGTTAAGGTGCTATACCACAGCACCAGGGCTATAAAATTATAATAAAACTTATATATATACTAGTTACTACCCTTATAATTAAAGCCTAAAAATATATACTTATTAATTTATATTAAATTATAACCTTTATTTAAGGCCTAAGAAGTATTACTATAATTAATAAAATAATAAGTTTTTTAGTTATAGTAAATATTAAATAAATATAAATTCTTTATATATAGCTAAATATTTATTAAAAATTATTAAAAAAGTATGCCACCCTGGTGTAAGATATTAAAACTTTTTTTATAGGTAAAAATATAAAATTAGTAAAATATAGCTATTATTACCTAGTTTTAGTCCTTACTTTATTTTTATTTAATTTATATTAAAGTATAAATTTTTTATTTATGGGAGTAGCTTATCCCACCCTTGGTGTAAAAAAAAATATAGTAAAGTAGTAAATAAAGTAGGTAATTAAAATTAATTATAGTAAAAAACTGCCAAGGTGCCAAATTATTTTTATTTTTAGTAATAAAAATATTAATATTATAGGGGTTTATTTTAGGGTGCAACTTAGTTAATAAAGGATTATTAAATAGGTTTAGTAGTTTTTAAAAAAAAAAAAAATTTATTTAGCTTTTATTAAATAAGTATTATTAATAATAATAGGGTTAAGCTAATACTTTAAGAAAAAAATTATAGGAATATTAAGCATAAAAATACTTATTTTAAATATTTTTAATTAAAAAGGGAGGTTATAGCACTTGCCTAGCTTACTATTAGTTATAAATTATATTTAGGGTATTAACCGCAGGAAGCCAAGGTTTATATTTTACTTAAAAATAAACTTAGCCTAAAAAAAATATTATATTATAAATTATATATATAAATAAACTAATTAATCTACTCCAGGGCCTTTTTAACCTTATTTAAAAATATATTATATTTTAAATAGTGTTTAAGGGCCTTAATAAAATTAAGCTAGTATATTTATATAAATATAATATTATTACTTTTTTATAAATTACCTAGGGGGTTTATATAGTAATAAATAAACCCTTATATTTAAAATATATAATTAATATTATTAGGACTGGTATAAGCATGGTATTTTATAAATAAACTAGCATAGGCAAGGAAGCTATTAATTAATTAAATATTATATATAAACCTATTATATTTTAGAAAGTTTTTATTAAAAATTTACTAAATTAAAAAGTTAAGGCTAGGCTCTGGGTAGGGGTTAAAATTATTTTAAAGGTTTATACCACTAATTATGTAGTATTTTTAAAAATTATAATACTTATTAATATAATTAAAAAAAGCACCTAAACACCATGTAATCTTTTTTTTTATAAATAAAAAATAATAGCTTGGGCAAGTAACCTTTATATAACTTAAAATTAATAATATTTAAGTATTATACTTAAAAAAACTAATAATTATAGCTAAAATATTTTTTAAAGCCCGCGCTAGCATATTTAGTAAAAGCTTTTAATAAAAAATATATTTATTTAATAAATTAGCTAAATTTAAAACCTTTTTATAAGTAAAATACTTCCAGGTAATAACTACCTAAAGCTAGTTATATTTTTAGTATAACTTATAACAGGTATAATAACTATTAATTATTTAATAATTATACTAGGCTTAATAAGGGTACTTTATAATACCTAGTTAATTAGCTAGGCGTAATTAATTATAAAAAATAAAAAAAAGGTTATTATATAGTATAAATACTAGTATAAACTAGGTTAGCTTAAAAATAATTACACCTAAAGGACCTGGTATTAGGGGGCTTAATATTAAGGTTAGTAATAATAAAAAAAAAATAAAAATAAAGTAAATATAGGAGGTATAGGCTAGTAAATTAAAAAAATAATAATTATATTTAAAATAGTATTTAGGGCTAAAAAAGGCTAATAAAAATTATTAGTAATAAATTAAATATGCTAAGCAAGAATATATAAAAGTAAAATTAATTATATAAATAAGGTACTTATAGCTCCTAGGGTTATAGCTATTATTATAATATATTTAGCCTTTTTTAAGGGTTAGTAATTTACAAGACTTGTAAAAAAATAAAAAAGTAAAAAAATAGCCTATAATACTAGTAATTAAAAGTATAAAAAAAATAAATAAAAATAAAACACTAAATAAAGTATAAAAAGGCATAGTAAAATAGCTAAATTTATAAAGTAAAAAGTATTATAAATAGGGAATAAAGCTATACCTAAAAATAAAATAAATAATAAAATTATATTAAATAAGGTAAAAGACCAGGAGCAGCTAATTATAATAATTAATATAAAAAAATACTAAAAAAAATAAAATATATAATATAAAAAATATTAATTTTATACTTATATAACCCACCTTCTTATATCTATAAAACCTATTATTATTATTTATTATAAAACTTACTAAAGCTAAAAATATAAACCGCAGGACCTAATATAAAAGCCTGGATAATTTATTTATTAAATAATATAATATAAATTTTATAAACCTAAATAATTTATTTTAAAATATATATAAATATACTAGTTACCTTAACCTAAACTTTTATTTATATACTAATTATTTATTATACTTATAAACACTTAAGGCTATTTATAAAATATATAAGGTAAATAATAAAAAAGTATAAAAAAAATTTAACTATTTTATATTAAAAATATTTAAAAAGGGTTAACCCACACACAGGCATAATAAAATAAATTAAAGGTATAATATTATAAAATAAAGTATTAATAAAAAGTTAAGGCCAAGGCATGTTAAAAAATAATAACTTAAAAATTATTAAGTAAATAAAATAAAAATAAAGCAGGTAAAATTATTACATGGTATAAAAAGTAAAAAATAAAAATTAAAGTATTTATAATAGGTATATATACTATTATAGCATGCCTTATTTATATATATATATATATATATATTAACAGGCGGTTAAAAGTATATATTATAAATAATATATTATTATTAAACCCTATAATAATATTAATAGTAATAATATTAATAATACTTATAAATTTTAAAGTCTTAAAAGTATAACCTATAATAAACCTAGCTTAAATTAGTATTAAACTACTAACTTAAATATATAAAAAATATATAATAAAATAAAATAATAGTATTTAAAGGGTAATATAGTAGTATATATAAAAAAAAATTAATAAGCTAAAGGCATGTATATAAAGGAAGTTACTTATATTATAATTTAAAATAAAAAAAAAGTTTAATAAAATTAAAAAAAGCACTTAAAAAAAGCTTAATAAAAGGCTTAAAAAAATAATAAAAATAATAAAAAAGTTAATAAAGTACTTAAATAAGGGCTAGTATACTAGGGCCTAAAAATTAAAACTTTTTTAAATTAAAATTTATTTAGTAATAAGTAAATTTATAAGCCTAGTTTATATAAAAATATTACCTATAGCACCCTTAACCTATATAAACTAAGCCCCCTAAAATAATAAATATATAAAAAAATATTTATAGTTATAAAAGTAAAAAAAGGGTAATTATAAAAATTATAAAAAAAATTACTAAAACTATAAGTAAGTACTATATATAAAAAACATAGTCCCTAAAGTATAATGGCTGGGGTAAATAAAAAGTTATAGGGTACAAAAGTAATACCTACTAATACTTATAATACCCGGCGCTAGTAGGGCTCACCAACTAATTAAAGGATAAATAAAACCAGGCTGTTGTAGTTACAATACAAATATAAAGGATATTGATACTGCCACGGAGGAAAGAGAGCACTGGTTCGAGCTGTTGAGAGAGAAAGCGGGAGGGAACTTTCTTTGGGCTCACTATATGATACACAGTATCAGCGAAAAGGCCGAATGTATTGCAGATATTGAGGATCTCATTGAGCATTCTCTCCCCAGGGATATCAACGAGTACTACTGTCGCCATTTCAAACGTATTCCGGCGGCACATCGAAACTTGGCAAGGTGAGTTCTATCCTGCCAATGCGATGTCGAACATCGGTGCTGACTGAACAACAGCAAGATCTTCTCGATTGTATGCTTTTCCCGGCGCTTAGTGTCCGCGAGTGAGCTAAGCGATGCCATCGGGGTTATTCGAAACCCCGCGGCCCAGTCAAAGAACGATATGGAACGGAGGAGACCGCGTTCAAAACTCATACAGAACCTTCTCTCGCCGCTGATAGTGGAAGAAAAAGTGCCTTCTGATACCGAAAAGCGTTATCGGTTATTTCATTCCACGGTGAAGGAGTTTGTCAGAAACAACCCCAACGTTCTGAACGAAGGTGACGGAGATGTTGAAAATGCTTACATTGGCCCCTCCATCCTGGCTGATGCATGTCTTCAATATCTATCACAACCCAAATATAGCAGCCTCTTAGAAAGGGTTAATGGCGTTTGGAGGACATCAGGTGGGGATTCACCAGATAAAGATGCATTCCTTAGGTATACAGCCAAGTATTGGCACCTACACCTAGAGGACGTTTTGCCGTCTCCCAGCCTTGCGGAGAAGATATCGACATTCTTGTGGTCTTCAAATTTCCAGACGCTACTCCAGGTCCAGCACCTCCTTGTGGATGCGCAGTTTGGCGTTTTCACCCTTAGAGGAAAGCCAAGCACATCAAAGTTTTTCAAGAGAGCTCTTCCTCATTGGTTTGTGAGGATGGCTTTGCGGGACCCTAGTATGCATTTCTCCCAAGATTACCGGGTGTTCCTTCATGAGTGGGCTTATCTTTTGGCCTGTGGATGCTGCGATAATCCTTCCTGCTCGATGGCGAGATACGCAGGCCAGATCGATCGTTGCATTTTTGGGACCTTGGGAACCAACAATTTTATGTCGAGCATGAAGAGTAGATACACTGGTTTTTCTCTCTGCACTGGTGATCATGATGGCATACGTACCATTCAAACTTGCTACGAAGGGTATTCGGCGTGCGGCCGAGTTGTCTATCTAGTCCAGTTCCAGTGAGTACCAGCCCTAAAGGTCCACCTAATCCAGAACCTAACACTTTCAGGCGTCGCGTTGCACCAATTCTTTACTTTATTTGCGAGACTTGGAACCTGGCTTTGGGTGGAAAGCCTAAACTGCAACAGAGACAAACACTCGAAGTCAACGAGGAAGATGCAAACTGGAACCTATTCGTCAAAGACGGAGACTCGCATAGTACTGGAAGATCTGGCAGAGCAAAACCAATCGCGTTTGATTATGATGCTCATGGTCTTCGTATTGGCTCTCAGTTGTACACGAGAGATGAGAACGGCCTCTTTCAGGTATTGCATATTAGCCATGATCAGAAACCCGCGTTCCCGGCATATTTCGAGGAGTTCCTGACCCAAGGCGAATACCTGGTGACAGCAAGCCGGAGAAGGGCGCCTATCCCCGGCGAGGAGCGCCTTGATAGCTTGACTGACAATCCAGTCCTCGATGTAGGGAAACTCTTCAATAAGATGTGGGAAGAGGAAAGAGCGAACAATAGCAACGATTCAGAGGTAGACGACACTGATGAAACTTCGTCTGCCTCAGAGGAAAGTGACACTTCTCTATCCTCAGCTAAAACTGGAATTGACTGGAGCTCCGGCGATGAGACCTGGAGTGAAGGTTCAACTGACGTTGAAGAAGCAATTGGCGATGAGAATGCCATCGTATTCTTCAAAGGATACATAGACAGCTCCAGCAGCTCTAACTCTGACAGCGAACCCTCGGACAGTGACGATTATGAGTCCGAGGCAGGCTCTGACTCCGGTGGACTAGGAGCAACGCCTCATTCTCGCTTCCTCCGCGGCTTCTTGGACGATGACTCTGATGGAGACGATGCCTACGTCCCCCTCGACGATTCTGACGGTGGTTCCGATGACGACGTGTATCCGCGCTCTCGAGCGCACTTCCGCAAACGAACCAAGTCGGGCCTCGAGGCTTCACTCAAAGTCTTCGGCATGTCTAGCACAGGACTAACATGCATATTTCAACTATCAAGGCCAATAGACCTGCTACTCTATGATTCGCCTCCAGTTTTGCATCCTCACAAACCTCTCATTATCTGGCCACTGAGTCCTGGAAACGTGCTGTTCGCGGATTTCGAGAAGAAAAGCTGGTTTAAGAGGAAGCTGAGACCGACGACCACATATAGTAAGTTCATATACACCTATCTATCTCCCCAAAGTCTTTGGGCATACTAACATTTCAATAGCGCGCCAGATAGTCACAAAATGCCACTTCTCACCATGCGGCAAACACCTCCACATCGCTATCCTTGAAGTTCGAAGGAAACCCCTACCGGAGAAGAAACACAAAAGAACAGGTTCAGTCTCCAAGACAAATCTGATCCCCCTCGACCTTTCCCTGTTCGTCACCACACATAGACTCTCATCGCGCAAGACGACCCGCGCCCCTCCAACGCAAATCTACAGGACGAAGATCGAGCTGGGCCACTTCCACTCTCTACCAGTCTCTCAGCTCCCCTTCACGCTTACCTGGACGCCCACGGAATTATATTTCACAATGAGCGCGAAAAGGCTCGCCGTTTTCAGAATCAGACTGTTCCCACCGCATGGCGAACTTGAATCAGAAAACCGGGAGTCGGTCCTCGTCCCTAGGGAGCGCATCTTCCTCCCCGAGACCGCAAAGACAAGGGAAGTGCGCTTTTTCCCGCCCTCCTCCTCCTCTAAGCCCTCAGAGCCAGGCAACGGAGAAAAAGAACAAGCCAACGGTCAAATGCACGTCCTTATCGGCTCGCAAATCCGCTCGTCGCGCGTGCTTCTAGGCGAGGGCCCGTCGACTTCGAACCCAGCCTCCGCCTCAGCCTCGAATTCTGACGCCACGCACAACGAAGGCGGTTTCCAAGTCGAGGGCACGGCGTGGATCCCGCAGTGCGAGGCCGTCCGCGGCGTCGAAGGCGCTGTGTCCATGCCAGTTGGGTTCTATATCTCCAACGAGAAGGATTTCGGCGGGTGGGTGAGGTCGGATGATATCGTAGATGTACCGGCGGATCGGGGTGTCGGGCAGCTGGATTATAAGGTGGAGAGGTTTGATGTTGAGGAGGATTGTGGGGATTTGGAGCCATATATTATTTAGGACTGTTTTGGGTTTATGCGTTGAGATTACCTATCTTTTAAACGTCTGGGAAATTGTGAAGTGGATGCACATCTGCGCTTGTAACCTCTGAGTGGAATATAAGCGATAATATAATTCAAAAAGTATGTAGCCTGACGCCAGTGAAGGATATCGTTAGTGTATACAAGCTGGATAAGTCAGCAAACAAGACCTGTGGAGAGCGTAAAGGACCTTGGGGAGGAGTCTCGACAAGACCTCGGTATACAAACATCACCGCCACCTACATCGTAGGTGCTGTACTGCAGCATCCTGAGAGTGAGAGTATACCGTAAGTATACAAGGACATCGACTGCTATATTAGCTCTCCGCAAAACACGAACCCGCTGCTCATCCCACTAGTTACCGTCCAGTACATCTGCGTCTCACTTTCTTAAGGAACCACCGATGACCCTCAAGACCATTTGACGCCTCGAGCCTGAACAATGTCGACGATCGAGCATGCCGATTCAACGACTGAATCCGGTCTTGGTCGGTCTAAACAACCCCCCTCGTCTTCTGAGTAGTTTCCCCTGAGAGAGTCATCAATACTGATGTCGGCGTCCTGGGTTGAAGAGTCTTGTATACCAGTGTCGAAGTGCTGTTCTAAGCCATCACCAAGAACAATCTCATCGTGCTGGCCTTGCCGCAGTAGGCGCAGGTAGACTTCCTTGGCAAGATCCTTGGGTGAGCTTTCCGGATAAGTAAAGAAAAAGTCAACGTTGTTTATCACTCTCAGTCGCAGGAATTCGTGAAGCTTTCGGGGCCATTCTGTTTCGGGAAGTTCATTTCTGACTGCGTTCCAGATGAATGCCTTGAAATATTCCCAGAAGCTGCCCAGGTTCTCGTCGGGCATGCGGAAATCTTCAACATCCGTGGTGCCCAGCTCCGGCCGGTGATAGACCATTTCCAGGAACTCGAGGGCATCACGAACGTCAGTTATCGGCTCCAGGACCTTACTCCGTAGCCGGTCTACCAGCTGGTCTTGAACTTCACTGGTCGTGCGGCTGATGAGGTATGCTAGGCGAGCGGCTGGTGAATCGAAGTGGTCAGCATTTTCGCGGAACTTCATTTCCATGAGGTATTTCCAATTCGCTACAGAAGGGTAATCTTTATCGTTGAGCAGCGGTGGGTCAGGCAGAGCTTTGGTTTGCGTTGTCTCCGTGAACGAAAAATATGTGCCTTCTGATGTGTTTCCGTCGTGGAGTGTGGTCTGCGCTGTTAGTTTATTCTCCAGCTCCGCTATTCGATCCTTGTATGCTTCTTGCTGTTGAGTCTGTGCGTCCAATCTATCACTCAATTCTGCAATTTGGCCTCTGGATGTCTCATGCTCCATTTTCTCTCCTTCTAGTTGGGCACTCAGTGCCACGAATCGACCCGTGTATGCATTATGCTGCTGTCTCTCGATTTTTAGTTGGTCATTCAAGTCTGCAACTTGCTTATCCTGCTGTTGCGTTGCAGTTGCCAATGCGTTGAGCAATTCGACGATGCGTGTACTCTGCTTTCGAACTGTCTCCTTCTGGACTTCCAGCTCGGCTATTATGCTCTCGTACTTCTCGGCGCGTGACTCCCATTCCATGATCAGCTGTTGGTCCAACTTGTGTTCCTGCTCATGAGCTGCGAGCTCGGCGTTCAGTCTTGCGATGCGTGTACTGTACTCTCGTGTCCGCTCTTCCAGCACAGATAGCTTGGCCTTGAGCGCCGTAATCTGATCCTTGTATGCTTCCTGCTCCTGATTCTGACTTGCAAGTCTGTTATTCATTTCCGTGTTGCGCATCCTGAACATCTGTAGTCGCTCTTCCCTCTTAGCCAACTTGTTCTCCAGCTGAGAGATATGGGTCTTGTTCGGATTGTGTTCCAAATAACTGATACGTGACTTGTACTCTGACAACTTAGACTGCAGGGAGCGGATCACATCCACGTATGATTCCTGCTGCTCATAAAGCTGGCTGAAGACGAATTTCGGTGATCGCTTGACACGGTCCAGCCACTCAGTGAGGTTCACGCAAGCTTTTTCGTCGCCGTGTCTTATTTTGAGCAGGCGTGGGTTTTCCTTGTCATCCATCCTTTTGTGTTCTTGCCATTTGTCTTGTTGAAGGATAGGATCCTGTTCGAGAGGTGGTATCAGTACGTTTGGCTTGGAATGGGTAAAGAGCGGGTGACCTGTATAGGCAGACCTTGTATAGACTGAGCGAGCTTTATAGAGGCAAGTGACCATGGATCATCTGTTGCTAAAGCAGCAAAGGAAGCCAGCCAGGTCTGTGTTTGGCCGGACCTGAACAATCCATGTCGGACGTAGATTGAAGTCCAGACCGATGAGGGTGAGGAGCCTGCAGGTAGATCCTGGAGCAGCCAGGGAAGGTACAGATACAGGTCATGTGTCGCCCTCATCATACTCTTTCTGCCATCTCTCTCCTCACTCCCACCAAATCACTTTCCAAGACCAAGTCTTTCTTCAAATCACCCTTCATTTTGACTTCCTTTTTTACTAAAACGATCCTCTTTGCACAGCACCATCACCCGGGACTTCCAAGTTTCGCCTATGGATGAATCCCCGCGCGACCTGTTTCCCCGCCTGCTCAGGGGCAGGTGAGTGTTCTTGCCCGTACTCCGGAATAATATATTTTATCGCCACTAACCCGCTTCTTATCTCTAGGTGGGGACAAAAAAGCCAAGTTGCCTAGCGGTGCTGCGGTCGTAGCCAAGCTCCGAAAGTCTGGGGGCAGCTGCGAGAAAGGGGCGCCCGACGAACGAAGGATCGCGGATTCCAACGTCAACGGACATTGCCGACTTCTAGAATGCAGCTGTCATCGTGAACGATATTTTGGTATCTTCGTTGCTTATCAAGTGGCAAGTGCCTATCATCAGCAGATTTCTTATCTGCGCCTCGTCAGTCGTCGCCCTGGTTCCACTCGGCAGCTCAATCCGCGGTTATCCGCCCGTTTTCACGGTTTCACGCGCCCAACGATTGGTTTGTGGCCCCCGGAAGCTTGACTCGCTTGACAGTCGCGTGTTTCGAGACCCAGAAATACCCACGCGACAATCTCTTCTTGGTCGCGCCGTATCCATACCAGAGATATCGCCGCCGTCTTTTCCGAAAATGACCACTTTTCATCGTGAGGGCTGGTCCCCGGGTGGGCCGGATGATAATAATAACTGATTGTGCGCGTTTTGTGTGTGAAGAATTATCTCCTCAGGTCCACCTACATATTCAGAGCTCATCCCCCGTCACAGAGGAAAGAAAGAAAAAAAAAATGTGAACCTCAACCCAGCCAAAGGGGCGTTGCTTCCCTTTCAACAGAATCTATTGTCTCGTTTCATGATTATACCTTGATCGAACGACATATCCTGTCAACAACAGTCTCTCTTCCACAATGGCTGGAGCACACGATTTCGACCTGGAGAAGAACCCTCCAGTGGCCCAGTCAGTCGCGGATAACAGCAGTGACGGCGCCGTGCCAGGCGAGAGCTTCACCTATGGCAACTCCTTATATGCGAAGATCCAGCGTCTGGCCGGAAAGCTCAACATCGAACAGCGTGGCATTGAACGCGTTCCCGCTGCGGAACAGACGGATACTTCCGTTTTCAATATAGGCAGCATGTGGCTGGCGGCCAACATGGTTGTCAGTTCCTTTGCCATTGGTGTGCTTGGAAAATCTATCTATGGCCTTGGCTTCGTCGACGCCATCCTGACCGTCCTGTTCTTCAACCTTCTTGGTATCATGACTGTCTGCTTCTTTTCCTGCTTCGGTCCGTTCGGGCTGCGTCAGATGGTGTTCTCAAGGTTCTGGTTCGGTTGGTACGCCACTAAAGGATGTGAGTATCCCAAGCCCACCACAGTTGTTACCGTGCGGCGGGGACTCATTCATTATTCTCTCCTGCAGTTGCTGTCCTGAATATCCTCGCATGCATGGGTTGGTCTGCCGCCAACACCATTGTAGGCGCTCAACTGCTCCATGCAGTCAATAACGATGTACCTGGCTGGGCTGCTATCCTGATTATTGCCATCTGCACGCTTTTAATCACGTTCGCGGGCTATAAAGTGGTTCATCTGTACGAATACTGGAGTTGGATTCCAACTTTCATCGTATTCCTGATCGTCTTGGGCACTTTCGCGCACTCTGGGGATTTCATAAACATTCCCATGAAGGCGGGAACGTCTGAGATGGGCAGCGTTCTGTCCTTTGGCTCGGCCGTCTACGGCTACGCCACGGGCTGGACCAGCTACGCGGCTGATTACACCGTGTACCAGCCTGCCAACCGCAGCAAGCGCAAGATCTTCTTCTCGACTTGGCTTGGACTGATCATCCCTCTTCTCTTTGTCGAAATGCTCGGCGTTGCCGTGATGACCGCGACCGAGATCAAAGACAGCAAATACGCCTTGGGCTATAGTGCGTCCGGAAATGGTGGCCTCATCGCCGCTGTTCTCGAACCACTTGGAGGCTTTGGCGACTTCTGCCTCGTCATCCTCGCCCTCTCGATTGTTGCAAACAACTGCCCGAACCTTTATTCCGTCGCCCTCACCGTCCAAGTCCTCAGTCGCTACGCGCAACGCGTCCCTCGCTTCATCTGGACCGTCCTCGGCACCGGTGTCTCATTAGCTATTGCAATTCCGGGTTACTCCCACTTCGAAACCATACTGGAGAACTTTATGAACTTCATCGCGTATTGGCTGGCTATTTACTCTGCGATCGCAATCACGGATCATTGCGTATTCAAGCGCGGCTTCTCCGGCTATGTCATTGAGAACTACGACAAGCCCAACAAACTTCCAGTTGGTATTGCCGCCACTCTTGCATTTGCGTTTGGTGTTGCTGGCATGGTCGTTGGAATGAGCCAACCATGGTTTGAGGGTCCAATCGCAAAGCACGCAGGTGGCGGCGATATAGGATTTGAATTGGGCTTTGCATTTTCAGCATTTTCGTATCTCTGTTTGAGACCTCTTGAGATCAAGCTTTTTGGGAGGTAACGTGCTTTTTGATCATTGTTCTTTGGGTTGGGTCGTTTAAGGGATGTATATATAGATTTATAGATAGATATCATAATCAACGTCATGCAATAACATTGTTCCACCATAGATCGAAAACATGGACAAGGAAAAATCTCAAGATACGTCCTTTCTCCATGGCACGCAAAATAGAAATTTCATCAACTCAACCAATTTAGAACGAGACGACATGTATACTTTGCACTTGTCTCGCTAGGTCTAACCGTGTATTGCTCCTTTCCCACTGGTGACTTACCACTTACGCTAACGATACGTACTTTTAGCCGGTACTCCTTTCCCATTCCAGGTTCACAGGTGTTTTTGACGTCCAGTTCCCATCTTCTTGCGGCGTTGAAGAGCACTGTATACCCCGGGTATATCACGTGATCCATCATCCGCACCGCCACAGACGCCACAGCACACCCGGCGAACAAATCCACAACGGAGAATCAGCTTTCAGAAATCCAGAATCTTTCAAACACGAACCCAACAACACAAACAGCCACAATGTCTCGACCAGCAAAGTACGTACCTACTTACGACCTCTACATGAATATCTGCCGAAGCTGCCTATTTTTACGAGAGTCTAAAAAATCTAACTTTGCGTGCACAGGGCCGACTGGGCCGACGACGAAGAATTCGACGACCCCTCTGCCCTCCCCGCCCAACAAATCACAACCAACAAAGACGGCACAAAGACCGTAATCTCATACCGCTTCAACGACGAAGGCAAGAAAGTCAAAGTCACCCGCCGCATCAAAACAACCGTCGTCCGCGAGCACGTGAACCCGCAGGTCGCGGAGCGCAAGACATGGGATAAATTTGGGCTCGAGAAGGGCCACGCCGCGGGGCCCTCCTTCGACACGACCTCCGTCGGCGAGAACATCGTCTTCAGACCCTCGGTTAACTGGAAGGCGCAGGCTGCCGAGGCGGAGAAGAACGGCGGCGAGAAGGGGAGCATCAAGGACCAGCTTAAGGATAAGAAGGTCAAGTGTCGGATTTGTTCGGGCGAGCACTTTACTGCCCGCTGTCCGTTTAAGGATACCATGGCGCCTGTGGATGAGGGTGGTGCTGCGGCTGGTGAGGGCGGTGCTGGGGGCGAGGAGGATGCGGCGGGTGGTCTTGGTGCGGGTGGTGGTAGCTATGTGCCGCCTCATCTGCGGAAGGGCGCTGCTGGTGGTGGTGAGCGGATGGCTGGCAAGTACGAGAAGGATGACCTGGCGACTCTCAGAGTTACGAACGTATGTTGTCTTGCTTTTCCTTTCCTTTTCGTCCAATTCTCGTGTTTTTTTGCTTGTGCGAGGGCTTGGGAACTTTTTGCTAACGGTGAGCTCTCGCTTCAGGTTTCCGAACTCGCGGAGGAACAAGAACTCCGGGATCTGTTCGAGCGCTTCGGTCGTGTCACCAGAGTCTTCCTGGCCAGGGACAGGGAAACCCAGAGGGCCAAGGGCTTTGCCTTCATCAGCTTTGCGGACCGGAGCGACGCCGCACGTGCCTGCGACAAGATGGACGGATGTACGTTTCTTGCCCCTGCCCCGATCTTCCCATTCATGCTCATCTTCCCCCTTATTACCATCTTTCTCGAAATAAGCTCCGACGCTGACTTGTTTTTCTTCCCTCAGTCGGTTATCGCCACCTCATTCTGCGCGTCGAATTCGCCAAGAGGGCCACTTAGATTCTCCTTCTTCCATTTCCTTCGCCGTATCATACAATTCATACTATTCTTTGGGGTTTATTTCTTTGCTTCAACCGGGATTTACGACGCTGTTTCAGCCAGCCGGTCTAGTTCGGCCTGTCTGTCTAGGCGAATTGCATGACTCCATACCATACTCTTGCCTCACGAGTTCCCTTCTTCTCAAATAAAAGTGTCATGATCCGTTGATAATGAAGTAATACGATGAAGAATCTATGGCGTTCCTTGGCTATGGAGTTTACCTATTGAATCCATCTCAAGTCGTAGCAGCATGTGCTACTCCAAGGGTTAATGTGGGAATAAGAGACTGCGAGGTCAGATTGGAGGCTATATCGCCTCCCTGGTCGAAAGCACATACTTCCCTAGTAACGTTCGGTATTCGGCAAGAGACAAGCATCCACATCACCCCCGAGCTTTCCCCTCTCCCAAGGCTATCCCCTGTCTGCTGTGTATTCGCCGTTGAAAAGGAGAACGGTTGTGCTCGATGTATCCAAACCCAATCTCGTAGGGATATTCTAGGAGTCGCTTGTACAACCCAAGCCGTTAATAGCCTGTTGTACCCTGTGCAAGACAGCGGGCAGGAGTCAGGGGCAAGGAGTCAGAAGGACATCAGGCTTCTGATTGTTTTATGAAGATCATCAACTGAATGGCGCAGTTGGTGAGATAGGGTAGTAATCTGCAGACGTTAAATTTCTCAAGGTAGGCACCATACCGAGTACCGATTGCCTAGCACTCGGGCTATGATACCTTCTGCAGCGAGAGAGGTAAGTATAGCTCCCAGCGCATGAGACATGTGCTAGTCCTGATGCAAATTACTCGCAGCTGCATGTGCACACTGGCCACCTGAGCAATCGGCACTCGGGACTTGGAAGAGTCATCACTGTAGGCAGACTGGAGTAAGCCTACCGTCGGCAGTTCTGGTCTTCCCAACGACCAGTCTTGTTCTCTGAACGCGCCTGCCAACCTTCCGACTCAAAATTGCCCGATAATCGCCCTGCGCCACTTGCTTCGTCCCTTCCAGGACTGGCAGCTCATCAGTCCAGATACTAAGCAGCTCTTGGACTCCGGCTAGCCCTGACCACAAAAACGGTCTTGCCCACTGAAAGCAAAACAGACGCACGGCCCATGTAGTATTGTTGCTTCGGATGGGGGTAACACGAAAGCAGCCGTCTTCCCCGTGAATAGACACTAGATTGGTTCCGGCGGCCTACCTTCCCCTTCCCCGAAGTCCTGACGAGTTAACGACCAGTAAAAAGGCATAACTGCCGGTGAAAGGGATCACGAAGGCGCCGTCGGCACCTAGAGGCTCCGGTTACATTGCATAGAATTCTCTGACGCTGTGTGGACAACAGCAGGCAATGACGAGGATTTCAGGAGCGCCATTATGTCATGGAGGGCGGTTATCTCGTCCTGGGTCCAAAACGGGAAGATAGAAGGGTCAGCATTTCTGCAGCTGGCGCCTTGATTTGCTGTGTTTCTCTTCTGTGTGACTCCATCTGATTCCCAATCAGCAAAATCTGCTGAACAAAGTTTGACTTCTTCTTAGAGAAGTAAAATTTGGACCGAGGCAATAGGTTATTAGAATTCCATGGCCGTGCTGAGTCGAGAGGAGGCAATGTTGACGGCGGTGCGCATCACGGCGATCAAGATAGAGGCTGCACACCCACCATCCTTTTGAGAATAAGCCCGGACCTTGTCCCAACCATTCCGTGGTTGATATTCCGCTTCTATGGCACCACGTCGACCTGCCTCGCGCAGTATCCAGATGCATATCATCCTTTTCTTGAAGGCAAAGTGCTGACTTGAATTTTCTCAGCGATAGTGCGTTTCAAAACAAGACACTTGCCTACAATCGATTTCTTTCGCGTAGCCAGATCTTGGTATTCCGCGCTCACCCCAAGGATATCTTGGTGCGTACGAATTTCAAGGAGTTTTCGGACGTCGGTCGACCCTCGGCTTCATGAAATAGCAGACAGCGCAGGGTAACTGGCCAGCAACAATTGGCCGCTTTCAGAGTAGTACAGCTAGCCTGAACAGGGAGAAATATGCGGTGGGCGTCAGGCGTAGCCACGCGGATTGATCAAATCCCGGCTCATCATGCGGCATCCACGATAACTGCGCAGGATATCTGCTGAGCACATGGACCGGTAAAAGGCCAATGCCGGGACACGACGCCGGAGACATCTTGGAATACGAAAGGAGCTTAGAAGAACGTGAAAGTCAGCCTTGGGCGGTAGTTCACGTACCAAGAGTGAGGTACATCTTGATTAATCTCCGAAAGTATCTTAACGTAGGAGCCCGGCGTACTAGATCCACTGCCTAGGTAGAACATTCGCACATTAGCATATAGAGATGTAACGGATCAAACCTCCGGTCTCCACTCAGGTATAGATGTCCCTAGAAATCCATCCTGCCGCCTTCACGTCTAGGGGCTAGAGCACCGAGTAAAATGCGCACATCGTAGGGTGAACAAAATGGTGCATCCCCAACGAGGTCCATGCTCACAACGACACACATATAGTTCTGTGACGATCAATTCGCGGTAAGCCTCAGTCTGAAGTACTATTTTCAAACCCTGAAGATAGCATGCCGCGGCTGGGGAATGATGTCTTGGAACTGAGACCTTTACAGATCGTCGAAACGCGTAGAGTTCAAGGGATCCTGGAACCAACGGTCGAATGTTCTGGACTCAGAGAAGTCAAGCCCGTTGACTGACATGAGTGCCGTAGGAGCCAACCAACATACGCCCGGGTGTTTCAAGACGATCGTAACGGCGAACTGCATTCCGGATGCACTATAAACCTCCAATTTCTTGCATCATTCCAACTTATAATGACCGTGCTATACAGCGGAAAGGATCGGGAAGCACACTAGAAGCATGAGCTCGGATTGGCTCTTATTCTGGGACTTTCGGCAGAATAAGAGGCGCAGCTCTCACCTAGAACGTCTATGAGTTCAGAAATGGCATTTCGAGTAGTCTCCAGCCAAGAAAGGCGTCGGGGGCGAGAGCCAAAGTCCTAAGTCTCCAGGATAAGAAGAGTACGAGAAGGGCGAAAGAGAGACAGAGTGACTGAGACGCCGCAAACTTTGTGTAAATATAGCGGATGCAAGAACCAGGGCGAAGGCATTGAGGCAGAAACCGGTTACAGCAGACCCATGACACAACCGGGGTGGTGATTTGTCGAGCCATTGGGAAGAGACAGATCTGCCCAGGGTTCCAGAGAGCGCGGCCGAATAGAGTGCGAGTGAATAGAGTTGAAGCAGGTACTAACTCGAGGAGTGACACTTCTGAGCGTTGAGGTGACTCTGTTCCTGAAGCTGGTTGCCAGGCGAGGCCGCTAGGGCTGCACCTGCCCTTCTAGTGCGACCAGAGCACGTGCCCTCCCCGCCTGTTCTGGCCTAGCGCTGTTTGTCTGGAGCGTTAGCGGAACACTCAGGCCTCAGTCGATCATCGATCAATCAGACTCAGCCTCCATCTCTTCTACTTCTTCTGTCTCTCTGCTTTACCATCCTCTCTTGCTTTGCTGATCGGAAGCGACTCGGAAAACGCCGTCCGACTACCGCAATCCGATAAGCAACAGAATGCAACCTTCCCCCCTCCCCACCACCCCCCTTGTTCAAGGTTACGAATGGATTTGCGCTGCAGCCCGTGGAAACCTCCTGCACGACATCACCATCCACTAGGGATCGCCTCTTACGCCCAGGTTCCCACTCTCGCATTTCCGAACCGGCCTGGACTCTGCCAATGACCGGGGTCGGCTCCTTTTTTTCTCAAATCTCACTTTCGAACCAACTAGCTTCCTGCAAGTTTGGGTGATCATCTCAGCCACACCTCTTTCAACCGACAGGGAGAAAAAAGAGACAAAGGAAGCAAATTAGGGTGAGAATTCAATTGACGGTTAGCTCCACCGGAGATGGACGAAAAGTGTCAGTTTCAGAACAAGAAACTGGACTAGTCCTTCTCAGCCTGCGTCGACGTGTGCTGTCTTGCCGATAGGGCGAGCCAATTATTCTGGAAGCTTTGCTATGGACTACGTACGGCACATCCCCACACCCGTCGTGCCTACTGGAGCATTTGAGTGTGACTATTCGGAAAATGACCATTGTTCTCGAGCCTTTTGAAATCTTGCCAGAAATCCCCGGCACGTCTTCCAAAATAGCAACATCCCGCTAGCGGTATTTTGGGCAGGGTGCATCACGCATCTGATGCTAACTCCCTTTCCATGCTCAGTAAGGGGACAAAAAGGCCTTCCTCGAGGTAGGGAAGGGAGAAAAGTCCCGTCGCTTGATCCAAACGCTCGAGCGCCTAACCTCTCACTCATGCAAGTACGACTGCTTCTCGTGCCTCGAACACCAGAGAGAACTGCGGAAGGATCAAGAAAACTGAAAGTGATGTTTGGGAGCAGATCATCAAGGGACCTTGCTCCGCCCGTCTAGAACAACAGTCTTCATTAGACCCCTGTCTAGTGCTCGACAAAGCCGTTCGCCCACGGAGGAGCAAACCATTGGCTATCTGCAACTGCCCAAGCTCAGAGGTGCCCCCAACCTCTGTCAGGCGACTGGGGTCTGCACAAGGTTACCGGGGGTGACGATCGCCGCCACTAATTTCTTCTAGCATCATCTTACCGGTAATTTGTCTCTGATGCACTCTGCCGTTTGCCGCCGCTCACGCTAGGACAGCTGACCTGACCGAAATGTTCTATACAGCGCGATTACGGAGACGTGCACCAAAAGTTTCCGCATAGGTGACACAAAAGTCACGTGACCTGTAGCCAATCAGGCCATCCGGTGGTTTTGAGCGTAGCTCGTCATTGGCTACAGGTCACGTGACCTGGAACAGCCACACGCGGAAACTTATGGTGCACGTCTCCGTATCTCTTCCCGCTATGCCAACAATAAAGTTCATTCCATTTAGGGCCATTCAAATGTCTGCAGCTCTGAGTTGGGTCATAAGATGTAACATGGGTTTTGACCAATGCTGTGCGTCTCCATCGTTTCTGACAGGGTCCAAGACGTTTAAGCATCTGTTCAGTTGCTGCAACAGACTTTGCACTGAGCTTTTGTTTTTCGGTTTACCTGAAAACAAGAAGATGTTCTACAAGGACCGGTGGTCAAGGGACAGTGGGAAGCCCAAGAAGCCACGAAGAAAAGCACGTATTCAATGGGTAGACCGTTCAAGCTCGTTATGCCTTGTAGTGATGGGAGAAGGAACCTCAAGATAATGCAGTCGTCCTGTCGCTCTCCCGAACGTTCCAACGGCCCTGACATGGTCCGAACTCAACAGCAAACTCGTGGCGAGAGTGGTATTCGCCGTCAAGCTAATTTGGTAAATCGAGACTGTCAGGACTCTGCAGAGCACCTCGTTCTGCCGCATGTTCGCCAGGGTTCTTCATTGGGCAATGCCAAAGGGGCCAGGCAAAAACGCGGCGCAGTGGACTTTGAGTAGAAAATATCATGATACTTGATAAAGCTATCATCCCTCCTCGACCTTTTGGACGAGGGCAGCTTGGAATTTGGATTCTGCAGCGATTGAAGCTCAATACCGCCCATCGCCCGTCCACCTGTTGGTTGCCCGTGAGTGTCTCCCTCTCGCTCCTCGCCTTCCTATCCGCTCTTCCACTCGGGTCCATTGCCATTGTTTGTCTTATTGTCCGTCTTCTCCGTCCTCTATCAAGTGTCCGACTGCTTCATCATTAAGGCGATCTGCAATCTCTGCAATCAGAGATAGACGGTAGGCAGGCCTCTACCTCCTATCAAAGATGCAAAAAAAACTCCGAGAGCCGCAATGAGTACGCGGGGCTCGTCATGTTTTCTTCTTCCGCAGTCGCTTCTCCAGATCTCTTCCCGTGCAGCTTTACTTACTTTTTCTACAATTCACGTCCCTGGTCTACAAACCGCCTGCTAATAAATTCAAGTTGAATTCGTCAAAGGCAGTCCAGTCCGTCTGGTTCAAGGTCATCTCTCCATTCCTAGCTACCATCGTCCCCTGCAGCGTACCTTTCCCGATCGACAGGACCCGCCGTCTATCGCCTTCTCGAACGCACGCCAAACCCACAGTTCTTTGTCCGGGGCGCTTAGTATCCTACCTAGCAAGCACACGCCGTCGAGTCGCAATCGTATACCTCCAATGAGCAGTTAGCCCTAAGATCCGCCGCGGGATTCTTCTTTGACACACCCCTATACTCTGCGCCGTCGAGGACCTAGCCTCTTGGATCGCCGCGTTTGGTAGCTTTCAGCCTCCCCATAAGCTTGATTGCCAACGGCCCTTGAACTCGAATCATAATCAGCCTCTGGTCCAGGGTGGAAACTGCAGAGTGGCCCCAGATGAATCACTGTAAGAAATGCCATCTTTCCGTTTCCTCTCTTGCCCGCCGCCTCGTCAGATTCACTACCAGCAACTTCACCATGGACATTTGGCTGTCATCTGCCCCTCCAGGTCGAGCAGCCCGGCTGATGACATGCGATCTACGCCCCGGATGACGTTGTTCTTCTATCCTCTGGCATTCCAGTAGCCTACGCTCTGGTTACACGATTTATCTTTTTTTGTGCTTCTTCCAACTCTTCATCTCATTGTCTTGGTTCATATCGAGATTTCCCGCATGGATGTAGTATCATCCTTGCCTTGCAAGGATGGGACCCTATTTCAGTTTCGGCCAGCGAAGGAGCGATAGGCTCGCACTTATTTTCTTTTTTGTCCTTTTTGATTATTGATTTCATGGTATTTGTTTTTCCTGTAATACTGTTTCTTACTTTCCTTTTTATTTCTTGTTCGTTTGACGTTATATTATTCTCTTGCGCTTATTCTAATTACCATTTCTTCAACTAGCAGCGCTCCTGCAGAGCCCATTCCCGCTGGATATTCCCATCACCTCTGACGGTGATTACTCTGGAGCCCAGCGACCTTTTCCTGGATCGACTGGCTTTTCTATGGAAGACGAAGACAGCCACCGAAGAAGCGGCGCGGTTAGCAATCATCTTGCACAGTCTGTCCCAATACCCGCCACCAACGGCCTGAGATACACACAGCAGTCTGCGCTGCCTGATATGCCGTAAGTTTTCTTCTGATTCGGACTATGTACCCTCGTGCTCCACCATCCTGCTGCCAAGTTGCAGCGACTAGTCACAATGTCGTCGCTCCGGCTCCAATGCGGTGGATTCTCGCTCTTGCCTCCCTGCCCTTCATCATCTCTTTGTATTCGACTTGCTCGTGCACCTGCGCCTAGCATCCAACGTCCACCTTGGGCCTGCCTCTACCATTTATACTCGCGTCTTCCCTTTCATTCAATCATTCATGTTGCGTACTCGTGATATGTCGAGAAGCAACACGTTACATCTGATTTTGTCAATCAAAGCTCACTCAGACTTTCGACGAAAATCACGCTGGTTATCTGACTAGGATGCTCTTTTTAGATATGGAAACTCTCCCACGCTCCAGCTTATGAGTCCCTCCGATTCATGTTCCGGTTCGTTCCTTCCAATCACCTTCCATGCAAGCTCAGAAGCCTTGTGCGATTCGGCTAACGTGGTCCAAATTAAATCTTTGGTCTTTCCCACAGATTCTTTTTCTTCAGCAGCAGGATCTCTCTATACGCATTCGTCTAGTCTAAGTTACGACAGAATGTCGGATTTCAGGTCGCACGGCCGCGTTCCTCCACTGTAAGGCAACTCCAGTTCATGTGGTGTAGCTTGTCATGCGGCAACTGATAACATGCCTTGTCCTTGCTCTAGTCAACCTCCCACAGGCACAGGTATGTCGTCCGCGGTGCAATCATCGGGTAACGCGTCTTTATTGGGGAGAGGCGATAATTACACTGGGGCATACAGCATCCCCAGGGGCCCGGCTTTCCCGCCCTTGACAAGCATCAGCGATATAGCAAGGCCTTCTCAGTATACAACTAACCCTCGTGGGCTTGATTGTATGGATCGCACCCCGAATATGATGTTTGCCCAACCGGGGCCGATGTACATGGATCAGCGTATGCCCGCGCCTACCGCTGATGCACCTCCGTTTCACGAGACCAATCCCATTCATACTATCATATCCGGAAATCAGGTTGTCCGGGCAGAGATCGGGGCCAAAATCCACAAAGGATTCTTCCAAGTGGACGATAAGTGGACCTGCTATCGGCGGAACTATTTCTCTATCTCGTGTTCGTTCTCCTTCAACCAACCGGCCCACGGCCCATTCTTCCTCAAATATGAAGGTCGGAACGAACGGATTCATCAATTCGCCATGTCAATATCAGCCATTGTGAATGCACAACATAACGAAGTCCGCGAGCTTGTACAGCACACGCCGAAACGCGATAAACAGTCGGAGAGGCCACCGCAAAGGGTGGTATTGCAGCCTTCGCAAACACCGGGGATGGTGCCAAGTCTCGGATCAACGTCTGCAAGTGCTCAACATGGATTCCCCTTGATGTCTCAGTCGAGTGGAATTGGGATGGAGTATGGTACCACGTACGGCGGCGCTCCGCAGCAGCCGCAGCCTCCAACACAACACACTTTTGAGCGCATTCAATTCCAAAAAGCGACTGCAAATAACGGAAAGCGGCGTGCCCAGCAACAGTACTACAACCTGGTTGTCGATCTTTATGCCGAAATCTCAAATGCGATAGGCGGAACCGAGTGGGTTAAAATCGCGCGTAAATTGTCATTTCCGATGGTTGTTCGGGGACGTTCACCAGGCCACTATAAAGATGGTCGGCGAGATAGCTCGACGAGCATGGGGCCCGACGGTGGGAGCGGAGGGGCTGGAGATGGAGGCGGAGGAGCTGTTCTTCCTCCGGGGCTCGGACAAACTTCGCGCTCGCACATTGCCCTCTTGCCGTACGACTCGTCTCAGCGTGGCGGTCATAACTACGGCAGGTCGGAATACCATCAAATGACGACGGCGGATCACTCACCCCTCAGTGCAAGCCCTCACATTTCATCCTCATCGTCCTCCACATTCGACATTGGCATGATGAGTGATTCTCTAGATCCGATGGACTCGATAAAAAGCACCCCAAGCATCGAGTCTTATCAGGACTCAAATTACGGGATGATGGATATCCGAAAGGATAGCCACTTTCGCAATCATCTGCCGCCACCTTACGAGTTCGATCCGGTTTCTCGGGCGAGCGAAAGTTCCGACACGAGCTTTTCTGAGGCCTACGATCCGATTGCGTCTTTGGTCTCTAATGACCCAGGAGACTCCCATTTCCTCAAACATCCGCCGCGCTATCATCACACGAATCCCAACGGCTACGACACCATTTACTCTGCTCGATCTGGGAATGGTAGTAGTGGGAGTAGCCCATACTACCGGCTTCCAACATCGCAGAGCCTTTGCACCTGATGATTACCTTTTCCGATGCTAGGGTGCCCTGTGTGGCTGTGACCCCTTGCCTCCCCTTCCTGTACTGATTGCTGCAACCAGCGATGGGCGGATGAAAAATGAGACCAATATTTTAATGCTCTTATTCTACTTTGACCTTATGATCTGGCTCTTCACCGTCATTTTTCAATGTGACAAATAGACCCCAACACGAGCTATGCAACACCTTTCCTCATCTTCTCCACAGAAACCGCTGAGCTCGGCGGTACATGTCATTCGATCTCTTTCCTTTTTTCTTGAATCGACTCCACTGTATTTTGTTTTGCCGTTCCTGTGTACTGTTTGTTTGCCATGCTAACGATCCGGTTTCCTTCGGACGAACGAAAGCTGCATGGGATTATTATCAGAGAACAAAACGAGTTGACATACAGGTAGACCATTGTGAGGACGGTGATGAGACTTGCTCAAACCCCTCTTTCTCTCTTTACTTTATTCTACGATATGGAGGATCTAGAGGCGGGACTCGGGACAGCTGGAGACTCGAGACCGGGAAGCAATAAACCCGCCAAAAAGCAGTGCGCGAGGCTGGACTGGGCTAATCCTCGCTAGGAAATAGTATCCGTCCGGTTGGGAATGTCTTTCAAATAATGAATAATGAAATAATGGGTTATTGACTTACAACTCTCGCTCCAGGCACTCCTACTGGCATCAGGCAGGCCTTAAAATTAGAAACCCAGTAGACAGACCACGTCAACCAGCGATGAGCATGCAATGCCAAATCTCAGTGTTTGTGCCCCTTTTCCTGGCCTTGGTTTTGGTCGTTGCTTCGTGTTTGGCCTTGCCTTCTTTGTTGCCGTCTCTTCAAGCTCCGCCTTGGGCTCCTTCCCTTCTTCTTTTCCCCTTTCCATCCATCCTTCGCCTTCCTTTCACTAGTTCCAGCCTCAGTCTCCACGAACGCGCTTCAGAGCCCTGTGCCTCCTTCCATTGAGGATTGCTTTCCCTGCCAAATTATGCAATATTTAATATCGCGACGTCAAGGATGCGGCGATGCGCTTAAAGTGGTGGATCTGCAACACCTCCAATCCGGCGCTCCAGCGTCGAGGATCGACCGGACGTACAGTAGACTGCCGTCTAAGT
This sequence comes from Aspergillus mulundensis, assembly GCF_003369625.1. Classification (NCBI taxonomy): domain Eukaryota; kingdom Fungi; phylum Ascomycota; class Eurotiomycetes; order Eurotiales; family Aspergillaceae; genus Aspergillus; species Aspergillus mulundensis. The sequence continues at coordinate 2,909,312 of NW_020797889.1, forward strand.
CTGCCTCCAAGAGAATAGTCCAGAATGGGTTCGTCATCTTGGCCTATAGGCGTGCTTCTTCTCTGCTGACAGCCCGACTTTGCACTAGCTCGCTGTTTGGCCTGGTTCTGTTCCTCGCTAGTCCCATTGGCCTCGGCACGTTCCGTGAGCTCCATCTCCATACTCGCGGTCTAGCAGTAGCCACGGATCGATTACAAGAAACCTGTCAACTAGGGACTGCGGTGGTCGATCGAACGATGCACGTTGTACATTGTACGCGCTGTACTGTGTGTGTCCAATGTGAAAGTCGGCTTCAACGGCGTCGATGAACCCTTCTTTATTGCTGTCAGAGCTGAGAGGCGACCCCATAACTGCAGTCCGTTATTACCTATACCGTCCGTACTCTATACCTCCCCAAGCGCCTAGCATTCGTCTCGTGTTTTTCCGATCAACCTCCGCTCAAATGATCGCCGACGCCCCGGAGCCTCTCTCTCCGACGTGCCGCTTCTCTTGGATTCCACTTTCAGCAGAGACCAGACTTCGGTCGGAGTTTATGCTTTGTCCGCTAAGGACCCGAAACGGCGCGCCAGTCCAGTTCGATTCGCATGAGCAAATTACTCGTCTGTCCCCCATTTGTCGATCTCGAGGCTCCAGGGTCCGCTAGTCAAGCATGCGTTCTGCGGCTTCTGCCCTTGGGGGTCTTGTGTTGAACAGTTCATCTCTGATCTGATGTATCAACTTTGTATCAAGATCACCCAAGACATCGGCCGCTGCTAGCCAGTCAGCGCAAGCGATTGTTTACTTCTGCGCAGTGGAGAGGGACTCGTGACGCAGCATGCCTCTCTTAGGTTAGCCCGTATGCACGTCGTACAAGGGGGGTGTCAAGGACCCAAGTGAAGGATTCAGGCGCGCGACTTGCAGGCCGCCGGCTGTCAAAGGAGATTGATTGACATGCTTGGCCAACAGCGACGCGCCGCTGCCGTTGGAAACTTTCCAAAAGATATCCCCAGGAATCGTCAACCTGCCGTGTAACGGTTGCGTCCAGTCGCTGGCCATCCCGGTACACCGAAAGTTGCTTACAACGCAATGTCCTGACCATCTCCGTAATGGAGCGCCAATTCCTCGCACATTTTCTCCAGATGATCGCCTACGAGTTGGGTGATCTGACCCCTAGCTGTACCCCACTCCTCTACCCTCCTCTACGTACGTTTCAGTTTCACCTCTCGCTCCAACTCGCCGAGGAAATGGGTCCTTGAGCCTCGAGCAGACACGGCTGGAGAGGCAAGACGACGTTGATCCCGGAAGGACCCATCTTACCCAAGATTGTCAGATCGTTGATCCTGGTCTAGAGCGCCTCACATTCGTCATGATGACCCCGAACCCTGAGCGATTTGTTCGACGGAAGCCGACGTGCGAAGACCGATAAAATTACGTGGAGAATGAGATCTTTCATTACAGCCTGCCGTATCGCAGTAGGGTGTTATTCGCCGTCCGTTCTGGCTGTATTTTCAAATCCAGCCACGGTATTATATACCTTTGTTCTTGGGGAAATGGTCTTGTCCATTGGAGGCTTAGTTGGATCAGCAAAATGCTCCGTAGCAGGTCGATCGTGTTTCTTCAACAAGCTCTCTGCGAGATTAGGCTACTTATCAGACAAGTCGTGTACCCTCAGCCTTCTGTTCCACAAAACGGTTATTCCCGGACGCTGTGTTGCGCCAACAATCTTCCGACCAGCCAGGAACGGCGCGCGGCATGCTCTCCGTGAGGCCGGGACAAAGGACTATGACTTCGCCCTTTTGGAGGCTGAGACTGATATCCCGTGCCCATGATCTACCTCACCAAGTCTCCACCGGAGAATCCTTCAAGCAGGTACACTAGACGACTGGCTCTTTGAAGCTTAGAACCCGTTTTCTGAATCTTCTTTTGAACGAGCGTTGAAGCAAATTTCGAGATATGCCGGTGATGCATCACCCATCGATCACTCTTAAGACCAACTCAGTCAAATCCACCCAAATGGGATATGGCATGCACTGGACCCAGAAAATCCATTCTCCATGGATCCTCACGCTCTCTCTGAGTCCACAGGCTCTCTCTGAGTCCACAGGCTCTCTCTGAGTCCACAGGCTCTCTCTGAGTCCACAGGCTCTCTCTGAGTCCACAGGCTGTAKCAAGCTTTCCAGTGCAGGCCTTGGTCTCCGCGCCACAGTCCATTCCAGCATATCCACAGCATCACGGGAGGCATCTCAAATCCGTTTCTTCTCTTTCAGCCCCGATCCCCTCGACATCCAATCCTCAATTTCAATCCCTCTCCACCCTCGAAACCCGAATCGCCAGCTTCCGATCAAGCTCCGCCTTCTCCTGCTCCGTCGGAACCATCCCCATCGCCTGCTCGACCTCCGACGACGTCCACAGACCGACAGACGCCCAGGCAATAACACCGAGTCCGAATACCGCGCGCGTCTTGGGCGAGAGGGCCTTGTAGGAGCTATATTCGTAGTCAGTATTGGTGTCGGTCTTGGTCAATGCGCTCGCTGGCGGGAGCCTGCGACGGGTGAGATCATGAGATGAGATGCGGAGAATAGATTCGGGAGGAAAATGTGAGTTGGGATGGGATGTACGGACTTCCAGAGAGACATTTTGTAAGAGGCCTCGCAAGTTAGTGCTATTATTTAGGCGAGGGCCGCTTGCTGATGTAGTGTATTAGGCCGTGAGCATCAGTAGATCTATAGACGACGTAGAATGATGTTGCGAGTCGCGACTGAACGCGAGGCCGACGATCCAACAGATATTGCTAGCCTACTCCGCCTGCCTGTTAAGGCTCGTATACATTGTCAGGCTTCAAATCCATTCAACATGGGCACACAAAGCTACCAGGGTCATTTAAATAGCTATCTAGCTAGCTAACCCGCTACGGTCTGTACTTAGGACAGCAATGGGGGTATGAGCATCGATGCCACATCTTAAGCCCAGCGAGCTAGGTAAACAACCTAAAATATCTAATCCGCTCGATTGGACGGCTGGTCAAGACCGAGAAGAGAATAAGAATAGCGCAGGCAAGATGTTTTATAAACTCAGACAGCACGGGTGCAGGAAAGCCAAGAGTGATGCATAGCAGGAGCCATCGCGTGGCACGGCATTCTACGCAAAGGGAAGGAAAGAGCAGGACAAGACAGTACAGAACGGAAGAGCACAAGCATCATACATTGTGATTAAGAAATAAAATATAACGAAGCGGAAAGGTATATCGGTAACGGGTCAGAGGTTCAGATCGTGGCGCGCGTTGCTACATCGTGGTAACATAACGTCAATATCAACATAGACTCGCTCGCTCGCTCGGCGCGGTGGGATACTAGGCAGCTTTGCATTCTCGCATAATGGGAATGCTGGGGTATATTCAGCACAGAGGGAAGAGACGCGATCATTTCTTCCCGTAGGCTTTGTCGATGTCCTGCTGGTACCTGCTAACGATCTTCTTGCGCTGCAGCTTTTGAGCGGCGGTCATGTAGCCCTGTTGCCGTTAGTCAACTGTAAGAAGAAAAAAAAAATTTGCAAGGACGTACGTTCTGAGGAGTCCACTCCTCGTCAGAAAGGACAACCCCATTAATGATCTCAATGCCCTTGAGACCGCTGGCTCGACCGGCAGTCTGGAGCTGCTTGAGGACAATAGCGTTAAGCTTCTCGTTGTGCACAAGAGTCTCGACAGAGTCACCCTCAATACCGTTTTCGCTGGCAAGCTTCTTCAGAGCAAGTTCAACGGGAACAATGATGGCAATTGGCTTATCCTGGTCTTCGGCTGCGTAGACGCAAATGTTGCCAACAATAGGGGAAGACCGGTAAACAGACTCGAGCTTTTCGAGAGCAATGTACTCGCCATTTTGCGTCTTGACGAGGTTCTTCTTGCGGTCGATGATCTTGAGGTGGCCGTTCTTGTCGAACTCGCCAATGTCGCCGGTCATGAACCATCCGCCCTCGGCATACGCTTGCTTGGTCTCCTCTTCGTTCTTGAAGTAGTGCGTTGACACGCTACCTCCGCGGATCCAAATTTCTCCCTGAGGCGGGGTGTTCTTCGTAAAATAGCCAGCATCCGGGAAATCGACAAGTTTGACTTCAATGCAAGCTGGAAGCTCACCGAGAACATTGGGGTTCCATGCTCCAGGGTCGTTCAGAGCACCCATAGCCGAAGTCTCGGTCAATCCATAGCCGCTAATCATAGGAGCGATGGCCAAGGAGAGGAATTTCTGGGTCTCCTTGGAGACAGGTCCACCACCGTTCATGATAATGCGCAGACGGCCACCAGTTGCATCCTTCAGCTTGCGGAAGATCACATTGTCGAGGAACCAAGCACCCAATGTTGAGCCGGGAAAACCGGTGGTCATCAGGAAGTTCTTGGCAGACATGGCGCCCCAGAAGAGGCTCTTCACAAGAGCACTGTTCTTGTTCAGGTTGTTGAGAACACCCTTCTTTACAGATTCCCAGACGGCAGGGACACCGACAAGAATGGTAGGTTGGAACTCGCGGATATCACCCTTGCAGTTGCGCATGGAAGCATCGGATAGTGTACGGGGGTTTCCGTAGCCCATTGTACCGCCCCAGAAGAGACACAGGTTCTCAAACATGAACTCGAGGATATGCGACTGTGGGAGGTACGTGAGCAAGGCGTCTGAAGGAGTGATGTATGGTCCAATAATCTCGTTGATACCAGCCACTATTCATGTCAGTTCTGCCCAAATGTGAATGAACTGGGTAACATACTCGCAGCAACGACATTCGCGTGGGTAAGGGGAACGCCCTTTGGCGGGCCGGTAGAGCCAGATGTGTACATGATGCAGCACAGGTCCTCCGGAGCCGGGGGCACGGGGTCGTAAGGGTTCTCCTCGCCCAGTTTCCGCAGGTCTTCAAAGCTCAAAACGTTAAGGTGGCTGAACTTGGTCTTCAAGTTATCCAAGTCCTCCTGCTTGAGCTCTTCATCGGAGTTCCAAATAACATGTTTGATGGATGTCGCTTTGTCCAAAACGTTCGTAAGAGGTTTGATGAGGACAGGGTCCAGGAAAATAGCGTCACTCTCGGTCTGCACAATGGAGTGCGCCAGTCCATCCTCGCCCAAGGTATCATACGCAGTAACAATAGTCAGCGACTGGGACGCGGAACCTATTCAATCACGATTAGACATGGGCGCCACGTTCACCTAAAACAGGGTATAGTCAAGGCACGAACCGTGAGACATCGCCAACCAGTTTGCGCTGCACAACCAATGTTAGCATTTGTGCTCAACTTCCGCAGGAATCACACGCACCTCGTCGCACCATAGAGGTGAACCTTGTCGCCCTTGTTCAGGCCGATCTTCCGCAGGCCGTTACCAAGCTCCAGCGCCTGTTTCTCATACTCAATAAAGCTCTTGTAAGAGTAGGCGCTTTTCTCAAAGTACGTCCACTGCTTGTCGACCTCCTGCTCAACACCATCAACGATCTTCTTGACCTTCTTGGTCTCCACGTGAGTCTTAATGAGGCTGCGGCTAGCAACAGCTTTGGCATTGCCGAAGATGCGCGCGGACCGGCGGAAGGCGTCGTAGGTGGTTGTCAGGTCTTCGGCGGGTCGCATGATGAGGCCATCCTTGGCCTTGGGCAGACGGCGAGGGATGGTCTCTCCGGGGACGGGCTCAGCGCCAGGGACCTCCACGGTGAAGGGACCCTTTTTGTTCATGCGCGGGTAAACCACGCCGGTGTCTTTCGTCATTTTGAAGGGGGTATCAGGGCGGGTAGCAGAGATATGGAATAAGGTAAAGTCTATATCAGAGGTAGATAAATGGTTAGGTTGGGTCAGTTCGAAAGGTGGAGAGTGTGAGTGTAACATACAGGAGCAATTCGGCTATCGCGTTCTCAGGGTTGGAGCAGAGACGGGCGGAAGCTGCGACGGGGAGAGGTCGGGAATGCGGGGGCGCGGCAGCAGACGGTTCTTAAGGGGTGCGAGGAGAACCGTGGGGAGGGGAAAAGGCTAAGACACTAGAGAAGGAGGCTTAATGAAGGTTTAATGAAGCTGTGTCTCGTGGGAGAGTCAGAGCGAGAGAGGATGAGGGAGAGAGACAAAGTGTCTAGACAATGAAGTCACTGGTGGCTGCTCCGGTGGCTGGACCTTGGCAGCACCGCGCTTGCAAGTTGCTGCTTGCGTCCCCTCTCTTCTGTTTTGATATCTAAAACTCCGTCTCTGTGCATCATATTCAGTTGCTGTCTAATATTGATTGATCTACTCAGATATCTCCTCAATATACTCTGTGGCACGTTTCCAAAGCATACAAAACCAATGTTCTACAAAGGCCTCTGCATGTCTCACTCTCTCGTGTCTGGCCAGCGCCCAGAAAGCCCAGAAACTCTTTCATCAAACAGATGCCAGATGCCGCGGTACATCTCAGGCACACAGACACCCCAGTCTTGTGCTTCTGATTCTCTTTCATATCCAAGTCCTGGCTTGCTTTTATTTCCAGGACGACGCTTCTGTTGGGATTTTTAGCCCCAACGTCCGTCTCGAACCGTGCTAGGCGGATGATCGTCGGAGCTCAGTGTCCATAATTTGACGCTATATACTCCGGCATCCGGGACACGGAGTTACTTGCTGCGACGCTGATGATCTATTCTTGCTTCTTCAGGTGTTTCTGCAGTGTTTCTGCGATCTGGTCTGTAAAACAAACTGCAGCGATCCGATCCAACGCCGATGCAGCGTGCAAGGTCATCAAGAAAATCATGTGACGGGCTTCCCGGATGAATGACTAATCATTCGAGCTTTCGGCTTCGGCCAATGACATGCGTCCTTCTTCTCTCCGAAGAAAAGCTTCATTTTGAATGTGGACCTGGCGTCATACCAGTCTAAGTCCAGGCGTTGTCAATCATAGCTTCAGGACCGCAAACCAAACTAATCAGCAAGATGGGAGATGTATCACATATCCTCGCCACTATTGGCCAGGAGGTCGAAGATGCCGACGAGGGTACGCCAATCACCTACAAGAACCATCAACCTTGCTTGTAGAACTATATCCCAGAAAAGGCAGTTAATACGAGACCTCAGAATCCTTCCTCCTCTTCTCCCAAGACATCCCCTCCTCAAATCTCGGATTCGTCGATTCAAAGGCCTCAGCCGTCGACATCACCATCCACGACCGCGAGTACACAATCCACCAATCGCCCACGTTGCTCTCGTCTTCGCGCGCTGGGGGAACAACCGGTGCAGGTCAGCAGCATACATTCAAACCACATAGCAAAAGCAATGCTAACCGTCCTAGTCCTCTGGAAAATAACCCCCCTCTTCGCCTCCTGGCTCTCAAACACATCAAGCAACCCGCTCTGGACAACCGAGCACCTCACGCCCTCCTCGACAATCGTCGAGCTAGGATGCGGGATCTCAGCCCTAACAGCGCTTGCGCTCTCCCCTCTTCTTGAGCCCCAGGGAACAAACGGCCACTATATCGCCACGGACCAGGAATACGTGCACCGGCTGTTCCGGCAGAATCTCCAGAGTAACCCGCCGAAAGCGACGAGTAAGGCCTCCTCGTCATCGGGCATTAAGAAGGGGAAGAAGCAGCAGAAAGCTTCCGCCGCAATCTCACAGAACGATGCAGCCCAGTTGAACCCGCATCAGAATATAACCTTTACGTCTCTGGACTGGGAAACGGATCACCCGGAGACGCTGAAGCAGCAGATTGCTGCTGCTGGTGAAGAACAAGAGGCGGGGGAAGAGTTCGATCCCGGCTTTGACCTGCTCCTCTCGTGCGACTGTATCTATAACGAGGCTCTCATTGCGCCGTTTGTGCGGACGTGCGCGGAGATTGCGCGGCTTAGACCTTCCCCCTCGGCGTTTACGGAGAGTGGGAGCAAGAGTGGACGAAAACCAACGATATGCGTCATCGCACAGCAGCAGCGCTCGCCTGATGTTTTTGAGGCGTGGTTGCGGGAGACGATGCGGTATTTTAGGGTTTATAGGATCAATGATGATGCCCTGGGGAGGGAGCTGGGGGTAGGAAGCGGGTATTTGATCCATGGGTTGGTCCTCAGGGATTGAGTGTTTGTAGATTTCTCTTGTAGATAGTGTTCCAGTTACGATAGACGGGAAAATGACGGTTGTGTAAACATTATTTATTAGAGGTGGAACTACTTAGAAGATTCACCTGTTATACCTAACAATAGGGTATAGATTATCGACACAAAGCTCAACATGCTCACGCTCACGCTCAACTCAGCTTAGCTCAGACAGTGCAGCATATGCAAAAAACAATGCAACGCAACGCAATGCAATAGTCCAGACAGTAGGAGTAGGTGGTCGTCCCCGTATGTATGTATAGATAGTGCCGTATGTAGATGTATATGTCAAGTAAATCGTACTCAATCCGTACTTATTTCAACTCCGTATTTTCCTTATTTTCAAGCTCCGTCTTGAGCTTGAGCTCTCGTGCTTTCAGCTCTGCTTCTTCGGGCGTTGTGGGATGGCTGGAATCTAGCTTCGGCATTGTGTTGTAGAGAGGGGGGAGAGGAGAAATGTCGTGCTCACGGAGGGCAGGTGCTGCTTCCGGCTCACGGTCGATAATGGAGGAAATGGTCTGGCGCGCGGAGCTGTGAGTCTTGGAAGGTAAAGGTGCTACGGGCGGTTGTTCGTCCGCGGGTGTGAGCAGCGCACCAGGCGGTGGGAGCGATCTGTCCGTGGCCTCAGTCTTAACGACAGAATGAACGGCGCTCTCGTCATCCGAGCCGGTGGAATATTCTGTGTCGTGAGGGTATCCATCAGGATCCGTGGGTCCAGACTCGATTCGGCTTTCCTCCGTTGAGGCGCGGTGTCGGTTGGAGACTGGAGGCAGAGGAGCAGCCGGGTCGAAGACGACGCCGCATACTTCGAGAGCTCGGGACTGGCTGCCTAGGCTACGGTCCTTGTGCTTCTTGGTAAGATGGCACATGAAGCCATGGAGGGTCACAAAGTCGGCCTTGCCACAGCCAGATACGGGGCATGTGAGGTAGACTAGGCTGCCGTCTGAAGGACGCTTCCAGAGAGCCCGTCCAGAAGGATCATGTGCGGCTGGTCGTCCGTGGCGCTCTCCCCAGGCTTCCACGTTTTTGATGGTGTACTTTTGCTTTCGTCGAATCGAACCGTTGCCGTTGGGATCGTGATGCATGTGTTGGGGATGAGGCGGTCGAGGGATCTGTGCTTGTGGAGGCGGAGGTACAACGGTAAGGGGTTCTTGAGGTGTTTGCTGTTGTAGGAAGGCGAGTGTGGTGGCAGCATTTGTCTCTGACAAACGGCGAGGCGGCGTAGGGCGAAGAGGAGGCGATTCAAGACTTGGGTTGTAAAGGCCCATGGATTCCCGCTTCAGTCGTTTCCGTTGCCTACGCAGTTCCTAATCGAACAACTCACTGGTCAGAACAAGCCCTATGATTGGACAAATGCGTTTCCATACCTCTTCTTCTACCTCGGCGTTCTCGGTCATCCTACGGAATTCTTCATCCTCTCGCTTCCGCATAGCAAGTAGGCGGCTACGAGCTGCCATGCGAGCAGCTTCCTCATGTTCCAGTTGCCTCAGTCGAGCTTCGATGTGATCTATACCAGGTACGTTTGGAGTCGGGGGTCCTGGAGGGCCTGGGGGAACCGGCGGGCCTTGCTCTTGCATTGGAGGCGGTGGGAAGTGACGATAGGGCTGATGGCCATGCATCATGGCTTCCGGGGGTATTGGCTGGCCAGGGTTCATGGCAATGGGATGAAAACGCGGGAGGCTCATGTTGACATGGTGTCCAGGGATGTTGCCATTCATGCCATTCTCGTGCACTGAGGGCACTGGAGGTGCAGCAACGGTCATGATGAGGGCACTATGTATGGCACGAGGTTAGTCGACTGCTGGGTCGAAGTCGCTGTCTTTTAACCCAGGTAGAAATATGAAGTGAATGTAGTAGCAAGCAGAGACTTAAAGCTGGGGGAAGCAGTAGATTGGGGAAGATATGAAACAAACGAAAGAGCGGAGAATAGCAGTCCGAGGCATCAAGACTCGACAGGTCCGACCAGACAAGCTGATGGGCTGATACTGATAGGCTGGGAGGGGAAACCTGAAGACAAGCTGGATGGGCAGGAAGTACTTACATGAAGCGAGAAGTACTGAGAAAAGTCAATGAATGTCACTTGTCACTCTCAGACCAGCAAGAGAAAAGCAAAGTGGCTAGCGCGCTGCACCTTGCCCGTTTTTCTTGGACAAGAGAAGACTAGGAGAATTTCCCGGGTCTTCTCTTGCGATGCGAGAGAGGCCAAGCAAGGGGTTTATTGACTGCTACTGGACGGGCAGCTGTATGGATCGAGAAAAGGAAAGGAAAGCAAGACAAAGCAAAGGAAATTGGGCTGGAGGTCAACAACGAACAGAAAAAAGGACAGGAAAAAAGACCCTTGCCAAGGAAGTCTCGAGTTGAGAGGATGGATCTTGGGCTAGCACAGCTAAACTAGCAGGCCAGTGGGATTCTGCGGTCAAACAAGCCATGGACTCAAATGGACAGAATCTGGGACCACTAGTGAGCCCAGTATCAGATGTAGTAATAATTGTCAATATTCCTATCTCACATTCTAGTCTCCCCCGGTGGCCCTGCTGCAGGAGCCTGCATTGCATCCACGATATCTATCTACCTACGAACAGTCAAGGCCCTGCCTCAAATTGTGATTAGTAGTATTCTTCGGGCTGTTAGTTGAGTTGACACTGACAGTGTTGACTTTTTACTCTTCCCCACCTGGATTCTGACCCTGTTATTTTCCAGACGAATTGTGTGGTCTTGTCGGCTCTAATAGGGGCGCTCTATGGATCAAGAACCCACTCCTGTCGCACTAGTGACAAACACAGTCATCTCAAGTCTCAACAATGTACCTGCCATCAGCTTGAGTCACTCAAAGATACCTCAGAGCAGAAGTACCCTCGGTAGATACCTCACAGGTTTCCAGCCAGTCAAGAATGAGGCGGCAGCAAACAAGCCAACCACAGCGGGAGCAAGAAGCAGATGATACATGAGCAAATGCCGTTCGCTCAACAATCCTGCTACAATCTGGCTTATTTATTTTTAGTTTGGACATATGCAGCCAATGGGAGACCGATGATCTACTGCCATTGTGTAACACTTTAAATGAGAGGGAGAGGTTGAGAACTGTCTCAGCCTTGGGCCAGGCTTGATTTGAATCTCTGTCAGAGTCATGCATGGAACTAAGGATGTGGAGTGCAGTGCCGATTGAGAATCAGGCCGGGTGCTGATTATTATTATTATAATATTGTCTTCAATTTTGATCCTTGACCTTCCAAGGAGCAGAAATCACGATAAACAGCTGGTACCGGTACACATCCAATCTTTGAAATGGCGGACCGTAAAAATCATCAAGCCCAGAGTGGGGAAGACCACACAACGCCAGTTTATTATTAAATGATCAGCGAATTAATTCTCTGTCAGTCTCTGACACTCCCTAGTGTCACCAGAGTCACCTATCCATTCTTCTTCAACTGAAAGTATGACTATGATGAGCTAGACTATCTCAGGCGCAAGTAAGGTAGGTAAGGTTCTCCTCATTCTCCGCCCAGTTGGGAGTTTGGGCTCATTGCGTTTGTGTACAGCAATGATTTGCTCCTGGGCTGCATTGCTTTCTGCACCTCTCCCAGTGGAGACGAGCTACTGCTGTACGCTGCCGATAAGAGTAGAACCGAAGTACCCTGGCATGGCAATCAGAATATCGTCGGTATAATATAAGCTGTCCGATTCGCTTCGGTCTGGAAGATATTTCAAAAGTACTGGTTGTCTGAAGGGGCTCGCCTAAGCTCAAGACGGAACTCTAAGGCCAAGATTCAAGACTAATGAGAATCAAAATAGCTCGAGCCAAGTCATGTGCAAACAACAAGATCCATCATCCTTAAAATCGACAAGTCCGAAACCAAAAAGTATTGTATTGCAATCCCAACTGCCTGCCACAGCTGCCTGCATCTCCGCTCCTGAGTAACGTAGGACTCATCCGGCCCATGCAGCGTAGGGATGGACAAAATAGCTGACGGTAATTACGGAAAGTTGAAATTTAAGGATTTTTTCGGTAAGGAATGATTCCTGACGAAAGAATAAAATCACGTGACTTGCCGCCTCCTAATTAGGTTAGCATTATGGTAAAATTATTAAGTAAAGGACTACTAGCAAAGTAATAATTCTAACTTTATATATAAAATTAACTTTTTTTTAAAGAGCGTAAATGCAGGTAAGTTTGGACCTTTATAATATTACTTTTATTAATTAATAAAAAGTTTTTATTTAAAATATTATTATAAATATTACTACGGCTGCTTTTTTTTATATATACCCCTAAATTACTTACTTACTAGCTATTAAACTACCTGCGAATTAACCCCTAAACTTAATTAATATAAGGTTATTTATATAACTAAAGGGATAGTGGCTAGTTAATAAGCTTATAAACTTATTTACTAAGTATTTAAGCTAGCTTTATAGTGTTTTTTTTATCCGTGTTAACTAAAAAGTTACTAAGCTAAAAAAAACTTTTTTTTAACTCCTAATTTTTAATAAATACTATTTTATTAAATTTTTTTAGTATAGGGGCCTGTGGAACACTAGGAATCTTGTTAATAAAATAAGTATTTTATTAAATAAAAATAAGCTTTTTAACTTGCTTTATTTTTAACTAGTTATAAAGTTTAGTATATTATAATTTTATTATAAAAAATAATTTCTTGGCCGCTGCTAAATTAGTAGTTATATAATAAAAATAAAGGGCTAAATTAGTAAGTTTTAAAGTAAGGTGTTTTTATTTAAGCGCTTAAGTTAGTTTTTTTTTTTATAAAATTTATATAATAAAGAAAACTTGCCTACTTATTTTATTAATTAAAGGGCTATAAAAGTAGTTTTTTTTTTTAAATTACTTTATTATAAAAGCAGTCTTGCTAATTCTAAAATAAAAAAAAGCTATTTAAACCTTTTTAGCTGCTATACTTAACTAGTAACTTATTAATTTTTTTTATTTATTTTTAATTTACTAGCAGAACCTGCTTGTAGGCATTAAGTAAATAAAAATAGTAAAAAAGCTAGTAAAGTATTATTATTTATTAATTTATTTAAAAAAGCTATTTAATATTAAGATACTAAGCTAGATTAATATTAAAGGGGGGCTTTATTAATTTTTTTAAGGTTTTTTTAAAGCTTTAGCCAGCGGTTAATTACCTAGGTGTTAATATGTTATCACCGTTATGGTGTTGCAACTGCGCAGTGTTGTAATAACGCAATCCGGCGGCCTGAGGCCGCCGGGCGGAGGAATATTAGCGCTAAACTAGCCGCGTGCTAAGGCGGTGGCTAGTTATATAATATATAAAATACTAAGTTTAACTTTAAACTCTAACTTAAAAAATTAGTAATTAGTTCTTATTATAAATATATAATGCCTTTTTTATTATAATAATTTATATTTTTTTAAGCTTATTATAATATATAAACACGACTTATAGTTTTAATTACTTTTTTTTTTAAAAGGGAACTTATTTTATATAATAGCTAGGTAATAAACTTAATTTTAGGGGCTAGTAAATAATACTTTAAAAAAGTAATTATAAACCCTAACTTAATAATTAATTAATATACCTAAAAAAAAATTTATAAACTTTTAACTAAAAAATTTTAAGGGCGCCCCTGCTATTAAATCCTAAATTATATAAAAAATATTAAAATATAAAAGGCCCGCCCAGGGGCAAGAAAATAAAAATAATAAAAAAATTATTAAAAAACTATAGGTAATACTAAAAGTAATTTTAGTAAAAAAAAAAAAATTACAGGAATAAGAATGCTATAAAAAAAAAAAAGAAAAACGCTAATAAATTTATACTTAAATTAAAAAGGCATGCTAATAAATTACAAGGGCTAAAGCTAACTAGTAAATATATAATATATTTATTTAATTTATTAAGTAATTAATAGTCCCGCGCTAAATAGACTTTAATAACCTTGTAATTTTAAAAAAAATTACTAAAAGGGTTATAATAATAATAATATAACTTAAAAAAAACTTTTTAAAAAAATTATTATTTGTAAAACCATACCAGGCAAATAATATTAAGAAATTTAATAATTAAAAGTTAAATATAAAAATATATTTTAAAACCTTCCTAACCTACTACCTAAATAATAGCCATAAAATATTTTAATTTATTAAATTTTTAGTAAAGGACCGCAGGCGGGAATAGTTTAATATTTATAAAATAAAAATTATGTTTATTTAAAAAAAATTTCTTAATATATTAATTAAAATAATTAATAATAAAATAGTGCTAGTTAATAACTTGCTAATTAAGTAGGGTAACATAAAGTAGTAACCATAATAAATTATTAAGTAATTTATATAATTACTAAACTAAATTAAGAAACACTTATCCTATAAGTATAAAAATAATTAGTATTAAGAACACCTGTACTAAAAAATTTTAAAAAATATATAAAAAAAGTTTCTTATTTATAAATACTAAAAGCTAAAATACTATAATAATTATATATTATACTTAACAAGTGTTAAGAATAACATGCCCAAGCAAAAAAAAATAATTATAAAAAAAAAAAAAAAGTTTTTTAACTAAACTTGCATAAGGCCATTAGTAACTAAAGTTAAGGTACTTTTTATTACTAAAAAAAGTATAAAAGTAAATACTAGTATAAAATAACCTAATAATTTAAATAATTTTTTATTTATAAAAAAGCCATACCTAGGCAAATACTTAAACTATAACCATGCTAAATATTTTAAGTAATATTACTAGTTACCAGGCGGAGGTTAAAAAAAAAAGCGCCTTTATAATAATAACTTTTAAGTAAATTTAATAATATAAAAAATATAAAACCTTAAAGCTTTACGCGGTATAAGCTTTAAAAATTTATATAAAATAAAAAAATACACCGCGGGCCTGGGTAATCTAGGTAAAAATAAAAAAAAAWAATAAAAAATAATAATATACAAGGGTTTTTATTAACTTTAAAATAAAAATAAATTTTATAAACTAGTGCTGGGCAAAGTCCTACCTAATATAAAATAAAAAATTAGCCTATAAAGTACGCGTAGTTAATAGCCATATAATAATATCCTATAAAAAACATATACTTATAGTTTATACTAAAGATTTTACGCGTAATATATAGTATTATTAATAAAACTTTAAAGTTATTAATATTAATAATTATAATATAATTTTAGGATTTCTATGGCTGCTAGCCGCGATGCCTATTTTAAATTAATAAATTAATAATTAAATATATAGTTAAAAAGTAAAGTATAATTCTAAATATTTATAATATATAATAATAATATAAGAATACGCCGTAAAAATTGCTATAAAAGTTAAAGTACTTTTAGTATAAATTTTTAAGTAAGGAAACTATGTTATAATATATCTTAATAAGGCAAAGGTTAAAAAAATCCTACTACCTAAATAATATTATAAATATATAAATATATTTTTTAAAGTAAAAGCAAATATTTTTATATTTTATTAATTTTATAATTATATAATTAAGCTATAACCTGGTGCTAAGCCTTTAAGCAAGTATATTTACTTATTATTTTTAAAAAAGCTTAAGGTTTTACGCGAATATATTAAAAAAGTATTTAAAAAAGGCTAAATATACTTATTAAAAAGCCCTGCGGGAGCTTTAGTACTATTTATATTAAAAAAAAATAGCAGCCTATATTTTTATATAAACTATTAAGGCCTAAATACTATTATAATTAAAAATATATACTTACTACTACTGCTTAACATAACCCTTAATTATTTAAAAATAGGAAAAATTTTTATATAGCTAAATTTATAAAACACGTACTATAAACTCTAAATTTACAAGGGAAATAAGTAAAAAACAGTGTTTAAAACGCAATTTAGACTTTATAAATATTAAGTTATGCTATTTAAACTAGTAAATATACTAGTAATATTCTAATTTTATATAAACCACGCCCTAGCTAGGCTAATTAACATAATTTATATTACCTATTTAAATAATATTATTATTTTTTTAAAGAATAAAAAAAATATAAATAATATATATAAATAGTTCTTAAGAGATTACATAATTTTAAGCTATATATAAAAGTTAGTAAATGCTTGTTTTATATTAAAAAGATTAACTTTTTAGGCTTTATTATAACCACTAATAGGATTAAAATAAAACTAAAAAAAGTCTAAACTATTATAAAGTAACTAATACTAAAAAATATAAAAAAAGTAGTATTTTTCTTAGGATTTTGCGGCTTTTATTAAAAATTTATTAAAAATTATAGCTAAGTCGCGGCAGTGCTATTTAACCTTATAAAACTTAATATAGTTATAAAATACTTATTAAAGGGAAAGGTCCTAAAGGTATTTAATATATTATGCCTTAAATTTATAAAATAGCTATTACTGCAACACTTTAACCCTAAATTATATATATAATTATAAATTAATACCTTAGGGTACGCTATTACTAAAGTATTATTTTAATTAATAAAAAATATATAGTGGTACCTAATTACCTTTTAGTCCTATAAATTAAAAAACGCGGAAACCTGGTATAAAACCTATAACTTTAAAATACTTATAATTATAAAATACTTTTAAGTTTGGAGATACTACCTTAAAAATAGTAAATTTTTTATTAAAATACTTATAAATTATAATAATTTATAATAATTTATAATAACCAAGAACCTAACGCGAAAATAAGTGTAATAAATTAAAAAACTTATAGCTTTTAACTTTATTATTAAACATTGCCCGGGGGTAAAAAACCTAGCAAATACTTTAAGTAAAAAAGTAAATTATATTCTTAAAAAAGGGGAAAAAAAAGCTATAGGCGGGATAGTTTTTTATAAATTATAAAAGTAATTAAATAACTAATTACTATTATACCCGGAGTTTAAGTTATAACTTAATATATAAGTTATTATAGTAA
This sequence comes from Aspergillus mulundensis, assembly GCF_003369625.1. Lineage (NCBI taxonomy): Eukaryota > Fungi > Ascomycota > Eurotiomycetes > Eurotiales > Aspergillaceae > Aspergillus > Aspergillus mulundensis. The sequence goes on from NW_020797889.1 coordinate 2,926,243, forward strand.
ATAAGGACCTGCATGTAAATAAATTATAACTAAGTATTATAAAACTACTTTAGGTGGCCCAAGAATGTAATAAAAAATCTAAAAAAATAAAAAATAACCTTATAAATTTAAACTATAAAAAAAACCTTAAGTATTAAAAAGTAATAAATAATAACTTATTATACTTTAAAAACTAAGTTTACATGCTAAAGTTAGTGGTACTTTATAAAAAAATTATAAAAGTAAACCATAATAAGCCCTAAGGTAGGCATTAGGGTATTAATATAATTATTATAAATATTTTTTAAAGGTACTATTAGCTAAATATAATTAAATATATTAAAAAACATGTTAAAAAGTGTAATAGTTACTAAAAAATCGCGGTTTATAAATATAAATTATATAAATTATTAAAACCACTAAGCCTATTAAGGGTATTTATAAAATAAATTAATATAAACTTTATTACTAGTTTACTACTTATAAAATATAATAAGCGTGTATATAACGCTGTTTTAATAATAGTTAAAATATATATTAAATTTATATGGTATATTTTATACTTAAAAAATATTAACATGGAATAACTTATAAATACCCTTATAAATAATATTTTTTGCTTTATTAGCGTACTAAAAAACATGGTTAGTAATTATAAAAGTTTTTTTACTAGTATATTTTAGGCTATACTAAGCTATTACCTGGGCGTAAAATAAAAACTATTTATTATATATTACCCATAGATAAATAGCTAAACCAAGAAGTAAAACCAAGTTTTTAAATACTATTTCCGTGCTTATATTAACTAGTACTAGGATAATTAGCTATAGTAAATTAAAATAATATAATTTATAAATAATAACATGCATAAGTAGTTTATAGGTTACACACTTATTAAAGCCCTTATAAATTTAAAGGTAATTATATATATTAATATTAAGGGGCCTAACTAGGTATTAAAAATTAGATTTTAAAAAGCTATAAAGTTTAAAAAAATCCGCGTAAATTTAAAAAAGTAATTATAAAAGTTAAAAAAAACTATAATAGCCTAATATAATAAAAAGCGCAAGAAAATAAACTTTAAAATTAATAACTATATTATACTTTATATAAAAAATATTAAGTTAGCAAGACTAAATTATAAATTAAGTAAAATACTTATTAGCCTGTTTTTAATAATTATAAAATAGGGAAAATAGTTTTATAAGCTACTGCTTTTACTAAATATATAATAACTATATAATATTTTTTATATTATATTTTTAAAACCTTACCATAGTAACTTATTTTAAGCATTAAATATTAGCCCTATACTAGTAAATAGCAAGAAGGAATACTTTGTTAAAAAAATTTTTAATATTTATAGATTTAAGGGTAAAGTATAATACCTTATAAAATAGCAGGGATAAAATAACATAAAAAATAATATATAAAAACTAAAGGCTTATATAACTAAAATTATAGCACTTAAAAATTTTAAGAAAACCTATAAAAATAAGTTATGTAAAGCAAAAAAACATTAAATATAAATATTTATATTTATAATTTACGCGCACTTATAAAAAAGAAAAAAAATATGTTATTTTTACTAATTAGCGGCGCCCGCAGGGCCTTTTAATAAAAAAAAAAAAGAAAAATATAAAATAAAATAAAAAATAATAAAAAACTTAAATAAGCGGCTAAGCCGCGCGGCGCGCAGTACCTAATATATATAAAATAAAAATTAAGCTTATAAGGGCGCTAACACCAACACTTAATATAAAAGTAACCTTAATAAAAATTTTTAAAAGCGTTAAGGCGTAGTAAACCCCGCACTAAAAGTAATAAAAGTTTATAAAAAAATTAATAACATAATATAGTGTAAATTAAAATATATAAATATATACTTAGCGGCTAAAGCCGTACTTATATAAAAAAAAACTATAGTTACTAAAGCAGCACTAAACAAAGGTTTAAAAATTAAAAAAAAAACTATTATAATAAATTAGTAAACTAGAACGCGGTAACACTACAGGAAGAAAACTAATTTATATAATAAATTATTATTTTTATTAAGGGGGGCACTAACCTATAAAGCAAAATTAAATATAAATATAATAATATTTATAAAATTAGCTACTTATATATTAATAGTTATAATAGTTTATTAAATAGCTACTTTAAATACTTAACAAGCCGCCCTTAAGGCAGCAAGGTTTTTATAAGCTTGTGGATTATTAGCTCCTACACGCATGGTATTAATAATATTAAGAATATTTTATAATTAATTACCTACTAGGGCAATATTAATAGCTACATACTTTAAAAATACCCTTTTTATATTATAATAAAACTAGTACTTCCTACCCCCTTAGTTGCAGGTAAGGGCTTTTATTATAATATTAATAATAAATATATTTTTATTTTAGTATCTTGTGGTAGTAACGCACATAATATATTATGGAATATAAAAATTAAGTAATAAAGTTATAAAGCCCGGGGGTGGCAAGGAAAAAATATTAATAAAAGCCCTATTAATAAGGGCGGCGGGAATAATAGTAGGGGTAGTAATAATAGTAGTAGCAGTAGGGGTATATAAGTATTAAAATTAAATTATTTTAATAGCTAGTATATTAGTAGTTATTAATATATAAGTAAAAGGCAGGGAAATATAATTTTATATACTAAAGGTAAAATAAAAAGTAAAGGCTAAAGCCAAGGCTTAACTACCATAATAAAAAAATATAAAATAAAATATTATAATAAAATAAATAACTATTAATAATAGTATCTAAAGTGTAATATAAGATTATATTAAATATTAAAATAAAAAAAATATAAAGCAAAGGGCAAGCGTGGAAAACCTTAAAAAAAAAATAGGGTTAAAAACACGCGGTATAATAAAGGCTATAATAAAGGTAAACCATGTTTAATTTAACCACTAAAAATAATTTTAAAAACATAAAAATAACAAGAGCTAAATGCAAGAAGCTTATTAACTAAATTAAAAAGGTAAGTACGTAGTAAAATATAAAAAAAAGGTGGATAAAAGACTAACATGGTAATATATTAATAGCTAAAATAAAATAACTATATATTATAAATAGCTGCTAAAGGCATTAAAAAAAATATAAAAATAAAAAAACTTAGCTATCCAAAGCTTAAAGCTTTATTATAAAAACTAAGCATAAAGTAAAATAAAATATACAGGCCTAATAATATTAACACGGTAGCTAATATTATTAAAATAAATAATATAATGCTTAAAAAGCATAAAAAAGGGTAAATATAGGGTATTTTAACTTTAAAAATATAATTAAATAATTAAAAAATAATAAAAATATAATAAAAAGGTGTATACTTACAGGAGCTATCTTGCTTTAAATATTAAANAAAAAGGTGTATACTTACAGGAGCTATCTTGCTTTAAATATTAAAAAAATTTAAAAAAAAAAAAAAAGAAAAAGAGATTACAAGAGCGCTTTAATATTAAGACTAAAATACTATGCCTAGCCACTACAGGTAGTAACACTATATTTAGATTTAAAAGTAAAGTAAGATAATTATATTAATTTTTTATACCTAACTTTAAATATAAATTATATATAAATTATAATACTTTATAAACCTAAAGATAGCTTATTTTATAACGCTTAATAAAATTTATAATTTAAATTATATTTTATAAAGTATAAATATAAATTTATAAATTGCAAGGGTGTAATTACTTAAAAAAAGAAAGTATTATTATTACTATTATAGTATTATAATTATATAATATTATAATAACATAATTTAGCAGCCTAAGGCTGCCGGGTAAAAAAATATTAATATTAAACTAGCCACGCGCCAAGGCGGCGGCTAGTTATATAATATATAAAATACTAAGTTTAACTTTAAACTCTAACTTAGAGAATTAGTAATTAGTTTCTACTATAAATACACAACGCCTTTCCTATTGCAGTAATTCACATTCTCCTAAGCTCACCGCAGTATACAAACGCGACTCACATAATATTATTATTAGTATTATTATTATTAAGCAGGTAATTTTAAAGGCTTACTATTATAAGATTTAATTACTAGCCTTTAAAAATAGTGATTTTTAGATTTAATAGCTTAAGTAGTTAAATAAGGTTATTTAAATTACTTTAAAAAACTAGATTAATATAAATTAAAGTTATTTTAAAATTAGTCTTTTTTACTAGCTATATTATAAACTTATAGGCCTAGTTTTTTATAGCTTCCCAAGTTTGCTAAATAAAAATAAGCATGTTATATTAAAATTTTTAGCAAGTAATAACTAAAGTAATTAAGGCCTTAGTATTTTTATATTTAATAACCTAAAAGGCGCGGAGTTTTTTTAACTGCTTAGGCACTTTAATAAAGTGTAATATAATTTTTAAGGCCTTGTTAAAGGTGGCTTTAATAAAAAGGTAAAATTTAATAAGAAGATTTTTAATAACTAGCTAAAGGCCATGTAAATTATAAGAAATATAAAAAATATGTTTTATACCTAGCTTTGCTATAAAATAATTTTATATAATTATTATAGTATTACAGGTGTTAAAAAATAAAGAATTAATATAAAAAAAGTTAATACTAGCCTTATTCTTAGTAAAGTACTTTTTAATATGGTTATATATTTAATTAAAAATTTAATTTATATTTAGAGCTGTATCCCCCGGTTTCTTAAGGTAGTAAAAAAAAAAGTTTTTATAAGTATTAAAATACATAATTATTATTTGCTATTTATTAACTATAGTTATTTTATTAATAATAATATTAAAATAGCATGTTTTTAAAAGCTTTATAATTACAAGCTTTAAAATTTAAGTATAGTACTAGTTTAAAATCGGGCTAGTAATATTATAATAATTTAAAGCCTTTATATTAAAAAAAAAGAGGAGTTTTTAAAAATAAGGGTTATTAAAAAAAAAAAAGGCCGCGTGCTAGTAAAAATAGCTATTTTAATAAGTTAATAAGCTTTTTACTTAAGATTACTATTAAAAAAAAAATTAATTAATTAAAAGAAAGGCCTAAAGGTATTAATTTAATTAAGGCAAGGTAGTTAATACACTTTTTTATAAGATGGGTTTTTTATTAAGTGGAGTTTTTAGCGCGTGTCTAGGTGCAATATTTATATTTAATAGTTATAATTTAAAAAAAGGTTTTTAAAACGCGTTAAAAAATCTAAAAAAAATTATAAAAATATAAAAATACCTTTTTAATAATAGTGGTGTATATAAAATTCTTTTTTAGCAAAGGATTTTATGACCTAACCATATTAGTAAAGTTTTTTAATTTTTTAATAGGGGTAATAAAGTTTTAATGTTTAAAAATATATATTTTATACAAGGTGTAAATTATAAATATAGGCCTTTAGTATTTTTTTTATGCAAGTGGTTAAAAATCCCTGCATTTAATTAACTAGTAAAAAAGCTAAGCGCTAAGCTACACTTTAATTAGTTAGTTTAGACCCACTTTTATATCACGTGATTTATTACTTTGTTAGTAATGAATAAACCTTGGTCAGCGATTTTGGGTAAGGAATTATTCTTTACGGTAAATTGTACAACCCTAATGCAGCGATTGCATCGCATTCGCTCCCGCCAGCCCCCTTTACCCGGGCATTGTCCGACGCCAACCCTCATAGGCTGCGGTGCACATTCCAGCGGCAATCGAACGGGAGTGGTTGATCCTGCGTTCGGCACTAAACTATCCCCAGGAACTCGAGCATGAGCCCCCTGGTGTTGGTGTTGGAGCTGGGTCGGACAGCTGGCAAGCCAACTCAACGCACCAGTCTAGATGTATCCGGGGCGGCTGAGCTGACGGCCTGCTTGCGACTCTGCGCAAGCTCCAGTTGGTTCGAGATATGGAGACGCCTGGTTAGGCATGAACCAAGTTCCAACTCGTTGACTCGAAACGCTGCTGTGGATGCCAGGATGGTGAGGCGCCGAGGCTCGAGCATCTTCGCTGGATTTTCTCCATGGCTGACCATCCCACGCCTACGGTTTCAAAGCATTCGAGTCCAGGTTGTTTGAATCGAGAGGAGAATTTCCTATTCTATTATCTCACATGCTCCAAGCCCACCACATCATGCTTGCTTTTGTGGTCCCAAAGCCGTAATGTCATTAAGTTACAAATTGTAGGCAAACCCGCAGTCCCATCCAATGGTTGCTCCCCGAATAAATCAGTATGCTTGCCCGATCAAAGGGTATGAAGCCAGGCGGGAGATTGAAAAAGAGAAAAAAACAAACACCCGTACACCGAGACAAGGGCACGCAAACAACCCTATCAGTATGTATACACATAATGCAAGAAATAAAAGGAGATCATATCTAGAAAAACAGTAGGGGAAATAGTAAAAAATACAAGAGCCCGTCCATACAAGGCGCATGGCGGTCGATCAACATGATGGTACATTTAGGGCTTGTTCTCACCCTGGTTCTCGCCCTGAGACTGCTGCTGCTGCTGCTGCTGCTCGTTCTGAGCCTTGTGCATCTTGTCGAAGAGGGTCAGGCTGGCGGTCTGGAGCTCATCGGTCTTCTGCTTGAGCTCGTCGGCGGTGGCAGCAAGCTCGCCAGACTGGTTCTTGGCAACGAACTCGCGGAGAGTGTTGATCTTCTCGCGGATCTGCTCAGCCTCGGCCTTGTCGAGACGGTCCTCGAACTCCTTGAGAGCCTTCTCAGTGTCGTTCAGGACGCTGTCAGCACGGTTGGCGGCCTCAATAGCGGCCTTGCGCTCCTTGTCCTGAGCACCGTACTTCTCAGCATCGTCAACCATGGACTGGATCTCAGAGTCAGAGAGACCGGAGCCAGAGGCAATGGTGATGGACTGGTCCTTGTTGGTGGACTTGTCCTTGGCGTGGACGTGGACAATGGAGTCGGCGTCAATGTCGAAGGTGACCTCGATCTGAGGAACACCACGGTGGGCAGGGGGGATGCCAACAAGCTGGAAGTTACCAAGCAGCTTGTTGTCCTTGACGAGCTCACGCTCACCCTGGAAGACCTTGATCTCGACAGCAGTCTGGAAGTCAGCAGCGGTGGAGAAGGTCTGCGACTTCTTGGTGGGGATAGTGGTGTTGCGGTTGATCAGACGAGTGAAGACACCACCGAGGGTCTCAATACCGAGAGAAAGAGGGGTGACATCAAGGAGCAGAACGTCAGTGACCTCACCAGCGAGGACAGCACCCTGAATAGCAGCACCGATGGCGACAGCCTCGTCGGGGTTGACGGACTTGGCGGGCTCACGACCGAACAGGGACTTGACGGACTCGGTGACCTTGGGCATACGGGTCATACCACCGACAAGGATGATGTCCTGGATCTCGCTGGACTGCAGGTTTGCGTCCTTGAGGGCCTTGCGCACGGGGTCAACAGTGCGGCTGATGAGAGGGTCGACAAGAGACTCAAGCTGAGAGCGAGTCATCTTGAGGTTGATGTGCTTAGCACCGCTGGCATCAGCAGTGATGAAAGGAAGGTTGATCTCGGTCTGGAGGGAAGAGGACAGCTCGATCTTAGCCTTCTCAGCAGCCTCACGGATACGCTGGATAGCCATGCGGTCGCCGGAGAGGTCGAGGCCAGACTCCTTCTTGAACTGCTGGACAATGTGGCGCACAAGGCTGATGTCAAAGTCCTCACCACCAAGGTGGGTGTCACCGTTGGTCGACTTGACCTCGAAGACACCCTTTTGGATCTCGAGAACGGAGATATCGAAGGTACCACCACCAAGATCGTAGACGGCGACAACGCGGTCAGCCTCCTTCTCAAGACCGTAGGCAAGAGCAGCGGCGGTGGGCTCGTTGACGACACGAAGGACGTTGAGACCAGCAATCTGACCGGCATCCTTAGTGGCCTGACGCTGGGAGTCGTTGAAGTAGGCAGGGACGGTAACGACAGCGTTCTTGACGGGCTTGCTGAGATAGTTCTCAGCGGTCTCCTTCATCTTGTTGAGAACAAACCCTCCAATCTGAGCAGGAGAGTACTTCTCGCCGCGAGCCTCAACCCAGGCGTCACCGTTGGTGTGCTGGACAATCTTGTAGGGGACCTCCTTGATATCACGCTGGACCTCAGCGTCGGTGAACTTGCGACCGATGAGACGCTTGGTGGCGAACAGAGTGTTCTCGGGGTTGACAACAGCCTGACGCTTAGCGGCGATACCGACGAGACGCTCGCCGTCCTGGGCGAAAGCGACAACGGAGGGTGTCGTGCGAGCACCTTTTCGCTGATTAGATAGGTTCACCGCGCAGAGCTGCGGAAACTGGGGACTTACCTTCGGCGTTCTCAATGATCTTGGGGGTCTTGCCCTCCATAACAGCAACGGCAGAGTTGGTGGTACCCAAGTCAATACCGATGACCTGGCCCTTCACCTTCTCTTCCGTTGAGTTCCATCTCCGAGTAGCGGCGCTGGGGAGTCTGAAAGCGGGGGCACGGGCGAAAGGAGCAGTGCGCGGGAGCTGGAAGGAAAGTTAGTTTCGAAGTCGTGGTTTGCAGGTGTGCCGGGATGAGAGCATACCGCGCGTGAGAGACGAGATGAGAGCATTGTGATGGGAATATGAGCAGAAAGAACAAAAAATAAAATAATACAGAAATTAAACGGCTATAGGACACACTCCAATCGATTCAATCGGGAGGGAAGAAAGGATGGATAGGATGGGGGTATGATGGAGAGAGATAGTAGAGACGAGGAAGATTTTTCTGGCTAGAGGAAGGGAGATGGACGGCAAGAAAAGAAGAGCTACCGGAGAGCTTCGGGCCGTGGTCGAAGACCTTTTGAACTAGGCCTGAATAGGGCGAAGCCAGAGGAAACTCATAGAAATGATCAGACCGTTTAGCCAATGAGAGTATATACATCTAGACCGCCTGGCAGCCGATCTTGCCAGCTCCACAACTTCTCAAAGTACGGAGTAGATACTAGCAGCTTCCAAGAAGGTCTCAAGGCACGCGATGCCGGCCTCCTCCCCTATATCTGGGCGATGGTTGTCTATTGTGAGGTATACTATATGCATATAACTCATTCGAGCATCAAGACCATGGTCTATTTCTCGATATCAAGGGCAAAGTCTGTGTCCACGTGACTCAGAGGTGGTTTGGCCGAGGCTTGGCCTTGCCTTTGCTCCGTTATAGCCGGTAGACATCAAAGAACAGCCTCACTTGCCACTACAGGCCGCTCTCAATAGGCAAAAATGCTCTGCTCCGTAGAGCAGTGTCTGGCAATTTCCATTAATAGTTGGGTTAAGGACTGTGGCCTGAATCGCCGAGCTTGCATTGCATTTTTATTTAATTCTCTATCCCCGTATTCTGCCTACACTCCGCGCTTGATATATATATCCAACGTGGGTTGAAGACATCATCCTTTCCCCGTAAAGTACATAGTTAGAGAGCGAAACATAACATGGTACGATAGATATAATCTAAAATGGATACACCTTCCATGTTTATGGCAGTATTTGCAGGTTGACCACTGGACCATATTCCTCTTGTTTGGCCTCCGAGGTTGCCCTGCAGGAAATCTGTATAGTAGTTACTGTTTTCTACATTTTAAATCACCAATTGCCAGGTGACGAGGCTCGTGGACCTATAGAACAGACTTCAAGCCGACTTGAAGAGATCACACCACGCTGGGCACCAATGAACGGGACTCGAGACCCTACTCGACCTTCCCCAGATGTCTTACGTCATCCCCCGACCATGGCCTTCGCTCCTAGGCTCTGAGCCCGTTCTCTAACAAGAAATGTCTTGTGAGGACAATCAGGGAATGGGTTCCGTTTCTCATCTCTCTTTCATCATTTCCTATATTCACCTGCAACCAGGGAAAAAGTGGGAAGCAACAGGAAAAATCAAACCCTACGCTAATAACATAGCTGCAGGTGGTGAGCTGGCCCGTGCCTATCTCCAGGTATCTTGACTTCCTGAGGTCCACCACACGCCAATCATCCGTTCTTCTAGAACGAGACTATCGCCGTCCTAGAGTTCAAAGCTTACTGTTATTGCTGTCGTCTTGTTGCTTTGTTACCACTGCGTCGACAACAGCGGCGCTTCTTTCTAGCTGCCAACAACAATGTGTGGCTTTGACCGACTCTCATCATGACTACGGATAGTACCCTGTCGTCAGTTCTCAGTCCTACCTACAACCCCTCCCGAATTGCTGTTCTGTGCTGACGCCGCCTAATCCAACCTAGGTATCAGCCAACGGAATCCCTCGTTCTTCCGACAAAACGACGTTTCTTCCCATTCAGAATACCCAACTAGTCTGTCCCACTCTTGGCTCGATCAGAACTGCCCCATGGGCTAACATCCTATAGCCATCAACAACTTCGCCATTATATTAGTACCGCCGATCAGGATCGGATATACGTCGTCGTTGATCGAGTAGTCTACTCAATTCATATCTCATCACGGAAACGGGAGACTGTCGCTGTTATTCCATTCGAGCCCAAGTGCCTTGCTGCTGGATATGGCTGGATCGGGATTGGAGGAACCACCAATGGCGAGTGCGCCTTTGTGAAGCTTTCAGATTGCAACGGGAGTGAATTCCGAGAGACACCAGCTGCTCAAGCGGCAGATGTGGACAGTGCTCTGCCAATCGATCTAGTGGCTTCTCAAAGAAGCCCTCCAAGGGCATCCGTAGAAGCTGAAACAATAAACCCAAGCCCTGGTGATAGGCCACTACCGGAGGTCCAACTGCATAAATTTGGTGGTACCATCGTGAACTCGGTGACCATTCACCGTTTACCTGGTGATGAGACGGGGTTCATGGACGAAGATGTTGCGGTGCTTAGGTATTACGATGAATATCCATCGTTGGGCCAGAGTTTGCTAATGATGTATGCAGCAACAATGACAAGACTGTGACGATATATTCGATCACGCGCTCAAAGGTCTTGAAGAAGATCTGCCACCCGGCGTGTATGAATTATGCGATTATCTCGCCGGACTCCAGTATCTTAGCTGCGGTTGGTGATGAAGCTAACGCATACTTTTATGGCCTTACCCGCGACTTTTCTACCGTGGTTTCGGCTGAAGCCGGTGGAAAGTTGAGTGGCTGGGCTTTGGACCTTCTTCTCTGCATTGAGATGGAGATTGGCCCGAGGATCGAAGACCGATGTTGTTTCACCATTGCCTTTTCTCAATCTAATAGACTGTGCGCTATCGGGTCGCAATCTGGAGTGATCTCTGTCTTCGATGTTAGGGTCATTCAAGGACGCTCTATGGGCCCTTCTGATGAGAGTCCAATTGTCTGTTATTTCAACTCATCAAGACCTCCCTCCAGTGGCGGGGCTGTGCGCTGTATGAGCTTTGCACCTGAACCTTGGGATCTCCTTGTTTGGCTCGAAGATAGAGGACGTGCTGGGATTGCGGATGTGCGCCAGGCTTTTGTCCGCAGGCAAATCCTTCAGCTGGACATGAACGAACCTGCTATTGAAGAAGTCGAAACGGAGCCAATTGTTGATGAATCTACGGGGCTGGGGTTTGATCTCGATATCGAAACACCTCCCGAATCGCAGCATGACCTTGACGCACGGGCTATTCTTGACTCAATTGAGGGGCACGCAGTCAATCGGCGAGGTGAATCTGATGCATCGACGCTGCAAGAGAGCATGATACAGGATTTGACGGAAAGAGAGAGGTTGGTCATGGAATTTCTGAACACGGCGCGCTGGACGTCGAGGTTCGAAGATGGCCTGACTGACCGGCTGGCTAGAGGCAATGTCAATTCGCATCCACATTCTGGATCTCGCGCAAGGCATCAAGGTCCCACAAGCGGAGCTAATAGGGCACCCCGTCCTACTTCACCTCGGCCTGTCATACTCTCACAGAGCAATCTTGACGCGAGAAACACAAGCGCGGACATGGACAGTTCAACGCCCGATCCACAACCGAGTATCACATTAAGCTGGACTGCTTCGCCAGGGGAGCTAGAGTCGGCCACGTTGGCTAATCCAACTCATACTACGGACTCAAGTTCAAGTGACCAAAGTGGCTCCAGTAATGAGAGTGGAAATTCTGGTCGGCATCGCGGGACCATAACCCGACCGTCGGTGAATTTTGACTACTCCAGCAGTATACCTTTACTGCCAGGGAGAAATCACCAGCGATCTCGTTCTGTTCATAGACGCTCTGAAAGGCAAGATAACAGCTTGGACGTTCCCCACAATCTGAGAGCGAATATACTAGCCGTGGAGCGGCTTCGACGACAGCGACTTATTAACGAAGCAGAGGCATTAAGCCGAAACAGCCTGCGTGAGCAGCGCTATAACCAACAATCCTCGTTTGGATTTGATCAAAGCCGCTCCTCACGTTGGATTCGAAGTGTCATCAACGATCCTCCAGAGCGTAGCTACGGCATGGCACGCCGAGATTCGGATCCAAGCAGCTCCGCCGGACTTGGGTTTGGCGTCGATGGGAGATCGCTGTAAGTAGACGTACCGTGTCTACGCCGATAGGAGCCGACTAATCCGACATATAGGTATATCGCAACCGTGACTGGGATTTTTGAATATCAAATTAACATCATGGACCGAAAGACGTTCCCAGTGATTACGTACAGGTAACCGAAGGACTTGAGACCCGTCTGGTCTAACCCCTAGCAGAGGACTGCCCGTATCAGGTGCTCCGGGGCCGTAAAAAGCAGTTGGTGCAACTAACGACTCGGTGTTTTTCGGAAAAAATTCAGGTTTGGTGTTGCCGCGAGGACGGGAGGCTCCTTGCTGGTTAAAGTTATTGATGATACCTTATTATCATAATCCTTCTAACTGTGTATATTTCGATGTGCTTTCAAAATCACAAGGCGCGTGTTGCGACTGCTGTAGATTGTACAGTTGCTAGTTCTTACCGTTTTTATTGCACTCATACGAGGCGTCTAGGAATCAGTCTCGAGTTACTAAAATATTCAACTTATATTGTTCACGGAGAATACAGATTAGACCATGACCTCCATATTCACCAGTTGCACATGTGCTATCTGTTAATTATTCACTTCGGGCTTCGCTGTATAGATTCGGCGGGCTTCAAGCAAACGGCTCCACCAGGCGCGGCCACAACGTCACTTTCCGCTGCCGCGGAAAGCTCTTGTTCTTTGAACCTTCACCCCGCCAATACGCCCGCGCTTCTGACTTGGGTATGCGCCTTGCTTCGAAAGCTCAAGTTCCTCCATTCCGAACCATATAATTCGGAGTAATTCTTGTATAATCGCTGGGACTCTTCCGCCCCCGGCCATTCACAGCTTGTTCAGGTACCGCACTCACTTTCGGAGGTGTCTTAGAACCAGCGACTGGGCCGAGGCGCATTCTTGCCGTTGATCAGACTTTTGAGGAAAGCTATCGCTAGTCGAAACTCGACCTAATATGGAGACACTTAGCTCGGCCTTAGCCGATCTCGACCTGGGTTCGCAGGGCATCGGGGGGAAGACATTTGATGAGCTTATCGCCGAAGAAGAGAACGGGACTTACCAGAATCACGCACCTAGGCGCAGACCGCGCCCATCAGCCGCTCAAGTGAGACGCGATTTGGAGAATGAGTTTCTTACTCCGTCGCCTCGATTTAGCTCCGAATGGTTGAACCGTCTTCAGAGGTGGGTTTATTTTATCTTGGGATGTTAAGCGCAATGGGTGCTAACTCTAAGATCAGGAGATGGGATGTGTCAACGGACTATAACGACCTCTTTGAAGTGGCTGGGACACAAACGAGGACGATTGTCCGATTCGACCGCGAAGGTCTTGAGGGCCGTGTCACTGGATATCACGAAGTGACAGTCCCCGCCAACAGCGCCAATGCAAAGAACTCGACGTCTTTGCTTCGCCGACCTGCAGGCCGGGCTGATTTTGTTAGGGGCGCAGCGGGATTCTTCCCGTTTGCCCCTGGTGGCTTGGATGGGGTTGAGGCGATTGCGGAAATGGAGACTGAGATTCAGACGGCCGGACCTTCAGGAGCTGCTGGGAAGCAGGCAGGACTGGACCGGATTATTAATTTTGGAACCGAGGGCGGATTGTTAGAGGTCGCCCCTGGATTCTCGCGCGGACTGAAGTTTGAAGAAACGAAGTCGAAAGAAGCCGCAGAAGAGGACGAGGAAGTTGAAAACACCCTCCAGCAAGAGGAAAGCAATATCAATCCTGATCAGGATGAAACTTCATCCGACGTGGGAGGGGTGAAAATAGATGACGAAGAATCTGCCGATGAGGATGAGGAAGAGGAGGACATCGACTCCCTGCTACCGGTTGAATTCCCGTCCCTAGAGCCGCGAGCTCCGCTCCTCTCAGCCCTCCAGAAAAAAGCAGGCAAGGAATGGGCACACCTTGTGGACGTCAATAAGGAGATTACGAATTTCCACGAACTTGTTCCAGATATGGCCCGCGAGTGGCCATTTGAGCTGGACACTTTCCAGAAAGAAGCTGTCTATCATCTCGAGAATGGGGACTCAGTCTTCGTGGCTGCACATACTTCAGCCGGTAAAACAGTCGTTGCAGAGTATGCTATTGCATTAGCTGCTAAGCATATGACAAAGGCGATTTATACCTCGCCGATCAAAGCGCTGAGCAACCAGAAGTTTCGCGACTTTAAGAATGAGTTCGACGACGTCGGCATCTTGACGGGTGATGTTCAGATCAACCCCGAAGCAAGTTGTCTGATTATGACTACTGAGATTTTGAGGAGTATGCTCTATCGTGGAGCGGACCTCATCAGAGATGTCGAATTTGTGATCTTCGACGAGGTCCACTACGTAAACGATCTTGAGCGTGGTGTCGTATGGGAGGAAGTTATCATTATGCTCCCGGAGCATGTCACGCTTATTCTTCTATCTGCTACAGTACCTAACACTCAAGAATTTGCGTCGTGGGTGGGCCGAACGAAGAAGAAGGACATCTATGTCATTTCGACGGCCAAGAGACCTGTTCCTCTTGAGCACTACCTATGGGCAGGAAAGGACAAATTCAAGATTGTCGACTCCAACAAACGATTCCTCGAAAATGGCTGGAAACAAGCAGACGATATTATCTCCGGAAAGGACAAGCTCAAAGCTCAAAAGGCTGCAGAAGCCCAGGCGCAATCTCAAGCAAGCAGAGGTGGTCCCCAGGGGCGAGGCCGGGGACAAGCGCCTGGCCGTGGTGGCCCGAGAGGAGGCGGAGGCGGAGGCGCGCAACGCGGAGGAGGACAACGAGGCAGGGGCCAGCCAGCAAACCGAGGAACAGGAAACATTGCTCGTACCGGGAGAGGCGGTGGACGCACAACAGCTGCACAGGACAGGACTGTCTGGGTACAAGTCGTGCAACATTTGCGCAAGGAGAACTTGCTGCCGGCCTGTATCTTCGTCTTTTCCAAGAAAAGATGCGAGCAGAATGCCGACTCATTGTCCAATCAAGACTTTTGCAATGCTGCTGAGAAGAGTCTTATCCACATGACCATTGAGAAGTCCCTTACCCGGCTCAAGGCGGAGGACAGGACATTGCCTCAGATTCTTCGACTTCGCGAATTGCTGAGCCGAGGAATTGCTGTCCACCACGGTGGACTCTTACCGATCATGAAGGAGATTGTCGAGATCTTGTTCGCAAAGACCCTGGTCAAAGTCCTCTTTGCTACAGAAACATTTGCCATGGGCCTGAACCTGCCTACTCGTACGGTCGTCTTCTCTGGATTCCGTAAGCACGATGGTAAGAGTTTTAGGGATCTCCTGCCTGGTGAATATACCCAAATGGCGGGACGTGCTGGCCGCAGAGGTCTTGACAACGTCGGCTATGTGATTGTCGTCAACTCCGGCAGGGACGAGGCACCACCTGCTGGTGCACTAAGGAAGATGATTCTTGGTGACCCAACTAAACTTCGATCTCAGTTCAGGCTTACATACAACATGATTCTGAACCTGCTGCGTGTAGAGGCGCTGAAAATTGAAGAGATGATCAAGAGAAGTTTCAGCGAGAATGCTACGCAGGCCTTGCTCCCAGAACACGAGAAACAGGTGCAACTCTCAGAAGCTAGTTTGGAAAAGATCAAACGAGAGCCGTGCGAGATTTGCGATGTTGATATCGCAACTTCTCATGACGCTTCCATCGAGTACGCAAAGCTGACAAGCGAGCTGCATCTTAACCTCCTCTCGTCGCCTGTCGGCAAACGCCTTCTTATGCCGAAGCGTTTGGTTGTCTACCAGAAGGTGATTGGACGATCCTCCACAATAAACCAGCTCAATTGCTAACCATTGTGCAGGATGGATACCGAACGGCAGGTGTTATTGTCCGAGAGGTCGGAGGAGGCGCCAACCCGGTCATACAAATCCTCGAGATCGGCAAACTGACCAGCAAGCGTCATCCCAGCGAGATTCTCCCATTCCTACCAGCGTTCCGGGGATTCTTGAACCCTCTCCCAACCCGTGCTGCTGATATGACGCTCAAAGTCTTCAAGATCCCGATTACGGATATCGAATGTGTTACCAATACGATAGTCAAGCTTAGTGGCCCAACGTGGTACCTCAACATCAAAAAAGGTTTGGTTGGAACGTATCTGGTAAAGGGATGTGGCTGACCTTCGTTGTAGAGGCGATGCGATTTGCAGACAAGGAGCTCTCTAAGTTATGCTCTTCATGGACCACACCGGTCTGGGACGAGCTAGATTGGGCTCGAATCAAAGAGCTCCAGCTGAGGGACATACTGGATAAGCGTCGCGATCAAGCTAGTATCGCCCAGTCATGCGACTGCTTGAAATGTCCCAACTTCCTGAAACACGTATGTCCATAAAACTCCCCTGGCGAGACGGTCCACACTGACAGGCCTCTAGTTCGAGATGCAACGCGATGAGTGGCAAATCAAGGAGAACATTTCGCAACTGAAGCAACTCATGTCGGATCAGAACCTTCAGCTCCTTCCCGACTACGAGCAGCGTATCCAAGTATTGAAGGACCTAGGCTTCGTTGACGAACAGTCCCGTGTGCAGCTGAAAGGGAAGGTAGCTTGTGAGGTAAGTATTTGAGCAAATCATTTTACGAATATGTACTAAGACATTCCCTAGATTCATTCCGCGGACGAGCTCGTTTTGACGGAGCTTATCTTGGAAAATGTCCTCGCTGAATACGAGCCTGAGGAGATAGTCGCGCTGCTGTCCGCCTTTGTGTTCCAAGAGAAGACAGAAAACGTTCCCACGCTGACCCCTCGCCTGGAGAAGGGCAAGGAGGCCATTGTTAGGATTTCGGAGAAGGTAAACGACGTGCAGATTCAGCACCAGGTCCTTCAGTCTACCGAGGACATCAACGACTTCGCCAGCCAACCGCGATTTGGATTGGCAGAGGTCGTCTACGAGTGGGCCAAGGGAATGTCGTTCAATCGAATCACGGACCTCACGGATGTCATGGAGGGCACTATTGTGAGGACGATTACCCGACTGGATGAGACCTGCCGCGAGGTGAAGAATGCGGCGAAGCTGGTTGGAGACCCAACGTTGTATGCGAAGATGCAAGAGGCGCAGGAGAAGATCAAGAGGGATGTGATCTTCGCAGCGTCTCTGTATATGTAGATGCTATCAAGAGACCTACCTGTATGTAATATTTGTGCCGAATAGATATGGTTCCCTTGTGTCGGAAAACCACGTGGGCAACGCCGGTCTTTATTTTTTTTTCTGCCAGAAGAATTCGTGACTGCAAGACTGCAGGGATCAGGCACCACCACGCTAGTAGACCGCAGAACAATGTAAATCACAGATCATGCGAGGAGCATTACTAAGATAACCACATGGGATGATCATCGGCTTTGTTAGAAAAACCAAGCAGCCGTAAACTCTGCTGGCGCAATCGCCTTTGACAAAAATTCTCTTACCGCGCGGGGCGGCAGGCGGTCTGATTCGCTGCCCTAGACGCGGGGCCAACACCGCCTGAAAATCCACGAGAGAAAGAAAACCAAAAGTGCTTGAGGTCTCCTCAATCTTATTGATCCCTCCTCTTATCTCCCCCTCTTCGTGGCCTCTGACTCCCGCGTATCTCATCACTTTGTAACGGGGCTTTTCTTTTTCTTCTGACTCTTGATTTCTGCAACCAGGGGGTCGTTGCCGGAGCGAGATGGATGTTGCAGCCCTGCGGAACCGCATCCAGTCCACACTAGATGCCAATGCCGATATCAGACGGCAGGCGGAAATTGACCTGAAATATGTATGTGCTTTGTTGCGGAGACACGTCTGTGCTATGCTTGCTGACCATCCCTCTTCCGTTCATAGGCCGAGACGCAGCCAGGTTTCATAAATGCTCTTTTGGATATCCTGCAGGGGGAGCAGGTCAACGCCGTTCAGCTGTCGGGTACGTTGTGTCGACACATCCCTCCCCTGGGGTCTACGGACTGGAGCTTTTGGACTCTGCTGCCTTACCCCGCTAGTCCCTATTTTGGACCCCGCCTTTACTAACTGGAAGGTACCGGCAGCGGGTGTTTACCTGAAGAACCGTATCAACCGAGGATGGTCAGCTATTGAGGATAGCCCGTTACGTGCACCGATTGCCGAGGAGGAGAAGCCCGGTTTCCGCGAGAGGCTGATTCCAGCCTTGGCCTCTACGCCTCCGAACGTTCGCGCTCAGCTCGTCCCTCTGCTCCAGAAGATCCTTCAACATGACTTCCCCGAACAATGGCCTGGGTTCCTGGATATCACGATGCAACTGCTTGGCACGAATGATGCCGGTTCTGTCTACGCCGGTCTGCAGTGCTTGCTAGCCATCTGCCGTGTATACCGCTTCAAGGCCGGGGACAAACGGGAGGAATTTGACAAGATCATTGAGCACTCGTTCCCTCAGTTACTCAACATCGGATCGAAACTAGTGGATGAGGAGAGTTTGGAGGCGGCGGAGATGCTCCGCATCGTGGTGAAATCATACAAGCATGCTATTTACGTGGGTCATTTGGATAGTCGATACGTGCACGGGATGGGTGAACTGACAAATGGATAGTTCGAGCTCTCACCGCATCTGCAATCGCATCAGGCGACAGTCGACTGGTGTACTCTTTTCCTGCGAATTATCGCCAAGGAGCCTCCAGCGAACGCCATGATGGAATCCAAGGAGGAGAGAGAATTGGCCCACTGGTGGAAGTGCAAGAAGTGGGCATATGCCAACCTTAACCGCCTCTTCATCAGGTGTGTATACCAGTTTTGCCTGTGGTAAATCAAGTTCTCCTAACAGTGATGCTCAGATACGGAAACCCCACGACTATGACGAAGTCCAGCACCCCAGACTACTCCCAGTTTGCCAAGTCGTTCATTACAACATTCGCACCGGAGATCCTCAAGGGATACCTGCAGGAGATTGATAAATACGTTTCCAAGGGCCAGTGGCTGAGCAACCCGGCACTTTCGTACACTATGATCTTTTTCGAAGAGTGCGTCAAGCCCAAGTCAATGTGGGATCACCTGAAGCCGCACATGGAGAACCTGATTGCCCACTTCGTCTTCCCTATTCTGTGCCAGAGCGACGAGGACATCGAGCTGTTCGAGACAGACCCATCCGAATACCTTCACCGAAAGCTGAACTACTACGAGGAGGTCTCCGCGCCCGATGTTGCCGCTACAAACTTCCTGATAACCCTCACCAAGAACCGCAAGAAGCAGACTTTCTCCATCCTTACCTTTGTCAACGGTGTCGTTAGCAAGTACGAGGCTGCTCCGGATGACCAAAAGCTGCCGAGGGAGAAGGAAGGTGCCCTGCGCATGATCGGATCTCTGGCTTCTGTCATTCTGGGCAAGAAGAGCCCCATCGCGGACCAGGTTGAATACTTCTTCGTCCGTCACGTTTTCCCCGAGTTCCGTAGCCCCCACGGTTTCCTCCGTGCGCGTGCCTGCGACACATTGGAGAAGTTTGAAGCGCTCGACTTCCAGGATCCTAACAACCTGATGATTATCTACCGGAACATCCTCGAATCCATGACAGACTCTGAGCTGCCTGTCCGTGTGGAGGCCGCTCTTGCTCTCCAGCCTCTCATTCGACACGATGTCATCCGTACCTCTATGCAGCAGAACATCCCGCAGATTATGCAGCAGCTTCTCAAGCTCGCCAACGAAGTTGATGTTGACG
Organism: Aspergillus mulundensis; assembly: GCF_003369625.1. Taxonomy (NCBI): domain Eukaryota; kingdom Fungi; phylum Ascomycota; class Eurotiomycetes; order Eurotiales; family Aspergillaceae; genus Aspergillus; species Aspergillus mulundensis. The sequence goes on from NW_020797889.1 coordinate 2,946,229, forward strand.
CTTTGGCTAATGTTATGGAGGACTTCGTTGAGGTCTTCTCCGCTGAGTTGACGCCTTTCGCCGTTGCTCTGAGTGAGCAGCTGCGTGATACCTACATGCGTATCGTTGGCGAGCTCCTGGAAAGGAACGCTGCCAAGGGCGAGGAGGACCAATATGGTGATTTCTTAGACGACAAGAGTATCACAGCTCTTGGTGTCTTGCAGACTATCGGCACATTGATCCTTACTCTGGAGAGCACACCTGACGTACTTATGCACCTTGAAACCGTCCTTATGCCCGTCATCAGCATCACTCTCGAGAACAAGCTCTACGACCTCTACAACGAAGTGTTTGAGATTATTGACAGCTGCACATTCGCCTCGAAATCAATCTCTCCGACAATGTGGCAAGCCTTTGAGCTCATCCACAAGACGTTCAAGGCCGGAGCTGAGCTCTACCTGGAGGACATGCTGCCTGCGCTCGATAACTACGTGGCGTACGGCTCCCAGACGCTTGTTCAGAACCCTGCATACCTTGCCGCGATTGTCGGTATGGTTGAGGACATCTTCCGTGACGAGAAGGTCGGCGGTGTTGACCGGATCTGCGGTTGCAAGCTTGCCGAGACTGTTATGCTGAACTTGCGCGGCTACGTCGACCAGTACATCCCTGTCTTCATCGAGCTTGCGATGCGTGTCATCGATGCTGGAGAGGCGCGTACGAAATCCTACCGTCTCCATTTGATGGAGATGGTCATCAATGCCATCTACTACAACCCCGTTCTCACTCTCCAAGTCCTTGAGGCCAAGGGCTGGACCAACAAGTTCTTCAGCGCTTGGTTCTCTACTATCGACGGCTTCAGACGTGTCCACGACAAGACACTGTCCATTGTCGCTATCACTTCCCTGCTCACCCTGAATCCTGCCGATGTTCCTACAAGCGTCCAGCAGGGATGGCCTAGATTGCTTCAGGGAGTGACTAGGCTGTTCCACACTTTGCCCGCCGCTATCCAGAGTATGTATCTCTCATTTCGCTATCAATACTGAAACTAACATCTTGCAGACCGACAAGAGGCGACCAAGGAGTCGGACTTCCAGTACGAAGAAGAGGACGAGGATGACGAGGGTAACGACTGGGAGGGTGAAGTTGAGTGGGCTGAGGGCGAAGACGAGGGCGGCCCGGAGGGTGACATTCCTGACGAGAGTGCTGCGTATCTAGACTTCCTGAACAAGGAGGTGAGTAAAACTCGTTCATTTTTTCAAATTCGTAACTAACATACCGCTAGGCACAGAAGTTTGGCTCTTTCGCCGGAGACGACGATGATGACGAGCTTGACGAGGAAAGCTTACTCGAGACTCCTCTAGATAAGGTCGAACCATATGGGCTTTTCAAGCAGGTGTTCATGAGTATGTACCACTTTAATCCTGTATGAGACACGAACTAATTGGGTATTAGACCTCCAACAACAACAACCCCAGCTCTACGAAAACCTGACGAATATTCTTAACGACGAAGAAAAGAAGATCATTGAGTCCGTGTTCCACGAAGCCGACGCAAAGGCCCTGGCCGCGGCCAACGAAGAGGCCGCCAAAGCAGCTGCCCTTCAAGCCAATGGGAATCAATAGATCCTGACGTTGATGAACAGCAACCGGTAGCCGACGCTATAGTCATGTTGGCTCTGGAAGCAAAACATAGTCTATGATATAAAGGATGCAATGTTTATGTCATGCCTCTTCGGCGTCTCGATTTTTTGGGCACATGCTCTTTGGTTTGTGTCGACTGTCAAGCGGCCACTGCATTGGCGCTGCCATAACGCGACCTATGCCTGTTGTTTTCTTTTCTGTTTAGAATGTTGTCGCGAGATTTACTTTTTTTTATCTCCCATTTCCTTGCCATTTACCCTCATGACACATGCGTTATTGGTTACGAATCTTGTCAAAAGTCCCTTTGCCCTGTCTCACCACCTATCCTCCGACCCGACCCCCGACCCCCGACCCCCAAGTTAATGAACCAATTCACTTTTTTCCACCATATACCATGGCATGATCATGAGCAATATAATCTTCAATTCTATCTCCTTGGTCAAACAGAGAGAAGACGACAGTGGACGAAGCATAAGCATGGAAATAACCACTTCGTACGCTGGAGCCCTGATACTTAGCGTCACGTGACGTATATAGATCGAGATACTTCAAACAGTGAAGGGTACCACGCGTCATACTTCCGAGCCTTTGTCAATCATACACCGGCTGTTTCTTTTCGGAGAAGCCCAGGGGCACTGTGATCCGCCATTATGCAACAGTACAGCTCTTGTGGAGAAGCTCTTGCTGCTCTTCCATAGTTTGCGATACTAGACCCGCAACGTCATGATGATGACGACCAGTCTACACTGACATCGGTTCTCCAGTCCATCCTCATATATAAACCTCTTCTCCCCTGCATTGCCCAGTCTATCAGACCATATCACATCTACACAGACTACCCTCTTACAACCACCAACCATTCCTCCAAGGTAAACCCATAACCATAGCCAACTCACCCAACGCACCAATCTAACCAACCAACCAGTCCACCACCACCACCACCAACTTCAAACCTCTTCAACTTCAAAACCACCTCAACCAAAATGTCCGCCCAGTTCTCCGGCCGCCAATCCCCGCCCCCCGAGCGTCAGACCGGCGCCCAGGAGAACTCGCCCCCCGGCTCCGGCCGCACAGACCCCAAGTTCGCTCCCCCGCCCGAGTACGCGCCCAAGACTGCGGAGGCGCAGGGGTCCGCTCAGGAAAGCCAGACTGCGGGCCTGAGCAGTAACCCCAAGCATATCCTTGAGGATATTGAGAACGCGAAGTACACGAAGGGGACGGGGAACTAAGCGGGGTTTTCTAGTGATGATGTCATGATTTGATTTGTACTACTACCTGTTTTGTGTGTGGGTTGAGATAATGGATGCTCTTTTTATTTATTCTTGGGCTCTGTGTAGATGTTGATGTAGGAGGACTATAGAGTAGGGAGGGAGATCATTGGGTTGTGAGTTTGTGGTGGATATGTTCGAAGAAGGATTTCTTAGCAACGTTCGCAGAGTACATCTGCTCTATTATAGTTAAAAGTGCATTCATATTAGTATTCGTGCTAATGGTCATGACCGTATATATAAAGTAGCTGATAAACACACTGGTCTTGATTAAGAGGAGGTGGCCGTAAAAGGAAGAGTCGTATCGTATTGTTGCAACTTTTATAGCAATGATTTTGAGAGTATTACAAGAGAAAGAAAACTTTGGGAGAATATATGGCAGGTAAATCATGAAAATGTCATTAAGCTCAATTTAGAAGCTTCTCTTCCAGACAGCCAACGAAGGGGAATAGAGTATGAACATGAACAGATAATAAGTGACGTCATGCTAGCTAGAAACACAATCGCGAAGGTCATGATAACGTGACATGGGCCATGGTTGAATGTTGAATACAATAGATCAAGCTGGGTATATCTCCCTTACGCCTTCTCGGTCGTGGCAGGAGCAGGCTCAACGCCAGGAATGGGAGCAGGAGCAGTTTCAGTGGTAGGAGCGCTCTCGCCCTCAGCCTTCTTCTCCTCGGTCTTGCCTGCCTTGAGATCCGCAAGTCTCCTCGCCTCAGCGTGGATATCGCGAACCTGCTTGTCGGTTTGAGAGTAAAACGCACGCAGCTTCTGGCCAGTGGGAGTGTTGACAGCCTTCTCGAAGTAGCTGTGCAGGCCTCGCCAGCTGCTGGCAGCCTTGTCGCTGATCTTGTAGCTCTCGTCGAGGCCCTTGGCGCGGTCAGTAGCACCGGTCTTCTTGTCGAAGTTGTTCAGGACGCTGGTGAAGCGAGAAGTGAAGCCATGCTTCTGGTCGATGGAAATGGCCTTCTGGATAGCGTGGTCGCTGATGGTGTAGCCGTGGGCAAGGTATTCTGCGAGAATGCGGGAGCGGGGCTTGTCTTCCTGCTCGAGGTCGTTGTTGTTCTCATCCTTGGCTTCACCCGCGGTAGCGCTGTGCTCTCCGGCAATTTCGTCCAGGGTCTGAGCGGCCTTGACGGTCACGACAGAAGGGCCGAGCTGGGTCTGGTCGAGGAGAAGGGCGGTCTTGGAGGCACTGTTGCATGTTAATTAAAGACGGCATGCAGTGGAGGTGGTGCGGGGTAGACTTACGCATCCTTCTCGAATGTCACGGTTGCCGACTTGAGAGAGCCTGGCTCGCCGGAAGTGGGAGTGACGGAGATGTTGACAATCTTGCCGCTGTTGGGGTCGTTAGAAGAACTCTCCTGACTGAAGGGGGCTTGGCTGCATACCAGAAGCTGAAGAAGTCCTGGACCTCCTTCTCCGAGGTGGAGGGGTCGATGTTCGAGACGTGGACGGTGGTACGGTCAGACATTTTGATGATGAAAAGCTGATTTGGGGATGTAGACGTAGACGTAGATGTAGATGAGAAACTGGACAGGTGGACCAAGTGGTTGCGGATCGAAGAAAACGTGTGGTGAACAGGAACAGGAACAGAGTGGTCGCGGGGTATTTATTCCATCATGACGCCACGAATATCTATGACGTGGGCTTGGAGCACAGCCACGGCCAGTGGGGCAGCCAGCCTTTCATGTGAAAACGCGTCAGGTTGATACATTTTAGATTGTGAGAGACAAGGGCCAGAAGGCAGTAGAATTGATAAAAATAGTTTGTCTAATCAAGGGGGGAAGAGGAGAGAAAACGAGAGAACAAATAATGTTCCAATGAAGGTCGTGCCACACTGTCCTTATCAGTTATCGGGATGCATTGAACGCAGTGCATTATTGTGGCTGATGTTCGGAACTCGGATAGCGGAACAAGACCACGTCAATCCTCCGAAGGATCTGGTTTGTTTTTCTGGATGCTGAGTTCGAGCTCAAGATCTCGAATGCGCTGCCGCAATACCTCGTTTTCCTGAATAAGAGAGTCCACATCTCCTCGTGGAGCCAACTCGTCTGAACGACGCACGGTTGGCCCAGATGGGGTTCGTCGCTGTGAGAATGAGTCTCGACGCGTATACAAGCGTGAGGTGTTCGCAACATGTGTTGATACATCACGTTTTCTTTCTTGAGGTTGGGATGCTATTGATATGAGGCTCTGGGACCGAGGAGACACAAGAGACGGCCGCCGGCTCCGCCCATTAGTCCTTGACCCTTGAATCACTGGGAAGTGTGAGGCGCTCAAGCTTGAGGATGACCGGTGGCGCCGTGATGCTGTAGGGTATATAGGTCCGGCTATGTAGGTCGACCCGTGGAGTGTATCGACCGGTTCGTTGACCGTGGTCGAGGTGGACGAGGCTGTTGAGGCGACGGAGGATGTTTGATGGCGGAGGAGCGAGAGCTCTCTTGACAGACGGTTGACCTAATAACGGGGGATTAAACAAGGGGTTTCAAGGGATGCGGTTTGTATCTCACCATTGCCTCCTGTTCCTGTTCTAGTATTGAATGGATTTCAGAGGGTGAGAGGGGTTTTGGCTGGCGTAGGGGCCCTGTGCAGTGATATTAGTGAAATGCGTCTGCGGAGAGCATGCTCCGAAGTACTACCGGATGTTGCTCTTGCGCGCGCATGGAAGGTAGCACCGGCTTGGCTCCCTGAATCTGGGCTTCGACATCCTGAAACCAGAGGACTCGTTGCTTGCGACGATTGTCGAGACGATAGGGGCGATGTCCTGGCTGGTTTGTTCATGTCTGTCGCTGCACGTGGTCTTACTCTGGGATGTGAGAAAGTGTCTTGGACGATTTTTGGAGACATTCTAGCGACGACTGCGGAACAGGGTAGAAGGAAGATGGTTAAGTGAAATATGACGAGCAAGTAGGCAGCTCAATCTATGCTCGGGGTTCAAGGGGGATCATGAATAGAGGGATGATAGCCCATGATGAGTCGGACAAGAGCCCTGCAGGCAGCCCCTTGATAGAATTTAACACTGGGAACATGCCAGGGACAGAAAAGAGAACAAAGGGAATGCACAAGACCTGTCAGCAATCTTCAATGGTTGGCTTTGTTCTGCATCCATATTCCATGCACAATCGTTTAAGTCTCGTTCAAACAAAGATATCTCCCCCGGTTAGTATTGGACCTTATCAGAGTCGACATCTCTTACGTTCCGTTGGATAGACCATCATGTCAGTATTCAGCAGTTAGCACTCGGTAAGATATTTATATCGGGAGGATCATCAGGGACATGGCCGACAGCCGTGGTTTCTTATGTAGATAATGCATGCCTCCCTGCTGCAGCATCCGCAGAGAGAAGCATGGACTTATCGTCAGGCTCCAGCAGTCTAGAGCCTGCTATGTTACGACCATCGCATCGCATAGCTACTCCATATGCAGGACAAGGCCCATGCGGAGGTGGGGATGAATGTCTTGAAGCCGTTGGCCAGGAGCACTTGCATCTTAGGTAACCTCGCATATATATTGCAGAGCCATGAGTAATCTGAATTAAGATCAACCATCAGCTATCGTAGCTATCAGTGTACGGAGTAGATACGAGAGTTCCTCGACCAAAACCCCGCTGCAACGGAGGGAGGGAGGGCACCACGTGAGCCGAGCCAGCTTAGTAATCAGGATCTACACCGTCAACCAAACAGTGATCATCTGAAGAGGGAATTGATGGTGAATCGCGGCATAATTGGCGTTTCAGATTGAGGGTGCTTTGCGTCAGAGCTCAGTTCCAGCTCTTTCCAGCTGATTAGAGCTCCTGACCTCTTTCCCGCCCCTCATGGCCCCTCATAACGAACCTGCACCAGCTACGGACACCTCCGACATTCCTCCCTTCGCAAAGCCTCTCGCTCCTTACATCAAGAGTCGCCAGGAAGCTCTTCGCATTCGACAAGCATTGACAAGATATCTCCGCTCACACATAACCTTCGTCGATAATGACCCCGAGCATCCGGATTATCTCTCCCAATCCCACCTCGCGCTATGTGTCTCGGACAATGCGGTGTCGGACGTGAAGCGGATACCAACGGAGTTTACGGGATTGAGGAAGGAATACTTAGAGGCGCTACAAGCGAATGTGGCCGCAAGGAAGCAGAGGCAATCAATAGCCGATAAAGTGTCTGCGCAGCGCTCTGGAGGAACTGGGACAGGGAGACCCTTTCCAGACAGCTCCTCAGAGTTGCAGGCTTACCTTCGACTCGTCCGTGATCGGCGACGACACGCGAAGCTCCAAGTCTTTGAACATTATCTCCACGAGCTACAAAACCGCAATAGCCTCCGACTCGAAGATTTTGAGAATCAGGATGGCCGAAACCAAACCGCATTGCTTGAAGAGTTCGAAGTCGAGAATGAAGGCAACGGCGCTGTACCCGGTGATGTCGAGGAGCTTGTGCATAAACTGGAGAGGGCAGTCATCCGCGCTAAATCTCAACTAGACCAGGAGAAGAGGTTATATGCAGAATTAAAAGCTCGGGCCGTGACCGAAGGTAGCAGGACAGAAGAACCCGTCCCATCTGTGAAGGCTGTGGCTCTCCAGAAAACCCGAGATGAGCTTATACAATGGGTAGAGGATAAGCTTGTCGGAAGTGGGAACAGTGAAGAACCTCCTATGCGGGAACTGCCTGCTGAAGAGATCGAGGAGTCTGCTCGTATCCTCGAAGAACAGAGGGTGCGCATTATACAGCAGTATGCAATTTACACTGAAACTCGCAAGCGCCTACTAGAAGCAGCTGCTCGAGCATGTCAGCCGGTTTCGACAGCCTCCACCAAGCCTTCACCGCGAACTCTGGATCATCGCCCATCTTCTTCAGAAGAGGCGCCACCGATAGAACCTTTGCAAGTTCAGTCTTATGCTAGCGATGTTCTCCACCCTGTTTCTAAAGCTCAGCGGGCACTAGCCCTACAAAAATTCTACCTGTCTGGCATGCTTGCTAAGGAAAAAAGCACCGCGATGCGTATGCTCAATCGCTTGAGTGATGAAAGCCACCTTCTTCCTGAATATCCGATTCTTGCTCGTCAACCTCGCTTCAAGCACGCGACAGCAGCACTCAACAACCGAAATGCTGCCAGCCAAGCAGACCCCGCAAAGCAGGACGAAATTGTGAACATGGCCGAGGCATGGGCGTTTGCATCCTCGGCGGCCGGGTCCGGCGAGAAGGACTACGTGGAACAAAAGGTTGAAGATGGCAATGAACGTGCAGACCGTGCCGAACAGGAGCTACAGAAAGTCTATAGCCTGCTTAACCAGGACCTAGAGGAAGCTCTCGAAGGTGAGCAGGATCAGAAAAACAGCGATATATGGGCGCATGAAGCTCGGGCCACTAGGTCCTCGGCCAGACTGGCTCGGGCTGAAAAGCGTTCAAAAGGGCCGTGGTCGCGCTTGAACGGCATGGTTGGAGTCGCGGACTAGGAACAACGGCCCACCCTCAATACAGCACTCTACTTGCAAGAATATGTCTCGTGATGGCGTCCACATATATAGAGCACATACTTAGAGCTCGGTCCCTCGGTTGCTTCAATTGTCACCCTAGGGCTACATATCGTCTCAGTCAAATCCGTTATAGAATCCTGATGACCACCGACGACTGCCGCACATTCCATGGCCCCAGCTGCGCACAAGCTTCCCTCGAATCAAACGGCAAACCTGAGGACCTTGAAGAATTCGCCTTCAACACCCCCCTGCAAACTATTTGGGGCGGTATGTGGTAATCTTCTTAGCACGGCTTGTTTCCCGAAGTCACGCCGGGTTGATGGCCTAGCTAACGGTCTGTTGTACCGTAAGCCGATAGACGCATGTTGCGTCTTATGGCGTGATTCATTAGGAGGGTTTTGTGTGACCATCAAGCTATATGCCACAAGAGGAACGTCTGGATTTCCACCATTGGCTTCTGATATTAGTTGTCAATATTCGTGGGCAACTCACCATGGAAACCTCCTGAACATCCCGGATAATTATAGCGGCTTTGGGAATCCTACGTTAGCTACCCCAAGGTACCTGGTACCTACTTAAGACCCGAGATACAAACCTGCCGCTCGGGTTTTAACCCATGGTCTAGGTATCCATCTTGTCTTGTGATAAACAATCTCCAATACCCCGAATCCTACTACGGGGTCTTCCCTTCCCAATACAACCCTATCCAGACACCAGCATCCCTGGATCTCAACACAACAATCAAGCTGAACGCAATGACGCCACCCATTCTAATCATCGGCGCCGGCCTGTCAGGCCTAACAACCGCCCGCCTCCTCACAAACGCCGGAATCCCCTGCATCGTCTTCGAAGCCTCCCCTCCCTCCCGCACACAAGGGTACGCCATATCTCTCCGCGACTGGGGCTTCAATACCCTCCTCAAAGCCCTCGGCAACCTCCCCTTGTCTAGTCTCACGCGCGGCGTCGCACCGGACCGCCACATCGGCGGCTGGGGCTGGCTCGACCAGTCATGGCGCAATAACCAGACGGGAGAAATCATCATGATGCCGCCGAGAGAGTCGAAGGACAAGCCGTCCATCCTGCGCGCGAACCGCGATGCTCTGAGGCAGTGGATTGCGGATGCGGATGCCGGGGGCGAGGAGGAGGTTGATGTGCGGTATGGGCATCGGCTTGTGGGTGTGAAACTGCGCGGAGACGGTGAGGATGGGGACTTGGTAACGGCCGAGTTCGCAAATGGCGCCACGTACACAGGCTCTCTCCTCATCGCCGCGGACGGCGTCCACTCGACCGTCCGCACGCTACTCGTGCCGAGCGCAAAACCCGAGATCCTACCTGTCCTTGTCTACCACGGTGACTTCAAGCTCAGCCGGGACGATTACGAGCGCGTCGTCCGGCCTCACGCGGGGGAATCAACGATTCTCGGGGGCGTCGGCGACGGGTTCAATACCCCGCTGACGGTCTGCAATATCACGTCGACAACGGTGCACATGGACTGGTCGTACTCGCGACCCAGTGTAGAAAATGACCCGCTCTTTAACCCAGAAATCACGTCCGAGGAAGCGAAAGTCATTCCTGAAGCGCTGATTGAGGAGATCAATGCAAAACAATTGGGAGTGCCGTGGTCGCTGTTCGTGAACGGAGAGGCGATGCGTGGGCATAGGGTGTTCAATTGGTTGATAAGGTGTGTGTCGATGGAGAGGAGCGATGTGGATTCTTGCTCGCGGAGGGGAGTCGTCTTTGTAGGTGACTCGTGGCATGCGATGCCGATTTTTGGCGGGGAGGGCGGAAATCATGCGATTCTCGACGGGATTGAGTTGGCGAAGTTACTGCAAGGCATCTGGGCCAGATCTAAGGAGGATATGCAGGCGGCGATTAAGAAGTATTATGACAAGTCTTGGAGACGGTGCACTGATGCTGTGAGGAGGTCGAAACAGAGGTTTTATCAACTTCATCGGCCGATTAGTGAGTGGGTTGAGATTGCGGAGAAGCAGAAGATGCGGGAGTAGTTTGTTCTTAGGCCTTGACAGGATTGAGTTATGGCAATAGGAACGACGTTTGCATAAATGGAAGCAATCTAATGACTACATGACAGATGGCAAAAGCACACCCCATCAATTCGGCCGGCGTGAACTAACATACCACCGCCGTTTCGCAGCACTCCCCGGCTCAAATCCCACCTTCCGATCCTCAGCAAGCTTCCACAAGACCTGACTCAAGAACGGCGCAAGAGCCTTCTCAACCTCGTCCGACGTCTCCCCGTACATCGCGAAGATGATCTCGTGTAGCGTCAAGCCGCCCCGTCCCCGTCCCTGCCCTGCGGCTCTGCTCTCCTCGAGTATCGCGAAAACCTGCTGCACCCGGAACTCCCTGTGCTTGATGTACTCACGCATTGTAGCAGGAAGATCATCGATCACTGCCCCGTGCGCTGGGTAGCCGAGCGGGAGCTTCAAATTGGCCATCTGCTCCATGCTCTCCATGTATTGTCCCAGGTCTTCCACGACCGAGTAGCCATGCCCGAGCACGTTGTCGCCCGTGAAGAGGGCGTTTTCTTCCTCGAATAGAAAGCACATGTGGTCGGCGGCGTGGCCTGGTGTGTGCACGGCGCGGAGAGTGGCGCCCTCAACGCGGAAGACCTGGCCGTCGAGAATATCCTTCTGTCCGGTGTCGGGTCGGTTCTTGTATATGCGGGTGGAGAATGCTGGATTGTAGGCTATGAGATCGGGGACGCCGCCTGTATGATCGCCATGCCAGTGGGTGAGGAGGACATGGGAGACGTCGATATCGCGCTCCTCGAGGACTTTGGTGATATCTCGGATCCATGAGGGCATGCCCTGACACAGGTCGGTTATGTGAGCGGTTTGGCTTCACGCGCAAGTTTGGTGTACAAAAACGACGTACCTGACCGGTGTCCACGAGGATACGAGATCTGCCTGTTCCAACAAGATACGTGTTCGTCCCCTGCAGTCGCATTGGACCAGCATTTCCACCCAGGATCCGGATGACTCGCTTGGTGATGTCCGTCACGACAGGCAGGTTGGGTATGGTGTTTTCCCGGCCGGAAAGGTATTCTTGCCAGAAGTCCTGAGGAAACGGAATTCTGAATGCCATGCTGGGCACCAAAAGTTGCTATAGAGATGCCGAATGAGGCAAATGAATGTGCACACAGTCTGTAATATCGGCAGAGGTTCTGCGCTTCGGTCTCATCGCCTTGTGACGGGATTTTAATCGGGCATATTTCATAATTCACAGAAGACGGGAAATAAGACCCGAGTCAGTGCGAACTCGAGCCAGGGCCAACTATCATGAGAGGCCGGACCAGTCGCTGCACCAAAAGTCCCCGTATGGCATTTTACACAGGGTCCCATCACTGATGGTAATGCCCATCGCGATTCTCGAAAATTCCCGTACGGGCATTTTGCCCGCAGCGAACAATAACATCAAAACCCCGAATGTATCAGCCCCAAGTGTCGCTGTGCGAATGACACCGTCGGTACTTCTGCTCTGCTCTGCTCTCAACGTAATGAGCGCTTGAGCTCAACAAGCAGAGAACTGACAATGAAAGACAACACGCATAGCACAACCCTAATCTTCTTTGGGAATGAGTTTCCCAACGATGATCTCAAAGGGCTGTTCCGCTGCCTGCTGCGGCTCAGCAAGGACCGCAGGTTTCGCCAGCTGGCGGCCTTCCTGGAGGAGTCGACTTTAATCCTCAAGAAAGAGGTTGCTGCGCTGCCCCAGCCACTGAGGGATCTTGTGCCGCACTTTCATACGGTGTTGCCTCTCGCCGAGCTTGGTGATTTCCGTCAGGGCCCTCTAGGGGCTGCTATGGAGAGTGCGCTTCTGACCATACTGGAACTTGGCATGTTCATAGGGTACCGACAAAGCTTCCTTTCCCCTTGGGCACAGCTGATTGTATACATAGGCATTATGAGGCCGAAGGCCGCGACTGGGACTTATTTGAACACAACACCACCCTCGCTGGTCTGAGTATCGGTCTGTTAGCTGGTGCCGGCGTGGCCCTGTCCACCAAYCTAGCAGAGGTCGCACAGAACGGAGCAGAATGTGTCCGCGTATCTTTTCGATTAGGGGTATACGTCAGCGAGATCTCTCGGAAGCTCGAGGCACCCCAGGCGGACGGCGCGTTATTGAGCTGGGCTCACGTTGTCACCGGAGAGACAAAGCCCGCCATCCAAGACGAATTGTCAAAATACAACTCGGAATCGGGCACACCAGAGCTTCTCAAGGCCTTCATTAGCGCCGCCGATAAGACCTCCGTCAGTGTGAGTGGGCCACCTTCACGCATGAAAGCCTGCTTCAGCAGCTCGCATCTCTTGCGGTATTCCAAATCTTTCGCCCTGCCGGTATATGACGGGCTATGCCATGCGTCGCATCTGTACAATGAGAACTCAATCAACACAGTTATCAACAGTGCGGAGTCCGTCATCCCTGTCTCTCGCCCGGTGCGACTTTCTCTTCACTCTTCCAACACTGGTCAGCCTTTCCCAGCCGCTACTGCCCTCGAGCTATTCCAGGCTATCGGTACAGAGTTGCTGACCGGTACCATCTACCTCGACAACATCACCGACGGTATCATGAAGCGGATTGGTGACTTCAACCCGACTAGCCTTCATGTTGAAACGTTTCGCACATCGATAGTATTCAAGAGCATACGAGCGGCTCTCGAGGCCGAGTTCTCAGATCTGGAGATCAAGATAACAGATTTGGTCCCTTGGGCCCTGAAGGACTATGGTACCCACCAGCCTCGTTCATTTGCGCAGTCGAAGCTGGCTGTTGTTGGCATGGCCTGTCGTATGCCGGGTGGTGGCAATGACACGGAGCTTTTCTGGGAGATTCTCGAGCAGGGACGCGATGTCCACACAACCGTGCCGGCAGACCGTTTCGACTTGTCCACCCATTACGATCCTAGTGGCAAGACCGATAATGCTGCAACGACTCCATACGGTAACTTTGTTGATAAGCCGGGTTTGTTCGACGCCGGGTTCTTCAACATGTCACCGAAAGAAGTATGTCTTCCATCATTACCTAAAGGTAACCGCGCAAGATAGAAGATGCTGACAGCTGCAGGCGGAACAAACTGATCCTATGCAACGACTGGCGCTCGTCACTGCGTATGAAGCGCTGGAAATGGCTGGTCTCGTCCCTGGTCGAACTGCATCGTCGAACCCTAAACGCATCGGCGCTTACTATGGGCAGGCGAGTGACGACTGGCGAGAACTGAACGCGTCCCAGAATATTGGCACTTATGCAGTAACGGGTGGTGTCCGTGCCTTTGGCAACGGGCGTATCAACTACTATTTCAAGTTCCCTGGGCCCTCATTCAACGTCGATACTGCCTGCTCCAGCGGTTTAGCTGCTGTTCAGGTTGCTTGTTCGGCACTCTGGGCAGGGGAGGCTGATACTGCGCTTGCGGGTGGTCTGAACATCATCACCGACCCCGACAATTATGCAGGTCTGGGATGCGGCCATTTCCTCTCCAAGACGGGGCAGTGCAAAGTTTGGGATGAAACTGCAGACGGCTACTGTCGTGCTGATGGCATCGGTTCAGTCGTCATCAAACGGTTAGAGGATGCCGAGGCAGATAATGATAACATCATTGCTGTTGTACTTGCCGCGGCCACGAACCACTCAGCTGAGGCCATCTCCATTACCCATCCTCATGCTGGAAATCAGAAAGATAACTACCGCCAGGTAGTCGATTTGGCTGCGGTCAACCCGTTGGACGTGAGTTTCGTTGAACTCCACGGCACGGGAACCCAAGCTGGAGACGCCGTGGAGTCCGAGTCTGTGCTTGACGTATTCGCGCCCCGATCCCCGCCTCGACGACCAGATCAATTGTTGCAATTAGGCGCAGTCAAAAGTAACATCGGACATGGTGAAGCTGCAGCAGGCATTGCGTCGTTCCTTAAAGTGCTGTTGATGTACCAGAAGAACACGATCCCTGCGCATATTGGCATCCATACGATCATCAACCCCACCATTCCCAAGGACCTTGAACAGCGTCGTGTCCGCTTGACCCAGGAGAACACGCCCTGGCCACGTCAAGAGGGCAAGAAACGGATTGCAATGGTCAACTCATTTGGGGCGCATGGCGGAAACACAACCGTGCTGCTGGAAGATGGCCCCGAGCGAAAGAAGGACATCGCGAAAGACGATCGCTCGACTCATACCGTCTTGATATCTGCCAAATCCAAGAAGTCTCTACAAGCCAACATTGCGAACCTAGCCCTGCATTTAGAGAAGCATCCTGATATCGACTTGGCCGATTTGTCTTACACAACCTGCGCGCGTCGCATCCATTACACCTTGCGCGTTGGATTTGCAGTGTCGAGCATCGCCGGGCTGCGGGATTCGCTGCGCAAAGCTGGAGAGAAAGAGTCCCTCGCTGAGGTTCGCCCTACTCCAGGGGATGTTCCCCCGGTCGTTTTCGCCTTCACCGGCCAGGGCGCCTTCTACCAGGGCATTGCCCAGGAGCTGTTCGAGACATTCCCTTACTTCCGTGAGGAAGTCCTACAGCTTGACCATGTTGCCCAACGACTTGGTTTCCATTCAATCGTGCCCGTGATCGATGGAAGCGTCGGAGAGAATCCATCAGCAACCATGTCCCAGCTGAGCATCGTCGTGATCGAGATTGCCCTTGCCCGCCTCTGGATCCTACTGCTTGGTATGCAACCTAGCGCTGTCATCGGTCATAGCCTAGGCGAGTATGCTGCACTGGTCATTGCGGGTGTGTTGTCGACCGCGGACGGCATTTTCCTCGCCGGACGACGTGCCCAGCTGATTGAAAAGTGCTGTACTCCTGGCAGCCATGCGATGTTGTCGGTTCGCGCGTCAGTATCTGAAGTCAGCAAGCTTCTAGGAGATGCCAAATACGAGATGTCGTGCCAGAATACTCTCAACGACACTGTAATCGGCGGTACAAAGGCCGATTTGGATGCTGCCCGGCAAACCCTCGAATCCAGCAACATCAAGTGCGTGCCGGTAGACGTGCCTTTCGCATTCCACACTGAACAAGTCGATCCAGTACTAGACCACCTAGCTCGAATTGCAGAGACAGTGCACTTCAAGGCCCCAAGTATTCCCATCATATCGCCTTTGTTGAGAAGTGTGGTATTTGACGGCAAGACGATAAACTCCACTTACTTGACACGGGCTACACGCGAGCCCGTTCATTTCGCTGGAGCCTTGGAAGCCGCACAGGATCTGGGCATGGTGAATGAAAAGACAGTTTGGGTTGATGTCGGGCCGCATCCAATCTGCGCTGGTTTCGTGCGCAGTTTGATCCCCAAGGCGCGCGTCGCCTCGTCATGCCGGCGGAACGAAGATAACTACGCCACAATGGCGAAGAATCTTGTCGCGTTGCACCTGGCTGGTTGCACTCCTGTCTGGGACGAGTACTTCCGTGCCAACGAAAAGGCATACTCATTGCTTACCTTGCCCAAGTATGCCTGGAACGATGTCAACTACTGGATCCAGTATATCGGCACCTGGACGTTGGACAAAGCCCACCTAAAGTATACTGGAACAAATGGACCGCCAAAGACTAAACCGTCGTCTTCGGCATTGCGGACATCTTTGATCCACGAAATAACCGAAGAGACTATTGGCGAGGAATCAGCCACGATCAGTATCGTCTCTGACGTACAACACCCCGATTTTCTCGAGGCAGTTCATGGACACCGAATGAATAATTGCGGTGTAGCAACCTCGGTAAGTTTGGCTGGTTTTCTTCTTGCCGGCGAATGTGTGCTAATGATAGCGCTCAGTCAATCTGGACTGACATGATGTTGACTGTTGCTGAATACCTGTATAACAAACTTGCACCCGGGGCAAAGGTACATATGAACGTGGGCGAGCTTGAGGTCTTGCATGCGACGGTGGCCAATCCTGCCAAAAACTGCACGCAGAACCTGTACCTTGACGCCCACCTAGACCTTCCAACGCAGCGGATGTCATTCGCTTGGTTCAATGTCGATCCTGCAACTGGCAACAAGGCCGCCGAGTCTTACGCCACTGCCTCTGTACGGTTTGAGAGCGACGTGGAAAAATGGAAGACTGAGTGGGAACGGATGACGCATTTGGTACTTGGCCGAATTGAGGCACTAGAGCGCATGGCCAAAGAAGGACAGGCAAGCCAGCTATCCAAAGCGTTATCATATGCGCTCTTCAAGAACGTGGTCGATTATGCGGATCATTACCGCGGTATGGAACGCGTGATAATGCACGACTATGAAGCGTTCTGCGACATAACGCTTGTTCCAGAACGTCGAGGCGTCTGGCACACGCCGCCACACTGGATCGATAGTGTCTCCCACCTCGCAGGTCTTGTCATGAACGGAAGCGCTGCCTCAAACACTCGCGATTACTTCTTCGTCACTCCCGGTTATGACAGCTTCCGTCTGCTGGAAAAGCTAGACCCGGATGTCAAGTACCAAAGTTATGTGCGCATGTTCCCGCTGCCAGAGGCTAACATGTACGGTGGTGATCTGTATATCCTCAAGGATAATCAAATCGTCGGCATGGTTGGACATTTCCAATTCCGCCAGGTGCCGCGTCTGCTCATGGATCGATTCTTCTCGCCGGCAGCAGCCGCGAAACAATCAGTGACGGCTTCTACCCCTAAAGCTGCACCCAAACCTGCACCGGTCCCTGTGGTCAAATCGGCACCAGCAGCGCCGGCCCAAGCTGAAACAACAACTGCATCACTTCCCAACGGCCAAGCGGAGAGCACCAGCCCTCCTCAGCCACAAAAGCCTTCGGAGCCCGCGATGAACGGTGTCAAGACGCCAGAAGCAGAAAACCCTAGCAAAGCCGACGCTGAAGGTCCCAATGGGACTACCTCCCAGCCGGAAGTCACCGGCGTAGTAGGTCAATGCTTGCAGTTGATCGCCAGCGAAACGGGTCAGGACGTGAGTGACCTGACGCCGGATGCAACTTTCGTGCAGCTAGGAGTCGACTCGCTCATGTCACTGGTGCTCTCAGAGAAGTTCAGAGCTGAGCTTGGTCTGGAGGTCAAGAGCTCCCTCTTCCTGGAGTGTCCGACTATTGGAGAAATGATGGAATGGTTAGAGCAGTACTGTTAGAAGGAGGTGTTTGAGGAAGTTAGTGAAGGTTTCGATGGTCTTTTTAGCAACGTGTATTAGATTGATTTCCATGCTTCCTGCTATCGAGATATATCCCTTGTCAATCCATTTTGGTGAAGACTCGATCCGGGTGTGCCATAGTACAAGGGACCCGAGTCAGCGTAGAGTTCCCTTCTGGTCTCGTGTCCCCCAAGAAGTTCTACGATTAGTTCGTGAGATGCGCGCATTAAGGTAGACATCATTCGAGTGGACAACTTGTTTTTCTGTGCGACATGAGAGAACGGCATGAGGAGTCGAGTTGGACTTCAGACAGGGAAGCAGCTCACTGCAAACTCCCAGGCAATAAAGCATTGATGTTATGATGTATCCATGGCACCCTGCTAGATTCAAGCACAACGCACCATGGACCAGGGCCCATATGAGTTATCCCGGGAATTGACCGATGCATTGAATAATTTCATCTGATCAGCTCTGGGGCGGCCGCTGATAAGACGCGATGCCAGAAAAGGAAAAAGACTCAGGATCACTGGCCCGACGAATGGGAAGCCAGGATGCAGCTGATGTCAGCCACATTTCTGCTCAGGGCGGCAGGCGGTGAGGGGCGGGCTTTGTTGGCCGTGCACTTGGCTGGGTCCGACTTACGGAGCAGGGATCTTTTTTTCTGGCTCACAGTCCCCAGTGTCCACACACCGGCGTCTTATCGGCCCTGAATTCAAGGCCTCTTCTTCTTGAGAGCGATATTCGTTGAATTGGCGCTATTCCAGTTTCTCTCCCGCTGATTGTCTCCTCCGGTTCCGTTCCGTTGACTCATTCGCCGCCTTTTACCTCCAATAAATTTTTCTGTGTCCCTCCGCTCCGCTGCTTTCACCGTCCTCCTCTCTTTGACTCACCCACATCCTCAAAGCCAATTCCTCCAATCCCCCTCATCCTCCTCCCTCCCTCAGTCTTGGGCGTGCGGCAGAAGGCGGGACGACGGCAGGGCTTAATCTAGGCCGAGCGAGAAGGAACAAAGAAACCCTCGGAGCTATAGCGGTGCGAGCGTCCATCCCTCCATCGCCGAGTCTATCGACGGAGTAGAGCGTAGTCACAGCTCAATTCGACTGTTTGCTCTTCGCTTTACTCTACCTCGCCTACCTCTCGAGTAGTGCACCGCGCAATGGTTCTCGCTGCTCGGTGCGGGCAGGCTACGTCCGCCCTCCTGCGTCAACGATGCCTCGCTGAGACCCGTCGCTCTGCGCTGGCTCTGCGCTCTTTCACTTCCCAGAGCACCACTCGTTCCACAGCATCGGCACTCCGATTGCAACAGAAGACCCCTTCGCCATGGCGATCGCAGCAGCTGCGCAACTTCTCCAGCGCTCTCTGCCGCCTGGCTGCCGAGTCGTCCTCCACCGGTGACAGCTTGTTCTCCAGCGGACTTGTCAACCCCGGTGCCAACCTGGTCGATGTCAAGAAGGTGCTGGTCATTGGTAGTGGTGGTCTGAGCATTGGTCAGGCCGGAGAGTTCGATTACTCTGGTAGGTCAATTCGTTTTCGCGGTTTTATTCTAAACAAGTAGAAACAGCGCAGCTGCTTGTATCAGATCAGTAGCCGGACGAGCTAAAGGAATGACGGAACCGCCTGCTGACGCTTATGCTCTTAATTCAGGTTCCCAGGCCCTCAAGGCTCTCAAGGAAGCCGGTGTCCAGTCGGTTCTGATCAACCCGAACATCGCTACGATTCAGACCGACCACAAGCTCGCTGATGAGGTTTACTATCTGCCCGTCACTCCGGAGTACGTGACATACGTTATCGAGAGGGAGCGCCCTGACGGTATTTTCCTGTCCTTCGGTGGTCAAACCGCCCTGAACCTCGGTGTGCAAATGAACCGCATGGGTACCTTTGAGCGTTACGGTGTCCGGGTGCTTGGTACCAGCATCAAGACTCTGGAGACCAGTGAGGACCGTGACCTTTTCGCCAAGGCACTTAACGAGATCAACATTCCCATTGCCGAGTCTATCGCCGTCGGTACTGTCGATGAAGCTCTGAAGGCCGCTGAGGAAGTTGGCTACCCCATCATTGTTCGCTCCGCCTACGCTCTCGGTGGTCTGGGTTCCGGCTTCGCGAACAACCCCGAGGAGCTGAAGAACTTGGCTTCTCGCTCCCTGACTCTGTCTCCTCAGATTCTGGTCGAGAAATCTCTTCGCGGCTGGAAGGAGGTCGAGTACGAAGTCGTCCGTGACGCTTCCAACAACTGCATTACTGTTTGCAACATGGAGAACTTCGATCCTCTGGGTATCCACACTGGTGACAGTATTGTAGTCGCGCCTAGTCAGACTCTGTCTGATGAGGAGTACCACATGCTCCGTACCGCTGCCATCAAGATCGTCCGCCACCTTGGTGTTGTCGGTGAATGTAACGTCCAGTATGCTCTGCAGCCTGATGGACTTGACTACCGTGTTATCGAGGTCAACGCTCGTCTCTCACGTTCCTCCGCTCTGGCCTCCAAGGCCACTGGATACCCTCTCGCGTATACCGCTGCGAAGATTGGCCTGGGTCACACTCTCCCCGAGCTCCCCAACGCCGTCACCAAGACTACCACCGCCAACTTCGAACCTAGCTTGGATTACATCGTTACCAAGATTCCCCGCTGGGATCTGAGCAAGTTCCAGCACGTCAACCGTGACATCGGCAGTGCCATGAAGTCTGTCGGTGAGGTCATGGCTATTGGTCGTACCTTTGAGGAGTCTTTCCAGAAAGCGATTCGTCAGGTCGATCCTCGCTTCGTTGGATTCCAGGGCGACAAGTTCGAGAACCTGGATGAGGTTCTTAAGAACCCTACCGACCGCCGCTGGTTGGCTGTTGGCCAGGCTATGCTCCACGAGAACTACTCCGTTGACAAGGTCCACGAGCTGACCAAGATCGACAAGTGGTTCCTCTACAAGCTCCAGAACATTGTTGACAACCACAACGAACTCAAGGAAATTGGCAGCCTGTTTGGCATCAACAAGGAGATGATGCTGAAGTCCAAGAAGCTCGGTTTCTCTGACAAGCAGATTGCCCAGCTTGTCGGTGCCTCTGAAGATGATGTCCGCGCCCGCAGGAAGGGATTCGGTATCAGGCCCTGGGTGAAGAAGATCGACACTTTGGCTGCCGAGTTCCCTGCCGACACCAACTACCTCTACACCACATACAACGCTACTTCCCACGATGTTACCTTCGACGACCATGGAACCATCATTCTCGGAAGCGGTGTGTACCGTATTGGCAGCTCCGTCGAGTTCGATTGGTGTGCTGTCAACGCTACACTCTCTCTGAGGAACATGGGCAAGAAGACTGTCATGATTAACTACAACCCTGAGACTTACTCCACTGACTTCGACACCGCCGACAAGCTGTACTTCGAAGAGCTCAGCTACGAGCGTGTCATGGATATTTATGAACTCGAGAGCGCTAGCGGCGTTGTTGTCTCTGTCGGTGGCCAGCTCCCTCAGAACATTGCCCTCCGCCTCCAGGAGACTGGCGGTGCCCACGTTCTCGGTACTAACCCCAAGGACATTGATAACGCTGAAGACCGTCACAAGTTCTCTCAGATCCTCGACAGCATTGGTGTTGACCAGCCTGCCTGGAAGGAGCTCACCTCTGTTTCGGAGGCTGAGCGTTTCGCTGAGACTGTTGGCTACCCCGTCCTGGTCCGTCCCAGTTACGTTCTCTCCGGAGCTGCCATGAGCGTCATCCACAGCCAGGATGAGCTCAAGGAGAAGCTCCTGAACGCTTCCGCCGTCTCTCCCGACCACCCCGTTGTTATTACCAAGTTCATTGAGGGCGCTCAGGAAATCGATGTGGATGCTGTTGCCTCCAACGGAAAGCTCCTTCTGCACGCCATCAGTGAACACGTTGAGCCTGCTGGTGTTCACTCCGGTGATGCCACCCTCGTCCTTCCCCCTGCTTCCCTTGAGAAGCCCGTCATGAGCCGTGTCAAGGAGATCGCCGAGAAGGTTGCCAAGGCCTGGAACATCACCGGTCCCTTCAACATGCAGATCATCAAGGCCGACCAGGAAGGTGCTAAGCCTGAGCTCAAGGTCATCGAGTGCAACCTCCGTGCTTCTCGTTCTTTCCCCTTCGTCAGCAAGGTTCTCGGAACCAACTTCATTGACGTCGCCACCAAGGCCCTCGTTGGCCGTGACGTTCCTGAGCCTGTCGATCTTATGGAGGTCAAGCGTGACTACCTCGCTACCAAGGTTCCCCAGTTCTCCTGGACCCGTCTAGCCGGAGCCGACCCCTTCCTTGGCGTCGAGATGGCCTCTACTGGTGAGATTGCTTGCTTCGGTAAGGACGTTGTCGAGGCCTACTGGGCTTCCCTGCAGTCCACCATGAACTTCCGTGTGCCTGAGCCTGGTGAGGGTATCCTGCTGGGCGGTGATATCACCAACCCTGCTCTGGCCCAGATCGTCGACTACCTCCAGCCTCTAGGCTTCAAGTTCTTTGCTGCCAGCCCCGAGGTTAAGGATCACATCGAGTCCGCTACCAAGGAGAACACCCCAGTCCAGGTGATTGAGTTCCCCAAGAAGGACAAGCGTGCCCTCCGTGAGGTCTTCCAGAAGTACGACATTCGCGGCTGCTTCAACCTTGCCAAGACCCGTGGCAAGACCCTCCTCGACGAGGACTACGTTATGCGACGAAACGCTGTTGACTTCGGTGTTCCTCTCTTCATGGAGACCAAGGTAAGATAACTATGCCAATCCAAGCTGACACACTCCAACTAACCCCTTCGACAGACTGCCCAGCTCTTCGCTCAGGCTATGAACCAGAAGCTCCCCCGTGCTGAGGGTATTCCCTCTGAAGTCAGGACCTGGTCCAACTTCGTCGGCGGCAAGCTTCTGTAAATTACAAAAAACTAAAAGTTTCTGGATACTTTAATTACCCGGTGTTATACTGTGTTCATTTTGGTTTCCAGGCAGGCAGGAACGCCGTGTTTGTTCGGCGTAGCGGATGAGATTCACTCTCGATAGACCTTTTCCTGTTTAGCCCTGCAGATGGGCTAACGGTTTCTTCTTTGAAGGACAGAGTGTACGCGTTGCGGCCACATCACGTCCTTTGATTATCTTACTTTAGTTGCTTATATTCGGCTGGTATTTACAGGCAGGCTGTGCGTGAGCGAGAAAAGATTTTGAACTGGATATTACGAATGATTTGATTTATTGGCAGCATTGGCAGTGTATGTTTTTATTTGTAGTATAGTGATTATATCCAATCTCGACTTTCAATATGAACTTACTGGAACTGAGAACTGAATTCTACGTTGTGGAGGTAATCTCCTTGATTACCCTAAACGAGAATCTTCTGGACGGCAGGAGCTCCAGGCCAGGGTCGACAACCTTCGTCAACTCCCCTCCAGAATTCTCATTCCGACAACAACCCGTTTTCGCCTTTCTATAATCGATTACTCAACATCTATCTTACTATATCTCTATTAACCAACAGCGACACTCATTCATCACCACCTCATCATATAACGTATTCTATCCGGTTTGTCGTCTAGTCATGTTCCAAGACCGAAGGCTAACGTCCAACACAGAACAAACAACATCAGCCTTGACCGGTCCTTCGCCACTCAGAGAAGATTGCTAATCAGGGAGTCAGCTTCCTAAGAGCTCGGGGATTATTAAGTCTTCGTCAAGCTTACAGTTCCCGGAACAGCGATACGATAGAGTTCCAGCATCATCCAGTAAACGACCATCCTCAAGCTTGCGGTTCCCGGAACAGGGATGCGGTAAAGTTCCAGCATCATCCACACGTATCCATTATTAATCAACGACCAGGTCCGACTCAGCTCCTCTGCCATCAGTCCTATCTAAAACCACTCCAGGGCCGGCTCCGAACGGTTTAGGGAGAGGCCTGTTTGCAACAACTGATCTCCGCGCCTGCGATGACGTGCTACACGTAGAGAACCCATTCGTCGCAGTATTAGAAACCGATCGACTTGATTATACCTGCTCCGGATGCTTTGGTAAGAAGCAGGAAGAAATCACTGCCTTCGAGAAGGAAAACGAGCGTACATTGAAGGCCTGTGCAGGATGCCATGTCGTTAAGTACTGTGATAAGGTTCGCATCGGATGGGCTCTTCATTTCAAAAGATTAGACTAATTTGTGTTGGTATAGACATGTCAAGCAAAGGATTGGAAGCTTTCACACTCTAACGAATGCGCTATCTACGAAAAACTGAAACCGAGAGTTCTCCCAATCAATGCCAGGGCGCTCTTGCGGATGGTGCTGCGCACGAACGCAAAGAAGAACGCCTTCACAAAGGAGGAACTACAGCTATTCCATTCTCTAGAGACACACATTGCCGACATACGTAAGGAAAACAAGGAACAATGGCAACGCATTGCCCTCACGTCGAAAGCAGTGAAGGAATACTCGGGGACAGAGTTGGAGGAGGAATCGATAGCAGCTTTTTGTGCCAAGGTTAGTCATCCAAAACTCTAAATGAAGTACACTTCTCTTCTCTCTGGATGAGTTCTGATGACGTTGGATTCTAGCTTGAGTTGAACTCTTTCAACCTAACCAATTCTCGGTACGACCGAATCGGTGTATATGCACATCCTTACGCCGCCCTGATCAACCACAACTGCGACTACAATGCGGTTGTGGCATTCGATGGCCCTGAGCTTTACATAAAAGCCCTCCGTCCCATTGCCAAAGGCGAGCAGATTTTCATCTGCTATGTCGACACCACGTATCCCGCGCATATACGACGAAAAGAGCTGCGCGAAAGATTCTATTTCCAGTGTCAATGCGGCAAATGCTCACGCGAGAAAACTCCGGACGCGAAGGTCGGTTTGCAAGCGCAAGCGTTGTCCATTGCCAACAAGCTCAATGAGAATCTTCCCGACATGACTAAAAGGCAGCCACTTTTATCGACCATTGAGGCTCTCCTTGAGAACAACTGGCCAGTAAGGCAACAGCCCTTCCCCTATCTACTCGGCGAATTGGTTGCGGCCGATTTGGCGGCTGGCAAGACTGGGAATGCGTTCGTATGTGACGTTTTCCGATATGATCTTGATAAAGACGTGTATCCGCATGAAGCAAATCCACTTCGTGCCTTGCATATCTGGTCTGTGGCCTCGACTGCAATGCATTTATATGCACAGTCCATGACAGACGCTCCGCTTCAGCCTCCAAAAATCGCCAAAAGGTATTGGGAGAAGTCCGTTGCGTCTAACATCAAGGTGAACTATGGCTTGATTGCTTTCACTCTGCTGAACACGCTTGTCCAGCGGGAGGAGAAATATTGCACAGTTCCTGGATTCAGAATGATCATTCGAGAAGCCTTCGCGCAGATACAAGCCGAGTTCATCAAGCCCGGAGTGGATGTGAACAACTTGCTTGGTAGGGCGAGACAAGAGTGGGACAAGGTCGTGAAGACGATCGTTTCTATGTTTTAACTAATAATTGGCCGAAGGGAGGACACGATAACATTCATTGGCGTTATGTCGGCGACACCAACATTATTTGACCCGCTTGCGTGGTTGTAGCTTGGCTTTTCCAAGCATTCACAAGTAGCTACTACTAGTTCATTTTTTGATCAAGCACAAGATATGAAAATAATGAAGATAAATTTCGTTAAATTAGACCCTTTCTACACTAGAAAGAGCCAAGGCTCCTACCTCCCACCCAGCGGGACAGGAGTATAGAAATCCCGTGGTGCAGGACATCGTAGGTTTTCATGCCGACAAGACCATTGTATTGAGATGCAAAAGCTGACCCGCACTTGACATACAAGCAGATGAACCCACTGAAACGCAAATGGTATCCATCCGATCCTCTCGTATTCTGAATTTTGTTCTCCTGTACGCCCAAATCCTCCACGCAACACCCAAGGAAAGCTTTTCTTCTTTACTTGAGGGGAATGAAACGAGAAGAGTGGGTGGCACCGATACCGGGACGACCGTGCTTGACGGGCTTGCTGTGAGTGTGTCAGAATCCATGAATCCAGCCTGTAATCCTAGAATCGAGCCGAGGGTACGTACTAAGAGATAGAGAATTCACCGAGGTAGTGGCCAACCATCTCGGGCTTGACCTCGACCTGGTTGAACTCCTTACCGGAGTAGATACCGATAACGGAGCCGATCATCTCGGGGACGACGATCATGTCACGGAGGTGAGTCTTGACGAGGTCGGGCTTCTCGTTGGGCTTGGCCTCCTGCTTGGCCTTGCGGAGCTTCTTGATCAAGCCCATGGGCTTGCGCTTCAGACCGCGGTTGAACCTACGGCGGGCACGGGCGTGCACAACATCGCGGAGCTGTTCGGAGGAGAGGTCGAGGAGCTGGTCGAGGTCGATTCCGCGGTAGGTAAACTTGCGGAACTGTCTTCTCTTCTTGATCTCTGTCGAGGGAATAACCTGTCAGCGCGCTTGTTCTGATAATCCTGCGTTCTTGTTCGTGTGGGTGTGGTGGCGTGGCTGCGGGTTTGCGAAGTCCATTTTCCATCTAGTCTTCATATATCCGTCCACCGCCCATCAAATTTTCCATGATCATATTGAATGTTTCCGCCCCGTCGCAGTCCATCGAGATCCTTCGCAGCGCATATCCACGGGGTACTGGGTAACGGGTAAAGGATGGTTCGAGATATAACGTACCGGCAGCCTCCTCGGCGTTCTGCAGAAAATGTTAGCACGACCGATCCTTCCCTTTACAAGCCCAAGTACTTTATAAGAGGTCGGGAAAACTCACGTATTCGACGTCAGACATTTTGGCGGGTTGTTCCTCTCAAGGTCGCTTCTCGAATGAAACTCGAAAAGCGAAAAGGACGATGGTTGTCGGATGGCGTGTCGCTGTTTGAACGGCGGGCTCTCACTCTACCGCTTCTGGGTGAGGTGGGCGCAGGGCAGGGCTCGTCTAAGCGAAGGGTCGAGCCCTAGTACGCTAGTCCCTTTTGGGAGGATACATTGAATCCATGGATGGAGTTCAGACTGGAGCCTTGATCAATGCTTTTTATTCGGCCTATCAAGGTGGTTCTAGAAATGTACTAGAAATGTAGATTTGATCTATGAATTTTCTGGTCTTTTAGTGGGCCGCATTACAGGCTGTCTGTAGTTTTTGGACAAGTGCATCTACAATTCACGTTACAAGGTACACAAGATGATTTCGAGATGGTCAGACAATCTGTATTGACTAGCGGCTCTTTCGAGCTCACATATGCATGATTCGTAGCAGCATTAGACAAGCCTTGGTAAAGCAGGCTCGAAAATTCCTTTCGGCACTTTTCTTCGCAATACTGAACTTAGTCGCCAGAAAACCTTCCCACACGAATATATCATTTTTTGACCAGAGAAGGCGATACGCTTAGTCGAAGAGACCGAAGCCCATGTCCTCGTCGGACTCCTCCTTCTCCTCCTCCTTCTCAGCAGCGGGGGCCTCAGCGGCGGCAGCACCACCGGCAGCGGCAGCGGGGGCAGCAGCGCCACCAGCACCACCAGAGGGAACGGAAGCCAGCTTGGTGGTACCCTCAGCGATGAGCTGTAAAGAGAAATTCGTCAGTCAACCATCCATATACTCCAGTTGCATGCCGCAAAACGAACCTCGTTGATGTCCTTGCCCTGGAGCTCAGCAATCAGCTTCTCGAGGCGCTCATCATCAGCGTCAACGCCGACGGAGGAGAGGACCTCCTTGATGTCGGAGGCGGAGGGGGACTCGTTGCCGGCAAGGGCGAGGAGGAGGTAAGCTGCGAGGTGCTTCATTTTGGACTGTAGCGCGAAAGTGTGGTCAGTACGTATCTTGCGAGGGCGATGCAGAAACGGACATACTGTTTGGTCTGATTATAGAACAAGAGAATCAATCGATTTAACCGCGAGTTGGGCGGAGACTGAAACGTCGAGTTCTGGAGGAGTTGATGTCGTGAAGAAGAGAAGAAGCGAAAAGTTCGAGATCACCAAATTAGCGGAAAAGTGCGTTGTGGCTAGTGCCCGTGGCTGATGCCGACTAAGCGAGTCTTGTGGCGCCCCTCCAACCAGTTCCCACGTGACTGGTTCTTTCTAGAAGACAAAGCATCATTAGGTGCTCCTTTATCTTCCACGAGCTCGAGACATCCTCGTGTGAATGTCTTTCAAGCTTATTTATTCCCGGACGCCTACTCAATAGCCGACTCCTTCTCGTCACGCTTGTGTGAATAGGCTTATCACCTGTTGAGCTACTGGTTTGCCGGTGGTGTCCACTGACGGAGTCATGAAGTTGCCTGTTTGCACCAACCACCGACGGTGAACCTGTTTGCATAAATACCTTGACCTCGCCCTCGCCCTCGCTCGGTGCAAGATTGATCAAGACTCGGCGACAAAATGAGTGTAAGAGTGCTTGCCTTGCCATTTTGAGCTCGTTGCTAACGACGTCTAGTTTCTTGATTCCATTATCTCGTCCATCGAGAGCGGCAAACCAACTCCGATTCCCACATCCTCTCCCGCGCCCTCTCCTACTATCTCATCGTCCAATACCAAACCCGAAAGTCGCAAGGCAACTCCAACTGCTCGTCCGACCACCGTTGAGCGAAATAATGGGGTCCCGACCGGAACAAAGCGAAAAGCGGAAGAGCCGCTGCCACGAACACAGAAGCCCGGATCGCAAATACCTGCCAGGCCAGCTGCTGCAAAACTAGCCGCAACGAAATCTGCCAACGTGCTAGCTCCCTCTAGTCAACGTCTAGCGGCAACATCCAAAATCGCGAAACCATCGACGAGCAGCAATGCGCCCATAGCCCGAAACACCCCACCGGCCCCCTCCAAGCCAGCGCCGAAAGGATCCTTTGCGGATATTATGGCACAAGCAAAGGCTGCACAACAGAAAGCCCCCACCCAGGTCGGAATGTTCAAGCACCAGTCTGTGCCTAAGGAGAAGTTGAGCAAGATGGAACGCAAAAAGCGGATGATCGAGGCTCAGGCTAAGGACAAAGATTCGAAGTTGGCAAAGAAACCTGGTCCTTCTTCCAGTACGGCTGCAGCTGTCAAACCAGGAAGCGCGAAAGCCGCCCTCAAACGCGAACCCGAAGAATTGACTTACAAGGGTACCGCTAGGCAGACTCCTTCACAGCCGGAGTATCGTGGCACAGCCAACCTTCCAAGCCGAAATGGCGCTCGCAGAGTTCAATCTAGGGCCAACAAACGATCCAGAATGGACGATTATCTCGGTACAGATGAAGAGGACGAGGGCGATTACGCGGATGACTATGACGATTATTACTCGGAATCATCGGACATGGAGGCAGGCATGGACGATGTGGAGGCCGAGGAAGCGGCAGCCCTAGCCGCAGCTAGACGTGAAGACGAAGAGGACATACGCGCAGAGGCTGCAGCCAAGAAGGAGAAAATGGAGCGTCGCAAGAAGCTCACCATGCTGGCTTCCAAGCGCCACTAGTCTGAGACTCTGGGTTCCTTTCGCCCAAACCGTCATTACCTCACCTTTCTCTTTCTCGTCTTATCGATTATGGTTCAACTGCTAACTTTGGAAACGGAGCATCAGCGTGGAATACCCGGAGGTGCATTGCAGAAATGGCTTTCTTTATTACTCTTGGTCTGTCTCTTGTTCTCTTTTATTCAGTTCTCATTCTTCCACTTCTTACTTCTTTCAGCATCAGTGAGCGTTAAGGTATTGATAGATGGGGACAACACTGTTCTCGTTCCGGGCTTTTTCTTTTCTTTCTGCATTGTGGTTATGCGGGCGCTGCCATTCTTTGCTTGGGTAGATCTGGTGTAGATATCTTCATAATACAACTCTACAAAGACTGCTTCTTTCCCTGTGGACGAAATACTCCGCCCAGCTTGGCCTTTACCTACGTAGACTTAGGCGTAGTTCCTGATTGCATTAGCCCCACTAGGCGCTGACATCACCGGCTCATCAGCGCAACATATCAGCCTCGACATTCTTAGTGCTTCGCGGGGCCTTAACCACCTTCCTACAATTTTCTCTTTTAGACTCATTACTCGCATATTACGAACCTTCGCGATCATGGCAAACGTTCAGCATATATCGGTGCCTTCAAAGGTGCTGTTCCAGAAAGCCCGCAAGCTCGTCCCCCCGATGCTAGAGAAATTCCACAAGGGTAGGTGATAGTCCGGCATTTCCGCCATAAAAACGCAACGACATTGCTGACTCAAGTATAGGACAGCAGGGTCGAGTTGCTGTTATTGGAGGCTCGCTAGAGTATGTTCTGTTGTTTCTGTGGGCCTGGTGAACGGATTGAGCTGATTCCAGCAAGCTACACAGGTGCACCATACTTCTCTGCGATGGCGTCAGCTAGACTAGGTATTTAAGCTTATGCTTATCCTGACCTTGAATGTTTGATTGCTAACCACGCGCCAGGATGTGATATGGTACGAGCGAATTGACTGATATCTGGGTGGTACTAATGGTTCTTTAGAGTCATGTCATTTGTGAGAGTTCGGCTGCTACTGTAGGCCACTCTATCTGAATGCACAGGCGGATCGCAGCTAATCTCGAATCTAGGTCATCAAATCATACTCACCTAATCTAATGGTGCACCCGATCTTACCAAGCAGCGCTTCAGTCAAAGACACCAACTCAATCGATGCCCCATCCTTAGCAAGCCCCATCATCGCAATGCTCTCACGGCTTCATGCGCTTGTCATCGGTCCCGGTCTAGGCCGAGATGGAGTTACTCTTAAGGTGGTCAAGGAGGTTATGAAAGAGGCACGGTCCCGTTCAATACCCTTCGTCTTGGATGCGGATGGTCTACTCTTGGTTACAGAGGATCCGGAACTCGTGAAAGGGTACAGGAATTGTATCTTGACGCCAAATGTCATGGAGTTCAGCCGCCTGGCCAAGGCGCTTGGGATCGAAGTCCCTAATCTGGCTCAGATCTCTTCCAACCGAAGCGATGCAGATAAGACGAGCCGGGAAGCAGAAGCCTGCGAGAAGCTCTCGGAAGCTCTGGGAGGGGTCACAATCATTCAGAAGGGAATGCACGATGTGATTTCGAATGGTATCACGAGCATTGTCTCTGACCTCCCGGGGGGCCTGAAGCGTAGTGGCGGTCAGGGTGATACTCTCACCGGATCGTTGGGGACACTGTTGGGCTGGAGGGCGGCCTACCACGATGCACTTTGGGACTCGGGTGAGAAGGAGAACAAAAAGGAGGCGCAGACCAAGGAGGAGGTCCAGGCGGAGCTAGAGTCGGAGAAGAGAATGTCCCCAGCCACAACCCTGCTGCTTGCTGCTTGGGCGGGGGCTGCAATCACGAGGGAATGTTCCCGCCGCGCTTTCAAGGCAAAGGGGAGGAGCATGCAGGCTAGCGATCTCACGGACGAAGTTCACGAGAGTTTCTTGGAGCTTATTGGCGAACCCGAGGGATCAAAGGTGCCCGAGCATCTCTAAGCAACACCAGCGGCCCACTATATGTCCGCATTTGTTAACCAAGTTTACGGAGTATACAGTCTAACGAATTATTCTGAACTCCGCCATAGACTCGCCTCTTCGCTATGCGTTCTTTTCCAATCCATCTTCCATCCTTAGCCTTTTAGTAGCTCCCCACTTTTCTAGATCTTGACTTCAGCCCAGGCCAGGAAAACATGCAACTATTCGAGTCAATTAGACTGGGTCTCTGATCCAGCCAATATGCGGCATGCACTTGAAATAGCAAGAACCAGGTCAGTGGCTTGGATGCTCGGAACGCCAGACTGCGGAGATCTCGTTCCCCAAATTCAATCATTTGCCAGGTTCCAAACTCCTCCCACGTTCTCAATATGTCTCACCTCGCACAGCCAGTTCGCCAAACCATGTCTAAAGCAAACAAAGATTGGCGGTAAGTGCTGCCATGTCATTATCGGACCGCATTGCTGACAGCAGACCCCTCTAGCGGGGAAATATCCCCAGATCTGGACTCGACCAGTGACCACGGCACCCACTGCAACAAGCATCGAACACCTCGTACAGCACTGGCATCAGATCACAATGACAACTTTAGTCAAAGCAACATCTCTTGAACTCTAGTTTCCTCCACAGGGAGACCATAGCCGGGGCCTGGGTTGGAATCTCATTGTGACGCAAACCTCGTATCCAAATCGGTATTCTCAGCCCTAGCACCCGTGGCTTTCTGGTTCAGCCGCTTGGAACTGCCATTAAGCGACGCAGTGTGCATAGCACAGCGCCCTGGGACGGATGTGTCTCAGTATCCGGGACCCTGCTTTGTTGTGGTCCTGCATCTTGGGACATGGGGGCACGGTTCATTGGGTCGCGCTGGGATCTTGACTTTTCCATGTCTCATTTTAGGGCTGCGTGCACACGGGCTATCCGAAATCCGTACACTACAGCACCTATCGCATATCCTCACTCTCTCAATTCGACGATATCCTCGCTCGAACTCCAGAAATAGCCTCAGATCGAGGTATATAAAGACCCTGGATTTTCCCCGGGAGCTCGTCATCATCCTCCTCGTCAAGCAAGCAAACAAGCAAGCATCTTCCTTCAAACTCCCAAACAACAGAACCAAGAAGCAAGGCCCAACCAACCAAATCAATTCCAAAATGAAGCTCATCTCTACTCTCCTCCTCCTCTCCACCGCAACCCTCACCCTCGCAACCCCCGCCCCAGCCCCAGCCCCGGCACCCAAATGCGGCACCTGCAATCCCATCTCCGGCGTCAACGGGTGCGACATCACCACCTCGTGCATCAACACTGGCACCCGCTTCCACTGCGCCTGTCGCGCGGGCTACAAGGCCTCGAAGAACAACAACGACATCACTAAGCAGTTCCGTCTGGCCATGCCGAACTACGAGTTCTTGGTCTTTACCCCCGAGTACACCAAGTGTGACACGCTTTGCGATAATCCGTACGGCTATGGACCGAACTTGTGCAAGGAGGTGCCTCTCTATAACAAGTGTGCTGTTTAGACGGGTTTGGGGGATGGGTTTTTGGTCTGTTTAGGTTTGTGGGCTAGGAGCGTAGGGCATGAGGTGAAATGTCTATCTCTGTGCTTGGTATTATATATGCCTGTTGGTTGATGGGGAGGGTTGGTATATAATATGGTCTTGATCTTGTTTGTCATGTTGTTAATGATTTAGTAATAGTGCCACTCCTTAAATATATATAGTTCCCTTGCTAGGGTGTAAATTGTTGGAATCATTTATGTAGGGTTTCCACTCAATACGACTTTGCGATATGCACCAAGCGCTAAATCTAGTTATTATATATATCAAAGGTTTGTTACAGTGCTCCATTGCCTTGAGCAGGTCTACAAAGACATCTCTCTTTTCATCAACCCCGAACTCTATCCGAGAGCCATAGGATCTAAAGATAGACATGGCAATGTCCCCAACCCGCTGGACCAGTTGAAAGGACTTGTTGTGTACTCTGTAATCCATTGTTATACGGGACTCGCCAGACAATCAAGGCACAAGACAATGTCAAATTTCAGATCATTCGAAAAAGCAGAAATATCAGAAAGATATTAGCCTAGTATACTATACACCGAAACACCGACCCGATTCATCCCACTTCATGCATGCACTATTCTCTGAGATTCGGAAACCAAGACATATCCAAGATAGCATAATGTAGAAAATAAAAGTCTAGGTGGAAGACATGACAATATGACCGTAGTCCTTTAAATGTCCATGTCATCGACGTTGTCAAGGAAGACAAGACGCGTGCCATTGGCGATGACTTGCCAGACCTGGAGAAAGTAGTTAGCGGATAGTGTAGGTAAAGATGGGGACTGGGGAAACTTACGTGAGAGTTCTCATACTCGTCAATCGCCATCGTGAGCTGATCCTCAGTGAAGCCCTTGGCTAGGACTCGCTCCCTGATTCTCCTCATGCTGAGCTCGCCCTCTTCGCCATCTCCCACGGCAGCCGCGCCGCTCTCATGAAGGCCACGGATGAGGTTGTAGATCTTGGATGTGGGGCTCTGGTCGAGGTGTGACTGGCCGTCGTTGGTCAAGGATGCCCTACTGACTTCAATCAGACGCAGGGCCTCGTCGACATCCTCTTCAACGACAACTTCACTGAATCGAAGTCGCGCAAGCGCCTGGGAAACACGGACAACTCCAAGAAGGGTACGCGGGGTGATGTGAGAGAACTGCTTCTTGTTTGCTTCGTCGCGCTTCTGGCGCTTTCTCATATTCACGTAGGCTTGAACCATGTAGTCCGAGACCTTGGAGGGAACGACAGGTCGGTACGTTCGTGCCTTGGCAATGTACTGGCGAACCTCATGAGGTGAGAACATGATGCCTGCATCTTCACTTTCAGGGTGCTTGTTGTGCATGTGGACGTAGGCGACGTGGCTGGCCAGCTCCTCGTCTGCATCGCGGGAGGGAGTGTCGAGGATGAGGAACATGACATCGAAACGAGAAAGCAGCGCTGCTGGCAGGTTGATGTTCTCGACGGGTGAGAGTCGGGGGTTGTACCGACCGTACAACGGGTTGGCGGCGGCGAGGATTGAGGTACGAGCGTTCAGGGTAGTAGTAATTCCGGCCTTGGAAATAGAGATGGTCTGTTGTTCCATGACTTCATGAATGGCAGTTCGGTCTCCGTCCTCCATCTTATCGAACTCATCAATACAGCAGATGCCGTTGTCTGCCAACACAAGAGCACCACCCTCAAGCACCATTTCGTCCGTCACAGGATCACGCATAACAGCGGCTGTGAGACCGACACCACTGCTACCACGACCTGTTGTGTACACACCTCGCGGTGCAACCTTGGCAATATACTTGAGTAACTGCGATTTGGCGACTCCAGGGTCACCCATCAGGCAGATGTTGATATCACCACGAATGTGCATACCATCACCCATCTCCTTTGTGACACCGCCGATGAGGAGAAGTAGCAGCGCCTTCTTGACATCCAGATGGCCGTAGATTTCAGGTGCGATCGATCGTGCAAGATATTCGTACATGTTGCCGGATTGCTGGTACTGCTCAATCTTGCGCAGGGTTCGGCTGTCCATGCCAATGTCGGTATAAGACTTCTTGTGGTGGGTAATGTGCTGGGCTTCGAGGTATGTGTCTGTGAGCAGCCCCGCGCGGATTGCTCTGAAACCGGTGTAAGGTGTAGGAAGGAAGATACCGGCGATATCCACAAGATCACCCGGGTTGAGCTGCCGCGTAAGGGTTCCGGTGCAGTTAACGGTCATGGTCCGTGGGATGTGGCCGACAGGTACTTGATCCGCCATCTCTTGAATCTTGACTTCTTGGAAAGGAACGAACTTTGACGCCCTCGTAGAGAGGAAGAGCTGACCCTTGGTGTTGTTCTCCTTGCACTCCTTCGAAGGACACTCGGACATGGGGGTAAACTGCTTTGTCGTAACGGGCTGGAACACCTCGTTTCCGCAACGGTCACAAGTGTAAGCATTGATCTGAACAGCTGGTTTGACGTCCGACACTCGAGTGGTGATACCGCGGACTGTAATAAGGCTACCAAGATGCTCTGCGCGCACATTGCGCACAGCCAGCGCCTTTGAAGCACGTTCGCTACTGGACCCTGAGGGAGTGAGGGGCTTGAAGTTAAGGACATATCGACGAGTAAGCTCCGGAGGGAACATTGAGGGATCAATAGCGGCTTCGGGGTCGGCTTCGGCAGCCATCATCATCGCATCGTTACGCTTCTCACGCTGGGACATGATCACATCGAGGACATCATCCTTGAACCTATATGCAATCAGCTCCAGCTCCATTAGAAGCGCACAGCCTAACGTACGAGACTTCTTTTGTTTCTTTCGGCATAACGGCATCCACTGCCTGAGATATGACCTCGATATAGCGCTTGGTGTTTCTCTGCACGGACAGGGCAAGCTTCAAGTCGACTTCTTCTGGGAGCGATCGCTCGTACTAAGCCGCGGCGTCGTTAGATACTATTTGTATAATACCGGAAGAAGTCAGCGCTTACAGTAACCAAGTCATCCAGCTCAATAAGAACGTCGGAGCGTTCTCGGTCGGCTACGTCCTGTAGCATCTGCATGTACTTGAGTTTGGGCTCCTTGTTGCGGCGGCGCCCTCCTCTGCTTTGCGCTCCGCTCTCATCAGCGTCGTCCATAAAATCATATTCATCGCTAGTGCCATCTTCGTCAATGTGGAGGTCCTCGATAGCTTCTGTTGCGGCCGAAGCAGAGGCTGACTCAAAGCTTTTGAAATGTTTGAGGAAATCCTTGAAGGCCTCGAGCTGCCCGTTGTAATCAACTGGGGCAGGGTACTGATTCAAAGCCATAATGGAGCGACCGCGACAGGAACAACGTGTTCAATTGAGTGTCCGGAAGCTCTGCAAGAAGAGGGGCGCAGGTGTTGCGGAAGTTGTGGACTTGACTTGACTGGGCTGGGCGCCAGGCAGTTTTCTGCGTTTCTCCGGCAAAGGAGTTTGAAGCCTGAGGCCTCAAAGCACGTCGCGTCGCGAAAACGCGTATATGTAACTTTAGCCTGACCTTTAAGGCTGCGACGCTAGTACGGAAGGAAAAAAGCTTAGAGGCACGTGCCTCGGAACGGAACAAGTCTCGGTCCGATGATCGCGAGGCATCGACTTTCGGCTCGGCGACCATTTGCGGAGTCCGGGGTTGGAGCCGGCGCTGGCACTTCATCTCCATGCCTCAGCCCAGCTCTCGCTCCCTTCAGCGTTCTTCTAACTCACCTTTCGTCTACTCTCCTTGCCAAGCAGTAGCTTTCTCGTGTGCGCCAAAGAATGGCGCCTAGAAAGCCTTCCACCACGGCGGAAGTCGCCTTGGTTCCTCTGAAGAACTGCCTCGTGAATCTGCCGCCCTCGCTCGTTTCTCTCCTGGTCAACGCCAATACAGTAAGCTATACCCGTCCACCTCCCTTGGACTTGACAATTGTGTATGCTGATTAGCATTTCTTGCGATTTAGGCTGCACAAAATGTGATTGTCGAGTTACAATTCCGCCCGACCGGTCGAGCCAGCAACGGCAACCCTACCCCGCGTTCATGTTATCTGGGGTGGACGGGAATGCCGAGCAAGCGGAGAATTGCGCCTGTTGTGGGAAGGGATGGCATCAACAATCCATCGTCTACAAGAGAACAAGATGCGGCGACTGTCGAGTTGGACACTACGTTTGGAAGGGTCCTCGGTCTCAGCGAAGGGCAAAGAGTAAGCCTGTCCTGATGATCATCGCTGCTCCGCGCTCTCTAATTATGTTCTAGGTTGGTATTTTTATTCACCTTGATCCTCCCGTAGCTCATACAATCAACATTGAGCCTTTGACACCTGAAGACTGGGAGAGTATGGTTACCTCTTTTCCTTTGTGCGCACGTTCAAATGTTGATTCTATTCCCAGTTATCGAGCTGCATGCGACGTTCCTAGAGCTCAATCTCTTGTCGCAAATCCGCGCTCTACCCAATCCTACGTATACGACACAACAGGCCGATCACATGCATCCTTTAGCACTACACCTCTCCCCCACATCGACAGCAAATATCGTCATCACTTCGTTAACCCCTGCTCCATCCAATACATCTCCTTTTGCTAAAATTGCGCCTGATGCGGAGGTCATTGTTGCTCCTAAAACGCGCCCGAAGGCAAACACACGGGCGCCTCGCGGGGATAACAGGAGTGTCACCGGCAGCAGTAAAAGAAGTGCTGGAGGAAGAAGCAGTGGGGGAAGCACCGCACGCGGTAAAAGCAGCAAGTCTGAAACAAGCCGAGGTGCTCTCTACTTTAGAGGGCTTGACCGGGATTGGTCCGACCAGTACTTTGATGAAGAGACGGAAGAGGACAGTAATGAGGGTTTCCGTGTCTGGCTTGACCCCGATATTCTGGCATCAAACGAACTCCGGGGTGCTGACTGGGCATGCGTCACACTTGTCCAACCTTCTGGGTTGAAAGCACCACCTGATCCTCAGCAGCAAATGAGCCAAGCTGAACAGAAAGCTAGTGATGCTGGCACCCCTACCACCAAACTCGTGGCGAAATTACTTCCTTGGATTGATGCACCCGATCCTCAACATGCTGGTCTATCCTCCGTGCTTTGCTCGGCCATAGGCGCGGAAGGAATGGTAGGCGGTATTATTCGAGTAGAGGCCGCACCACCACCACTACAGCGGTCCGCTACTAGAGCACTCAAAGTTTACCCATTTCTCACGGACGCCACGAAGCGAAAAGATGGGTTGAAGTTCGGCGCTGATACCATTGCAGCAAGGGATGCACTAGTGGAGCGTATCAAGGTCCTATATGGCAGTACGGGCTCGGGCAAAGGGCTACTTGCAGGTCCAATAACAGATGGTATGGTCCTTCCAAAATCCGAGAACCAGGGAACAGTGTCTGCGTTTGACGGGGCTGTCATTCGGTTTGATCCACCACTAAAGAGTAGCTCCGATGCATCCAAGTCGGTGTTTGGGTGGCTGTTAGGGTCTGACACAAAGCTAGCCTTCGAAGTTCAAGCTGAAATACCAAGACCAGCGCAACAGAGTGCACTGAATCTAGCAATGGAGGATCCGATTCCGGTCACTGCTCCTCCCATGGTTGGGATCGACCAAGTTATATCCCAAACCTTGGACAATCTCAACAAATCTTGTTCCGTTCTGGTGACTGGTGGGCTTGGATCTGGAAAGACTGCGCTGGGTCAGCTCTTGGCGCATCGGTTGCAGAAGGAATCCCTCTTCAATGTGAAGTACTTCTCGTGTCGAAAACTTGTGACGGATGAGACTCGTATTTCCAACATCAAAGAGACCCTGAGTCGCCTGTTCATGTCCGCCGCATGGTGCGCTCGCCTTGGCGGGCAATCGGCTGTAATTTTGGACGACCTTGACAAGTTGTGCCCGGTTGAAACTGAGTTGCAAGTGGGAGGGGACAATGGCCGTAGCCGCCAAAATAGTGAGGTAATCTGCTCCATGGTTCGCGAGTTTTGCTCCATGAACTCGGGCGTTGTGCTCCTTGCAACGGCGCAGTCCAAGGAGTCGTTGAACAATGTTATCGTGGGTGGGCACGTGGTCCGAGAAGTTATACATCTGAGAGCTCCCGACAAAGAAGGAAGACGCAAAGTCCTTGAGTATCTTACAAGTCAGGATCGTGGGGCTCCCAGTGCCACGACAGAGGCCGGACCATCGAATGCCACCAATGGCCACGCCAGGTCGGTCAGTACGTCTACTAATGATTCATGGCTAGACCCTTCAAATCCCGATAGTCGACCTACGTCTTCTGATGGTGATGGTTTTATCCTTGGGCGGGATGTCGACTTTCTCGACTTGGCTGGGAAGACTGACGGATTTATGCCCGGGGACTTGGTATTGCTGGTTGCTCGCGCACGCAATGAAGCTCTCATTCGGTCTGTCACCGAGACATCGGATGAGTCCAAGGCAATCGTGCTAGGATCAGCAGACTTTGATAACGCCATCAAAGGATTTACCCCGGCCTCGCTCCGCAATGTGACCCTCACTTCATCTACTACTACCTTCTCCGCTATTGGTGGGCTGCACGAGACTCGAAAGATGCTACTGGAGACCCTACAATACCCGACCAAGTATGCCCCTATTTTTGCGCAGTGCCCGCTGCGGCTACGGTCTGGTCTGCTTCTCTACGGATTTCCTGGGTGTGGTAAAACTCTACTGGCTAGTGCGGTGGCAGGCGAGTGTGGCCTCAATTTTATCAGCGTGAAGGGACCTGAGATTCTCAACAAGTACATTGGTGCTAGCGAAAAGAGTGTAAGAGATTTGTTCGAACGAGCGCAGGCAGCTCGGCCGTGTATCCTCTTCTTTGAT
This sequence comes from Aspergillus mulundensis, assembly GCF_003369625.1. Classification (NCBI taxonomy): domain Eukaryota; kingdom Fungi; phylum Ascomycota; class Eurotiomycetes; order Eurotiales; family Aspergillaceae; genus Aspergillus; species Aspergillus mulundensis. The sequence goes on from NW_020797889.1 coordinate 2,985,365, forward strand.
GAGTTCGACAGTATTGCGCCTAAGCGTGGGCATGACTCGACTGGAGTGACAGATCGAGTAGTCAACCAGCTTCTCACTCAGATGGATGGAGCTGAGGGTCTTTCGGGGGTATACGTCCTCGCGGCCACATCTCGACCGGATCTGATTGACCCCGCGCTGCTTCGTCCTGGTCGTTTGGATAAATCGCTACTTTGTGATATGCCAAACCATGTTGACCGAGCCGACATCATCCAAGCCGTTAGCAAGAAGCTTTTGATGAGCGAGGAGGTAGTGGCCAGGCTAGATGAGATAGCAGCGCGCACAGCAGGATTTTCCGGCGCTGATCTACAGGCAGTGGTCTACAATGCACATCTAGAGGCGGTACATGATGCGTTAGGAGATCGCTCAGGCGATAAGCCTCCAGCGAAAACCGCGAAGTCATCCAACCCCAGCACAAGCAGTCGCTCGTTCATTCAATTCCTTTATTCTGATCTGGAGCAGCGAGCTGGGTCAGTGGCAATGCCGGCGCCGGCAGTAGTGGCATCCAAGCTTGACGCGCTGAAGAATGCACGACGCCGACAACGGCAACTCGAGCAAGGCGGTCTTAACTCGGTATCAACAAGCGCGACAGCCAATTCTCATGAGCCAGGGCCGGATGAGAGTCGTGAAGAGATCATAGTACGATGGGAGCACATGGAGCGGTCCTTGAACACAACGCGCAGCTCACTTAGCGAAGCCGAACGGAGACGGCTGCTGGGCATCTACCGGGAGTTTGTGGAGGGCCGAAACGGTGAAATGCCGAATGGAGAAGGGGGGCGGGAGGTCGGAGGACGAACGAGTTTGATGTAGAATATGATAGATATAGATGACATTTGAGTGTATATTATTCGCCTCAGAGTACGCGAATGTCGGCCGATACAAGTCCCGCTATCGGAATGCCGAGCGGGTACAGCGGACTCCGGAGGGATCTGCCAAATGCCGGCGCGTTGTCCGTTCGCTTTACATATACGGTATACATAACTCTGGGATATTTGACGAAGGAGATCATAAAGTTCTTCAACCTTTGACTTACTTGCAGTCCGCAAGATCCCGAACTGTCATTACTATTAGGTAGCGACCGTTGCGGCGGGCCCCGAGGCGGGGCGAACGTTGGCACCTTCCGGATGGGGAAATCTGGGGTCAAGTCAGGTGACGACATGCCGAGGGCCGAGCAGTGTACCAGCAACCCTGGGATAGCCGGAGCCATGGGTGCTTCTTTAATAATCGTTTCTCCAATATTCAAGTTCTTGTGGCTTGTCTACACTCACATCTTCTCCCCTACACCTCTCTGTCTCTCTTTCGCGGCTTCCCCGTCTTCCTCTCGTTCGCTTTCCCCGCATTTTCTCCATTGCCAAGCCGTCTCCATCCTCATCTCCGGCTTATCCTCTACCTCGAAATGCCAGTCTCTTCACAGTACCCCTCGGTCAATATCCCCAATATCGACCTGTGGACATTCCTTTTTGAGCGAAAAGATAGGGAATTTCCCGATGACAAGGGTGAGCCTATCGCACGTTCTCTTCCCTAGCATTTACTAAATCGCGGTAGTTATCTATACGGATGCGGACACCCGACGCTCCTATACTTTCAACGATGTTAAACAATCCGCTATCGCGTTCGGCCAGGGCCTGAAGTCTATCTTCGACTGGCGTAAAGGCGATGTCCTCGCTCTCTACACTCCCAACAGCATTGATACCCCGGCTGTCATGTACGGCACGCTCTGGGCTGGCGGGGTCGTTTCCCCATCCAATCCAGCATATACCGTTGAGGAACTCGCGTTTCAACTGAGAGACTCCGGTGCAAAGGCCGTTGCCACCCAATTGCCTGTTCTCTCCGTCGCGCGAGCCGCCGCGAAACAGGTCGGTATCCCTGACGACCGCATTATCCTGGTTGGCGACCAGCGAGACCCCGAGGCTAGGTTCAAACACTTCACTTCCATCCGCAACATCTCTGGAGCCACTCGCTTCCGTCGCTCAAAGATCAATCCAGAAAAGGATCTCTCGTTTCTTGTTTACAGCTCTGGTACCACCGGTGTTCCCAAAGGTGTCATGCTCAGCCATCGCAACATCGTCGCCAACAGTCTTCAGCTGGCCTCAGGTGATGGCGGCAATCTCAAATGGAATGGTGGCGCAGACGGCAAGGGCGATCGTGTGCTCGCCTTCCTTCCATTCTTCCATATTTACGGTATGTTCTCTACACTTGTCAGGCAGGCCCTAAACTAATAGTCACTAGGCCTGACATGTCTGGTGCACCAAACAATTTACCAGGGGTATGAGCTCTTTGTCATGGCCAAGTTCGATCTTGAGAAGTGGTGCCAGCATGTTCAGAACTACCGTATCACATTCAGTTACGTGGTTCCTCCGGTCGTTCTTCTGCTGGGCAAACACCCCGTTGTTGAGAAGTACGATCTTTCCAGCCTGCGCATGATGAATTCCGGTGCTGCCCCGCTCACCCAGGAACTGGTGGAAGCCGTCTACAAGCGCCTCCGCGTCGGTATTAAGCAGGGATACGGTCTGAGCGAAACTAGCCCTACCACCCACACACAGCCTTGGAGCGAATGGCGCGAAAGTGTCGGCTCAGTCGGCAAGCTCCTCCCCAACATGGAAGCCAAATACATGACCATGCCCGAGGACGGTTCAGAACCCGCCGAAGTGCCCACTGGTGAAGTCGGCGAGCTCTATCTCCGTGGGCCCAACGTCTTCCAAGGCTACCACAACAACCCAGCCGCGACAGCGGACTCCATATCCCCAGATGGGTGGTTTCGCACTGGCGATGTCGGCTACCAAGACCCCAAGGGCGACTTCTTTATTACCGACCGCGTTAAGGAACTCATCAAGTACAAAGGCTTCCAGGTTGCTCCTGCTGAGCTCGAGGGTATTCTTGTGGACAATGATTCGATTGATGATGTCGCCGTCATCGGCATCGAGAGTGCCGAGCATGGCACAGAGGTGCCTGTTGCTTTTGTAGTGCGAAGCGTGAAGAGCAAGGATGCCGGGGTTTCGGCGGCAGAAGAAGCAACCAATATTGCTAAATGGCTGGAGGGAAAGGTTGCGCACCATAAGCGTCTGCGTGGTGGTGTGCGCTTTGTTGATGAGATCCCGAAGAGTGTGTCGGGGAAGATTTTACGAAGATTGCTCAAGAAGAAAGCGCAGGATGAGACGGCTGCTCCGAAGGCGAAGCTGTAGTCATCATAGAGTAGATTTGTCTTGATGTGATACGATATATCCTGTCAGCGGTGCATGTATAGATTGGAATATGTATATTACCAGGTGCTAATCTTCCAGAAATATATATACATACATCATTATATTCATTTCACAACATTAGTTCATATAATTTGATTATATAGTCTTTCAGTTCAGATCATTTAACCATCCAATCCAAACCGCTTGACCATACCATCCACGTCCTCGCCCTCCACAACATCAACCTTGTCCCTTACAACCCTCTCAACCGCATCCGCAACCTCGTCCTCGCCACCCAGCAGATCAAACCAACCTTTGGCCCCATCCTTCGCCAAAAGCGCGTCCGCAACCCTGGCCACGTCCTCACGCGAGACCTTGCCCTCACTCTTCGTCTTGCCCAGGGTAACCTTCCCCGTTGCCGGCTCATCAGTCAAAAGCCCCGGCCTAAGACAAATCGCATCCAGCACGCCCATCTTCCCGCTCGCAGTTTTCCTTGTGCGCGCTGCCGCATGAGCAGTCAGGTACTCGTCGGCCTCAAGTTTCGCCTTCGCGTATGTGGGCAGGACGTTGTCGAATGTGTTGCGGCTGTGGCTCCAGTCTGCGTCGGTGAACCAGGAGGGCTTGTTGCGCCGGGATCCGATCCATGAGACGAGGAGGAATTTCCGCACGCGCGGGTGTAGGTATGATGCGTCGATGAAGGCTTTGGCTGCGACTTCGTCGACGGCGATGGTGCGTTCGGGGCCGCCTTTGCCGCCGGCGCCTGTACATACATATATGTATTAGCATTCGCCATTCTCATCCTTGTTTCCTTTCCCTCTGGTATTTGGGGCGGACGCACCGGCGGACCAAACGACGTAATCCGGATCAACCTGGCTGATGATCTTTGCGGCGTCGGCGGACGTTTTTATATCGTCGAGGCTGGAGACAAGGACGTTGAGCTTTCCGCGGGCCTTGGAGGGGTCTGCGAGCGCGAGGATCTCGGACTCGTGGGCTGGGTTGCGGATCACGCTGGTGACGTTCCAGGAGCGGGCGAGGAGGAGGGGGGTTAGATGGAGGGCGACCTTGCCGTGGCCGCCGAGGAGGAGGACGTTTAGGTTGGACATGTTTGTCTTGGATGTTAGTTTGGTTGAGATGTTGAGGTTGTGATTGTCTCTGGTTTGGTTAGTTGTACAAGTCAGTTCTGGTTATGTGCGAGATTGATTTCAAGTTCTTGAAGCAGTTCTTGCGTGATGCGGGGAGTGCTCTGCGATTAATAATCTAAGACAACAACGTCATCGAGGAGAGTTCAGTCTGGGGGCCGGGGACCGGGCAGGGGATGTTTTCGTTTTGCCATTCCCGGAATCGATGAATGCAAGTCACTCAAGGCCATATGCAAGTGCAACAGCCGCAAGGGCTTCGATATTTCTTTTCAGACGGAGGTCCGAGTTGGAGTTCATTATTCTGATGTTGAGCATTGGGCTTGCCCTGTCCGTTTGCTGCCCGAAGCCCCAGAACGACAGCCCAGACTCCAGAACGCAAGAGGAAACTCCGAGCCGATGACGTTGGGAAGTTCCACCCGAGATAATCCAAAGACCAACAGTTCTTTGGCCTTCTAGCGCTGCTTTAGAAGAATCTGACGCCGTCGTCGATTCAACGGTGACTCGGTGAGGAGCCTGGGAGCACACTGGACAGCCCCAACAAGGCGCAGTTGGTTGGCTGCAGGCAGCTGAAAGCCTGAAACACCGGTGGTCTGCGAGTGCGCATCACCCACTGGTGGCCCTGGAGGGGGGAACGGCTTTTGGGGCCCTGGCCGATGAAATTGAAGGGGGATGCTCGCTGCTCCGCCCTCGAGATCTGATTCAGATCGAGCTCTGCGTTTTTATTGCAGGAGCTGGCTTGGTTTAGGAGCTCAGACGAAAAGTGAAGAACGACGGATCTGAGGCTTCTGAGCTTGTGATCTTGATACCTAATTCACCCTCAATTGCCCCCTCCTCATTATTTGATACAATTAGCTGACTACTTCGGAGCCTAGCTAGGGCTCTGCCTCTGCCACTCCGACGAATCCATCGCACAGCGCTACTCCTCGCTATCCGCCAAGGAGGAATACTATTGAACGGACAAGCCGGAGTTGGAGCGACAAGCCTTCCCCGAAGAGGCCTAGCCAGGGGCAGGCAGGTGCCTGTGACAAAGTTCTGGTATTACGCTGCTGTAATACCCACATTATTACGCCACGCGCGCGAGTCAACTCTGGTCGCCGTGGTCGGCACCGCGGCAGTGTCTCCAACCCAACGGCTGTCAAAAAATACCGGTCTTAGAAATCAAAACCTTCTGGATCCAGTGCCTATATCCTGGTTAATATTAATATAAGATTAAGCTCGGACAGCGAAGCCGCGGGGCAGCACGGTTGAAAATTCTGATCTTGATCTCCCCCGAAAAACCTGCGAGATGCAGGAGAGCGCCGGTCGCCATGAGCATGCAGTGACAGAAGCAGTGCACATGCCACATTGCACGGCGCTATGCCGCCAATTCGGGTTCTGCAGTCTCCTGCTAGACTGCGGTACCACAAGGTGATTGCTCAGTTCTAAAGATTGGGGTCAAGGGAGATCCTCCGCAGATGCGACGAATAGCCGCGTAGAATTGTTGGTGAAACATCCGACAGGAGGGGGCAAGTCTTAGGAAGACAGGTCGCATACGGCTCAGCTGATGCATTCTTGCCATAGTGTGAGGACTATCGAATCCGAATTACTCGACAGAAATGCAGGAGTCCGGGCTATCGAGGCTGGTCTGTCCCTTGTCACGGAAACAAGAAAGATGTACGAAAAGCGGTTGATGTCTTGATGAGATCATGGGCTCTTCCAAGTTATCCCGAGATTCAACCTGTTCATCGTTGTTCCTTCGGCTCCGGGGCTTTGGAGACTTTGATGCTGGCTGGAGTTTAGAGGAAAGCCTTCCCGGCATTCTTGAGGGGCTGATTGGGCGACAAGGGTGGGGCTGTACCTTACAGTAACGCAGCATGTCCCATGGCTCCGTACACCTTTATTTCACGGATGGAGTCATACAGAGTAGACACAGCCAGTTAACCGCGGTTTAGACAATGCGAGATAGCCGCAACCTACGCATAATGCAAGAGAGTAGGAACTATAGGGACTATAGGGATAATTATACAGGATCAGCAGAGACCAGACATCCACTGCTTGAGAGATTCAGCCATTGTTTGAGCTACCAGTGCACCCGGTGTGTGGACTGTGTACTGTGCGCGGAGTAAGTAAATGAGTGTTGATCGAACCAAAAAACTGGCTGGAGCTGACAAGAGTCTGGCCAGACTTTACTGATTCTTCGAGTAATAATCACAATTAATTAAATTATTTGATTATTTCCTCAGATTCTCGAACTGCACTCCCCGACTGGGATAAAAAATTAAATCGTCGATCGAGATCCCTCCTCTCCTTGTCCTCGCTTTCTCTGACTCTTGTCTGTCTCTAAGTGTCTCTCTCTTTCTTTCCTCCCAGTCACTCTTTCTCCAATCTCTTGCTCTCTCTACTCAATTACTCGACTTGTCTCTCCTTTCGGACCTGCCTCAGTCTAGGTCCCAGTCCATTCCTTAGAACTCTATACTGGCATACTCTATCGTTGCCTCCGCAGCAGCCACATTCCTCCCGCCAACCCCCTCATCGATCCGTCCACCTCGAGCCGATTGACCAGTTTATCAACCGATTAATCCTCCAGCTCAACATCAGCCATTGTTTGCGACACCTCTCACCCGCGGTACTTTTGTCGTCCTACACGTCGCATCCACTGCACGACAGATCGGCCACGGACCGGTTCCGGAATCTGCCCCAGGGGTATCTGATGCTCACATTCGCTATATACTACTGAGCTCTCCTTTTCTGTCCTCTGTCGTTATCTACTGAAGGCTTTGCCTTTCTCTCTTTCGCTTTCGCTCAGTAGGTCACCCTCATGTCGCCTCAACCCCACAGTATCGCCTGAGCGATTGGTTCTAACTCGTAAGACTGGCTTGAGCGACATTTTTACTCCGCGCGATAATTGTCCCTGGTGGAATAATCGCCATCATGAACCGGTTCCGCAAATCGAAGAAGGAGCCCAAGAGGGAAAAGGTGAAGGACGAGGTTGTGGTTACCGAAACCAGTGTGCCCCCTACTACATTCGGCGCGATCCTGAAGAAAAACAAAAAAGAACCCGAGCCGAAGCCCGAACTTGACCTCGATCTCTCAAGCGCATTGCCGTCTACCGATGATTTCCGAACTAGTCTGCTCATGCCGAAGCTGTCAGCACGATTTAGTATGCTCAGAGAACAGGACGATCCCGAGTCGCTTATCGGAAAGGCTAGCGACGACAGCGTTTTATTTCCTAGGCGCGCCTCAAGGTTGAATCTCTTCGGTCATAACCCCGGCCTGCTTGCCGACATCGACGAAGTCTCTTCTGCTGGTCGGCCGTCCTTCAACCTCGAGCGAGGCTCATATGCGTCGGGGAGCGATGGGTATAATGGGGACGATGATTCGCACCAAGGTAGCATTATGAGTAGGGCCCGCCGTACAGAGGGAAACAACCTGTTCGGGGGACGGCAAAAGGTCTATAAAATCGCATCTTCAGGGTCTGGTCGCGGCGGTCGGGCAGTCTACGAACATGATGTCGACAATTCGCACTTTCGACGGAAACCCAGTGTAAGGGAACAAGATGGGGAGGAGTACACCGTCTACTCTCCGCAGGAATCCGAAGATGCGCTGTCCAGAGTGTCTTCTCACAACCGAACTACATACTCTTCGACAGCTTCAGGGCCAATGGGCAATGCCCGCATATCAACCGCCGCAACTTCTGTGGACGAGCAGTCATTGGTGACGTCTCCTGCCCAGACACACAATAGTAACTCGGACTCTGTTATACTGAAGCCGATGCGCCCCGGATCGGCTGCTGAGCGAGGATCTGTTCGAACTCGCCGTCTGTATGGTCAGGCTTTGGAGCAATCGGTTCACAGCCAGCAAGCATCTGCCCTACATCGACTAGAGAGCTTGAGCCGCCAGCGCGCAGGCACTCCAGAAATGCCTTCTCTCAACCGAAACTACTCCCGAAGTGCAGCAAACCTGCGCAATGGACTGCAGAGACTGACCACTGCCGAGCCGTCGCCAGCTGCATCTCGACCTACAAGCCCTCCATCATCCGCTACCTCACCTTCACGACCACCGATTGAGTCTGAACTCAAACCTCCCAGTTTCGGACAGCCTCCACTGAGCCCTCCAGTCAGCGAAAATGAAGAGGTAACTCTCATGGCTGCTTTGCAACCAGAAGATCGTGGGAAGGCAACAGCCATGGGCATGTTCAATAAGCCCCGAACTGCCTACGACGAGAGCCAGTTCTCCCACCGCCAGGTTCAAATGTTCCAGGGTAGAAACACGCCGCCGCCTCTACGGCAACAACCCCAAGTACCTGTTCCTCAAGACCCCCAGGCGCGCCAACGGGGTTTTTCAAACGCTAGTCGCCAGTCGCGGTCGAACTCCGCTGGGTCCTCTCACTACAGTGAGGCTCATCGCCCCGGCAGCCGGTCCACCGGTAAGAGTGTATATGCGTCTCCTGCCAGACCAGGACAGGTTGCTACTTTCTTTGACAACTCAAGCCCGAGCGAGACGGAGGACGAAGGATATGGGCTAGTTTCGCGCGACGACTACTCCATTCATAGCAACCACCCAGCCTTCCGCTCTCAGACTCCATCAAGACCAACAACGCCAACTAACGATGAAAGCCATATAACTCTCCCTGAAGTGCGATACTCGGACCTGGGCGACTTAAAGCCTATTGCAGAGCACCGAGAAAGCCTTTCCGAACTGGCCAACACCCCTGGGAGCCCCGAGAAGCCTGATTCTCCAACAATACCCGCGGGACTTGGCCTCAGTGGTCTTGTGCGTACCCATCTTCGGCAAGATAGTGACAAATCTTCCATCTTGCCTCCTCCATCGCCTCGCTTCCCTCCAGTCATCGAATCTCCGGCTCCCCGGGAACTTCCCATGGAGCAGCCTAAGTTTGAGTTCCCGACTCGACCTCCGACGACTGCGCCGCCCCCTGTTCCAGTAGTTCCAGATCCAATTCCAGATTGGCGAGACGAACTGGGTATCAGCCGACACCAGCGCCAGGGAAGCACGGAGACGCAGAGAGAACGAGAAGAATTCGCCCAAGAACTGGCGGAGAGGCGAAGACGCGTGCAGGAGAAGCTTCGCGATTTTGCCGATGAAAGCCGTGCAGCAAGCCCTGTCTCCGGCCGCCAGACGCCAGATCTTGGTCAGCCCAAACCTGGAAACGCCTTTGCTCTTCTGAAGAACAAGCCCGGCAAGCACCATCTCTTTAGCCGGGGCGAGCCTCGTGGGGCAAAAGGCCTTGCGTTTGGAAATGCATCCACACCGGCCTTGGTCTCGGATGACCCTTGGGGAGAGGAGGACAGGGCTCCCTTCCCCCATATGGGCAGGCACGGCAACTCCAGCTCTCCTCATGTAGGAGAACGGTCCATGCGTTCCAGAATTGCAAGTTTCGGCCGCCACAGCCAAGAAGAATCTCGCGACTCGAGCCGTAGCCGTGGCGCGTCTCCTCACTCAAGCTTCCGGTCTCGTAGAGAACGTTCAAGCTCGAACGCATCCAGCCGTTCGAAGAGCCGCTCTCGTCGCGACCGAGACAATCTCACCCCCTTGGAGGAAGATGAGATTAGTTCTGACAACAGCTTCACCCAAGGACGTCGCCGTGTCACCTCTGTTACTTCATCAGCTCGTCCCTCTTTGGAGAACTACGACCGCCTAGCGTATGAAAGGGCACCATCTGCTGCATCAGGAGCATACTTCCAAGAAAGCCGGTCCGCAACCCCGATTGACCGACCGTTTGCTGCTCCTATAGGCAACTCACCTATCATTGGAGCTCCGCGCCCCTCGCCCGCCGCACCACCCTTCTCGGCCAACGCAACACCTCCTTTGTACGATGCGAACAGCGACTCTCCAGCCGCATCCACAACCACTCTTCCTCAAATCCTCCCCCAGCGCGCTGCAGGTCACAACGGCCTTCAGAAGCGCCCCATTGACAAATCGAAAATCTCCGAACCCACCTTCATCTCTTGCACCTCCAACGTCCCCACCGTCGGTCTTCCTCCCGGCGCAAGCCTGAGCAACGGCATGGAAACCCCTCCTCTCCCTCCAATGAACCCACGCCGCCGCCGCCAAACAACCACGCAAACTATTCTCGGCGCGTTCAAGTCGCAGCCTGAGTACGAGCCTTACGAGGGCCGAGAACGCAGCACCTTTGATGATAATGAAGGCCAGAAGCGCTCGCGGTCCCGCTCGAGGCCGCGCAACCGCTTGCGCAAGGTCTCTAGCGAGCAGGGTGAATTGAACGCTGCTGCTGCTGCTATGGCTCGACAGAGTATGGCGCCTAGCGCGATCACATCGCCGTCTCCTACACCTTACCAGCCTCGCATCCCTATGGATGGCGGCATGTTCTGATTAACTTATGTCAATCCTTGACAATTTCCTTTATTCTTGTTTACTTGATGTGTATGTATGTACTAAGATACCTGAACTGTTAGTCTGATGAGAGATACCATTGTGTTTTAGCGGTGGGCTTTCGTGTTAGTTATATGATAATATATTATTTTCTATCATTCATTGCATTGCATTAGACCTTGTAATGTCTATATGATTTTACCGACGAGAGCCATCCGTACTCTGGTCTTCTATCTTCCTGCCTCTGCCGGCCATGGATTGATTACCCAAACCCACAGCGATGCCTTCTCCCCCCAGCACCATACGAGACTAATCCTTGATTCCCAGTTGCTTTGCGCTGGTCTCTGTTATGTACCTGGTTCTCGCACAGGACAAGGAGCGGAATTGTGAGCGGAGCGGCCTTCCCCAAGTTGGACATCGGCTAATCGAAAGCCTTGAATTAAGTGTAAAAGGGACTGAAGCTGATTTGTGCCAGAGGGTATAAGTTTGCTTGAGTGTTTGGGGCGTGGAAAAGCCGCTGGTTTTGTTGGCGAGCAAAGAAGGATTAGGTCGCGATGAGCAAGGCCAATGAGCAAGGATAATGGACGGGGCGTTCGCAAAATACAAGTTTGCAAACGGGACTATCCTGGACTTCAGAAGATATGGGATCTGGAAAGTCTCATAGTCCTCCGGATTCAGTAGAACATTGAAATAAGGAAAGGAGACTCGGCCGGCTGCCTGGGAGTCCGCTGCGCTGGGAAAAAGACTGTCCGAGATTGTGGCTGCGGCCACCTGGTTGCATCTCCTTTTAGGGCTATGGGATAGAGAGATCGATTCTGTTTTCTTTTGCAGTTCAAAGAAAATGAAGAAGTCCAACTTCTCCTTCAAAGCAAGATGTTTTCCTGTGAATAGGGGTGAGACCAAGTCACGTGGAAGAGAAGCCCTATACAAAGATTCTGAAAGGCGTCATGTTTTGTCTGCTGCACATAACATTCCCAATACAGGCCTGGGAGTACCTAGCAGGACTAAGATATATGTGACTGAGCAAACCAGCTTGTTTTCCATGCATCTAGTACAAACATCCTGAGCCACACAGGGCCAGGCAGCAAAGAACTGGAGCCACAACAACATGAAGGCTTTCATCGCCGGGGCGATGTAAGTGAGACATAATGTGAAAGAGAAAAGTCTGCCCTCTCCTCTCTTCCCCCCATATCCTCTTCTTCAACACCACCCCTCCATCCACCTTCATATCCATCCACACATTCCAACCACAATCATTCAGAACAACCATTCCAACCATCCAGACCCAATGAGCCCACCCAAAGACAAGAAAGCATGGTAAGACGCAACACATACTGCACCTCCGATCTCCCTGCTGCCGTCCGCGATCTCGACGCCTACTTTGGCATCGGCCGCCCCCATCCTAGCCTCCCTGAGCCATCTGATTCTCCGATAACTTGGACCCCACCGCTAAGGCGTGCTTGTAGCGTCGGAAAGATGACCTCGTCGGAGTTCGGTCCTGAGCTGAACGATATTATGGAGGATCTCGTGTTGCCGCAGGTGGACGGGACCAGCGCGGCACGCAAAGCGAAGAAGAAGAAGAAGAGCTCAGCGAAGAAGAAGAAGGAGAAGGAAAAGGAGAAGAAGAAGAGCGCTGCAAATGTGGATAGCAATAGTCAGAACGGAGATGGTGTGCAAGTGCAGGTGGAAGAGCAGAAGAGTGTTACTGGATATGGAGGTGAAGGCTCAGCTGCGGGAGAACGAGAAGCTTCGCGTCTTCAGCCGTCGGAAGGGCCTGGGATGTCTCGAGTGGGAGGCGTGTTGATTGTCCATGGAGACCGCGGTGTTAAGGCGCCTGAGCCTGAGCCAGAGCCAGAGCCGGAAATTGCTCATGAGCTGGAAATGGAGGCGCCTCGGGAACAGCAGGAGCAGGAGCAGGACGAGCACGATCACCACCAGCAGGACAACCTCGTCTGCCACGTCCACTACCGTCCTCTGTGCCAGTTCAATCCGGTCTGCTGTGTCCACAAGGCTGACATTGGCTGCCGCTGTCCTCCTCGGTGGTCGTGCTGCTGCGTTCACCACGCTGGCGATTGCTGCTACTGTCAAGGCGTGTCGGTTGCCGCGGAGGAGCCTGCGGTTGAAGAGCAAGTTATTGAGGAAGTCGAAGGGTCGAAAACTGTCTCAGTCGCGTCTCGCTCTCCCCCCGCCACTCCTCCCGACTCCGACCTCGAACCTGATCCTCTTCCTGAATCTCTTCCTGAATCTCTTCCTGAAGCTCAACCTGAAGCTCAACCTGAAGCTCAACCTGAAGCTCAACCTGAASCTCAACCTGAAGCTCAACCTGAAGCTSAACCTGAAGCTCAACCTGAACCTGAACCTGAAGCTCAACCTGAAGCTCAACCTGAACCTGAACCTGAACCTGAACCTGAACCTGAACCTGAAGCTCAACCTCAACCTGAACACAACACAACCACCGTCCCTGCCTCAGCAGCTACCCCCACAAACTCCTCTGGCGTCAAACTCGTGGTTACTCCTCCCTCTCCTATTGCTGATAAGATCACCGATCCTGTCCAGAAAATGCGAGGTGCCGAAGACGAACAGACTCTCGCCCAGCAGGCTGCTGTCGAGCTGTCTACCGAGCTGATCTCCATGATGGAGTGCGGCCACATGAGCGACATAAAAGTCACCCTGCACTCAGCCTACGACGAGTTCTGGAAAGTCACGATGACCGCTCATAAGTGTGTGTTGGCGCGCAGTCCCCTCGTCACCAACATCCTGAAGAACGATCCCAACTGCGTCGAGATCCACGTCTATGCTGGCGAGCAATTCCAAATACTGAAGGGGTGGGAACAGGCCGTGCATTATCTCTACGGTAGGGATCTGCTTACCCTGGATACGCTCAAGCCGATTACCCTTGGAGGATTAGGCTATGATCCTTTCCCCAGTTACGATCCCGACTACCCGTTCTCGCTCAAGCAGGCGATGGTCGACATGGCGCTTGCATATGCCGTTTCGGGAGCATTCTTCTACATTACCAGGGTTACGGACAGAGGATTCCGTCTTGCTCTTGATTTGTTGAGCTGGGAGACTCTTGAGCAGCTTCTCGTCTTTGGGCTTCGCACCGATCGGTTCTGTGTTACTCTTCCTCACCTCCCTTGGCATCAGAAGTCTGAATCTGCGTCCGACAACAACGCACAAGGCGATGATGCCGAAGCGATTGAGAGCAGAGCTGCTGATGCAGGATCTAAGAGCACCAGTCCTCAGTCGAGTAACACCGCCAACCAGGACTCTGAGAAAAACGGAGTTCCTGCACCACCCTACCCAGTCGGTCTCATCCAAGCAGACTGGTCACGTCGCATTATCGCGACTGCACTGAGCTTCCTTGCCGACAACATCAAGTCGGACTTCAAGCTCTACAGCACCGCGCAGTCAAAGCTTCTTCCTGACCGTGTCCCAGATTTCTTGAGGACTACTCCCAAAACACCCGCGTCTGCCACACCAACTACACCCGTCAAAGAGAAAGACAGCCAGAATGTCCCTGTTACCGCAACCAGCCCCGTTACAACTCCTCCTTCTGCGCCGGAAACCAATGATCCACGCCTTGCAAGTATGCAGTTCGGCTCCCTGCCCAGCCTTAATCAGCGGAACAGGGAAGAGATGGAGAAAAAGGCGCGGGAGCAGTCTGCGGCTAGACACACACCCGATACACCCACTCCCCGGGGCAGAACATCTACGACCCCTACTGCTGGTGGTATCGGCGAAGATATCCTTGTCCCGTCCGCTGTCCTCCTCGCCCTTCCCTTCCACGAACTCAAGTTCACTTTCGACATGATGTCGGGCCGCGGCTTGATGACCCAGACCCTTGCGAAGGCGATTGTTGAAGAGCGTGAGGCGCGCCGTGTTCAGGCTTTGAAGAACTATGCTGCCCACTTGCTTGCGTCGAACTCAAAGCGGAAGGGTGACACTGTTACTGTCTTCACTGGTGTTGCTCATCCCGGCCAAGGGGCCGCTGCCGGTGCCGTGACCCTAACCAACACCACTGCCACTACTACTGCCACTGCGAAGCAAGGTAGACCCAAGGGCAAAGCGCGCAAGGCGGCCAAGCAAGCGAAAGAAGCCGGCAACGTAAACGGCAACGCAAAGGAAACCGAAACCGAGACTGCGACTGCAATTGTTGTGCATCTGCCCGATGACCTTAAAGAGCTGTGCTACCGCGAGTCCTATACTAGCAAGTTTGTTGGCGGCGGCGGTGATTGGGCTGATGATGAGGGCGACACCTTGGAGGTTGAAATTGCGCTTGAGAGAGAGTGGGCTGGGTTTGAGTATTAGTTCATCTGCCCTGGACGTTTTGACTGCCGTCGAGTGATCGACTTGGATGTTGACATCTTATTCTCTGACTGACAACTCTGATGATTAAGTCCCTTGGTTTGGTGGAGGATTTCCTGACAGATGTTATGAAGCAAGCACTGATTTGGATGAGACGGCATGTTCACACCCTATGTACAGAGTATCTCTTACTTGTCTTTTCATCTCCTCTCCGCGTTACGTTTTGTTTCTGAAATGTTTCTAAATGTACTAATTGAAGAAGGCCATAATAATCATAGGTCGTTTCCTTGTTTGATTCTTTTATGTACACTCTATCCAAGCCCATCCCGTGGGTATCAGTATCTACAGCCTCGACCCATGGAGTCACGACTTGTCGGGGAACCCAAAATCCACTCCAAACGGCGGGTAGACGTAGCGCTGGAACGCATTCTTCGCGGCCAACTCAGCTGAGTACTTGCCAATCAGCTCAACGTCCTCGGGCTCCAGTTTCACCAGCTTCCTGTTCTCTTCGATGCGCGAGGGCGTCACGGACTTGGCGAGGACGGAGGAACCACGGGCCACTGCAGACAAATATTAGCATCATTCCACACTCACACCGAAAGCAACAAAATAAGATAAAGAGAGAGAAAGACGTACAGTGCCAGCTCAACAAAACCGTCGCAGGCGTAACGCCCCTCCTCTCCGCAACACTGACGATAGCCTCCTCCTTAAACAGCGGACTCCCCGTGCTGCCCAGCGGACTATACGCCGTAACCAGGATACCCCTCTCCTTACACAGATCCACAATCTCCTGCTGCGGCAGCGCAGGGTGGTTCTCGATCTGGTTAACGGCCGGAACAATCTTCACCTGCGGCAGCAGCTCCTCCAGATACCGCTTCGAGTAGTTCGACACCCCGATGGCCTTGACCTTCTCGGGATTCTTTGCAATGAGCTCCTCCATGCCCTTCCACGTCGTAACGTGGCTGTGGCTGCGCACCAGATCGCGGCTCCCATCCGGCAGCTTGGGGAAGAGCTCGTGGTTGCCGTCGGGGTTCATGGCCAGCGGCCAGTGCACCAGATACAGGTCCACGTAGTCGAGGCCGAGTTTTTGGAGCGACAGGTTCAGCGCTGTCTCGATGCGGCTGTGGTACGTGCACCAGAGTTTTGTGGTCACGAAGATCTGCGAGCGCTGCACGAGGCCCTCGGATAGTGCGCGGTTGATGCCCTCGCCCACTTCGGCTTCGTTGCCGTAGCATTGCGCGGCGTCGATGTGGCGGTACCCGGATTTGAGGGCGTGGTAGACGGCTGCGCTGACTTCGCCGGGGGCGGATTGCCATGTTCCTTGGTCCTTGTTGGTTGGGGTTCTCTAAGTGGGTGTTGGGGTAGGGGACGTACCGAGACCGAGCGCGGGGATGTCGGCGCCGGTGTTGAGCTTGTAGGTGGTGTCTGCGAGGGACATTTTGGAGGTCTTGGAGGCGGTTGCTAGGATGAGAGAGGGAAATTGGAAGAAAGGGAGAGAGAGAAAAAGAGAAGGTTGGCGAGACACGC
Organism: Aspergillus mulundensis; assembly: GCF_003369625.1. Classification (NCBI taxonomy): domain Eukaryota; kingdom Fungi; phylum Ascomycota; class Eurotiomycetes; order Eurotiales; family Aspergillaceae; genus Aspergillus; species Aspergillus mulundensis. The sequence continues at coordinate 3,001,869 of NW_020797889.1, forward strand.
GGAGTGATATACCCCGGGCCCGCAGGACTGATGGATGAGGGGGAGGGGCATGGCATCGGGGCGAATTGCCCCGGGGACAGCTGAAGTAATTCCATCAACCGGAGGAGTTCCGATTCCTGGTGTCGTCCCTAATTAGCTGCCAATCAGATTGCCAGTAAAAGAGCCGTATGGGGAAGACTGGGGAAGAGGGCCATGACGCAGGTCGGAAACTGGATTCCATGACTTCTGCGGATTCCAGAATCCGCGACAGCCTCAGCTTGCCCTACTTCGGAAACCACTTCAAGAGATCGCCACAATGCCCTTCTTATATACCTGTTTGGCTCTATCCGAGCCTGCTCATCATCAACCAAACATCTCTCTCACTTTACTAAACCAAATCCCAAGAAAAACCCCGCAAAGATGAGCCCCCACGCCAACGCCAACGGCGCCGCCCTCGAAGAGACCTCCGACGCAATCGACACCGTCAACGTCCTAAAGCAAACCCTCAAGTCCCAATCCGAGATCCAAGCCGCCGAAAAGGGCCTTTACGAAGAGTCCGAGTTCGACAAGGAAAAAGACAAGACCCAGTTCCGCCAGTACGAGGATGCCTGCGACCGCGTCAAGAACTTCTACAAGGAGCAGCACACCAAGCAGACCGTCGCCTACAACCTCAAGGCCCGCAACGACTTCCACTCCAAGACCCGCGCCGTGATGTCCATCTGGGACGCCATGGAGAAACTAAACACCCTCATCGACGAAAGCGACCCAGACACCTCCCTCAGCCAGATCGAGCACCTCCTGCAAAGCGCCGAGGCGATCCGCCGCGATGGCAAGCCCCGCTGGATGCAGCTGACCGGCCTGATCCACGACCTGGGCAAGCTCCTCTTCTTCTACGATGCCCGCGGGCAATGGGACGTCGTGGGCGATACATTCCCCGTCGGCTGCGCGTTCGACGAGCGCATCATCTACGGGGCCGAGTCGTTCACGGACAACGAGGACTTCAACCACCCGATCTACTCTACGGAAAACGGGATCTACAGTCCCGGCTGTGGGCTTGACAACGTGATGCTCTCGTGGGGCCACGATGAGTACCTGTACCATGTTGTCAAGGATCAGAGCACGCTGCCTGCCGAGGCGCTGGCCATGATCCGCTACCACTCTTTCTACCCCTGGCACAATGCGGGTGCGTACCGGCACCTGATGAACGAGAAGGACGAGGCGATGCTCAAGGCTGTGAAGGCGTTTAACCCGTACGATCTTTACAGTAAGAGTGATGATGTGCCGAGTGTGGAGGAGCTGAAGCCGTACTATCTCGAGCTGATTGATGAGTTTTTCCCCAATAGGGAGATCAAGTGGTAGACTCTGATTTTATCTGCCTCTTAAGGAAGTTGGATTGTGTTTTGATATGGTTCTGGTAATGTTACGAGTTACGATTAGCTATATATCTGATTTGAGTGTTATTTCCTTGGACTCTAGTGATATAAGAGCCGTACTAGGTTTGGATCCTTTGGGCCTGGTATTTCAAACCTTTTCATGGGCCCTTTGCATACCCACCTGTAGTCTCTACTATACTCCAGTATCATTGGAGTTTCCCACTCTCTATACTGCATCCGCAGATACGTGGGCCTTCCCCATGCGGAGTACTCCAAGCCAACTACTGGGCAACCTAAGGGGCTTAAACAGGCCATCCGATACTCTGGCTGCAGGAGATAATTGGAAAGCATTCTAGCTGCCTAGTTACAGCTAAGAGAAAGTGCAGCGCTCCTAGGTCGGACAAGAGATTCGATACGGAGATTGTAGGGTATGAATCTATTGGCAATCTAGGTCTATCCATCCAACGAAAACAAACATGTACTCATAACATAACAAAACTCATCTAAAGCTTGTTCTTCTGCACCCGCTGCCCACTCTCATCAAAGAAGATCTTCTCGCCCGTAATCAGACTCTCCTGGAGCGCCGCGCCAATGCGCACCGCCTGCACCGCACCTTCAAGCTTCAGCGGCACGGGCTTATCCTCCAACACAGACGCCGTAAACTCATTCGCCTCCGTGACAAACGCATACTCAAAGCGGTCGTAGTAGTGCTGCGGGATCTCCTTCTTGATACCGCCGGCGTCGAACGTCTGGACAAGGTTCAGCTGTGGCTGCGCGTTCACGGTAACCTTGCCCTTGGTCCCGATGAACTCGGAGGTATCTTCCTGGCCCGCGGCCATCATACGACTCGCGTAGAAATACGCCATCTTGCCGTCGTAGAACTCGACCAGGCCGACGGCGTTGTCGCGGTCGTTGTGCTTGCGGAGATCGGGCTCAACGGCTGTGATGCCAACGGCGGAGACAGAGCGGACCTTGGAGTCTTGTCCGAAGAACCAGAGTGTGAGGTCGATGTCGTGGATGGAGCAGTCGACGAAGATACCGCCGGAGAACTCGGCGTACGCGACGAAGAATCCCGTCGGGTCGAGTTTGTCACAGGTCTGGCTGCGGATGACGCTCGGCGTCCCCAGCGCACCGGAGGAGATCTTGTTGTATGCATCGCGGTAGGACGCATCGAAGCGGCGCGAGAACCCGCACATGACCTTGAGATGGGGCTTTGCGTTCGCGGCGTCCAGGACGGACTGGGAGATCTCGACGCTTGTGCTGAGCGGCTTTTCGCAGAGGACGTGCTTCTCGGCCTCAATGGCTTTGATGGCTTGCTCGGCGTGTACGGCCGTAGCAGACGCAACGACGACTGCTTCGAGGCCCTCGTGCTTCAGCATGTCGTCGTAGTTCTTGTAGATTTTGACGCCATAGGGAGCGAGGTGGACCTTGGCCCATTCGATCTCGGAGTCGTCCGGGGTGCTGGCGGCGACCAGCTCGGCGCGGGGAGTGCGCTCGAGGAAGTTGAGGGCGTGGCGCTTGCCCATGCGGCCGAGGCCGGCGCAGCCGATCTTGAGTCTTTGGGCGGTCATTGTGATGTGAAGGTTGAGGCGAGAAGAGAGGAGGCAAAGGTCGAAAGAAATCAATTGAGTGTCGAAGAAAGCAATTGAGTGGAAGGGATGCGTGGGGAAGAGAGATGAGGAGGAAGAGAATGGGAAGCTACAACAGCGAGCCACGAATTTAAGTCTTGCCCAGTGCAAACAAAAGTCGGTCTGATTTCCAGCAAAGCATCGCGTAGGAGCAAGTCCGAGAGGCTAGAGCAACAATGTCCGATCGAGGTGCAGCACGGAAAAGGGCTTCCAGAGGAGAAAAGGATTCCGATCTGTAAATGCGGGGAAAACTGCCCTTCCTGAGTACAGCCATTTACGTAGGAGAAGATCATTACAACAATAAAAAATAAAATCACCGTCGCCTCCGCTTCTCCAGCATATCGGTCCAACCCTCGCCCCTCGTCCAGGCCAGCAGCTTCCTGGTGCCAGGGCCCTGCAGTGCGTTCGGTCGGGCGTCGAGAACGCACCCCAGGGTGGCCCAGCCGAGCACAAAGAGCCAGAGCTCTCCGCCTCTCCACCCTTTCCACAGTCCCCGCTTCACCCCCGCCTTCCACGCCGAATCCACCGCCGACCGGAAAATGGACAAAAACACCGGGGTATGGCGGCCGTGACTTCCTATTCCTAGAAACGCGAACGGCAACCCCGCGAGCGCACCGCTCAGATAGAACCGCTGCGTCGGCAAAACCGACCGCGGCAGCAACGCGTTCCACAGGCACACACTCCCCCACGCCCAGCCGATGGATGATGAAATGACTCCCGTGATTGTGATTATTGACCGCGAAAGACCGTTTATCATCGAGATCGGCTCAGATAGCCATCGTTTCACATTCAGCGCCGACCATGTAAATGCCACCGACGTGAAGAACCGTCCCAAAGTGGAAGCGGAATTGAGAAGGTGGTGCGCGAGAGCTGTGCCGCAGCTTGGGCTATTAGGATGGAGCAAGGCACAGGATAGATGAGGGATGGATGGATGTGCTGGTCCAGTTATGGGTGAGATGGACTGCAATCCAGGAGGCAAGACGGAACTTGCTGGGTGAAGTATAGGCGAAACAAACGCCCTACATATGTCAACAATTGCCTTGCCTTCCATCAAGATGAGGGAGGTACTTACGGCCATCGAAGCTTAGCAATTGCTGCAATTGAGTCCACAATCTCGGTCTTCTCCGGCCAGTGAAACTCCGCTGGCAGAGTATCCGGCCGGGCATGGATATAAGTCGGAGATAGCCTCAAAATCAGCCTGGCCATCCACTGTTGGCAGTTAGTCACCGTTTCCAGCTCAATTCAAGGAGCGGTTTACGAACCGTAGGCGTAAACTCGCGATCAAACACGAACGCGTGGAACAGCTGCGCGAGTGACACCGGCATCAACAGCCAGCCCCCAAACCACGACGGCTTGTTCTTCAGCCATCCCTTTTCGTCCATGACATTATAGAGCGCCTCCAATCCCCGAGTAATTGTGTAGAGGGCAAGGGATATCCGAAGCTGGTCTACCGTGCAGATTCCCATGGCAAGACCCGCCAGACTCGCGCCTACCGCGGGCGCATATCGCGACGTCAGCGCTTTTGAGATCCGCGGATTCCGCTCACGAAAGGGCCCGGCTTCATCAGTGCGCAGGTTCGCGCGTAGTTTGACAAAAAAGCGATGGAGAAGTCGGTGCAGCAACACCATCAACGACAGCGCAGCAGAGAGACGGAGGATCGGAGAGCGGAGGAGGGAGGTGCGGACTTTTTCTCTATACCATCAATCATCAGTTAGCAATCTTCTTTTCCTCTCCTATTCGTGACGCATTAGGACAGAGTTGGCATTCTTACTGCGCTGGAGCCTTTGATATGCGACCGATAATGAAATTGAGGAGCTTCAGCGAGGCCCCCGAACCCAGAAACACCCGCAGGGCTGCCCGCACAGCAGCTTCATTGTATTTGTTTTTAGACCGGGTAATCGCTTCAAACTTGTCTGGCGAGATAAGTCGTCCATGTATTGAGGGATACTGCTGGGCGTGGCTGTGGAGGAATCTGTACTCTTTGGCGCTCACTGAGATCGCCAGCGCGTTGCGAACGAACGGATTCACCCCAGGATTGGGTTGCGAAGCGGGCGGCATGGTGCTCCTGTCATTTAAGGCCGCTTAACGGTGGTTAAGTGATGGGATGCGAACTTGGAGAGATGGAGGGGAGGACGAAGTGATGAGGAGTTGCAGGTCCGCTGATTGCTGCCCGTGACCTCGGTTCGGGCTTCAAGACTGTGGCGTAACAGGACAAACAGACAAGGTCCATGAATCAATCGAATTGCCTTTACTTCGCTTGAAACTGTTCGATTTCCTGAATTTGAGCTCTATTACCAGCACCTGCACTGGCAGTCAGCTGTCTACGCAGTTGAGAGCGAGCATGTGAACATCTCCGTATTATATACTCAATAGTGGTAGAATGCCATCTAGAACGATTAAATCATAATCCCCGAGCATCTCTCAGAAGCAGAAGACATAGCAGAAGAACATTATGCTACGGCCGAACTCGTGAAACGCATCCCATGCAAAACCGTCATCGCCATCAAGAGACCCTGAATACAAAATATCCACAAAGAAAACAAAACAATCACCAGAAACTGCACCATCCAATCCAATGTTGGCATATGTTCTCCACGCTAGTTGCCTGCGCGAGAAGCTTGTCAACTTGATCGCTCACATTGAGCTCGTCGCTGGGCTTGAAGTCCCGACCGGTCAGTTTCTCGCGCACCCGCGCCAGCACCTGTAAGGCTCTTGCGTTTTGCGCCTCGCGAGCCTCGTTGGGAACGCCTTCTTGAGCGTCGAGGATACCGCCTTCAAGAATCGAAGGCCGTCGATGGCGGGAGAAGTTACTGGGCTGAACGCCGTGTTCGAGGTTCACATTCGAAACAATCGATTGGCGACGTTCCGCGTTGAATGGCATCCTGTCAGGAGACTCCCGGATTCCAAGACGCCAGTTGATCAGAGGGTCGTGAATGAACTGTATCATATTAGCAATGGGCAGATCGAATGAAGGGAATGACTTACAGCCTCCAGAACAGCCATCAACGAGTCCTTGTTCTCACGTATCACTCGCATAACCGCTTCACAAGTGATTCGGTAGCTTCCTTCAATATTGCTGACTTCCATTGCAAAGGTCAACATACGCGTGAGGCGGAATGGCACCCGCTCCGGATACTTCTCACGATGCATTGCTACTTCGAAGCAGTCACCAAAATCGATGTGGACCACCTTTCCGGTCCCCCGGTCCAAGAGAAGATTGGAAGGGTGGCGGTCACCCAGACCAAGGATGTAGCCGACCATGGACATGACACCAAGAGACCGAGTGTAGTTGGTTCGCCGCTCAAGCCAGGCCTCGGAGCTCTTACTCTTCAGCCACAAAACCCGGTACAAGTCCTTTCCAGTCGTATTGTCCATGGCGTAGCCAAAGACTTCAACCTTTTGCATGAGCGTTAGGTTGTCATAGTCCGGTGCCATTTGCAACATGATCCTGTGTTCGATGTTGAGAAGAATGCGTCGAGTCTCTCGGTATTCCTTGATCAAGGCGTGCAAGGTGTCACTGTTGGTGACCCAGCCAATGATACCAGAGTTTTGAGACAGTGGAATGGCGGGGAATCGCTGCACCGTCAGATGTCTCTTGAAACTCTCACTGTCATTATCAAGCAGAGTGTTGACCAAGCCGAACAATTGCATGACTCTCTCATCTTGTCGGATATCTTCGTGACCCTTGACCACGTACATGTAGGAGCTGCCATCACTGCCCTTCAATGTCATCCTTCGTGGCCGTTTCTTGGTTTGAAGAACGTGGAGGATAGGATCGAAACTGATGATGCGGATGATCGGCCTGCCGCTCTGGTAAGTTCCAGGAACAGCTAGATCAAGATCCACGCAGTCTTTGAGCTTGGGTGAGACATATTTCAGGTCTAGGGTTGAGAGCTGTGGTAGCTGTCTGCTGATCTTTCGGAAGACGGTGTAATACAGGTCCCAGGCCTGGTTTAGATCACCGATTTCTTCAGTTTCACGGAACAGCATGCAGTAATGCTTGGCCTCGGCAAGGTCGCGTCCAAATGCTTGAGCAAATGATACCTCACGCAGCGTTTCAGCACCCTTGTCAAGCAACTCATGAAGCGGGGCAAGTGTTGAGAACATTCCCTCGACGTTATGGTCACCAAAGTAGAGTCGTGAGGCTTCTTCTAGTCCTTCGTGCCAGAGCTCGTGCCAAAGAACAGCGACTCTGATCAGCTCGTGACTTACAAGATCCGCTTGCTCAACCAAGTTTGCACTATGCGTCCGCATGCTCTCCATAATATTACTTGCAGACTGTGATCGTCGAGCAACATTCGATTTCATCGCAACTGTAAGTGGGTACACGAGAGCTTGAGGATGGGTCTTGCCAACCTCGGCCAGCAAGCGATGAACAGCGCTGCGAACCCGGAAGTTGGGCTGGTTGATACGGGCGATAAGCTGGGGTGTCACAGCAAGCCATGTGTCAATATTCACAGCGGTAAAGCTTTCTGTAACAACTGAGTTGACTTCCTGGTCGCCACCATGATTGAACCAGAGGGTAAGCAGTCGCAGGGTGTCTTGCAAAGAAGATGTTGACGAAAGAGCAATAGACCTTAGGAATCCACGGATAGCAGGGATCACATGTTCTGTTACAATATGCCCTGGAACCAGTGCCAGGTTTCCGCCATCCTTGCTTGCTTGACTAGCAATCGTTGTCACAACCTCAAAGTTCGCCAGGGCCCATGAGTGCCAGGCTTTGTAGGAATCACGGTTGTATCTGGTGGCCGCTGAGTATGCGTTAAGGACTTCACGCACATGCTCGGGCCGCCAATCTCCTCGTTGTAGGGCGGTTTGCCATTCTCCAAGTCTCAAATAACTCTTAGCAAGGAGCTTTCTGAACTTGTTGACATCACCAACGCGCTCTCTTAGACCCATGATATCCGTATGATTTCCTTCTGTGATACCATTGACACCGTTGGTACCATTATGGTCGGATTGCGAAGCCACAAGAGCATTGAAACGAGTAAAGTCTTCCGTAAGATTGCCGGTAAACTCCCTCAGCATTTGGAGAGCCTCGCGTTGACGGCCAGTTGCCCAGCTAAATTTTAGACGAGCATAAGTGACTTCTGGAGGCGAGATAATTCGTGTACCACCGCTACCGTCAGACATGACTGTCTCCAGCGATGCAAGAGAGCGTTCAGCCAGACCCATCCGATTAGATTTGCGGCACAAGTTGGCAAACTTGATCCACATGTCTAGATTCTCTCTCGGAGTTGTAACAAGTGCTCTAACCTTCAGCATACGTTGCCATACCTCCACATTCTGCTGGCAGCCGAGAAGTCGCCTGTTCCAAGTCTGGCGCATCGCATCTTGCCTCTCTGGGTCACCAACGTTCTGTTTGTAGGTGATAATCTCCTCGAGTTCAGCTAGCATCTGAACGCGGACAACAACATTGTAGGCGCGGTTATATGACTCTCCGAGCAGTGCTGAGAGCTCCGTGTCAAGCCCATTCCGAGCTTTCTCGATGTACATGGCGGCTTCATCAAATTGATTGCGGTGGATCGCCAGAATAGCTCCAAAGAAAGAACGGTCAGGGGATTGTTCTTTCATGACTCCAAGATACGAGTCCATCAATTCCCACTGGCCACGACCCCATGCAGCTGCCGCGGCTAATGGAGCAATTGATTTACGATGTTCCAGAGAAGCCTGATTCCATTTCTCCTGAGCCAGGTCAGACAGGACTTTCCACTCTCCAAGAGCGTGTAGACAGCGCATCTTTCCCATTGTAATACCGAAAGAGTCGGGGTCAATCCTTTCGCGACGCTTGTAGGCCGCAAGAGCTTCTTCCCAGCGCTGAAGTTTCTCAAACCAGGTCTCCTTCAGCTCAACGTCCCGATAAGCCTGGGCCTTTCGAAGAATACCAATAGCAGCATCGGACTGCTGAAGTTGATTATTGATAGTGATCAGGGCTTCTACTGCTCCAGAATTCTGGTCTTGTTCAAACTCGAGTTCCTTGTAGTGAAGAGCTTTGGCAAACGCGTGACACTTGGCGGCGTATTTGCCTAGAGTGCGGATGTCGATTGGTAGCGCCTTGTCGTCGTGCTCCATAAACTCTGCAAGGTTGAGAAGAATCTGGAGGATCTCAGGTGGAATGTTCGGTGAAGTGAGCGCCTTCTCAATTGACCGGACAAGCTCCTCCTGATACTGATCATACAGTTCTGTCCAGCAAGAGACGAAGGCAGCGTTGAACAGGTCTCTGGCGAGCGGTTGATAAATACCGGCCAAACTGGCGCAAGCGCGCAGAGCCGGTGAAGGTGACTCCTTCAATAACTCCACGCTGAAACGTCGGATCCATTCTTGCCAATCCTCACGTGTTGACTTCTGCGATGCGTCCCAAGCATTCTTCAGATGCTGTTGATTGACTACTATCTTCTTTTGACCAACCTCAGCATAGATGGCATCATCTGCCAACTGTGCATAGCTCTCATCAGGGTTCAGATCCTGTGGAAGTGGATCTCCTTTTTGGAGCTTTGTCACAAGAATCTGGTAATTAACATGAGTGACTTGATGCTGCTTAAGAACCTTGTTCAGCAGATGGATATAATGGTTAAAGTCTTGACCAAGCTGGAATATCAGAGAGCAGATGCAGTCCATGGCAGCCTGCCGTAACGTGCGATCGTTGCCGGCAACGACGCGTGATAGAGAGTGTACAATCAAGGACGCAAAGTCGGAAACGTTTACCTGCCGCGACAGTTTTGTCAGGCTGTCAATAGCTGACTTTCTGATACTGGCCGGGTTTTGAACTCTATCGAATAGACGGACGATAGAGGGCACAATCAAATGCATGTACTCTTCCCCGCTGGAGCCGAAGATCAGAAAGCTGTGCAGGATTCTTTCTGAAGCCTGGCGCCGCGACGAGCTATCATTCTCCAGTGTGTCCAGCATTGGAGGAATGAGATTGGCCAAGTATTTTTTGAATTCGCCCTCGAGAGACTTGGCTATCGCATCCACAAGCGAGAGAATGGTTGTTTGAACCTGATATGAGACGTCCCAGTACTCCTGAACAACCTCAATAATCTCAGGGAGAAAGGCCCTGATGTGCTGTTTCACAATATTGACAAGGATTGCCATTTGGTTAAAATAAGTTTCAAGCCGACTTGGCTGCGAACTGCGGATGACGGAAATAAAGCCAGGAAGAATCTGGCCGAGGAAGGGGACACACTTCACGCCAAGCGTCTTGAATATCGTGACTATCGCATCGATAACAGAAGAATGGTGTTGTTGAAGGGAATTTTCGCGGAGTATGTTCTGCATGAGGGTGTGTATAACAACAGTTGGATAATACTCTTCATTGGACGGAGCAAGACCCTGCATGATGAGACTGACATCAGACACTGTCTGCACCTCGTTAATGTGGTGGACATCCGGTGCAGTCTCGCTTATTTGCTGGTATTTGTAGGGATCCAGAGCACCAAGGACTCCCAAAACCTTTATTGTCTCTTTGCGAAGTGATCCTGTCTGCTCCGTCTTTATGATGCCGATGAGTACCGCTAGAAGATGAGGATGTTCGGTGTACGGGTCGATGACATAGCCAGAGTTGCTGGCTATTTGGCCTAGCGTTCGCAAAGCCGCTTCTCTCTTCGCATGAGAAGAAAGGTCCTGCAGTGCATCCAGGATAATCGGCATAAGCTTGGGCAGATAAACTTTCATATCGCTTCCCCCAACGCTTGCAAGTTCGCCAACAGCTTTTAGCGTAGTGGAAGCAACACCATGGTTGGCATCGGTTGCTTTCGGTAACAGTGTTGTAACCATAGGGTCAACATACGACCGTATCAGTTTCGTGGCATTCGAAACAAACAGGCTAATAAGCTGGGCACTTTCTTCCTTCTGGCGGCCAGTGCTTGCAAACCCGAGCCCGGTCAGCAAGTTCACCAGCAATTTTCGCAGAGGTGGGAAGACATAGGCCGGATTAACACTGGAAAGACGCCCAATGATGCAAATAGCCGCCTCTCTGACGGCAAAAACCTCGTCATTGACTGCTAAAAAGAGACATCGGATGTTCTCTGGCCGCGCAAGGTGCCGGTCAAATTTGCGATCGAGGGACCATAGGACAGTGCGTCGGATTTCGGCGTCCGGATCACCAACGCCGACCGTCAATAGTTTATCAATGACTTCGCTCACAACTTGAATCGAGTGGCTGCTTGTTTGATTGATGATGGGGTCGTGCACGAATAGTTGGCAGCATGTAAGGGCAGCAGCTTTCCGAATCTCAGGGTTGTCGTTCTCGACGTAGTGGATAGCGACATCGCGCACAAACTCATTCAAAATATGTCCAGAGAAGTCAAAGCTTCCCAGAGTATGCAGGGCTAAGGCAATCTCAGTATCAGAATGTAGCTCCTGCAGGGTGAAGTCTTTAGCAAACGATGGCAGCGGAGGCAGCCTGCTTTCAGGACAACCCAGAGGTCGGAAAGGCGTGCCATCCAGGATGAGGCTTAGCATGTCCAGTAGCTTTACTTGAATTGTCGATTTTATTGGTGGTACGTAATGGGCCATGTCAACAAGAGCCTGGGTAAGGGATTCGCTTAAGCCACAGGCAAAAATGGGATCGAGAAGTGATTCCATATATTTGCTGAGAGCCTGCCCCACAGCTAGCGATAGCATACTGATGCATTCAAACATGGGGGCTTCATTTATAGCAGCGCGATTCCGCCTTCAGCTTATTAGCATAAGACCATACAAGCACAGTACGGGAAGCTGCACTTACGCCTTCATGGCCAGTCCTTCGCGGATGTATACAATGATACCGTCGAGGTATTGTGCGATGGCCACACCAACCGCATTGGCAATCTTTCCAATGGCTACAAAAGCGGCATTTCGCTCCTTTTCCCTCTTCAACTGAGCTTGAAGATACACCATGAATCTGTGCAGATATGTTTCGGTGAAGTCAACGGGAGCATAGGAGGCGAGAATGGGAATTGTGAGAACAACCTGGGTCCGAATTTTGGGATCCCGGTGGTCCTTGAGACGAAGCACGATTTCACAAGCATTCCGATAGTGCTCATTCATGAACATAGCTCCTTTGAGGAGAAGCTCTTTAAGTATCAAGAGCGAGCCGTGGATCCAGTCCATATTATTTGACTTCAAGCCTTGAAGCGCTTCCTCATATATCCTCGCAAACCATAGCTGCCGGACCTGCATATCTCTCGCGGCAATGATTTCGAAGCATTCGCTCACGGCTTCCGCAGCAGTTTCTCGGATAAGCACCTTGGGGTCCCTGAGAGCAACCCAGATAAGTTCGAAAACCTGGGAAACAAACCCGTAGAGGAGAGTGGGGGAGCCCTTTGCGAGCTCTCGAATAACCAGAACGGCAGCGAACCGCCGGCCTTCTTGTCGTTCAGACTGAAGCCATTCCAATGCCGACTGTATCTCACTTTCAACCAGTTCCGCAGTAAGGGCACCACCAGGCTTGGCCAAGCGACCGAGTGCCCGCGCAGCGTACACAAGTACGGCATTATCATTGCTGCGGAGCGCGCTCCGCAGATAACTCGCGAATCTGGTTGTCTTCTGTGCATTATCCACCCCCTCGAAATCTATTAACCGATCAAGCGCAAGAATACCACCAATTCGTTCATGGGCATCACTGCCGGTGACAATGAGCTGCGCAATGCGTTGACTAATGGCGTTATGAATGTCAACGAACTTCTCGGGGGGCCAATCTAGTATGGAGTCCGAACGTCAGCACTTAATCAGGGGATAATTGTGGGGAAGCTTGGGATACCTCTTGAGAGGGCCAACACATTTTCGTGAAGCTCATAAGCAGCTCGAATCCGCGTATCCTCATTCTTAGACTTCAACTCGGTAAAGAGCCTCTGGATGACGTCCGTGAGGGGAAACGCTTGCGCCATTCTTGATACCTCTCCCTAGAGGGGACATCTGACGGCAGCCTCTTGGGCATTCAAGATGACGACGGGAGCATGAGCGGAGAGAGTCGAGGCGAAGAGTGAGAATGTGAGACAGAAGGGGAGGCGGCTTGGGGCCTGAAGGTCAGAAGGCCTGGAGTTGCGTTCCGCTCGTGTCACGCACGGGCCAATGTTGCCTGAGGCATAAGTATCTGCCTTACCTACCCAGTATTACCCTTACCGTTCTCACATCCAACTGCTCTTTCCACCTCTGTGTTATGCATGATACAACTGATTTCTCTGTCCATGGCAAGTCTGTCTGCTCTCCAGCTTACTTGACACATCGGGTCGCCTCAACAGACCACGCCAGCTGCCAATACTGTATCTGACAATCAATGAACGCAAGGCATACTATCTCCTCCATCCTGTTTTCCTGTCCCTAACAGTCGTCGTTAGTCAAACTTGCCGTTCCGAGTCGGTGTGAGACTGTGAGCCATTTATTTCTTGCTGATGCTGGCCAAGGACGAGAATTCCTCGACACTTTCTAACCAAACGCGCCATTCGCAGACGACGCTGTCATCCGCTCCGGAGAAGGATGCAAGGTCATCCATTGCAGTTAAAACCTCCAAGTGCGTTTATGATGCCGTGGTGACTCAGAGACTTCTGGAGTATTGAATTTGCTGATCTGGTCTCCCTAGCATAGCCATCACCAAGCACATGCGGCTGTCCTTTATCAGGAAGTGGAACTCGTTGACTGTTAATGGCTCGACAGAAGGGTCTCGGTTACTGCAACGATTTCTCTTTGCAAAGAAAGAAAGAATAACAAAAACTCTCGTAATGGCGCTGCCACAGCTCAGTCGGCCGCAGAAACCCTACAATGGTTTCCTTCGTCGAAGCAGAAGAGCGATGACCTGCTAGGTTGACCATTAGATTCGATCTGGCAGCAAGGTCTGTTGCGATGACGTCTCCTTCCTTTGAGAAGCAGAGGAGCAAAGATCTTCACAGACAGCTCGACTTCCTTTATTTGAGCTTCAGGCCGCTCTCCGAGACAACTGTTCCGTAATGGACAAGCCCGACACTGGTCATCTAGGCGAACAGGCGCCAAACACTTGCTAAAGGTTCAGTAACGACCCTGCAAAGGTCGTACCCCACCCCTTTACGCAAGTTACAAGGCCGTGGCTGGCAGCCGTGGGAGCTGGATGTGAACGAAGGGTTGGATTCTGGAGAGACGTTGGGTGACGATCCTACAAAGGGCATACCCCACCCCTTTACGCAAGTTACAAAGTTCTGGCTGGCAGTCACGGGAAAGGCATGATGCTTTGGCTTGCATTAAGCATCACCAGATGCTGAACCAAATTGGAAAGCATACTGGAACTGAGACAGCCACCATAATATTCGCAAGGACCTCCAGCTTCAAGGTCGGAACGAGAATGTTTCATGGGTACCTCCAGATATTATCTCCTTCTGCCCAGAACGGAGAGATTGACGCCCCGAAAACGGTCAAGTCTCCTGGTAATGGAAGCCCTGAAGACTAGCGAGCTATGCCGGCTCAAATGAAGAAGCAAGCTGTCACGAGGCCACCACTATATTCCTTACTTGGAACTCTGAGATTTCAGCTACGGCAACGCAATAACCGCATCAGTGTTCATCATTGCTCGATACTGGATTATCGCTTCTGAAATCCAGCATTTGAGAGTACAGCCAACGATCTTCTTCTTGTCGCTTGGGAGGCCATCGGAGGAACACTTCAACAAGATTGTGTGCTGAAAAGTTTTAGACTCAAATAGTGGTAGAGCGGATCACATCAACAGCGTAAACGGCCAAGCTCATAACCAAAAAGTGACGGTAGTTCGTACTCAGGTTTGCTTTGGAGTTCATACCTTTTGACCATCGCTATTTCGACCTGGATATTGACCCTCTTCGTGAAAATATCATGGACTGCAAACTTTTCTAAATTCGTTTCTGAACAATTGAACGGCATACTGATTCAATTGTATACATCATCGCGGACCATATGACTTCGAGGCGAGGACACAAAACGGCCGCCGAACTCAGGCTCGTTGTATTTAAAATAACCTATCCTGTCAATGTCCAATTAAGTTCACGCTATTCATTCTCAAATAAATGCACCCAAATTCAACAACTCTTTTGGCTTTTTTTTTTTTCAAATCGAATCTGAGCACTAAGGACTCGAATTGCGACTGTAGTCACTGCAAAACTTCTCGATGAGCTACAACCCTAAAGGAAAAGACTGCACTTACTAGAGAGCAACTTACGCTCTGGGCTTCAGGATTGAGCAGGCACTGGTGACCAAAGAACATATCTGGCATGCACAACATCAGGGACCGCATATTCTCGCCTCGTCAAGTGTCACACCAGCCAACTTGTACCGTGCTCTTTTGGCTTTGCTCGATAATGATATTGGATGTACCATCAAGTGACTCTACCTTATCCCCACAGCATGTGCAAGTTAAGATCTTGTGCCTTGGGCTTGCGCAACCTAATAATCTACAAGCTTAATATTCAGATGCCTTGGCTCATCATGCAGATCACCCGTTGATATATTTTCCGGTGCATTGGTTTCGGAAGCTTCATAGTGTCCAGCCCAACCTTAACCTGCTGGTGTCTAAGATAATAAGAGAGTTAGTGATCTTGTCCTGTTAGACTAGGAATCGGAGGAAGTTGGAACGCAGAGCAGCAAAGTTTGATTAGAATTAAGACTGGAGCTATTAGAACGCTCGTAGTTGGACATAAACATATTAGTACTATCCTTCAGGCGGCAGTAAAAACAAACAGAAATATATTGTGCAAAGGCTACATGAAAACAATGACAGGGTCAATAGGTACATGGAACAAATGCTATATTCGAGAAGAGATCGAGGCGATCACAGAACGGAATCGACGGCGAACAATACAGGGTCGGGCTGAAAAGTCGTATTAATTCATGTGCCACGCGAAATTAAGATGTACCAGAAACGAATCATCTATCCATCCACTCTCCTATTCGGTATGTCGAGCTCGTAGTGTAGCAAATAGGGAGAAGTGAACGAGGCGCATATTGAATCCCGCCCAGAGTAAATCAATCATCAGGTTGTCATTGTGGGTTCGATTTGGGAAGCTTAGCCCACGTCAAGGTCGTCATCAAGCATTAATAGGTTACGGGTCTGTGGTTATCTTCTTAGTTGTCCCATCCGATCCAGCTGCGCGGCATCACACGCCAGACCTTGCACTCGCCGCTGCGAAGGTCGTCGAGTTTGAAGCTTTCCATCTTGACCTTCTTGCTTTCGCGACCCTGCTCCCAAGCACGGATCTTCTTTTTCTTTCCATCCCAGTCAACCACAATACCGACGTGGTCGGGTTTGCCAACCTCCGCGCTGTACTTTTGATGCATTGTTCCGCGATGTCCCTGGAAGCGCGCATTCCGGAAGCTGACGATATCGCCAGGGCGGATCTCATCATGTTGCTGCACCGAGGCATTGGCCATGTTGGAGTAAACCAAAGCACCGTACGCACGGTTGCCGACTGGGCGAAGCGCATCTGACAACGGGTCCAACAAGTGTTTAACGAGCCCGAAAGGTGTGCCATCTGCTACAGTAGTGTTCTGGATAGCGTTGACACCCTCAGAAACGCGGGTGCCTACTTGAACATGGGCATTTTCGAGTTGATCTTGGCGAGGTGGTAGAGGAGGTTGCTCATGGCGTTGCTCCAGAACCGCATCAGCTGGATTGCGGGCGTCGAAGCTCACAGTAATCACGGTCTGAGAGTAGTCGCGAAATAGAACGTACACGTCTTTCGTGACTGTGGTCTTACCGCCTCGCTTTGAAGAACTAGACTCTTCAAATTCTAGAAGGATATCCTGACGATTCTGGAGTACGGGAGGCGGGACGTTCGACTGAGCCCACCACAGCGTGCCCTCGGCTAGATCGAGATCCATGGCGATGAAGCCTTGATCAATGGATGGACGGCCCACATCCATAGACCTTCGCACGGCAGGTTGCGCCCTCGGGACGTCCAAAGATGCACGGTTACTCAGCGGAGTTGGCGGTGGGATTACTGCTGGGGGTTGGCTATGCGGAGGCGGAGCCGAGGCTTCTGTAGCTGCCTGTGCGGGGAATTCGTCATACAGATCGTCTGAGTCATCCTCTTGGATAGGAGGAGCTGGTGGAGGGGGCAGATCTGGTCGTCCGGTCGACACAGGGGCCGCCTTGGGTGCAGGCAGTCCATGCTGCGGCGATGTATAACGGTAGGGGTCATACTCATCATCGTCATCGTAAGAAGGTTCTCTCAGAGGCTGAGGTGGAGGGGGAGGTGGGGCCCTGGGTGCGTCTATAGAAGCCCTACCGGAACCAGAACCCCTCAGCGGCTGGGGAGGCGGGGCCCTGGGCGCGTCTATAGAGACCCTGCCGGAGCCAGAACTCTTTGGCGGTTGAGAAGGCGGAGGAGGCGGAACTCCCCTTGGAGCAGAGAGTGGAGGCGGTGGTGGACGGTTCTCGGGCGGACTGCGAGGAGACTGAAGAGACTGATCATCGGTGACAATGCCTTCATCAAGGCTAGAGTCCCGGCCATGTGCTTTTAATGCATCCTTGAATTTCGCACCAGAGGCAATATCGGTATCATAATCACCATCATATTCCGTGACTTCACCTTCAACATCCTCTCCAGCCTGTCGAGGGTGTGGAATACTGGTCCGGCTATCAGCGGTGGAACTACGCCGGATAGCCTCTGGAGGGGGCGGTGGAGGCTGCCGAGTTTGAGCAGGAACAGGTGGGTTGGTTTGTGGAACGGGCGGAGGAGGTCGGCTCAGTCTCTTCTCGGAAGAAAAGGTTGGCGATTTTGGGGAAGTCATATCATAGGTCGATGAACGACGGGAGTCGATATGATCCAGCACTGGATGTGCCGGCTCCGAAGATAAATCCGTAGCTGCAGCGCTCAAAGACAGGGTCTTTGTATGTACGGAAAGCTCGTCATCGGAATCCTCCCCGCCAGATGTAGGGCTCCTCAATGGAGGGGGAGGGGGCATGGGACGACCTACGAATAGGTTTAGTGAGGATAACTAGGAAAGGCTGTCAAGATAGATTACTTACCTCCCGGCACTGGAGGAGGGGATGATGGTAAGCCGTGAGAGCTAGACGGCGGAGTAGGGCGCGAATCCATCGGGGGAAGTGGGGGAGGCACGGGACGATCTGAAAAACAGGGCTATTAGCAACTGTATGAAAAGCAGACACTAAACCAATTCCAGCATACCGTGAGGCGTGGGAAGCGGCCTGTCAACGGATCGACGAGGGGTCTCCTCAGACTCATCTTCGGACTCTTGCACAGAATCTGGAACTCCGGATGCACCATGTTGTTCAACCGAAGCAATCAATCGTGGCTCCTCGGTTTTCTCAAAAGTTGGAGAAGCCAATGGTGACCTTACGGCGTTCATTCCTGGTAGAGCCATTACAGGAACGGGTGGTGCACTTGGCGTCGCGGCGGTCTCCGTTTCACCAGATTCTCGCTCAGCCTGAGCAGGGGCTTTAGGCTTTCGAGATGCAGCCCCAGATGTTGGCATTCCACCAGGGGGGCCAAAGAAGCCCATCATACCCATACCGCCGCTCATCTTGGCCATTCTCTCGCGGAGTTCCATTTTCCGCCTGACCTCGGGGTCTATATCTTCCTCCGCGTCCTCCTCTTCCTCTTCAGATTCGTGCTGATTATGCTCCTTCGCACCCTCCCGGCCTTCATGCTCTTCCGTCAGGTTTTGGGCTGGAGGCTCACGCTGAACCTGGGCGCGAGAACGATCATCTGAGTCTTCTCTTCCTGTAGATGCCTCATCGGCATCCTCGGTATCTGCAGCAGCAGAATCATCTGCGTCATTTGTATCACTCGTGAGATCTTGAATAGCAGGATGCGCTGCTGGCACAGCAGGAGCATTTGCGCCTTTTAACGTTTCCACGCTATGGTCCCGACCGGGCTCTGGGGACCCGGGAGCTTCAGGCGCTAATTCCGCTGTAGTCAATCCCTCTTCCTGAGTTTCTGAGCGCTGCTTCAAAGGTCGTTTAGGCTTTTCTTTCTTCTGGGCAGCTTCAGCGTGACGAGCAGCTTGCTCCATCTGTTGCTTTTGCAGAAGAGCAATCCGTTCCTTCAAGCTTGTTGGCTTGGGCTGATCCTCGGCTCCTTCCTCAGCACTCTCAGCGGGCGCAGGTCGACTCTCAGAAACAGGTGGCTCGGGTGCGGGTCGATCCCGTACTTCAGGGTCCTCTTCCCGCTTATAGGGCACTGCAGGTGTCTCACGAGGCGGCGGAACATAAGCATTCTTGCTCGGAGGCGGCGCAACGAATGGTTTTTTGATGAACGACTGGGAAGAGTAACCGCCCGGTTTGAACGGCGCGATTGGTGGCGCAGCAGTTTTATTGAAAGCGGCAATGCGATCTTTGAATGAGGAGCCAGTGGGCTTCTCCGCTACAGCAGGAGGCGGTGGCTTTGATGCAAATTTGGGAGCAGGAGCAGGAGCAGGAGCATGTTCACTGAGCTCTTCTGCAGGACTCTGAACTGCGGGAGCTGCTGGAGCGGGGGCCGGTGCCGGCTTTGGAGGTGCGGACTCAAGGATGGGCGACTGTTCCACAGCGACGGGCGGAGACTGAGGAGGCGGAGGTACAGCTCTCGTTTCCGGCGGCGGGGGTGTCACCTCTTCCTCGGGGTCAAACGGACGAGCCTCCGCTACAGGCGATTCGACCGTGGCAGGCTCAGGGGGCGCAACAGCTTCGGGTTCCTTCCTTGGCCTGCTGGGGCGCGTGGGCCGCGGAGGAGCAGGGGGTTCATATCTCTCCACGAAATTTTTGGGGAAAATACCCTCTACCTTGCTCCCGGACTCACTGATATACTCGCCAAAGTACCACTCATCGTCCTCCACAGCAGTAACTGTTATGATTTGACCGATGGCAAAATTAAGGTCGTCCTCGTGGTCCGAAGCATATTCGAAAACCGCCTTGACCGTAAACGGCGAGCTAGACATTGGGGAAGCCGTCCCTCACACGGGGGAAGTTGGGACAGGGGAGGTGCGGACCGCAATGGAGCTGAGTGGAGGAGGGGGCTTCACGTTAGGTAGCTAGAAAAGCGGTGCGACACTGGCATTAGCTAGCTGTAGATCCAAGAGAGATCGGATAGACGGGAGCTCATGCAAGAAGCGATGCTTCACGGACGATCAGAGGGAAAGGAGGAATAGCATGTCAGACGGGTTGACGTATGTCGGGCATGGCTGCGTCGTGGGGTTGGTGTGCGGATGTGAGAGGTGGGAATGTGACAGGGAGAGAGCAGCGGCTCAAGAACCAAAGCATGCTCTACTTACAGAATCGCAGGCAACTATGAGCTGCCACACAGTCGATCTCAAGGGCAAATGCCAAGGTTGGGAGTAAACAGGGACAATAAAGAAGAGTGGCAGGAGGGATGGAGTGAGAGCGAGACGGAGGGAGGAAAGAGTAAAGCGTAAAGACCGCCTGCTTCTGCTCCACCAACGGCACGATCGGCGGCTAATATGACGAAGTGAGCAGGCAGAAATGAGGACACTGCCACGATTTGTAGGAAACAGCAACGTGGTGTAACAGGCGAGTCGCAGTCTCGCAGATGGAGCGAGCTAGCTGTTTCAGAGCGTTGGCTCAAACTCTGTGCCTCGTCGTCATGGATTGAGCTTCTACAGCTGCAATCCGGGGTTTCGCCTTCTGCCGACCCGACCGTCTGTTCCCCCCTTCGTGCCTGTTCCAACCCGTTCCAACCTCCACTCCTGAAATTAATCTTCAGCTTCCTCTCATCTATCTACTCTAACAGCACCATCAGCTCCGAACCATGTCATCCGCTAAACCCATTTTGAAGACCTCCATTCCTTCGATGCATGCAGCATCCGCTCGACAATCAAACACAAGCCCACCCACGTCAAAACCCAGCAGTGCCCGACGCTCGCCACTAAAACCCAAGCAGAAGCCCTCGAAACCCCAGACGGATCCTCGTCATTTGGCAATCGCTCTCCACCATGCCCATCGCATTCAAGCGCAGAAAAATGCGCAAGATCTTATCCTAGACCGCATCCTCGAACTGCTCACCATCCCATCTTCTCCATCCGCCGACCCTGCCGCCCCCTCCGCTGAAGATGCACATAAATTCAAAGCTGCCCTAGTTCCCTTCCAGCCTGCAGATTACGACAATCTTATACAGGAAAGAAATATCGAAGGTCTTTGTGGCTATGGGCTCTGCCCGCACGAGCATCGCCAGGAGAACTCAAGGGGCGCGTTTCGGATAACATGG
The DNA here is from genome assembly GCF_003369625.1 of Aspergillus mulundensis. Classification (NCBI taxonomy): domain Eukaryota; kingdom Fungi; phylum Ascomycota; class Eurotiomycetes; order Eurotiales; family Aspergillaceae; genus Aspergillus; species Aspergillus mulundensis. The sequence goes on from NW_020797889.1 coordinate 3,022,989, forward strand.
GGCGCGAGAGGCAGCGGACCTAGAGGCCGTGGACGGGAGATGAACATAGTCCCTAAAGAGCAGTATGAGATGTGGTGCTCGGATGAGTGTGCTGAGAGAGCCATGTACATCCGAGTCCAGCTTGCGGCGGAACCAGTATGGGAGAGACGGGCAGACGACCTCCGAGGAGAAGAGCTCCTCTTGCTTGAGGAAGGCAGATCAGGGAAAGGGAAGAGCGCAATGAGGGATCCAACGAGTGTCCAAGAAGTCCTTGGTCAGCTGGACAACCTTCACATGGATACCACGCCGGAACCGAGTGCAGTGGCCGACGAGATTTCGAGACTCTCGGTCAGGGACGATGCTCGCTCGCGAGAGCTCGCCATGGAACGTGGCGACCAAAACCCAGCACTCCAAGGTGGTAGAGTGAATGTTAACATCCAAGAGAAGACGAATGTTGGACAAGTCACCGCACCAGAGATGCGAGCTGGAGACGAAAGAGGTGGCTCAATCGAAGGATATATGCCGAATGAATCTTGAGGTTATTTGATGGCGTTTGTTCATTTTTTACGATAAGGCGTTCTACAGGCGGATACCCAATGATATATAGGCGCATCATACATACCTCCTCAATAATGGATCACTCAGTGCGAAAACTTGTAAGCATACTCGCCAGCTAGCAGGCCAGCGGCAAGTTCACGGCGTCGGACATCTACGCATTTTCCTGTAGAAAATCGGAGCCACACAGAAATAATGATGGGATGTGAAGCACGCCGGCTCCAGCCCAGCAGCAATCACACAATTTCCACCACCTACGTGTCTTCCGTAGAAGACCCAAAAGACACGGGAGAAATATTGGCAATCAAGCGTCATCCCGAAGGAATCGGCGACACCTTTCTCAGCAGCAACCATGTTCCATTTCTCATATGCTGTTCCTAAAAAAAGTACCGAATCCGGCACGCCAGCCAGGGAATTATAAAACAAAGTCGGACAGTCACAGACCAGACCACAGAACAGCCGCATAAGATCATTAAACTTTTCTCCGATTGTCCTCTAAGCGCGGAAACGGCGAGGGCGCTCGGGCTGCTGCTGGGTAACAGCAACAACGTTGACCTTGAGGTTGTCGAACTAGATATCAAGTTAGGGGGTTGGTGTTCTTGTATCGCTTCGTAAAGGCAAACTTACGCCGAGGGACTTGAGGAGGTCCTTGGTGTCGGTGTCGACGTCGAGCTGGCCGGACTCGGTCTGGGAGACGTCGAGGGCGGAGATCTCAGGGACGTACTGGTCCTTGCGCTCACGCTCCTCCTCCTGGAGCTTGAAGGAGATACCGCGGACGGGACCACGCTGGATACGCTTCATAAGGTGGGTGGTGTAACCAGCGATCTAGACCAAATTAGTCCCTGCTTCTATTTCGGTCGCTCTTCTGGCTGCCTCTTCGGAATTCCACTAACCTTGTTGCGAAGACGCTTGGAGGGGATGATAGCGATCTCATCGCAGACACGCTTGTTGGTCTCGAAGTCGAGGGTGAGCTTGGGGTAGTAACGCTCGATGACGACCTTGGCGGAGCGCTTGACGGTCTAAATTTCTCGCGAAAAAGTCGTCCATTAGAATCTGAATCCCTGTTGCTTCATATTCAATCATTTGGAACTCACCTTAGTCCTGACACGACCCATTTTGGCGGTTGTTGGCTGGCTGGTTGATTGACGGTTTGCGAGCTGGAATTTGAGATTGTGGTCGGTCTAATCGGGTATGTCGTCTGTTGTGCTGGCCCTTGCCCTAGCGCACCGCCCACGTGACTGTTCATTCGCTGAGTCAGATATTCGCACGTGTCTCTGTAGCACGATCTTGTGCAAACTGGGGGTTCCAGTGCAAACTGCCCTATCATCATTCCCACCCTAAATGTACTCCGTATACACAATAGAATAAGATTTGTAGCCCATTGCATGTCATATAGATCTAAAATAACATGAGATAAAGGCTATACATTCGAAACCCAAGCTAATCGTACAGTAACTGAGAGGCAGCAAGCAGACAGATTTAAAACATTAAAATACAGCAACACCAACGAATCTTTATCGAGACTGGAGACCCCTCATAACGCTATTTGCAACGTCCCGAGAGGATCTATCCTGTTGCGCGACGCCCGGAGCAGGCCGCGCGCGAACGCGAGGCTGGTCCAACCTATCGACATTCCGACTGCCGGCGCGCTTGTGCTCAGCCGAGGTGTATCGTCGAGGTGGGGAGGTGCTACTTCTGTAATCTTGCAATCCGTATGGTGCCTTAGAGTTCGTGGTAGCGCGGGAGCTTGTAAGAATGATTCGCCCAGTCGAGCTGATGAAGGCTCTGCCAGGTGTGACATAATACTTGGCACCACCGGGTAAGGATGGGTCGAAGGCCGACAGACCTGCGGGGCCATATGATTCCGAGAAGGTCAAAGAAGTCATGTCGTCTAGCGCAATACCACCGATACCGATGACGGCCCTGCCACCCCTGTTCTTGACTTTGCCCCTAGGTCTCAAAATACGTGCCTCGACTGGCCGTTGGTTCGCCTGAGGACCATACGTCGGGTGATTGTAAAGCGAAGCATGCGACCTAGCATAATACAGGCCAGCTGAAGGATGCGTTATGGGAGGCCCGGCGGTCGCGTACTCCGGAGAAGCCATTTTAGTCGGGGGAGTCTGGTAGTACTTCTTGGCCATCCGCTCAGCGGGCACCGGAGCAGTGGCAGGAAGATCCAACAGATCATATACCACAGGACCTAGCGCAAATGGATCCGTACGTAGTTTCTTTAGGTAGTTGTCGAATTCTTCCCGAGTAGGCGCCGGCAAATTGTCCAAATCTTCGCCCTTGTCTTGAGCCTCGTTCTTGATCTCGGCGAATCGTTTCTCGAAGAAGCGCTCTTCAAGTTGGGACAGCAGTTGAGGCTTCTTCTTCTGTACCTTTTTCAGAAAAGCAGCGAACTCCGCATCCGTGAGACCTGCAAGCCAGGGACCAGTATGTCTGAATCGTTTCATGTCGGGTTGGTTGAGATTCTCGCTCGCCTCCGTGTTGTCGACGTCCTGTTCAAAGACACTCTGATGTTTCGGTAATAAGCTTCCCCCGAAGTTGATCTTTGTAAGGACAGAAATCGGCATATTGAGTTCTTGGAACTTCTCCAAGGTCACCGTGTGGTCCGATGCGGAATCGAAGTCTGTGACATGTTCGAAGGTATCCAACTCATTGATCCTCACGACAGGCCTCGAAGTCTTTTCGGATGTCGACTTAGCAGGAAGTGGTCTCTTGAGACCCCAATCTCCTCTGGATAACGACGCAGCCGGTGTGACGATGGATGCTCGGATGGGGTGAGGGAGGGTTGCGCTGTCGGATTCGGCATAACTTCTCGAGGTAGGCGGCGCCACAGGGGTAAGAGCCTGCGGAAGTGCAAAGAGACGAGAGTTCCGCAGCAGCTTTGCTGTCGGCGATAGCCTTGCTGCTGACACCATGGTTTTCGAGTACAATCGCTTCAACACTCGACACGCGGAAGAATTTTGGGTTCGGGCCCTGGAGTTGCCAGAACCAAAGAATCCTACGGTGAGCGGAAGCACACAAAACGCAAGTCCTACGGTAGGTATCGTACCCCAACATCCCCAGCCCACGAGCTACGGACAAACCAATAACATCTTTTTTGATTGAAACAATCTGGATGCTTTGTTCTTCATTTAGTCTTATATTGGTACCTCGCTCTAAATCTCCTAAGCACCATTCTCCAGCAGCGTCTTAACCGTGTCAACTACTGACTCCTTCAGCCCGCGGTACTTGAGACCCAAGACCTGCGTTGATTTCGAGTTGTCGTAACCATACACATCTTTAGGGACGTCGCCCGGGGCATCCTTCGGTGGCAGTCTATCGTCCAACTCAGGATACGCGTCCCGGATAATGTCGATAATATCCTTGTTCGAATAGTGACCAGCCGTGATGAAGAACCGCTGCGCCCCAGCCTCCGATACCTCGATGGTTCTGACATGGGCCAGTGCAACATCACGAACGTCGACCCAAAGGAAGGTGCCCGTGGGTGGGATCGCATCTTTGTTGAATCCTCGCACAAGACCACTGATCCGCGCGTTCGAGGTATTGATAGCATCAAGCGAGCTTAGGTAGTGCACGACGGGACCGAGGACCAAAGGCGGATTGATGGTCGCAAGGTCGAAGTTGGGCTTCTCCTTCTCTACAAAGTCCCAAGCGGCTTTCTCTGCAAGTGTCTGATGGACGTTCATTGTCAGCTTGAGGCCCGATGGGTGGATCTAGCGGAAGCGGGTCATTGGTACCTTGCTTGCTCGGTATGTGTTGGAGGAGTCCAAACCCTCTTCCCAGGTCACAGGGTTCCAGTTCTTCTCACTGTAGACCTTTTCGTGGTTCTTCGGGTTGATAATCGCTGCGAAGGACGAAGTGATTGTCACCCTCTTCACAGTAGGTGCGTAGGCCTTGATAGCTTTCAGGATGCCCGTTGTTCCCTTGATTGCAGGGTCTAGGAAATCTTTTACGGGGTCCTGGACATTGAAATGGAAGGGGGACGCTGTGTGGAGGACATAGTCGAATGGCGGGTCGGACTTGACAGCCTTCTCGTTTATCAGCAAATACGACCATATAGAGATTGAACCGAAGCGAAGGGAATAAATCCATACATCATCAAAAGCGCCATCCTGCGCAACATCCTTGACAATGACATAGGAGAGCTTCTCCTTTGGCGTATTCGGATGCGCAGCCAGGATCTTATCGCCCTTCTCTTCAGATCGGACTGTGGTCACGACATCGAAGCTGCGGAAGAACTGCAGTCAGCTACCTAGGTCTCCAACGGCGGCCGGATGTTATGGGCGAAGACAGAAACACTCACCCGCGCTCCAGCAACTGATCAAGAACATGAGCAGCAATGAATCCGCTGCCTCCTGGACGAGTTCAGCCCCGTTAGCTAACAAATCTCCCGGCTATACTCGGCAGTCGAGTTCTTCCTGGGTAGAAAAAACACCTACCTGTCAACAGTACCTTAGGCATGATTGAGTAGATGAACTAGGTGGTATGAATTCCGTTGCGAGCATCAATTTTTCTGTCAGCCAGCGTAGGGCTGCTAATCCTTAAGTAGTGCATCGCGATGGCATCATGGGCGTACTCCGTATGCGTATCTATTCAAGTACCCCTCACCAACACCCCACCGCGGTCCACCATTCAGTTATCGTTCCAACATGATAGGCCCCATTATCGATTGCAATTAATCGCGTTGTACGAAAGGTTCTTTGCGTCAGCCTCGTAAGCCGACGCGGATTTAGCGGATCTATCACTATAACCGGTCGATCAGTGTCATCAATTTGATCTGCAATCGCCAAGACAGGTAGTGCCAGTGGAAGTTCTAAGTTCTACTTCCAACTTCTACTCTGCCTGAAACAAAGTGAGATCATTATTCAGCTGAACAAATATTCATTATTGAAACTATATACATTGGCGTGTTCTCGTTATGTTTGCTTAGTCGGACATGGCTTATCTTCCTTCCTCCTTTATTGTGAGACGGGAGTAATCTTCGTCACCTCCTTGAGATTCCTGCTGCTGAATCCAACACGGATAGTGAACTCTCCCTCAGGAATGAGCCATTGCTGAGACACAATGTCCCAGTAGCTCAGGTCTCTCCGCATCAGCTCGAAGGTCACCTTGCTCGACTCACCGGCCTCCAGATAGACCTTGTCAAAGCCACGGAGCTGCTTGGGTGGGGTTCCCTCCGGCGTGCTGTCAGGGAAGGTCACGTACAGCTGGGGCACAGTGGCGCCGTCGACGTCTCCGGTGTTGGTGACAGACACGGTGACGTTGTAGATGGTCTCCCAGAGCTCAGGGTTACCACCTGGCTGGATGGGCGAGTCCTCGGGGGCCGAGGTGATAGAGTCGACGACTCGGGTGGCGGAGATGTCGGAAATGTTGAAGTTTGTGTACGACAGGCCGAAACCGAACTCGTACAGGACGGGGATGTTATGCGCGTCGAAGTAGCGGTAGTCGATTTCGAGCTTCTCGTCGAACCAGGACTGCCAGTCGTCCTGTCCGCTGGTGGTGATCTCGGTGGTGGGAGGGGCGTTGTAGTCGCTTCCGTTGCGGGCGATGGTGTATGGGAGACGTCCAGAGGGGTTGACATCGCCGTACAGAACATCAACAATGGAATTTCCGGATTCCTGGCCGGGGAAGTGGGCGGCAAGGATGGCAGTGACGTTGGGGTGGTTGGCGAAGGGGAGCTCGTTGATGCCGGAGGAGTGGGTGACAACGATGGTGTTGTTACAGGCTGCTGCGACGTTTTGAACTACCTCAGTACCGTTATAGTCGAGCTTCAGGTGTTCGCGGTCAGCGCCCTCCTCAGCCCAGGTCTTGACGAAAACAAGGCAGGCTGACGGGGGCGTAGGGACCCGGAGGAGATCAGCCTGAACATCTGAGGTCGCGATCTGGGTGTTGTTGATCCAGAACTGGACGAGACTGGTGTTGTCCTTCTGGGCACGGGCGTTGATGGCTGTCAATGGAGAGACCACATAGGTGAAGCGGCCAGTTCCCGAGCCACCGCCAGCAGCAAGGGTTCCAAACTCGTAAGTGGCATCGTTGTACGGGCCATTGGTCGGGTCGCTTGCGTCGTTGCCGAAAACGGCGAGAGTCTTGGGCGCCTTGAGGGGAAGGGCATTGTTCTTGTTCTTGAGCAGAACAGTCGCTTCAGCTGCCTGCTTGCGAATGAGCGCGCCGTGGTTGCCACGAACATCACGGCTTCGCTCGCCGGAGAGATCGAAGTCTTGGTACCAGGTGTCGGGAGGCGAGAAGGTGTTGTAGTCAGCAGCGGCTGGGTCGACCGAAGGGAAGTCCTTGTCCTGGCCAAGCCAGTAGTAGGGGGTCATGATACGAACGATCATGTCATCAATGCGAGATTCCTCGAGTGTACCGTTGTTGACCGCATTCGTCACATTTCCGCCGAAGAAGGAGCCGTGGATGAAGGTCTGGCCGTACGAACCGAGACCACCGGGCATGTCCATGTCCTGTCCGCTCTCGATACCGGCCACACCGGAGTGGGTGGCACCCCAGTCGGACATGACATAGCCCTGGAAGCCAAGCTCGCCCTTCAGCAATCCATTGAGAGTCTTAGAGTTCTCACATCCATAAGAACCGTTGATACGCTGGTAAGAACACATGAAACTGGCCGCCTTGGCGCGGACCGCGTTGGCAAACGGCCACAGGTAAAGCTCGTGGATGGTTCGGTCGTCAATGTTGGAAGAGACAGCCTCCTGGATGACGGTTCCGACAGGTGCACTGTTGTTGAAGGTGGGGTTACGCATGGTCTCTTGCTCGTTGCCAATAAAGTGTTTGGCGCACGCCTGGACACCAGCATCCTGGTAACCCTTGATGGTCTCCTCCATGGCAACACCGGTGAGATAGGGGTCGGCAGCGAAGCCCTCCCAGTTTCGGCCCGAGTAGGCAGAGCGTCCCAGGGGGCCAGCGACGGGACCAAGGGCAACGTGAGCACCCTTATCCTTGAACTCCTGACCCATGGCAAGACCGCGCTCATACAGAATTTGTCTATCCCAGGAGGCTGCCGCGGTGACACCCGCGGTGAAGACGCTGGCCATGTCTGTCACGCGGATGGCCAGCGGACCGTCCTGCAAACATAAACCGCTGAAGTTGAGGCGGGGGATGCCAATGATGTTTCCCACACATGGCCCAGGCTGTCCAGTGACCATGTCGGCCTTCTCCTCCAGGGTCAACTGGGCAACAAAGTCCTGCGCTTGCGCGAGGGCTGTCTCCCAACCACCGGAGCCAGTAGCATTGGCTATTATCAACGTCAGCAAATGGTCTCCGAGATGAACAGTTCATGGAGGAAGAGCCTTACGCGAGGGGTACACCGCAGGAGAGTGTCCATAAGCACCTAGGATGGTTGTGTTCTTGGGCTGGACATAGCTGAAGGCGTCGTCACTCCGAGAGCCACCGCCATAGTTTTGGGCCTGGGCGCCAGAGGCAGCCAACAGACCCCAGGTAAGAAGTTGAGAAGTGCTCGCCTTGATCGTCATTTCCCAGCTGCGCGATTGACCAAGCTCAGAGCTGCTGTTGTGAAAAAAATAAGTTTCGCCAGTGATCGGCCGGTTTTACTTATAGCTTTTCTTCGGCAGGTGCGGCCCAGCATGGCAAGCCGACTCTACGGCATGTCGGACTGTTCTTCCAGCTTCTACTCCGCACTCTCGCACTACCACCCCTTTCCGTGGCGTACCGGTTCCTTCACTCGCATGAGGTCATGCCCCAGCACCTCCTATACACTACGGGTCTACGACAGTCACATTACCAAGCAAACTCTCCCTAGCTGTCCACCCCAAGTTCCCAACTCAACCCACTCTCTGTGGGGTATGGGGACGGACGAAAAGCGGAGGGGCAGGCGAATGAGAACAAAGGCAAGCTCGCAGATGGAGGAGGACGGCGGTAAAGACTGCTGCACTGAGTAATTTTCTGGCCCAGAGGTTTACCCGACATTTACCCACGATGGACATTGGGGCTCCGCGGTGACATTGATCGACGGGAGTATGGCCTGACTGGGGTAAGTCCATTGTTGAAGCCGGCATGAGGCAACTACTCCAGTAACCACGGTCGCCATGGTCACTGCGACTCACTGGTGTATACGGAGAATGTGGGGTGTGGAGTGCATGACTAGTTGGGTTAGGCAGGGTTCCCCGAATTCCCCGAATTCCCCAATCCCCTCGGCAATACCCCGAGATTCTGAAGTCGCACTTCTTGAGGCCAAGCAGTGGGGTAGATGATGGGATGTTCGCCTGCAGGATTATATTACCTGTGAGTAGTGTCTACATCATTTTCGTCCATTATTAATGACTGTGCTTTAGGCCTGAGCACCTGTTTTCTCCGGAGTTCGAGCCTATCCAGGACTGAACTTGCATTAGCGTCCAAAAACCTGGAGGCTGTCATGGCCATGACGATTCAAGTCCTCCCCGGCCGGATGAAAAAATAACCGTTTTGGCGGGACCGTGGAGTGTGGACGGTGACTAGACCAAAAACCCCATTCCATTCAAGGCCTTTTAGCCGTCTACTGCTATGTACGTATGTACAACCGTGTTGTACAATAATGCTGCCATGCGCGCAGAGAGAACCGGTTTATATGACGATTACTCATTGCTTTGACCACCGGCATCAACTCATGTCGGAGAACCAAGCGTCACATCCATTAGACGTGCCGGGGAGTTGGCTTCCAGCTTGGGCCCGAAGGATTCACAATGTACTTGGCTCGGCCATGAAGGATTCAAACCTCGACAAGCTCGTAAGCAGGTTACGCCTGCAGCCGTGCGCCGGATCCTTCTCTGTGCTAAGCACACTTGTGGCTTGATCTAGCCTGGTCACGGCCTACTTTGACAGCAAAGCAACGTATGTCAATATACTACGGAGTAGATACTCCCCCTCACGCAGCCTGGCACCCGCGGGAAACCGTTCATAGATCTGTTACCCACGGCCGAGAATATTTGGCCGCTTACGACATAGCAGGATATTGTCTGTGCATCAACTAGGCCACTGCCAGACCGGCCAAGCTCCTTGTCGCCCAGTTGCCAAGGACTCGAATCAGTTCATCCATCTCATGCCAAGAGACATCTAGGTACATCTTACGGTGTGCACTACTGCAGTCTGCAAGCCATCTGATGATATCACATTTTCCGGTTTTCCCCCGATGTATTGGCGGTCGGATTCCCGAATTGAACCAGAGTCAATCAGCCAAGCCAACATCCGACTCGTATTATTCGGGTCCGGTCGTTTCCGGACTCCGGAGGAATACTCCAGACTCGGGCAGTCGGGCTCCAAGTCCAAGCACAGAGGACGCGAGACGGGTCGCGTCACTCGCGTGGTGTGCAGACATCGGAGTGATGCCGATGGTACGGGGACGGGTGGGGAGACTGGAGTTGGAGACTGGAGACGGCAGACCGAAAACTGGAGTAGTGGAGGAATTCTGTCCAAGGTAGGCCATATGATGTTATTTTTTAGATAGACAGATTTCTACTCAATCCGAGTTTTCTCAAGCTGGACTTGATGTTCTTGTGTCAGTGCAGGAGTATACCGGTATGGCACGCCTACATGATGCCTACTATACTCCGTCGGCATCCCGAATAAGAGGAATCCAGAACAGCAAGTATCGACAGGAACATCGACGATCCGCCAGGTCGTGTGCGTGTCAAGAAAATTCCAGTATGGACCCAGCGCAGCGGCGACAGACAGCTACAACATACATCATAGCGCAAACTGCTCTAGAAGATGGAGCCATTATGGCAGCTCCGAACCCTCGACCGTATTGACCGGCAAGTGTGAAAAAGACCTACACAACTTTCTAGTCCTGCTCCGGCATTCACAACAGAGGATACAAGTCTGTGAGCATGGGGTGATTTCCCCAGTCTTTAGTCATGACTCTCATCACTATGTATAGTACGGGGCTGGCTAAGTAGCGGTCTACTACTCTACCTAGACATACAAAATATCCCCAAGCCACTGACATAAGCTTCAACGGTTTCATCGTCGATATTCCCTGTCTAGGACGAAAAGCCGGAGTCAGAAAGCCTGACTCCAACAAAAAATGGCGGGGATGCCCCACTGTATACGCTGCTCCACTGCAATTCATCTGCTTCAAAATTCTGAGCACTTGCACACAAAACCTCCAAAAAAGCTGCCAGCTGGCAAAACGTCATCAGAATCTCACGACGGTGCATTATCTACACCGTTCGATATGTATACAACTCCTGAACGTGGTACTCTTGTGCGTATACAGTCGTCTACCGACTCCCACCCGTCAGGTACGGACCACTCACGCTTTGACCTATTCCCGAAGACGTCCAGGTACTCATGAGCTGCGTATGAAGCCCGCACGGGGCAGACTGAAATGAAGCAACCGCTATCCGGAGCGGACCTTGCTGTCATTATTTGAGCTTGGCCTGTCTCCAGCACTCTTGCTAGCTCTGGGCAATTTGTCTTCCAGTTGCTCGAGTGCAGACGCTGCGAAAAGCCCTGCAATTGATCCATGGCCCACAGAAAGCTTTTCTCAAAAGCTGAGTTTGGCAGCCTTGGTGTCCAGATACCCATAAGTGGCCGGTTCGAAGCGTGCGCGCTGGGCCTTTGCCCTCCTTTAAAGCGAGTCGTCAGCTCCTCTTCTACGGCACCTCGACGGCGATAAAATTCGGCGAGTCGGTAGCGGACACCGTCGCTTGAATCCTACTGTCTCCTAGATGCATTCATACCCTGTCATCCATGTTCCCTTGTATACAGAGCGGCTCGAAGCCGCGATCTGGCAGACGGTATCATGGCATCTATACCAAGGCGTAGACCTTTTTCGTAGTACATATAGGATCATAATATGTGGTTACAAGGCTCAATCTTCTCCATGCCATCAAGCATCTGGAATTGTCTCCACGAGACAACTCAACTCGATTAATACGGAGAAATGTCTGGCTCAACTTTGCCTATATTTCACTTCCCATTTGAGAATCTATACCGCGGTCGTAATAATATTTCGAATTATATTGATGTGCCGTGCGTATCGTGATGTTTTATTCTACCAGGTATTCTAGAAGTCGGTCAGATTTTAGCGGGCTGGCGGAAATATATATCTGTACTTCGTCCGCGCTATGAGTCTGCTCACCAATTACTAGCTGAGTATAGCTACAGAGTATCTTCTTTAAACAATAATACCTAATCACCCTCTATTTGATTACAATCTACAATATACCGCTATTATTACCCAGTTTCGGTCGCGCTCAGAAAAGAGGCGTTGGTAGGTTGTAGAAGTGAGGGACTAAACCGCGTAGTTTCCACGTTTCCATGGACGGATGATTGCTGAAATAGTGCCCTACGGAGGAGTAATTGGTTTGACGTCAAGGCTCAGGACCCTTGTCGGGCGAAAACTTGTTGTTGAGAGGCTCAAATTAAGGTAGGATCGCTAGCAGGGGTGATGTTTATCGGTGGAGCAGAGTGGGTGCGATCGCACGCGATTATGAGCCCTGGTCTGGGGTAGCCTGTAGGGTGGGGGCTACGTAGATATAGGACTAGGCCATCAACACTCAGAAATAAGAGTGGGCATTGGCTGGTCTCTTAAAGTAAGCATTCTTGAAAGATGCTACGGATCAAGGGCCGAGGCATACATATCCTGAGCACCGCCCTGTACTTGACTCACTCACCCATCTGTACTCACCATGACCTCGATGCCCATGATTGATAGGTCCATTACCTGTGATATCGTCTCCTGCGAGCGATGCGAACGTCGAGTCCGCGCAGGACATCTTCCTCCCCTATTCATGCGTGCGAAAATGCGGTAGGTCTCCCCCAGAAGTGTTTATCCTCTACCATCCGACTCCGAGCTAACATCCACAGCCTCTCTCGGATGAAGAATTCGAAGCAGCTGTCCACAGCGAAGTCCAAGCCATTCTCGCCAGAAACAACGAGCGGGCACTCTGCAAGCGCCCTTCAGAGTTAAACGGCGGTCGGAACTGCAGGGTCCAACATCCTCCGCCGTGGGGACGCAGGGCCCTTATGGGCGGTGCCAACAATCATGCGCGATTTCACTTCACCGATGCAGATAGCAATCTCGATGGGAACGAAAGTTGGCTCATCCGAGTGCCTCGAATGGACTGTGGCATTCCACAACCGCTCATCGACTATCTCGTTCGCGCGAATACGCCACGCTCAAATTTCCCGAGGTCACTAATGTGCCTGCACCGCGGGTACTCGGGTGCGGCATTGCCAGCGACGAGGATAATAAGGTTGGCATCAGGTATATCCTGATGGAAGAACTGCATGGTAGGGCTTGATACATGCAAGGGCCGCGTGGGAAGCTGTTTGTAGATGATGAGGATAAAGAGAAAGTGTGGAATGGACTGGCAGGTATCCTCATAGAGCTGCACCGCTATCCATTTTCCCAGGCTGGGTCTCTTCTCCCAGGCCTATCGCTTTCACGGCCAATGATTTCTGCTTCCGTGTTTTGAGTCCGATGGGGCCGCTTGCTACAGCTTTGGAGTATTGTGCTTTGTTCAGTGAAGCAGAATATGGCTCTCATTGCTGATGGGCAACTCTTTACGCGGTTTACCGTGAATGCTAACCTTGTTTTTGCATTCTGAGGTCTCAGATTCCGGACTTTGCGCAATCTAATCCAAGTTTAGCAGACACCCGAGAACGGTTCTATATCAAATATGTTGATAGCAAAGGGGATCATTTGTTAGTGGATAACGACCTGAATATTACTGGGCATCGTAAACATGCAGATGGCTCGAGTCGTTCCTGGCAGTGAGGCATTTGGGCCGTCATTGGTGACAGCAGAGATGAGCGACATAGGCAATGGCGGTTGGGCTTTGACAGTCCACGACCAAGCATTAGCCCACTGCATGAGGGTCAAGCAATCGATTATCAGGCGGATATAATGAATCAGACGAGAGATTGAGGAGTTTCTTCCTCGGCCTTGATGTTGATAAGCCCGCCTAACTTTGCTTTGATGCCAGGCAAACTCAAGACACAAAGCGGCTTTTGCCGCTCACCATATGGTCAATTCTGAGAAGACGAATAGGTTCTGAAGCTGGAAATGCCTCAAGAAACCGCTCCGACACTGCCGATGCAAATAATGGTCCCAGAAAAGGCCTTTTTCATCTCGCAGTCCAGTATGAGGGCGTTCCCCGACCCTAGTATACTGGGACAACAGCCAATCCACCAAAATGCCGCATTTCCTCAACTCAGTTATTGGACCCGGCCGTTACTGCTCCGGTGCGAGTCGAAGACATTTTCAGGCGCCGGCCTGGAATGGTAGCACTGCCTTCCGGGTAGCCAACTGTAGACGAAGAGGGGTTTTCGTCCTCCTAGAAACTAATCCAAAGACGGGGGTCGAGCTCGTTTCCTTGTGGCTAGTGGTGCCTGGCGGACCAATGTCGGGACCAGAGACGGCAGTCCATTCGTTGGGTTGGACGAGGTTGAACCAGACGGAGCGGAGTCAGCCGTGATAAAGGCACTAATGGGGACAATTCCGGATTATCAAAGCGTGAGAAAGCCACGATGGGTGAGGCTATCACCGGCAGCGGGTGGTTTCGGGAGGTACTCCGCCTCGCGATGGGATTGGCTGATGGTACCTCGGTGAGCGGCAGCATAAGGGCAACTTGCGGTCTGCGAGAAGAGATTCGTAGGGTAGAAGAGTCGAGATAAAGCCAGGCTATGGGACCATACAAAACGAAGGGCGGCGAACGGAAAGGAAGAAAAAAGAATTTGTCTTAGACTTGAGGTCGAATGCTCTATGGAGACCATTGTGAACGGCCGCGGACGGGCCCGTTACAGTGGCCTGAAGAGAGTCGAAAGTGTTTCGGGATTGGCTGCAATTGTGAGAGAAACAGACCCACAGAAGACCTCCGAATACACGCCAAAGAGCGTGCGTGCTGGAATGATTCGAGCAGCTGAAAGACTCTGAGGGGTTTCGCGCTTTTTGCAGGGGGCCATAGCGAGAGAAGAGGAACTGCAACTTTGGCTGCAAGATGCTAAGGATGGTCAGAATGCTGACAGGGAGTCCAAATGGCTGTGATATCAACAGCAGCCTCAGGCACCAATTATGTCACATGTGGAACCGCCTCGGCCGGCCGATGACGACACCGGCCTGAGTCTCGACTATAGCAAACATTTTATGACTTCAGTCTCGATGGTGTCTGTGAAAGGAGAACAAGGCAGCCTCAACCGGTGGGTCTGGCTCGTGAAGGATAGCCAGGCACGAGCGTCATTGATCTGGCGGTGCAGGTGGATTCGATGACTGTGAGTCGATGCTCTGCAGCCTACGGAGTATACAGATTTTAGAGTAGTAGTAGGCGATATCAGGGAGCGCTATATAGCGCTATAGCAGCCTCGAATCCGCAGCGGGCTCTTTGTTCCGGCTAGACGGTTGCAATTTCCGACACAACCAGGAGCTCGTCGGGCAGCACAGCATATCATGTTGCACAAACGGCGGGTGTGACTGACTGGGCATCAGTCCAGTTGCAGACTCAACCCGTTCGCAGTCAATATTGACGGCAGTGATAACGGTAGTCGCAGCAAGGGGGAATCCTGTTTTCATGGACCCCAGATCTACAGTCTATATTGGAGCTAATCAGAGGCCGTGTGAATGGCCGGTGCTCCGTCCTGATGCAATGAAAAACGACCGGCTCCACCCGGGAGTATGGCTATGACCACCCCAGTTCTTAGGTAGACCGTAAACTCAGGCTGCTCAAGCTGCATCGCTGTCATCATTGGTCTCAGTCGCACTGCTGTTTCGACTCACCGGTCCACTCTAAACGCTCCTTCTCTATTCTTCCATCGTCGGTTCCTTGTTTGGCTGCCTCCTGCTTCTTGTCTATATAACCCCTCCCCCGCCCAGCCTATTTGCCTCCTCATCTTCACATTCCTCCTCATAACACAACCAACCAATACCGCTTCAATCCTCCTCTCTCTACCACCTAACCTTCCTAAACTTACTTCAACACATCGACTCTCAACACCTGCACAACACAATCTCTCACAATGGGCAAGGCTATTCACTTTGGTGGCGGTAACATCGGCCGTGGCTTCGTTGGAGAGTTCCTCCACGAGGCCGGCTATGAAGTCGTCTTTGTCGACGTTGTCGACGACCTCATTGCTTCCATTCAGAAGACCCCCTCATACGAGATCACTGAGATCAGCGAAGACGGCGAGAAGAAGAAGACGATCACCAACTACCGCGCCCTCAGCTCCAAGACTCAAGAAGCCGACGTCGTCCAGGAGATTTCGACCGCTGACATCGTGACCTGTGCTGTTGGACCCCGAATTCTTCAGTTCATCGCTCCCGTCATTGCCAAGGGTCTCGACTCCCGCAGCGTATCACATCCTCTAACTGTCATTGCTTGCGAGAACGCTATCAATGCCACCGACACCCTCCGCGGCCACATCGAAAAGAAGGCCAAGCCCGAGTCCATTTCTGAGCGCGCCGTCTTCGCCAACTGCGCTATTGACCGTATCGTCCCTAACCAGCCTCCCAACAATGGCCTCAACGTCCGCATTGAGAAGTACTGGGAATGGGTTGTTGAGCGGACTCCCTTCGAGAAGAAGGGCGTTGCACCCCCCAACGTCTCTGCCATCCACTGGGTTGACAAGCTCGACCCCTACATTGAACGCAAGCTGTTCACTGTCAACACCGGACACGCCACGACCGCCTACTACGGCCACCTTGCTGGCAAGAAGACAATCGCAGATGCGCTCCAGGACACTCAGATCCGTGAGACTGTCCACAAAGTCCTCGACGAGACTGCCTCTTTGATCATCAACAAGCACGGTATTTCCGAGAAGGAACAGAAAGAATATGTCGACAAGATCGTCAGCCGTATCTCCAACCCCTACCTCGAGGACGGCGTTGAGCGTGTGGGTCGGGCTCCACTGCGCAAGCTCTCCCGCGAAGAGCGCTTTATCGGACCTGCCTCCCAGCTTGCTGAGCGCGGTCTGAAGTTTGATGCTCTGCTTGGGGCTATTGAGCAAGCGCTTCGCTTCCAAAACGTCGAGGGTGACGAAGAGAGCAAGGAGCTCGCCCAGATTCTCAAGGAGAAGTCCGCTGAGGAAGCCACCAGCCACTTGACCGAGCTCAAGGAGGACCACCCTCTGTACTCCCACGTGCTTGAACGTGTCAGGACCGTTCAGCAAGAGTCCAAGTAGGATCAACACCCCAGCAAAGTTGTCTCAGCTCCTCGTTGTCTCAACATGACCCTTTCTTATCTCGTTTCGGACACAAACTTACCTGCCATGAAGGGCGCCGACTCGATCACGGATATGAAGGTCCCCGGGCGAGTTTCTTCTCCAAACGACGTTGAATATGTCTGGCCGCAGGACGGAACTTGAATGTGCATGGGATACGGCGAATATGGTCTCGGCATGGGTTTTCATGCACTATGGAATTTCGGTTTAGCGTTATGATTTGTATGTAATCGCTTAGATGCAGAGCACTAAGCTAATGAATGATGGTCATGATATCAAGTCAACTTCCACTTCGTAAATTTCTGTCTATAACTTACTCTCCTTCCATTCTGGCTTCCTTTTTTCCACAAAAGCCCTCAGACCCTCCTTGATATTCTCGCCAGCATTCAGTTTTTTCTCCCAGTTCTCAACGAGCAACCGGGTCCCTTCCTCAGCACCAATCCCATCCCATCCAATCTTCACCCCTTCTCTACTCACAATCACCGCATCAGGACTGTTCGCCGAAATCTGCGCCGCAACCTCAACTGCCCTCTCAAGCACCTTTTCAGCAGCAACAACTTCATTCACAAATCCCCACTTCTCCGCTTCCTTCGCCTCCACCCTCCGCCCCGTAAGCACCATCTCCATTGCCCGCTGTCTGCCCACCGTCCTCACAATCCGCGGCAGCGCGCCGGCCCAAGCAACAACCCCACGCTGCACCTCCGGAAACCCAAAGAACGCTTTTTCAGATGCAATCACTATATCCGTATTCGTGACCATCTCACAGCCCCCGCCTAGACATAGTCCATTCACGGCAGCGATAATAGGCTTCTTCCCGCTCCGCCGCGAGAGGCCCCCGAAGCCGCTGGGGGGCATCGGGTTCCGGGGTTTCGAGGACTGCGTGCTAGCGTTCCATTCTACCGAGTATACATGTTAGCGTAGCCTTTTCGTATCGAATCCAAATATCCGAGATCAAGTAGATGAGGACGGATGGTGTGGGATGGTGTGTAATGTACCCTTCAAATCAGCCCCCGCACAGAACGCCCTCCCCTCGCCGGTGATAACCCCAACGCGGAGAGAAGGCTCCTCGTCCATCCATTCCCAGATACCATGGAGCTCGGCGTGACCGGTTGAGTTGATGCAATTGAGGTCCTTTGGGCGCGAGAGCGTGACGAGGATGATTGTTGGTGTGGGGAAGGAGAGGGTGCTGTATTTGGGGGTCGGCGGGGGCGTTTGGAATGCTGGGGGCATGTTGTGGGCTTTCAATAATTTGACGGATCTGATAGGTTTTGCTTTGGTGTATTGCTTAAGAAGGATAGAGTAGGATCACTGTACTCTAGATGTGGTGTGCATGTAGGTAGTTCTTATGCGGAGGGGAGCTGGAGTTGCCGAGGTTCTTTGGGGATCATTGTTGCGGAGAACAGTCCGAGGATCCATTTTTACGGAATACTTGGGTTCGGCTGGCCTTGATTCTTTGTTGATTATCAAGGCTATACTGATGTATTTGATCGATATATTGGGAGGCTACATAACCTAGCCTCTATGTATACTCAAGATTCGTAACCATTCGTGTCTCAACGCCTGCAACTCCCCACTCCTTCATCTCCCCGGCGCTGTATATACAATGTACTATAGAACCAGATAGAACTACTTTAAACATTAAACAAAAGCCGCATGAAGCACAGAAGACATCACCCCTTGTTGATCCACCCGCTGTGCACCATGAAATCGAATATCCGACTTGATTTGTTGCCGTCGATCTACCCCAGTAAGCGGTTAGTGATGCACAGTCTTTATTTTAAAGAGATCAAACATACCTTGCAAAGAGCCCGCGCATCCTTCTTCTTTAAGCTTCCTCCAGCCTTCATTGATTCCTTCAATAGTGTCTCCTTGATCACTAGGTACGGCTTCGGCTGGACATGAAGGACATCGCAGAGCTCTACCTCCTCTTTTGTAAGCAGGTGGAGATCTGGCGCGCCTTCGTTTTCGAGCTTCCATGGAATGACTCCGTTCAGCGGTTGGACGACAAACTTGGTTTTCGCAGGTTGAGGCGTAGCCGCTCCGTCGCCGTTCGCGGCAAACATGCGGTCGAAATCATTCATGGGGACGTTGGGCTCCGACACCTTGGAAGGTGTGCCAGTAGCCTTCTGCAGTCGTAATGGAAGCTCTGGTGTCGTTAGCTGATTGGCTGAAGTCGGCTGTTCGGGTTGTTGATTTTGCTTGGGCCGTGTGCTGGCGAAGCGGTCAAAGGACCCTTGCGGCATGAGCCGCTGAGCTCGTTGTTGCTTTTCTTGCTCGTATTTCTCGCCTCCTTTGAGATCGCCGATTCCCATTTGCCGCCATTCTTGAAGTTGTGATATGGCCAGCCGAAGGTTGTGCTCGTATTCTAGGCCCTTGTTGAATTCTTCAAAGTCGTCATGATTCATCATCCGTGCAAATGGCTTTGCCTTGTTCAGTAGATCTCGTTCCTCTTTCGTGCGCTTCTTCTCCAGTGCTGTATTCTTACGGTACTCGAGGAGGTTATGCTCGAATAATATCTTCTTGCGCTCAGTTCGCGCCGTGAGGCGCGTGTTATATATGTCCACAACGGTCATCTTCAGTTCCATCTCGGCGTCGGTCTCGCCATTAGGCGTCTCACCCGCACCGGGCTCGAACGTCATATGCTGTACGGCTTCTTCGGCATCGTTCATGAATTCCGACTCGAACTCCAGTCGCCCCGGCATGTAACCCTGGACTTCGTGGCAAGCGGGAACACTAGCCGTAGGCTTCTGCTTGGGCGTAGTAGGAGGGGCAGCCTTAGCCGCATCTTTGCGCTCCTCGATGCGCCGTTTCTTCCGAGACTGGAATTCTTCCTTGGAGATCGAATCTTGGAGGCGCGTGTCATCCGGATCGGCACGCTCTGGCAGAGGAAAGTGGTGGCTGTCAATGTACGTGTTCAAATAGTGATCGCGCACTTCCTCTTTTGTCCGATAGCCACCTATATGGTCCGCAATGTCAGCCCATGACCCTAGCCCATAGATCTCGGCGCCTTCCAGCAACAGTAACTCCTCGTCGGCACCCCAATCCTCTTGGAAGATGGGCACGGAATTCTGTTCTATAACTTGGAACGGATGCGTAGAAGGATCATGATTCTTTGTTTTCTCTCCGGCGGCGAAGCATGGCACACAAAGATCATATTCTGGACAGGACGGGTGGGCGCATGATATGCGAACCTAACGCACGACGGGGTCAACAATAAAGACTGGCCAAAAGGGATGGAACAAAGGTGGAGACGAAACAAAGGTTGGTTTGTGCCATACAGATCAGGTGTCTTACAGTTGAGGTGACATCCACAGAGCAGATGTCGCAGTGATATTTGGTGCCGGCTTCTGTACCGCGTGTAGCGGTCTTCTTTCTTATTACACCCATCGCTCCCGGGGGCCTTTCATCCTCCGCGATACCCGGACCCGTTTCGACGAGATGAACGCGCCCTCCAGTAAGGATAGAGGGCGGTTTAGGCGAGCTCGAGGCAATATTGTAGTCAACGACCGCAGGTGTTGTCGAGATAAAGGGATGCTTGATGTCTCCGCAGCTGACTAAGTGGATATGCAGCAGGCCAGCGATTTGACACCGGTTCGTAGGGCTGGGGCGGATCGCCGAAATAGAATTCCGGATCTCGGTCTTGGTGACTTGGATTGTTGTGGTGCTGGTGGCTTTGGATAGCAATGTTGATAAACTGATTATTTGTCCTGTCTCCCAACCAGTGTTCAGCCCTGAATCCTGGCGGGAGACGTCTCATAGGCGGTGGCTGTGCTCCAGTTCACATTTCTTGGCAAGTCAAGTACAGCCCCTGTGGCGTTAGATGCCTAGGGAACAAGGCCAGTATCGCCTCCAGGCTCAGGCATCCCATGGGAGACCCAATCAGTGGCGTCCCTCACCCGCTTTCCCCCCTCTTTGCTCGCTCCCATCGGGAAAGCCGTCGATTTCCCCTCTTCAGCCTCCATCACAATTGTTCTCAACTCTCCCTCTTGAATTGATCAGTCCCTGTGTTTCGTTCCTTCAGTTCTCTTGCCCTCCCCCCCAGGTCTAGATATGCCACTCTAGACTTCATACATCTCCGAGTCATCCTCCCTGTCCACTAATCGGACTCGTCTTTCTCTATCCTCGTTGTTGGGCCTCAATTGCTCGTACCAGTTCCTGATCGTCCCTGTCGTTGCTCCTGCTGACTGCTGTGGCTGTGGCGGTCGTGCATCTCCTCATTTCTCCTTTGATTGTCAGCGCTGAAGAGGTCTCTGCTTTTGATCTTTATCTTTCTCTTCTTTCTCTTTTCCAGCTGCCTATCTCCGCTCTCTTCTCGCTGTCCTCCTCACCCCGAGGTCTGTGATTGAGTTTCCGGGTCGCCTTGAATTTGTCTCTCCAGGATCAAACCCCTCCTCCCTTGATAAACCAGACCGCCGCCTTCACAATGTCCTGGAAAATCACCAAAAGTATGTTTAGTTGGTCTCCCATATCTCCCCTCGCTCCCTCCCCCCTTCCAGAACTCGAAACTAACCCAGTTGCTTTTTATCAGAACTCAAGGAGACGCACCTTGCTCCTTTAACACAAACGTTTACACGATCCTCCTCCACATCTACTATCAAAGGTGAATCCGGAGAAGAAACACCGGTCGCCGCACAGACTCCGACCATTTCCTCAAGTGCATCCAACGGAATCGGTATGTCCCGTGTCCCCATCCTAAATCCGGGGTATCTAACGTTCTACAAAGCTGCTTCGGAATCGCTCGTCTCCCCTCCTGTGGCCCCCGTCAAGCCTGGAATCCTGATCGTCACCCTTCATGAAGGTCGCAGCTTCGCTCTTCCGCAGCATTATCAGCAGGTCTTCAGTTCACACGTTCAGAATGGCTATGCGATGCGCCCTAGCTCTTCGTCCTCTCACTCTACGCAGTCTCAGTCGAGCTCATTTGTGCAAAGCAACCGTCCCCAATCAACGAGCTCGGGCATCAACGCGGCCCCGACTATTCACGGTCGGTACTCAACTAAGTACCTTCCTTACGCCCTTTTAGACTTCGATAAGAATCAAGTTTTCGTCGATGCAGTTTCGGGATCTCCAGAAAACCCCCTTTGGGCAGGTGACAACACAGCGTTCAAGTTTGACGTGTCTCGTAAGACCGATCTGAACGTCCAACTATACCTTCGCAACCCCGCCGCTCGGCAAGGTGTCGGCCGGAATGATGATATCTTCTTGGGTGCCGTCAAAGTCCATCCTCGATTTGAAGAGGAAACTCACCCCTACGTTGACGACCCAAAGTTGAGCAAGAAGGACAACCAGAAGGCTGCCGCGGCCCACGCCGAACAGGAACGCGCCCTAGGACAAGTAGGTGCCGAATGGCTTGACCTTCAGTTCGGTTCCGGATCCCTCAAAATCAGCGTATCTTTCGTTGAGAGCAAGCACCGCAGCCTGAAACTAGAGGATTTCAACTTGCTCAAGGTCGTCGGCAAGGGCAGCTTTGGAAAGGTCATGCAGGTTATGTACGTGCTCACCAAGTCTACCTTAGTCGCCAAGTCCACATCCACTAACCCATGCACAGGAAGAAGGACACGGGCCGTATCTATGCTCTCAAGACCATTCGTAAAGCACACATCATCTCGCGGTCGGAAGTCACGCATACGCTCGCCGAAAGATCCGTACTCGCTCAGATCAACAATCCTTTCATCGTACCTCTTAAGTTCTCCTTCCAGTCCCCGGAGAAGCTGTACTTCGTCCTGGCTTTCGTGAATGGTGGAGAGCTGTTCCACCACCTTCAGCGGGAACAGCGATTCGATGTCAACCGAGCCCGTTTCTACACCGCCGAGTTGCTTTGTGCCCTTGAGTGTCTGCATGGTTTCAAGGTTATCTACCGCGACCTGAAACCCGAGAACATTCTCCTTGACTACACCGGACATATTGCTCTGTGCGACTTTGGTTTGTGCAAATTGGACATGAAAGACGAAGATCGAACAAACAGTATGGCACACATCTACTTTCTACCTTCCTGGTAACTAACGTGCTACAGCGTTCTGCGGAACTCCAGAGTATCTAGCCCCCGAGCTTCTCCTTGGTCAAGGGTATACCAAGACCGTCGACTGGTGGACTCTTGGTGTGCTTCTCTATGAGATGCTGACTGGTCTTCCGCCTTTCTATGACGAGAACACAAATGATATGTACCGAAAGATCCTACAGGAGCCTTTGACTTTCCCAAGCAGCGACATCGTACCCCCGGCTGCGCGGGATCTTCTTACTCGACTCCTTGACCGTGATCCTCATCGCCGACTTGGTGCCAATGGTGCCGCGGAGATCAAGTCTCACCACTTCTTCGCCAACATTGACTGGCGTAAGCTGCTCCAGAGGAAGTATGAGCCAAGCTTCCGACCAAATGTGGTATGTAGCCAGATACAGCTCGGCAAGACAAAATACATAATTGCTAATGAATGTATAGTCGGATGCCCGCGACACCAAGAACTTCGACGTCGAGTTCACCTCCGAAGCTCCGAAAGACTCATATGTAGACGGACCCATGCTGTCTTCGACTCAGCAACAGCAGTTTGAGGGATGGTCTTACAACCGCCCCGTTGCGGGTCTCGGCGACGCTGGTGGCAGCGTCAAGGATCCATCATTCGCCAGTATCCCTGAGGATTCCCGATTTTAGATGTCAAGTGACGGACTTGCTTAGCCAACCGCCCATAACAGGCTCGCAGAAGAGCCTTTCAATCTACCCTTTGCATATCCTGCCACTTTTTTTCGTCTTGTTCTCTCTCGCGTCCGGTTCTCGCTTATTTCCGGATACCTTTTCTCATTGGATTAGTGCGTGGCAGTGATCTCAGTTCGAGCGAGTTGTGTCTTTTCTTCATTTGTTTATCCTTGCATCGAAGTTACATCCAGGCAGGATCCTACGCATTCACTTCTCCCATACCTTCTGCACATGTGTCTATCCTTGAGCTCTGCGTCAGTTCCTGGTTTCAGTCTCGTAACGTTGCAAGGGCGGCACGTGTCGTCTTACATATCGATCTTTGTCGTCTCATTCCTTGTTGTCTCGGCTGCTCGACCAAACTAGTCGTGCCTTCTTTCCTTCGATCTGCTGGTCTGATCCATCAAACCCGGTCTCCTAACCGAACCACACTCGCTTCGAAAAAGGCTTCCACTTGGGCTGCTTGCAGACGGAGTCGATTCACCACCTTTCAACGGATGGGATGGTCCATATTCATCCAGAGCATGGTCTCTTTGTTCCTACCCCGTTTCCTGCGGTCTTGTTTCCTTTTCATCCTTCGTTGCCTTGTTTTTTGCCTTTTCGATTTCCCCAGGCGGGATTTCAAGCGCACTAGGAGGGCTCAAGCAATTTGCGGAAAGTATGGGTGTTTCCTTAAATGGCCGGTTCATAGACCAACAATGAGTTGTTTATATCATTCAAGTCAGCTTCGCATCTCGTAGGTTCCGGTTCCAAAGAACACAAGCGTGGTCGTTCAAGGCTGGACGCGCGTGATGACTGAGAGATACCCTTGCCTTTTGAAGGCCGAGATACTAAGTACACGAAATATCCGGCTCTAGCTACCGGGTAATTGATTTATCCAAATCACCAAAGGCATATTCGAGTGTACGGAGTAACCAGTCCATCGACCACTAAGCTTAGCCTTGGCTCCAGCGCCAATCAAGAGCAACCGCTCCGGATAACGCTATACGTCGCTGGTCATCAGCCTCGCCGTGCACTGCCCGGGCTCTCGGCGATGGGGCTGAAATGAACACGACCCCGTGGATCAAATGACCAGCATGTTGCTTTCGACATCGACAGGCTACAGCATAAATCCCTTGAGTCAAGGCACTCAACAAACGAACAACTGAGAAGAATAATGTTCCCACGCGCTCGAAACCATGCGCTCGCACGACGATTACACAGTGGGATGGGTGTGTGCCCTCCCGCTCGAAATGACAGCCGCGATAACAATGCTGGATGAGACACACCCACAGCTGCCATATCCCGAGACAGACCATAACGCATACGCGCTGGGGTCAATCGCAGGCCATGGCGTTGTGATCGCTTGCCTGCCGTCCGGCATCTACGGGACTGTTTCGGCGGCTACGGTGGTAGCTCAGATGGTTTCTACATTCCCGCAGATCAAGTTCGGAATGATGGTTGGGATTGGCGGTGGTGTACCGAGTGAGAGCAACGATATCCGCCTGGGCGATGTGGTGGTAAGCAGGCCGACGGGGGTGTACAGTGGCGTTGTACAGTATGATCTTGGGAAGGCGTTGCAGGGTGGTGGGTTTCAGCAGACGGGGAGCTTGAATCATCCGCCGCAGCTGCTCCTGACACATATGTCTCTGTTGCAGGCGACCATGGTTGATTCTGAAGACGAACGCATTTATTCTCTGGTTCAGACTGTGTTGAACCGGCATCCGCAGCTGAACGAGGATTTTGGGTGTCCTGGCCCTGATAAGGATATTTTGTTCAAGTCAGAGTACCCTCATCGTTCTGATGTGGGCTCAGACGGTGCGTGTATGCACTGCGATCCCAGGCATGCGGTGCTGCGCAACGCTCGCATTTCCATGGAACCCCACGTCCACTACGGTTTGATTGCTTCGGGAGACAAAGTGATAAAGGACTCCGAGACAAGAGACCGTCTGGCTCAGGAACTCGGTGTTATATGTTTCGAGATGGAGGCAGCCGGCCTTATGAACCAGATTCCGTGTTTGGTGGTTCGTGGTATCTGTGACTATTCCGACTCGCACAAGAATAAGAATTGGCAGGGATATGCTGCACTGACAGCGGCCGCGTATTCCAAGGTGCTGCTGTCGACGCTAAAGCCCAGGACTGTGAACCATATCAGGAGTTTGAGTAAGCCAAATCATGATTCGTCATCAAAATAAACTTGCTAATGAAGTGAGTAGATAAAGGAGAAATCACCGCAGAGAAGAAAGCATGTTTGGCAAGCCTATTTCTTTCAGACCCCGAGGAAGACAAGAACGCATTGAAGCGTCGAAGGGGAGATCGTGCGCCGGACACCTGTAGATGGATTCTTGACACCAACGCGCTGCAAAAATGGCTCGGTTTTGATAATGGCGTCCCTAGAAGCAGCCTAGGATTCATTAAGGGCCATGCGGACGTCAGATCGAATATCTTCTGGCTATATGGTAATCCTGGAACAGGAAAATCCACAATTGTTGTCACAATGGCCGAGGAATTGCCAAAGAAGCCCTACTTCGACAATGCAAAGACTCTGGCATATTTCTTCTGTGACTCGAGTTCGGCGAACCGACGCACGGCTGTTTCAATCCTTAGAGGTCTGTTGTATCAGCTCGTCAAGGAAAGGCCTGAGCTGATTGAACTCCTATATTCCAAATATATGGAGAGGAAAGACGCTCTTTTCACTTCGTTCGATGCGTTGTGGTCGGTACTTATGAGCATAGGGACAGATGCGGCCAGTGGAGATAAATACTGCATCATTGACGCCATCGACGAGTGCGAGCCAGAGTCCCAGGAAATGCTGTTGGCGCAAATAAACCAAACATTCAGGAATCCTGCCTCAGAAAACCATCTCGGTCTTCATATTCTTCTCACCAGTCGACCGTATCCGGAGATCGGACGCTATTTGAGCCACTTCAATCATCAAAACTTATCGCAGTATCCGCAAGTTGCCACAGACCTCAACCTTTTGATCCGGTCGAAGGTTGCCGAGTTGAGTGAGAGGAACGGATACTCAAAAAAGGTCGCGGCAGAGGTATCTGAAACTCTCGAAGACAAGGCGGAAGGAACCTTTCTCTGGGTTGGAATAGCATGCACCGAGTTGGCATCCGTCCGATCCAGAGATGCCGTCAAGACTCTGCGAAAGATGCCCCGAGGATTGGACTCTCTTTACCGCAACCTCTTGGATACGGCACTAACGCATAGTGGTGAGGACAACCACATGCTCCTGCAGATGATGAGCGTCGTGGCCATTGCTCAGCAGCCCCTAAGTGTAGCTGAGTTGTCGGTAGCTTGCAACCTCTATCCAAACGAGGATGAAGAGAGCCGTCTGATTTTTACATGCGAGGATATCGAGTTGTGCCGCTTGATGGTGGTCGTACAGAGTGGTGTCGTTCGTCTACTACACAAGTCCGTAAAGGATTTCTTGCTTCGCAAGGGAGAAGATAATCAGCATCTTGTAGACGACGCGAAGGCACATGCGGCACTCGCTTATCGTTGTCTAGATATCTGGATGAAGAATTACGAGGCTTTGTCCATGAATGAACCATGGAAGCCGCTTGTCGACATTGAGTTCCTCCTGTATGCCGGCAAATACTGGGGCGTTCACGCCCATTATGCTTCTTCAGAATTCCACGTCCTGCGACAACACGAGAAGTTTTTTCGAGCAAAGTCAAGTGAAAGAGACATATGGGTCAGGGAACTAGAGTATCCTTTGAATTTGCCCAACGATCCCGAGGGTTTTTCTGTTTTGCATGTCGCAGCCCTCTTCGGTATCAACGCATTGGTCGACTTTGCATTCGAGGAGATGCGACATGAGCGTGTACACGGAAGAGAACTCAAGTATCAGCCACGATATGAAGATTCTAGATTTGCCGACAGTCGTGACAGAACGCCTTTACAGGTAGCCGCGGAAACCGGGCATATTGAGGTGATGAGTCTACTCCTAGACAGGAAGGCTGAACATGTAGAAATAGCTGCTGAGGTAGCTGAAGCAGCGGCAACGAATGAGGATTGTGGAGAACAGATGGTGGCTCTTCTTCTCGATCATAAAGTCCAGATAGATGAGTCGGTATTCATCGCTGCTGCTAGCAATCGTTCTCGTGGCGGAGCAATAATGTCGATGTTGCTAGATCAGGCATGGGGCATGCCAGTTACACGAGAAATGGGAATTTGGGCCGCGCCAGAGACGATATACGCCCGACTCCGAAAGCTGTTGACACTGGCACCTCACCTCAGCGCGCCCCAAATTTCCGAGGAGGTGATCAGGGCTGCAGTGAAGAACCGCGAGAGCGGAACGGCCATCATGACAGATTTACTGAACAGGTTAGGTCCTGGGATGCGACTGAGTGATGGCATTGTCGAAGATATGTGCGCAAATCTTGAGCCGAGCGTCGTCCAGCTCTTCTTAAACCAGAACGCAGAACGAATTCCCCTAACAAAAGACTTAATACTCGCCGCTCTGCGCAACAGTACCGAAGCTGACAAAGTGTTAAGCATCCTCTTTGATATGTGCTATGCGCAGGGAATGTCAAGCCAGGACATTATGGTCGATATATGTGGCCGTGTAAGCCCTCGTGTCATCAATCAGTTCTTTGACGGACAGAGGGCCCAATTGGTTCTAACAGGGGCAAGCGTGATGACGGCATCTTTCAATAAACAAGGCGAAGAAGTGATGAGTGTTATGCTTGACCGATGCCAAATTCGAGACTTGGATGATGTTGTCCTTGCGACGTGCACACGCTTCGGTCCAAATGTTGTTCGGAAATTGCTAGACAAGTTCAATCCTGTTCGATTGTCGACGAAGATCATTAGGGCAATAGCAGGGAAGGAGAATAATGCCAAATCTGTGATGATGACAATACTGCTCCTTCCTCAATTATCGAGACCAGGAGAACAGGAGATATCGCTGATCTGCCAAACTTTCGACACCGATGTCGTGCATGTTCTATTTGACCACCAGAAAAATATCCATGCCACATACGACCTGGTTGCAAGCATCCACATGAACGGAGAGAGGAAGGAGATAATGACGGCATTGCTTGAGCAATTCGGCGGGTCGTCCATGACGCTGGGTCTGGTCAACATGATCTGCAAACTATTTGATTCTAAGATTGTTGAGCTCTTGTTGCGGAAGCAGAACGGTTTGAAGGTGACTGCCGATTTAATAAATGCTATCTCTCTCAATAAGCAATATGGAAAAGACGTGATGAGCGCAATCATCCACCAAGCTGGTCTCACGCCTATCAAGCCGGAGTTGGTCGCCATGATTTGTCGTCTTTTCGATGCTGATGTCGTTGACCAGCTTCCGGAGATTGCATTTTCCAAGTCACTGGTTTATGCTGCAGCCCAGAACTTCTTGTACAGCAAAGAGGTCATGAGGGTGCTTCTCCGCAAGTACGATCACAATATTCAATTGGACCACGAAACGATTGCTGCAATATTCGACATCTTTGCGGGTGATTTGGAGATGATTGCGCTACTTCACAGCCACATCAGTATTTCGTCACGTATATTTACCGAGGATGACCTTGTAAAGATGTTTGAGGCTGTGTCGCCGGATACCGACATTGCCTATACGCACTCTAACGCGGTAACAATTGCCATGATGCTCGACAAGTATGGAAATCCCCAGCCAGCCGAAGAAGCCATCCAACTCGCGGCAAGCAACGAGGTCGATGCCAGGAATGTGATGTTGTTACTTCTGCATAGTTTTCAAGGCCATGTCCAGCTATCCGAGGCCATGTTTGTAGCAGCTGCGGCAAACGAATATCAGGGCAGTGACGTGATGGAAGTGCTCTTAGACTGGGAGGGAAACGGTCTTCTCGTATCTGAAAGAGTCCTCAAGACAGCTGCAATGAATCATCGCAAAGGGAGGGATTTGATGCATTTGCTTCTTTGTCGTTGCCGGCAGAGATTTCTCAACGTCGAAGTGGTCAAGACAGCCCTCGCAAACCATCAGAGTGGCAGGGAGATTATCAAGCTGCTTTTAGAACACTGCGCAGGCACCACACTTCAAATAACTCCGGACTTAGCCAGGGTAGCTGCAGCGGCAAACGGGAAGGATGTGTTCACCATGCTGCTCAGTTCTGAGCAAATCCTGGTACGGGTACAACAAGAAGCAGTAGTCACGGTCTGCCAGTTGTTCGACCTGGAACTTGTTTCCTTGCTTCTCTCCACCCACGGCAGTCAGGTGGTGATTACCGACGACGTTGTTTCAGCAGCCGCAACAAACTGTCTGCATGCTAAAGACGTCTTGGGTCTGCTCCTGAGCAAAAGGCAAATGACAGTGCCGACGTTTGAAAGAGCTCTCGAGGCAGCGGCATATGCAGATGAAAAGGAGGCAATGGCCTTTCTTCTCCAGCATCAAGACCGAAAGGAAGGCGCAATCTCAGAGGATATTGTATGTGCGGCAGCAGGAAACAGATGGGGAACGTCCGAGACCTTATCCCTCCTCCTGGACCGATATGCCTTCGACTTCCCAATTACTGAGAGGGTACTCATCGCGGCTGCCCGAAATGGAAGGGGTGACACGCTTTCCCTCTTACTTGGTCAAGGAGATGAAATCCTCGTCACAGACGCAGTTTGGCATGCAGCCTCAGCCAATGAATATCACAGTAAGCGTGTCCTAGATCTGTTACAACGATATCCCTTTGGACGACATGCTTCCTTGAAGCAAACTTGATCCGACATCTAGTGCGTCATAAGTAATGTTTAATGGATTGCTCATAAGGGCGCATCGAAAGCCCTGGTGGTTGATCCACGTCTTTGAAGAGGCGCGGCGTTGAGAATTATAAAAGATGAGATGGACTGTGCAACAGAAGCTTTCATGTTCATTAAGGACAGCCATCAACCGTCCGTGATCAACCACATGGCTGTGGACCAGGAGTGAGGTGGAAAACAAGCAGGAGACGACCCTAGAGCTAGAATGTCAGAAGAGTTGCCACGGGCATCGGGTAAGCAGGGTAAGCAGGCACGTTTCAAGTAGCACACAAGGACTCTAATTTAAGACACATGGATATAAGAGTAAGGGGAAGAAGCTAAACAACCAGATATCCGATACAGAAAACACGCGCTCCCCGAAGCGAATTTTATAGCTGAGTATTAACAATTCAAAATGCCACGTGGTAAATACCTCGTCTCCTTGAAGCTGCCTGCAATCCGACTGGCACTACAGAACCATGTAAAAAAATCATGCCCACATTAAGTCTTACCCGGGTAACGTATTCAAGTTCATGCCTCCGCCTCTACCTCCTGGGAACCGTTCGTCTCAGGCTCGGGCTCGGGCTCAGAATCCTCTCCATCAACATCGATCAGGGAACCTGACGAGGCTGGCTCAGCAACAACACCCTCCTTCTCGAGACGGAGATATTCATCCCACTCCGGGAACAGATCATCGTCCGCTGGCACATCCGTTACACCGGGCGGAACACCAATGAGCCGAGAGATCTTGGCCTTTCCGTTTTGTTCCAAGGATTCCTTCCACTTAACCACAAGCTCGGGTGCTCGAGAGGGCTTGTAAGTTTGAGCAAAAAGGACGGATTCCGCAAGGCGGTTGGTTTGAACAAGGAGATCAATACACCCATCAACATCTCCGAGGGACCAGAATGTAGAGAACGCAACATTGTGAAGGCCGGCACCCGATGCCTGCGTTGCAAGCGCTCGGAGGCCTTCCTTGTTGCCGCTAGCAGTATGCAAGAGCAGGAGGGAGCCGACATCTTTGGCGTTGATGAAGCATTCTTGTGCCAAGGACAGATTCCATCCTGACAAGGCAGCATCACCAACAATCTTCCACTTGTGCTCGACATTTGCTTCGCGGGCAATTTCAAGGGCAATGTCGAGATTATTGAGAGCAAGGGCGAGCTCGAAACGATGCTCCTGATCAGTTGCAACTTCCAAAGCCATCTCCTTATAGCCCTGACCTTCGAGGAACCGCGCCACTTTGTTCATCTGATCCTGCGGAATATCCTGGAGCAGCTCTGCCGCAAGATCCATGTCCCCACGCAGCACGACAGTCTGATATTCTACCATGCTGAGAGACAAAGCAAATGATACCGCGTTGACATCCTTGTCGGCAACGTAAACACGACCATCACGGGGCAGGTATCCCAGAACGTACATCGGCTGATCAAAGTGTGAAACCGTGTATGTTTGATCGCCGACAAGGTAGTTTAGACGGTTTGTAGAATTCGTATAGATGAAGCAGTCCCCAACCCATTGGCCTGTCCTGACAGACTCATTGACATCGGTGACAACTTCGAACGCCGACTCAACGCCGTCCTCATCAGCCTCACCCGCATTCAGCCCATTGACATAGTTTTCTCGGGAGAATCGTAGAACGTAGAATGCGTCATCACAAGCAAGGGTGACCAACTCCCCAGACTCCGACCAATAGACCTAATCAGAAAAATTAGCTGGAAAGATATGTGTAGAGCGACTCCAAAATCCACTTACGTTCCGCGGCTCAACCTCGATACGTCGGACTAAGTTTCCAGATTCCCAATCAAACATGCCAATCCCTCCCTGTCCTCGAACACCGAGCAGAACACCCCCGGTGAGACCTTCGGCCTGGAAGCCAACATCGAGGCCGCCGCTCACTTCCTTGAAGTTCTTGAAGATTTTGACACTAGTACCCGACTCCCGAATGGCGTAGTCGTTACTGTTGTCTTTTGAGCCCCAAGCGAAGTCTAGAGCTTGCCCGAAAGCCTTGTTTCTCCAAGCAAGGGCGGTGTAGATAATGTATTCGCCATCTCCACAGACGGAAACAAAGCGCCCATTGGGCGAATGTGACAGAGTTTGAGGATACACTTCACATGAGCCGAGATCCTTGGTTGGAAGGGAAATCGGCGCTCCATCCTTGACACTAGCATCACCACCCTTGATGACGGTGGAAACGACCTCGTTATGCCGCGCCCACACGATCTTTCCTGAACCATCCATGGAGACCGCTGGTTCTTCTCTACCCATCTTCACTACCACAGCACCATCATCAAAACCGAGTGCAACACCTTGCCTGCCCCGTTGATATGAAACACACCAGGCTCTTTCGAGGCCGTAACTCAGGGATTGCTCCAGTCTGTATGTGTTGGCGTGCCATATCTTGATCGTTCCATCCTCAGATCCAGAGATGATAACCGGTAATTCGGGGTGGTAGCAGGCGAAAGAGACATTACTCGTGTGTCCTTCCAAAGTCGCAATGAGAGCCTTTGTGGTGTAATCCCAAACCTTCACAGTCTTATCATCGGAAGTTGTGAGAAGATAGGGCTTGTCAGCCTGCGGATAATAGTCGACATGGTTGACGCCTTTCGTTTCGTGGGCCTCGAGTGTGAAATTGGCGTGCGGGGAGCCTAAACTCCAAATCTTGACAGTCCGGTCCAGACATGCCGACGCAAATGTGTTCGTATCCTTAGGGTTAATTGAGAGTCCCATAACATAATGACTGTGACCCTCGTACACCTGCACGCACTTCCATCCCTTCTCCCAGTCCCATAACTTAATGGTCATGTCATCGGAAGCTGTAAGCACGAACGGCTGCGTTGGGTGAACTGCGATGGAGCGGATGTAATCTGGATGCGCCTCAAATGAAGCAATCTTCTCGGAGGTATTGTAATTGTAGATGCGAAGCTGGAAGTCGTCTGAACCACAGACAATCCAATTCTTGCGAGCGATGAATCGCCCAGCTCGGACGGGAACATCGGTGAGTTCGAAGGTTTTAATGATTGACTAGAGAATTCATTGATCAGTTTTTGAACCAGGGGGTTGACCTGAAGTAGCAGACTCACCTGAGTTTCATAAGACCAGATGTATACGTGACCTACAGACGGATTAGTATATACAACAACCACTTATTATGCTGCCAACGACCACGCACCGCTGTATAATGTTGTCAGGATCTATACTCTCATTAGCTAGTGCAAAACCATTAATTATCTAGTAAGAACTTACCCATGGCTCTGTCGGGTGGAAGTCAATACCCTTTACTCGCTCCGAGCGAGCAAAGAGTTGTCTCTGTATTCAGTTCCCCTGGTCAGCAAGATCTCCCCATTACAGGCAATATGCGCGGAATATGGGCTGTCCATTATTTCGTCCATTCAAGCACGATATCCGAGTCATATGCCGTACCTTTATATCCAACCTCATGTTGTGTGGGGAGAAAGGGGAATCGCGACTATGTGCGGCGTCGGAGGTGATCAATCAGGGAGGGGAACCAGGCCACGAGCCGTTTTATCAGCCCAGCCCGGAATTGCAGAGGACTTCCGGTGGAAGTAGAGTTCAATGGCAAGGTATAAGCACAAAAGAAAGCAGCCAAAAGCAATGGCCTTGTAGAACGTGAACGGGAGTCCAGCAATGTGTCCACAAGGAGACGGCAATAATCCCGCATCCGCAGTGGACTAGCGATGCTCCCCTCACCGCCTACGGTTCTGGTCTTCTATAATTCCAGCACTTATGTGTATAGCAAACAGCAGCCATGACTATGAAGACTCGGATTTATCATGTTGACCCAATGGCCCTGGCTGCGGTAATACTCATATGTAAGGCGCAAAGTCAATTGCACGACCCGGGCTCCCTGGCACCCGAGCACCTATGGGAAAGTATAGACTGAGCAACCCGTGGGCCGGACAAGAGCCAACACAAATTTAGAATAAAATAAGGAATCTAAGTGACCATACAAGATATAATTGTCACATGCGAGTCCAACCGAAGGACAACGTCGGCTAATAAGTACAAGTAATTTGGGTTTCTAACAATCATTCCGTAGCAAAGCCCTTCTATTCCGTTTTGCGTTCGAAGTAAGTCCACTGTCCGGGCTTAGGCTTCTCTTCGAGTTCCTCCCAGCTGCGAGTATGTCAATCAAATTGAAGGGTCCCCGGCCAAGAGAGGTAATGGAAACTTACGACTTGGACCTGTACAGCTCATCCACCAGTTTCATTTCACCCTCGGCCACTTGGATGACTTCTTCAATGAGGCCAGCTCCAATCTGCTGCTCGATCTCGGCGATCCTACAGGCAGTCCGTCAGTATGCACACAACTACGACAAAGCATGTCAACATACTGGTCAGCGTCCAGGGCGGGTTCATTCTCCCATTTCATCTGCAGGGTGTGAAAGTCCGACTCGGACTCCGCGGCAGAGGATGTACCCTCCTCCATATCCTTCTCCCAACGGGCCTGTTGTTCCGGCGTACGAGCAGGGCCCTCCGTGGTAGGTTCCAACTTTTCTCCGTCCCACTCCTCTCCGCGGGGGTTGTCGCTGTTGTCGGAACGTTGAATTCCAGCGTAAGATCCATCCGCCAGTCGAAGCGAAGCAAATCGCTCGGGTTCGGTCGCGACGGCCTTCTTTACGCGTTCCAACCAAGCTTCATATCCAGCCGGCTTCGTAGACTCGACGATCCGCAGTCGGTGGCGGGTCAATGCCTCGGTAGACTGGCGGTAGGCGGAGGACTCGGGAAAAGCCTTCAGTTTCTCCAGCGTAGATGTGTAGAGGTAGATCAAGGTGGGACGAGGGCTTGGGTGTGTGTTCAGACCAGTCAAACCGGTCGGAGCGAAAGGCTCCAAGTACCGGGCCGGTTTGACGCTGGCCAGCAGCCGGAGGGTAGATCGCATTGTGATCTAGGGTGTATACGGAACAGAAAAGGAATTGACCCGAAAGGGAAGCCGAATGAGGGTCTCTCTTGCGCACGGGATAGAGTACGTCGTTAACCGGTACAAGGTTGAGGTGCCATCGGTAGGCGGAGAAACTAGCGTTCCTGAGCCTGAGGCAGCCATGACCACGGCTTCTGGATCCCAGCAAAGGAGATCCAGAGATCAGCCTCACCCTCCTCGTTCATCCCAGACATTCTTTTCAGTCTTTTGTCTGAAGGCGTGCGGGTGACTCCGCATATTTCTTGACATTATCAGCTCTTTGAACTCACTATAAGTTCTCGCCGTTGTGGTTGTACGGCGCATCCCTCTCAATCAACCCGCCTTTGTCCCCCCAATGTGCCACCTTTGATTTAATCCGAGCTGCGTCCCCTGATTCGAACTCTCGTTATTATTAGACAACACCGAGGCCTTGAGCCTTGATTTTCGCCAAAATGCGCACATCTTTCTTGACTTGGTCGTTACTTTCGCTCTTCGCACTCCCGACTTTTGCCGCTCCCTCTGATCAGATTGTCGCGAACCCACGGCTCGTGAAAAGGACTGACCCGAGCGACTCGTCGACGTCCACCGTTTTCAATGGAATCGAGGTTCCGCCTATGAAGGAGCTGACCCCCGATAACTTTGAGGAAACAGTTAAGGATGGCTATTGGTGCGTCGCCATTTTCGACTTGCAGATTCTCCTTGTGCAATCTATAACCTAACTTATCTCGATAGGTTTATCAAGCAGTACTCTCCGGCATGCCCTCACTGTAAAGCGGTTGCGCCCACGTGGCAGACTTTATACGAGTTCTACTACGTGAGAATCACTTGATTTGTGCATTTGCGTGTCTTGATCTGACAGGGAATAGACCTCGAATCCGCTCTCCGCAGCCTCCACGAAACAATCCGAAACACGATCTTTGAACTCGTTTGAGGGCTTTTACAACTTTCACTTTGCTGCAATGAACTGTCTGGCGTATGGCGATCTGTGCAAGAAACTCGAGGTCGGTTACTTCCCGACTTTTTCATTCTACCATGACGGAAAGCAAGTCGAACAATATGAAGGAAAGAAATCCATGGAAGCTTTTAGCGAATACATTGAGGAGAAGCTGGAAGCTATCCAACCCGGGTCACGTCCTGCAAAAGGTCTCAAACTACCAGCACCAGGTGATAAGGGAGTTGATACGAAGGCAGAGCCCGAAGCCGCTGCTTCTAAAGACAAGGACCCTGAGGCGGGTGTCAAGGCCGGTGAAAAGCACAATGAGAAGGCTGCTCAGCAGGCTGCTCAGGAAGCTGCCGAAAACCCGGCCTCCGAACGAGACTCTACCCCGAAGCAGAAACCGAAGGCAAAGGCGCCGGTGAACCCTCAGGGAATATCCCTTCCTCTCACCGCGGAGAGCTTTCAGAAACTTGTCACTCCATCCGACGAACCTTGGTTCATCAAATTCTACGCGCCCTGGTGTCACCACTGCCAGGCATTAGCCCCTAACTGGGCGCAAATGTCCAAGGAAATGCAACACACCCTCAATATTGGCGAAGTGAACTGTGAAGTTGAACGCAGGCTCTGTAAAGATGCCCACGTTACCGCGTTTCCCACCATGTACTTCTTCCGCGGTACCGAAAAAGTGGAATACGACGGTCTTCGGGGCCTTGGCGATCTGGTTAGCTACGCCAAAAAGGCTGTTGCCATCCGGAATGGTATCCAGGATGTTGATGCCGAGTCTTTCAAGGCCTTGGAAGAGACAGAAGAGGTGATCTTTTTGTACTTCTATGACCATGCAACCGTTTCCGAGGATTTTGAGGCTCTGGAACGGCTTACCCTTCCCCTGATCGGACATGCGAAATTGGTTAAAACAGACAGCGCTGCACTTGCCGAAAGGTTTGGGATCTCTACCTGGCCTCGCCTTCTTGTCTCGCGAAGTGGACGTGCGAACTACTACAATCCCATCGCTCCGAAGGATATGAGGGATATCCGACAAATTCTCAACTGGATGCAGACCGTTTGGCTTCCCATTGTCCCCGAGCTCACGGCATCCAATGCCCGCGAGCTTATGGCCGGCAAGTTTGTCGTGCTTGGTATCCTGAGTCGCAGCCGTGCCAATGAGTTTGTGGAATCGAAGCGCGAGCTTAAGAACGCTGCTCTCGAGTGGATGGATAAGCAAGTGCAACTGTTCAAGTTGGAACGGCAAGAGCTCCGAGACGCTAAACAGCTTCGAATCGAGGAGGCAGAGGATCGCAATGACCAGCGTGCTTTGCGCGCAGCAAAGAATATGCACGTCTCCATTCGTGAGGACGACAAGAAGCAAGTGAGATTCGCCTGGGTTGATGGTGACTTTTGGGAGCGCTGGCTGAGGACTACTTACGGCATCGATGTGGGCAAGGGTGAGCGTGTTATTATCAACGACCAGGACAACCGGCGTTACTGGGATACCGCTTCCAGTGGCGCTTCCATCATGGCTTCCCGAACCTCCATTCTCGAAACCATCCCTCTCGTCATCGCCAACCCTCCCAAGATAACACCCAAGTCTACAATCGGTACCTTTGAGTCTATCTTCTTTGTGTCTCACGCTTTCATCACCGGTCACCCGATTCTTTTCGTCATCCTCCTTATAATCTCGATTGCCGCTGTGACATATGTTGCCCGGGGGAGAGCGCTCAAGCGCGGAGTCCGTGGCGGAATCCTCGGCATTGCTGGCAATGCTGGCGGCTTCCTCCAGCTCGACGGCAAGGAAGGGCTTCTCAACGGAGGCTCAACCGGCAAGGTGGACTGATGGAATGTAAAGATTGTACAGTTACGCTACTTTGAGTACCCTATATTTAGGTTTTTTTTTCTTCTACTTTTGTTTTTTTCTTGATAATACTTGAATAAACTTAGCTTAGTCCTTTATTGAATGAAAGCGAAAAATTTGAATATTCTTCTGTTCATAGCATGATTTCCTTCATCTAAAGTTGTATGGATAGGGCAGCTTGTCAAACACCTGAAGATCACGTGCTTATAATCTCCGCGCCGCTGATTGGCTGTCGGGCGGCACAGTCTCCGGTCCGGTTTTCGTCGAGGGTCGCGAATCCGCTCAACCTTGATTGTCTGACGTCCATTGCTGGCAAGTTCCATACCACAAGAACCACACAAAATGGTGCGTATACCGCTGCACAGTGCTCTGTTATTGACGGCCAATTGCTAACGTTGCCGCTCGGAAACAGTTCTCCCAGACTCTCCGCCGTGCCGCAGCTCAGTCTGCCCGGTCTTCTCCTCTTGCCGGAAGGTGAGAACCCCCGATGATATACCTGCATACCGTCTACATGCTCTCCGTCCCTGCTACCCACCTATCTACGTCCGACGTGATGTATACCGCCGTGAATTGGATCGGATACCCCGTGTGCAGTGCGCTCTACCCAGAGCACAGCCATTGGACACGGAGCAAAGCACAGCAAGCTCGTCACCGCACCTCGACACCCGGAACCAGCCCAGCACCAAACGCAATTGAAATACCCCAGCTAACTCCGCCGTTCTCACTAGGTTCACTCCCTCCCCCCACGTCGGCGGCTTCACCCTCAACGACGCGACCAAGTTGTGAGTGGCACACTCCGTCCGCTGCGCAGCAGGACGCCCACACGAGTACGAGTTCCGGGCAAGCTAACGCAGTTCAAACAGCGGTGGCATCGCCGCCACCTTCGGCGTCAGCGCCGGTGTCTTCGCTGTCTTCTTCTTCGGCGAGGTCCCCCGCGTCCGCCAGGATATCCTCCAGAAGCTCCCCTTCTTCGACACCTACCTTGACCGCACTATCGCTCCTGAGGACAACGTACGTCGCCCTGTGATCTCTCCTCTCTTGCGGTTTATCATTCCGATTCTAAATGGAATGGTTTGCTGACCTGATGATTCACCGTGCAGCCTTTCTAAACGACTCGTTTGTTTTCCTCGCGTCCCGCTTTCTCCGACTATCTGATCTTCTGCGGTTTCCTGCTCTCTATGTGCGCTACGTCGGAGCATAGATAGATAGATGGGAAGCAGAGTGGTGTTGCACTGTGTAGAATAGCAATGAGATTTTTAGCACATAGACTTTGTCTGGTCTTGTTGGTTTAAGCCAAGTAATGCGCTCAGCCTGCAATATCGCCTGTATCTTGAAAATTCGTAGAGAAGTTGGCTGAGGTCGTTTAGTCTGCGGTTTCAGAGAACTCTTACCTTGATATCATCAGTGTTGGGAGTGCATGCCCCTGCATTGATATATATTTTTGAGTTGGGCCACTGTTCCTCCGGACAATGTCTGGTAGAGACTGGATTCGCAATGTCCCCTTAGGATTAGCTAGTCATGTCTTTCACTATCAAACAGGTACTGCGATGCTAGGTTATCACAGGCACTAAGATAAAGCAAGGAGGCATAAGCGCAGAGCAATAAATCTTGTGAGACCAAGTAGGGTCCAGTGTGTCAATCAGTGTATTGGTTCGCGAAAGATATCACACTCAAACAAAGGCTATAAAATATATAGTCTTATCAGACCTTTAGAGTATTGAGGACAGATGACTAAAGCTTTGGCGATGACCGAGGCGAAACATCCGCCGACGCATCTGCATCGAGCACCACAGCAGCCGTCTGCTCCTGGCTTCCTTCTATGCCGTTGATCACATTGCCATGGATAACATGCTCCAGGTTGACCTTGGGACCCTTGAACCATTTGTGTGCATCGACCACCCACCAAATGGTCACTGCGAGCATCGGTCCTCCCCAGACCAAACAAGTCCAGTTCATCAGGTCAGGGGTAAGATTGGAGCCAGTGTCAGCGGGAAGGCAGAGGATAGGCACCATCAGCAAGACGAAGCCAACACCAAGACCTCCTATCCAGGGTCCGAAAGGACCTAGATGCCATGGCCCTCTGCGGAAACGGTCACCGACGAAGAAAACGCGGATAGTAATGGGGATGGTAAAGGCGACGAACTGTGCAATGGCCCCAATGGAGAACAGAGCACCTATGGCGACGTCACCGGCGAATAGTAGAAGACACATCAGGATCCCGAGGATGGAGTTTAGGACGACTGCATTAACCGGGGTCTGAGTGGTGTTGTTGATGCGCTTCCAGAATCTCGAGAAAGGGAAACAGTCGTCGCGAGCGTAGGCGTATGTGACTCGAGATGCAGCTACCATGCATCCTTGGCCCATCGAAAACCCGCAGATAATGGTGAGTGCAAGGATGGCAAGCGCACCTTTGCGGGACATAACCTGGAAGAGATAGGACGCCCAAGGCTGCCCAAGGTCCGAGTTGAGCACTGCATCAATGTCTAGCACGGTGTAGGCGACGACGAGCTGTAGAAACCAACCCATGAGGCCCCCTACTCCGGAGGTAATAACGATGGCCCTTGGGGAGGCAATATTCGCATTGGAACACTCCTCACTCAGATGAAACGGAGAGTCGTAGCCGGACATGGTCCAGATAACCGCGACAAACGTCATTAGCACGGCAACTCCATCAGGATAGTCCGTCATGTTGGTGATATTTCCCCAAACCTCTTTGGATGGCGTGAATTTAGGCGAGTTCGTAGTCCCAGCAGGAATGGCGATGATGACAGCGACTAGTGCAAGCATGTTGAAAGTCGAGCCCCAGGAGTTAAACACCGCCACCCATTTTGTTGGCATACTGCTGATTGCACTGTGCACTATCATGATGAGTGTGGTCAAGAGATAGGTTTGCCATTGTGTAGGAGTGTACTCTGGATTCTGGATGGATCCTGCAGCAAGGATCATTGCGGCCAAAGCGTAGTCCACAGATGGAGCTGCAGTAATCTGACCGATCCAGTTGGACCATCCTGTAATCCAAGCCGCAAAGGGACCGTACCCTGGAGGCGCAAGCACCGCAGCGGCATAGTACAACCCTCCGCTGCACGAGTCAGCATGGGTGAGATGTCCCGCAGGGTGGTCTGGGACTCTGGGGTGCTTACCTCGTGGGCATGGCGGAACATAGCTCTGCCATAGACATTGCCACGCATTGAATAAATATCATGGCTATAATCCAGCCCCAGACCATTCCAGCTGTCCCTGCATATCCCATACCTGAAACCACGAGTCAGCCCTGCTGCGTATCTCCATGAAACCGCGGCATGTACCATATGTCATTGTGCTTGCAAACGACGGGAGAAGCCCTAGCACCGCGAAGCTGACGCAGAAGGTCGTCCATAGCGAGAACTCCCGCTTGAATTCCTGTTTGTACCCAAGCGCGGTGATAACCCGCTCGTCGGCGTCCATCGAGTCATCGAACTCAGGGACGTCACCATTGGGTAGGGCGGAGGTAACAGGCTCATGGTCAAATTCATGATAGGCCTGTGCATTAGACGCGGCTGTTGCTTTGCCTGAGACGGACATGGTAGGTGTTTAGTTGCGGTCGCATTCGCTTGATGTCAAGTCGACCAGGCAAACTCCAGGGACCACGGGCCACGACACTCAGAACGGAGTCGATCTTGCAAGGGATGACGAAGGTGACCGAGGACCTGCTTCGGGTAACACCAGATGCATATATATGCAGTCAGCACGGGCGCTCATTGCTGCTGCAGGATGACGGAGGCGCCGATAGGACGAGCGGTCGTGATCATCTCGATGATAACCTAGATATCGAATGCAGGGCCTCTAAGGGCTGGGCGATAGAGAGACTAGCAGTCTAGCACCCCGCCGTCAACGCAGGCACTTCATACCATGCCGAAGTAGGCAGGTTCAGGCGGAGGCTTGGGGAATGGCCGGGGAAAGCTTGATGCTTATCAGACATGGCGCATGGAGAAGATAAGCACGAGATAAGAGTATCTGTCAGTCATGGATTCATTTTGCAGCGCAGCTCTTCAACTTCAAACCTGGAGTTCCCAAATTTTCTGGTGCGGGTGATGAAGGAGGCATAAATCCGAGGACTCCAGCTGAGCGAAGGAAAGTTCCTTGCAGGCAGCGTTGTACAAAGCCAAGCCCTCCTGCAGCTCCTCCTGCCACTCACCACTCTCGCCACTCGTCAATTGATCAGACTTAGCACGATCCTAAAGGCACCGAGTACGGAGTAGCCTTGAGCCGCTGTTCAGGCTCTTGAACCCTCTGCTGGTGGCTGATGAGCCAGCCATATATCTATATCCAATGCGATGCCTTCCCTGACGCCAACTCTCTGGCACTGTTGTCGGAGACCGCACTTTCTTCTGATCCACAAGCGTCAATAATACTGTGAGAAAAGAAACGTTGCGAAGGCGCTGCCGGCCGGTTTCTCCGTCTGTTCCGAAGAAGCTGAATTAAAGGACAACAAGCTTCAAACCGGCCATGCCCAACACCTCAAGGCGACTGCTGCTCGGATACTGAATCCAAACGCTCAGTCAGACTTTCTCATGAACTGCTTCAGACATCCTAGCCATTGGCTACGCGGATCCATATCCTCTGCAATTTTGCCGGTGGCATTACCTTCGTCTTCGCTTGACTAAAGAACATTCTGAAAGTTCTAGCTCACAAGTCGCTAACATGGAACTCGAGAACAAACTATGTCAGCGCGGAGTGCATTCACGATCATGCTCCAGGCGATCAGCTCATAATCATAGGAAATGATGATACGGGGTAGGGCACAGGATGCCGACTGAGGGATACTCCCAACAATTAACATGCATGCGCTGCTCAAACTTCATACTATCGCAATCTGATGGTATGCCTGGCTAGCCCTAAAGTGCTGAGGGGGCA
Organism: Aspergillus mulundensis; assembly: GCF_003369625.1. Lineage (NCBI taxonomy): Eukaryota > Fungi > Ascomycota > Eurotiomycetes > Eurotiales > Aspergillaceae > Aspergillus > Aspergillus mulundensis. Next base: position 3,065,664 of record NW_020797889.1, read on the forward strand.
AGCTGACACTGCAGGATGCTCTGAGGATTGCCGTTTCACAGCTGATACTCCAGACGCCCGATGCGGTGGCTGCAGCCCATTATCGAGTAGTCCAATTTGAGAGAGATCTCACGAAGGCATTTAACTGAGCATAGCATTATGGCCGGGACTCAACACAGCAGCCAAGCTGTTTACTGGCACCGATACTCGCTCCATCACACAATTGTTCTTAGTGATCCAGATGTCAGTGAGACTAGCCCTAACAGCAACACCAACACACTCTCCAGCAGAACTCTCGGTCATTCCGAGAAATGAAATCAAAAGAATGTAGAGATATACTATGTGCAGTCATCTTCGTTAAAGTATAAGCGCCCGGACACGAAGGAGAATACACATTGCACGCCAGAAACTTGAACCAGCGCCAAAATTGACATGGGAGTGACCTCTACCGCTACTACAACTACACCGGAGTAGTACATAACTGGAAGAGTCACTCTACCATTTCTGCTCTGGGAAGGACCTCTATCTACAAGTGAAACCTGTTATAGGGGCACGACACCCTGCGAACGATCTGCCTTCATCTCCTAAGCCTGGAATGAGAAGCCGAGAACGAAACATCTCTCTGGCCTCAACCAGCCTCACAGTTATACTAGTACTCCGCTCGTAAATTGATAATGCGACGCGCTAGAACAGCTTCTAGAAGCTCCACACCTGTTGTCTCGTTCTCGGGGTATCTATAGCCTGTTTCAAGCTGACGGGGGTTGGGGCTTAACGGTGACTACTGACTAGTCAGCACAGCCTGCCGTGTCTAAGTATAGCCCCAAAACAATGGTATTGTTGGTTGATCGGACATCGGAGTAAGGAGCTGGAGGGGTATACAGTACTCGTTGTGCACAGCCTCGAGCACAGGATTTAGACGTGCGTCCCATAATGCAGGCACGGACGTCATATGCACATTGGTCCGGCGAATGCCATCTATAGGGCTGTTGAACCAGTGTAGCCGGTCATGCTTTCGACTCCTTAGTAGTCTCCGAGCCCCTCAAACGTCAAAACGTGGCGGTGAGATTAGAGGAGGGGAAAGGGGCTCTTGAGGCGGAGTAACTACTGAGAAGGATGGATACCGACCTTTTGCCATTCCGGGGAAGCTCCGGAGAGTGGACTAGAAACGACAGCACTATCTACATCACGGAGTAAATAGTGGTATTATTTCTTCAAGACCCCTTGAGAGTGCAAGTATTTACGCTACGGTACCTGACCAGCAAGGTACCTAAAGAGCTAAGATGTATTGGTTTGCCCTCAGCATGTCCGTGAATATGGCAGCCTATTTGGCATCAGAAATCCTACATCATTACTCGCCTCGAGGATAAGCACCAAGCGGTGGGAGCGCCGAGCGTTGACCACGCAGTTCCGAATGTCGGGAGTCAGTAGTTTACTCCAACTTAGCCACCAGCATAAGCAGTTGCTTCGTGACTTCATCAGCTGAAACCGCGAAGGATTGTCAGACGCCTTGCCTTGTCTTGAGCAGGAGCTTCGGGATAGGGGTAGACCTTCTCAATTTGTTCGGTCGCCCGTGGAGTCCTGATCTTGTAGAAAAATCGCGCAGCTGTATCAGGGGTGAAAGAGAAGGGGTTGCAAGTTGCTGCAAGTTGCAACTGCGATGACAACAGATTGTTGGAGGCTATGGCCAGCTTTGTACTGTGGTTGCTGGCATTATTGTTAGCCGGAAACGTTCTGTTATGCGCTAGACTACGGTAGTGGACAATTTGATAGCCGATGAACCGTTAGATATCGAGTTACGACCGAGTAACCGCAGTGTAGCACAACCAGTGACATGCATTGTTGATGAGATGGCTTACAGGATGACATTGACAGGCCTATAGAGCCCAAGGATCTAGACTCCTATTATTAATAGAAAGCCTGGTGACTCGCAGAGGGTTTCATCGACACGGCCTGCAAATATCGAAACTTGCCGATACTACGCTGTACAGAGTACGGTATACCGTGATTCGGTCTCTTCGTTACCGCTCGCCTTGCCCAGCGAGCCCACGACAGGGCGAATGTTGCGAAATCAATCAGGCCGTATTTTGTTGAACTGTTGAGTATTGCATCCTTGCCTCACATTATTGGTAGACCAATCATGGACCTAAGTAAACCGCCAACTCAAAGGTCGAAGTCTGGCTCAGACCACGCTCAGTCGCTCACACGGACATGCATGCAGATGAGGTGGGTGGCGTTTACGGCGGCGGTATCATTGGCTTCCAGCTCCCCTGAGATTGGATCCAACCAGACTTGGCTTCGGTCTTCCTCCGTCCTAGCCCGGAAAAACCGTCGCCGGGAGATCAAAAGTTGAAAAAGTGCCGAGGCAGGCTACATTTTGATGCCTCTTTTTGCTGTGGTTGGCCGTCCCGATTCTTGCTGGAACAAAGGCGATCTGCAGGCTTGAGGCAGGCCGTGCAGTAGTCGAAGGTACCAGCCGCGCCATGCCCAAGCAGGTAGGTGGGAGGAGGGCGGCGGATGTGTCCGGCGAGGCCGGCAGCAGCTGAGGAAACCCTCCGATATCGACCTCACCAGCCACTGTGTCCCTTATCCTATGCCACGTATGAGATATTTGTGAGTCTGTAATTGGTGAGTGCATAAGCTGGTCTGGTTACGTAGCATCCCAAGGCGATTTGTGTGCTCGTTTAGTATCCCAGGAAAGGTATCTCGTGGAAGACAAAGCGCATATTTGTAGGGAGCGACTATAAGACCTGGGGCCAAGCTTCAAGAGCGCAAATAATGATCCACCCGGACAATTCTTCACGCTGCAGAGTGGGAACAAGGAAGCTTTCCTGGACCCCGTATTTGCTGCTTCTGTCTCAAGGGGATGATCCGTTAAGCGCGATGCGGCGATGAGCACAGCGCAGCGCACCGTCTCGGTTAGACAGGGGACACCGCCTGGACGGGCTTCTCCCGTGGAAGATTCCATGAGCGGGCCTTCGGCTTCTGGTGGAGTGGACTTGCCGTGATCGGACCGCCACATTGGGCGTGGTGCAGGGATGGGCTCGCTAGTTGGGGTTTGAGAGTTGGGCTAACTCCAAGAGTGAAGATGTTCCTTGGAAGCGCTCACAAGTGGCAAGTAGAGCGAGGTTCTGCAGGCTGCAAGAGGTCAGGACTCCAAATTCGAACGAGGATTCGAAGGATCACGATGCCATGAAATGCTATGATGATGGTCTTGTGACGTGCGAGTCAGAAAGCGAGAGCTCTTTGACCTGGAACTGAATTCCAAGTCCAACAGCGATGTCGACTTCTCCGTCTGACCGCGTGGCTGACAACAACCCGATGTCTTCCGGGGAAACCTTCCTCCCTGAGACAAGTCGATCCGCGCCTTGCCGGGAGGTCGCATCGTTTGATGATGTCTTAAAATATGCAAAAAAAAAAAAAAACCTCAAATGCTGTCTTGAATGTTGGGGCTTGTTCTAGGATGACAGAATAATGTTTTACTTCCAGGTTGTGCAGTAGTAAGCAGAATTATAGAACCGCCATATCAGCTCAGAGCTGTCGAGTCCACCACAGTGGTAAGGTCCACCCGCGAGGGAGAAGCTCAGCGATAATCGCATGTGGAGCTCAGCCGCCAACTCTTTTCTGCACAAGGGCCAGTCACACCTTCCGGCGTTGTATACGTGATATTTGGGCGTCGCAGAGTTTCCCCGAACCATAGCTAGACTATAACTCTGTTCTGACTATGGAGGACCAGTCTATTGTCGTCCAAGGTTAGACTCATCAGTACAGTGCGTGGCAGCATGGCTTGCTAACCGGACTGGATTTGCCACATCCCGTCATCAAACATGGAAAGGTTATTTCGCGCGTTTAGCGATTGAAATGAAGGGCGCCTGCGTGGAATGCTCGGAGATTCCGTTTGCTGCCATGGCTCGCAGAACATGGTTCATTTTAAACAGGTCGGCGATACCACAGTCCAGAGATACAGTACCAAGATATATTTCTGAGGATTCGTCTTATGCATAGCCGTTAGAGGTGTGACACTGTTAGATTCCGAGATGGAATACCTGAATCGAGTAAGCCGTCTGATTTGAGGCGTATGCGACCACTAAATTCCCACAGGTAAAAGCCAGATTCCAGCGCCAGAAAATGAACACCAGAGGGTTGAAATTTCATAGTTGATTCTGCGCTGGAGACGGATTAAGCTTATCTGAATGTATCCACAGCACCCCATAGTCGAGCAAACTGTGCCTGGATCTCCAGATGGCAGATTGATCCTGCCGTGGACTCGTGGAGTCAAGTGGGCATGATGTGCTTTGGACTTGAGATTTCTTCAGCTCAGGATCTCTCCACTGATAACTCTGATAAGGTTGACACCCCTACCTGGAGCTGTGGAAATGTGGATGTGCCATGAGGTTGATGGACCAATATTCGGCCTGCGGAGACCGTCAACTGCGGAGAAATGGATTAATGGTGCATGAATCCGAGCCCTATGGGACGATGGGGTGAAGGATTCTGCATGCTGGTATCTAAGAGTTTGGAATCTGAGGAGAAAAGGACAGAGGCGCCCTGGCGTTGAGATCCTTCAGGAATGCAGGCAGATTGCAGGTGGAAAGGCTTCATTCACATTCAGAGAGACGTCCACTCGGAAGCTCGAATTTGCTGCCACCCTGGTGTCCATTACTGATTCGGCTGCCTGGCTGCATGGGCCAAGGCCAATGGGCAGCTGCTCTCATCCTTGGTGAGCCTGACTATAATTGCGCCTGTCGTAAGATCGTGACGACTTCGGGAATTGCATCAACTGAGAGATTTCAACCCCATTCTTAGCACGAGAAATCAGAAAAAAGAGATGCGTTCTCCAAGTCCGCTTGCATCAGTAAACACAAATCAATTGATTCACGAACACAACCCAGAACCTCGGATTGGCTTTGCTCCTGCTGGATGCGGGCCTGGTGAAGCATCACCGCCGTTCTCGGCACACGTCCGACCAGCACCAGCCACCGAAGGCTATACAGAAGAAAGGAAGGACTTGGAGATGTTCTTCCAGGTGCTTATTCCGGGATTGTGATAGTCCAATAAAGCGAGCCAACCAAGCGAGTCTAAGCGTGCTGTGCAGACCGCATCATACTACTATTTTCCCCCCTGTTTGCCGCTGCTGCCAACCAAATTCCCGCGCTGCCGGGCGATATTCGGCCTTGGTTCGTTCCAGCGAGTCAAGCCTTGCTGGCGCCAAACCCATCGTACGTTCTCGTATCAGGCGAAACACCCGTATTCTCAGAGCGAGACAGATATTTAGATTCCATGAGACTGTAGACACACTACGGGGACTGCTTAGAAACCAATTGAGCCGAGGGATGCTTGGGTGAGGCACGAATCCATGAGTAATGCTCGATATCATCATCTGGAAATAATCTGAAAATAAATCAGAAATCCCATTTTCGCCTCCCCGAGACCTGGGATCGTCACCGCTCGATCTTTCACACTACTCACTTTTCGCTGTGCCCACTGCCCTCCCTCTCTTAGTCTCTTCCCAGTCTTTCCTCTCTTCTTCTCTGTACTTTTAATTCCAGTTCCCGACTCCCTGACTTGCTGCTTGACTGCTCCGCCGCCCTCCGTCCTTGCCTCCCCTCCCTCCATTCCCGTGGAAGTCTCGCTAGCTTTCCTTGGGATTTCTGCCTGCCGAATTTGCCTTGAATTTTTTTTTTTCTTTCCTGTTTTTGTTTTTCGCAAAATAGGAAAATTACTTTTTTTCTCTTCGCAAGAGGTCAGTTTCTTTTCCCTCCCAGCCTTTCCTTCACTCCTCCTTCCTGAGCTCCGCACCTATACGCGCCTGTCCCTGGCTAGATTTGCACCATCAAACAAATTATCCTAGTCGATATCGCGCATTGTTGACGCGAAGCAGAAATTGGCTAGCAATCCTCCTTGTCTGCTGCTCCTCAAGACCCACTTAAACGCCGGCTTTTCGTGGTGGATCATAACCATCTTCTGTTTTGACAACGTGCGGATAAAAAGAAGTTCCCACACGCTGTGATTTTCCTGGTGGGTGACCGTGGGGACCTCAGATTAAGCATCTCAACCTGTCCTGACTTTCTTCTTTCCAGTGGAGTCGCTTTGATCCTGTACAACAACGTCGTCGCCATTGCCCGAGCACGCCGAGAACAACACTCGCTGCCTGTCAATAGCACTTGATTCAGCGTCTCCCTGTCTGTCGTTTTCGTCTGCCCGCCCCGGTCAATTCGAGCGAAGTCGCGTCGGAAGGCAAGAATTTGGGAAAAGAAATTGAGAACGAAGGACCAAGGATAACACTTGTGGGAAAATTTCTTCGAGGACGCGATCAGTGAAAGCCATCGACTACACAAGCTCTTTCGCACTTTGATCGAGTGCTTTCGCGTCGAAAAGACACCCGAAAAGAAGAAAATTTTCACGTTTTGCGATCAATGATCGGGATACCGTGAAAGTTTCCCCTCGCTAGCCCCCAGACCCTGTCATCTCTTCCCCCATTTTTCCACCCTTGTCAAACACGTTCTCCGCCTCGTGATGGATCCTAGAAACCATCCCTCTCGCCCTCCGTCGACCAGTCTGCCCCAAGGATCGACGCCTCTTCCCTCTGCTCCCATCTCGAGCATGCCCATGCCTCAATACACGATGCAGCACCAGTACCCAGTCTCGCAGTCGCACACCCTGCCTCCTCTGCAGCCCCATCACAGCCAGTCGCCTGCACCGCACTCCTACATGGGCCAGCCGCCGTACCGCCCTGACCTGAACAGGTACCCCGCATCAAGCCACGATGTTTACGCGTCTTCTGCTGCGCCGATAATGCCCCACACTACCGTGGGCAGCCTGCCTCCGACTTCCTTCCTCTCTCATCCCAATCCGCAGGCGCAGCAGCAGCCGTCGCCGCACTATCCTCCCCCTCATAGTGTCCTGCCACCTGCATCCAGCGCTCAGTCGTACCCGCAGCCCATCGCGCCGGCGCCCCCGCGAGACCGCCGTGCAGACTTCAACAATGGCCTTCCTTCAGGTGCATTCAGCTTTTCGGATGGGAAGCCTCAAGGTTGGGACCCAGTTGCTGCGAATGGTGCTGCCGCATATCCCGGCAAGGATTCCCCACGGACTCAGGTTGTTGGCTCTCAAGGCCGACGCGGTATCCTTCCGAGCGTGCCGAACCGCGCCACTCCGGTCACGAATGGCGTCAACGGCACTGGCAAGAACACTACCATTCCGGCCAAGGATGCGGATGGCAAGTTTCCTTGCCCGAACTGTAACAAGACCTATCTCCACGCCAAACATCTGAAGCGCCATCTTCTGCGCCGTGAGTATTGCCGTATGTATTTTGAGTCAAGATCATAGTTGCTAATTTTCGCCGTCGCAGACACCGGTGACCGCCCGTACATGTGTGTTCTTTGCAAGGACACTTTCTCTCGCAGTGATATCTTGAAGCGTCACTTCCAAAAGTGCTCAATCAGGCGTGGTAACCCCACCGGAGCAACTCACTTGTCGCATCCCAACGCGCATGTGAGGAAGTCCCAACAGCAAGCTGCGGCAAATCCTGTAAAACCTGTCCAGGATGAAGTCAGTAGTACCGTCCCGCCTCCCAATGGCATCCCGGGCACGACTTACGGCGAGGGAGCCGTTAACGGCAATGGATTGGCTCCGGTCCGGCCAGGGTTCGCGGATCACCAGAACATGGGCTACCCAATGCCATCCGTCAATGGGATGGGCCGTGGTCAGCATGAAGACGCGTATCCCGGTGGCCGGCCGCATCAAGGAGCCCCCTGGCCACAAGCTCCCAAGCAGAGCCCGTATCTCGTGCAGCCGGGTGCTGACCCCTCTGGCCAGCAGCTGAATATTGACCGTCCCCTCGAACAGGTAAAACAACCGGTCGTTCAAGACGCCAAGCGTCCCATGATGCCAGGACATCCCGGCCACCCTGAACTCGACTGGACCTCGATGTTCCAAGCTCAAGCCCAAGAGGGCTACATGAACCCCGTGTTCTCCCAGTCCATGTCCAGTGGCCAAGAGCCGATCCACGCTCATGTCGAAAGCGAGCGAAAGTACTACCCCGCCACTACCTCTGGTGCGCAGGAAAATGGATTGAACGGCATGTACATGGCTCCTACCATGAGTAACGACGGTAAGTTACAAGCCTACATTTTCAAGTAACTCAAGCGACTAGTGGCTAATTTATCTCACAGCGGCCGTTCAGCCTGCTAGGCAATAGATGCGAATTGAATCGACATTCGGAAAGTAACCGCGTGTCCTGTATTTTACTCCGCTTGAGATCATATTCGTCAAAAATAGATTTACGCTTTCCTGTTCTTACAACCAAAGACGCTGCGATTTTCGAATACGTTACGAAGAAGTCGAATTACTCAACGGGGTTGATCCTGCATGCATACTCTCCACATGATATTTCCTTCGATTTCCAGCTTCTTCATTTACGAAAACGATTTCTCTGCTGGTATCTGGTCAAGTTCGTTTCTATTTTTCAACTTGTCAAAAATCGTTTCAGCATTTTCCAACGGCGAGTGCGGTATTATGAGTGGCCGACGGCATGGGGTGTGGTTTATCCGGCGTCCAACTATAGACTCGGGCATGTTATTGTGTTTGCGGTTCTGGTTCCTCTCGTTTTTTTTTACTTCCAATACGACCTAAGGATCTTCCCTCGCGGAAGGCTTCTGTCGACTATCGATCCCGACTCACAGGTTTTCGGGTTCCATTTGCATAAACTCACGGCCGTTTCCTCCTGCATCTTTTTCTCCGTTCATAACGATGAAAGTAGGTCTGTATGTTCTGGACAGCTTGTGGCCTCGGAGAATTCCTGTTTTCTGTTTCTGCTGCGCCCGTTACATGCCGGTGTTTGTCTGTATCTTTATTTTTTACGGTCTCTGTCTTTCCACTGATTACATATGTCTACGGCCGGCTGTGCGAAATTCGACAGAGCTGCAGTTTGTCATTTGTTTGCTCTGTCCTGATGTGCACGCCGGTCAGCTCGAGCTTCGATACGTCTGTTATTTCATTTTACGGTCCTGTTTGCAGTTCCGACAGGGCTCTGATGGAAAAAGCCAAGAAGACCAAAAGCTAGAATATAGAGCAAAATCCGAGAGAATAAGAAATACATTTATAGATCTGTCATACGAGTCATTAATCTATAGCCATAGCTGGATGCACTATTGCTGAGCGCCCTTCATCCGAGACCCGATAATTCCCTTTGCCGCAGCGACCCCTCATCCGTTCGGTGGGGAGACCTAAGAATAAATACCAGGCCGGCGTCTACTGCGAACATGGAGATGGAACCATTCAACCTGGAGACCTAAACTGGAGTCTGGAGTCAACGTGGGGTCTCAGAGACGTCACCGCCGCACCACGATATCAGCAGCCTCTGATTGGTCGTTGCCCACGGGTTGAATCGGGGGCTCACGGTAACTTCTACAACTCCTTCCAACTCCCAGTCATCGTCTTTCTGCTATACAACCCTGCCTCTCTCCTTTGCCTCACTCTCCCCAGTCCCTGTCGGCATCGGCAGCTGTCTCCAATAACAACTACCAATCTCCGCCACCAGTTATTCCCGTCCCCGATAACTTCCCAATCCCGAGCCGCCTGTGATCGACCAACACATCCACACCGACGGCCGGGTTCAAGCACCATCATCTTCCTCGCTCCCAGAGTCCATAGACACAATCAGGGCAGAATGTCTACCAACCGCCCCTTCCTGGCGAACTTTCTAGCTGCATTTCGCGCCCAGTCAACCTACAAAGCATCAACAGCCAGCTCTCAGTCCGCCACTGGTACATCGCTATCCCCCTCTCAGATCTCGCAAGGCGCCCGGGCAATAGCTACAAAGGCCACATCATCTTCGTCTTCAACATCGTCTGCTTCCGCTTCGCCGTCTACAGGTACCGGTACCAATTCTTCGGCAGCCTCTGAGACGCATTCAACTTCAACGCACCACTACCACCATCACCACCAGCCTACAAGAACGCACTCTCACTCCCGCGCCCCGCTGAACTCACACCCAAACAACGCTGCAACCGACTCCTATGCATCACCGTCTTCTCCGCCTACTTCCTCAACCCCTATACCCATCAGAAACACCCCAGACCGGGACCGCCAGCGCCGCGGAAGCGACAGTTCGAGCGGCTCAGGTGGTTTCCGGGATGCACTTGGCCCCGAGAAATGGTATATTGGGGGGAAAACTGCCGCGGGAGAGGAGCGGTTTTACCGGCTGGGAATGGTCACCAAGGGGGGTGGACGATTAGGGGGCAGTGGGAGGGTTGGGAGCATTGACCAGCTGAGTCTGTGATGGTCTGTCTATTCAAGCTCCATCGCTTTCTTGTTCTACTGAAGTATTACGGGTTGAAATGAGTCTTTATCGATATAAAATAACTTCATGACGGGAGTTCGACTGGCTGGACCGGGATTGGGCGTTTTCAGCTGGGCATTTTGGGGCGTTCGAATCATTTAGCCTCGTTCAGTCGCTATTTTACTGCGGTGCTATGCTTGGACCAAGCTTTCATTCATTTCCTGCTGCGATTGATTCCCTTGTTTCTCACCGTTGGCGCTTCCCTTTTTGTGCGAAAGAATTTTGAAAACAGAGCCTACATGTACATGGTTTCCAGGTCTGATATTGGCCCTGACTTGTGCTGATTTCTATCAGTTCGTCTGTCTATTTGCGTACGGCTGAAAAGTATAGAAGCAAATACACCACTCTTCATTCCATTAATTTACCCTGTTTCATTTTTGTCTCTTTGGACTTTGTGACACATACTCTCTCAGAACTTCCAAGGTGCAGGGAATATAGGAGACAATCTCTATGTATGACCCAGGCACTCACCTCGTACCTATACTCCCCTTACTACACCCTCCCACTACCAGCCAAAAGCCCCTCTCTTTCAATATCCCCAGGCCCGTCTCTACCACCTTCCTCAATCCCCGATGCGGCACTTCGCCGCTTCCTCCTCTTCTCCTTCCACATTAACCCCATTCCCAAACCCAACCTCTTAACCCAAGACCTCCTCCCCTCTCCACCCCCATCCGCACCCTTCGACCGATCACCCCCCGCATCCTCCCCAAGCCCCAACATAATCCAGCTCGTAACAAAACACAGCACCCCCAAGGAATAGACCATAGCCTTCCAGCCAAACCGCCACTCCACGAACCCGCCCCACAATGAACCCAGAAACATACCCTGGAACTGCGCCATTGTTTGGATGCCGAAGGCCTGCGCTATGCCTTTAACATGTTTTTGGCTTGAAGCTGGACTTTGTTTGTTTTGGGGGTTCGCGGGGTGTGGTAGGTCTTCGTCTTGGTCTTGCGGAGCGGGGAAGGGTGTAGGGGTAGCGGTTTGGAGGCGCACGAGGACGTCTTGCGTTTCGACGAAGAGGGCTGGCGTTGCGAGGTTTATGAGCAGGCCGATTAGGGCTAGGAGGGTTAGGAGCAGCGAAATCATGAAGGGGGAGTTTGTGGTGACGAAGGCAAGGGAGAGGAGGGGGAAGGGGAGGATGAAAAATGAGGTGAACGTTGGGAGGCGGGGGCCTTGGGTGTCGGAGATGTAGCCTTTTGTTGCGTTAGTACTAGAAGCCTCGGGTGGAGAGGTTGGATTGGGACTAGGGTTGAGAAAGAGGGAAGCGGCATACCGAAAAACGGCTCCAGCAGAGCTGTTAGGGCTGATGGTAGGAAGGCAAGTCCTGCGCCCAAGGGTGTCCAGTTAAAGGTTCTTTCGACGAAGATGGGGATTGTCTGGTTGCGTTGGGGTTAGTCCGCGGATCTCGAAGGGCTTCTATGGATGGAGGGCAACTTACGGCATCGAAAGCGGAGAATAGAAGGCCTTGAACGAGAAGACCAAATGAGGAGATGACGACTCGGGGTTGCTTCGCTATTTGGAAGAGCGTCGGCGGCTTGCTGTCCTCTTGTCCATGGTCGCGGCTTTGAGATTGCCCATCTGTGAGTGCAGACTCATCAGACTCCGCCTCTGTCCCTTGGACATCTGCAAAGGTTCGATATCTGTCATCTCCCGGGGTAGACAGAATAGGCCCTGTAGAAGACCGAGCGGAAGGATTCTCATCAGTCCACTTAGCAGCAACGCTCTTCTCGATCATGGCAACCCTCATGATCAAATCCACACCTACAAGCGCAAACGCCATCCGGAAAACATTCTGGTATCCGGCCCTGTCATAGATAATCCCACCGAGCAACGGACCAAGCAGAAATCCCAGCGCAATGGCAGAGCCCTGGTACCCAATTGTCTGTCCCAGGTTATCGAGAGGGACGGAGTCCGTGAGGAGTGCCAGTCCTGCAACAGCAACCATGGCCGTCGCACATCCTTGCAACAGGCGAGCAATCACAAACATGGTTGTTGTCCTCGCAGCTGCGAGGAGGCCCATTGAGGCGCCGAGGAAGAGCAGGCCTAGCAGGTACGGAAGGCGACGGGTCGGTGCGATGTCGATAAGGTACCCGAAGAGTGGACAGCAGAGGAAGGCGGTTAGAGCCTCGCTCATTAGGAGGAGACTTACCCAGTACTCACCTGCTATTGATTAGCATGTGGTGGTGAGAAGAGGGAGAGACTTACGGTCTTGATATGGGACATGCGCGCGCTCGACTAGGGCTGTTGGGAGGATGGGGACAACCTAGATGCCATGTCAATCGCGCTGGCAGAAGCTGGCTTAGTTGTCCACACCATTGCATAGAGAAAGTAGCCCTGTAACTATCATTAGCAAGGCATCGGATCATTTTGGGATTGACATACTGTGAATGAAGAAATCCAAACCGTGGCTACGATAAAGACGGTTGAGGAGCGTGCTCCAAGGAGCCATGGGGGCCGTGCTGACTGGACCATGGTCAGTTTTTCAATTTTTCTAGCCGATATTTTGCATCATAAGGATATTTTGATTTTCTTGAGCTTCGAAAAGGAATGTAGTCTACGTACTGCTACAGAATCCGAGGAAGAGATCGCCGCTAAGGTTCAAACAACTGACATCAGTTCCCCACCACTACTATAAAACCCCGGGCTCTAGCTCTCCAACTCACCACCAAGCTATCGTTACTCTCTTTCTTATTCAAGATGCGCTCTCCACACCTTCAATACCTTCACAAATGCCTCAACCTCGCCGAACAAGCCCCTTCGCTCCCCACAAACTTCCGTGTCGGCGCTCTCCTCGTCTCCCGCGAAGACGGCGACATTATGACCGCACAGGATGAGACCCTCGCAACAGGCTACACAATGGAACTACCGGGTAATACCCACGCGGAACAGTGCCTTCTATCAAAATACGCCTCCACGCACTCAGTCCCAGACGAGCGCGTGTCAGAAGTCCTCCCCGACACACCAGGCCGAAAACTAGTCCTCTACGTAACGATGGAGCCGTGCGGGAAGCGCCTATCGGGAAACCTACCTTGCGTACAGCGGATTATACAAACGAGACAAAATGGGCGCAGGGGGATCGAGAAGGTCTATTTCGGGGTAAAGGAGCCGACCACGTTTGTGGGGGAGTCGGAGGGGTGTAGGATGTTGACGGAGGCGGGGATCGAGTGGAGGGTTGTGCAGGGGCTCGAGAAGGAGATTCTGGCTGTTGCGACGGCGGGGCATGAGAACTCGGAGGCGGAGGTGAAAGAAGCGCTGAGCAAGGTGGAAACGAACCTAGACGATATTAGCGAGGACGAAGCGCAGAGGCAGGATCTGCTGAAGCGGAATCCGAAGAAGAGGGTGATGGAAGGGACAGTCCCGCGGTAGTAGTACTTTGTACTAATAACGTACAATAATAAAGGCGCTGAGCTGCATCCGGACCAACATTCTTTGTGTTCGGGGTTTGGTCTGGATGGCGTTGACCGGGCTGATAAGATAAAGCTGGGAGGGCTGCGGCCGGCCATTGTTGCGGCCATCGGAGGTGGCCGATGCTCTCCATCAGGCCATCCGTCGCAGATTTCCTGTCCCGGCTTCTTTAAAGACGGCGGTCTGCCCGTGAAGCTATTATTTCCGACTAGACTGCTTAGATTTCCTTGTCGTTTCTTGTTATCCCCAACGCTCATCGCCATGTCTACCGTTGCCGCTGCCCGCTATGGCAAGGACAATGTCCGAGTCTACAAAGTCCACCGTGATGAGAAGACAGGGGTCCAGACCGTTGTTGAGATGACCGTCTGCGTGCTTCTGGAGGGTGAAATTGACACCTCGTAAGCCTACGTGCCTTCCTTCATGCCATACACCGAAGCAAAGCTAATATAGATCTACTAGGTACACCAAAGCCGACAACAGCGTCGTCGTCGCGACAGACTCTATCAAAAACACTATCTATATTCTGGCCAAGCAGAACCCCATCACACCCCCCGAGCTCTTTGGCTCCATCCTGGGCACCCATTTCATCAACAAGTACAAGCACATCCATGTCGCGCACACCAACATCATCACGCACCGCTGGACCCGCCTCAACGTCGATGGCAAGCCGCACCCCCACTCGTTCGTCCGTGACAGCGAGGAGACGCGCAATGTACAGGTTGACGTGACCGAGGGCGCCGGTATCGACATCAAGTCTTCCATCAACAAGCTCACTGTGCTCAAGAGCACGGGCTCACAGTTCTGGGGCTTCGTCCGAGACGAGTACACCACTCTTCCCGAGGTCTGGGACCGTATTCTCAGCACCGATGTTGAGGCGACGTGGGCGTGGAAGAGGTTCTCCGGCCTGGACGAGGTCCGGGCGAATATCCCCAAGTTCGATGATACTTGGGAGGCGGCGCGGAATATCACCCTCAAGACCTTTGCCGAGGAGGAGAGTGCCAGTGTCCAGGCTACCATGTATAAGATGGGTGAGCAGATTCTGGCGCACCAGCCGCTGGTCGAGACGGTGGAGTACTCGTTGCCCAATAAGCATTACTTTGAAGTTGGTGAGTATATGCGTATTCCTCATTTGTACTTATTTCGCTGACGACCGTGGCCTAGATCTGAGCTGGCACAAGGGCCTCAAGAACACTGGCAAGGACGCCGAGGTGTTCGCTCCTCAGACAAACCCTAATGGACTGATCAAGTGCACTGTCGGCCGTCAGTCCAAGGCTAAGCTATAGATGGCTATAGACTAGACTTTTTGTATACATTACGACGGAGTTAGGATTGTACATAGCGGGACAGGGAATACCATTTACTTCTACATACAAAGTACTATTCAGTATTTCAAGTACCCTACTAGGCCTCATGCTCTGGAGAATAATATGGAGACATCCGGCGGGGAGAGCAAACTGAAAACGGCAATTGAAAAACAATTGAACATTAACTCCCAACCATGCGCTAGAAATATCATACAAAAGTGATACATAGAATACAGTATATGCCGCTGGTATCTAGTCGAGCAATCAAACCAAAACAGTCACACCGAAGCCGCCTTACTGCGAGACCTTGGCCTCCTGGAAAGCCGCCTTCACTTCCGGGATCTCTCCAATCTTCGAGGGAGTCCCAATACGGACGATATTGTCCTTATACGGGTGGTCAAGACCCTCGAATGCTGCGCCCAGTTAGTTACCCATCATAAGGAAATCATAATTGAAGTAGGAGAGGAAACCTACTCTTGAGCCTCGCCAATCGCTTGTCCCGCAGCCGGTTCTTCGGCAACATCCCCCTCACGGCACGTCGCAGAACCTCACCTCCACCCCACTTCTCAAACATCTTGTCCATTGTCATGCTGCGCAGACTACCGGGACGAGTGGTGTGCGTATAGTACTGCTTCTGGAACCGCTTCTTGCCGGTTGTGCGGAGGTCGTGGCAGCCGACGGCGACAACGTAGTCGCCGCAGTCCGTGGACGGATCATAGATTGGCTTGTTCTTGCCCATAAGGATGAGGGCGATCGAGGAGGCAAGGCGACCGAGACTGCGGCCGTCTGTGCCGACGTCAACGTGGTGCCATACTCGGGAGTAGGCAAGACGGGTCTGTATGGTTTGTTAGCAGGGAACTTTTTGCGGCTGCAAGTGCGGAGGCGGCGGAGGATGAACGCTCAGGGGACTTGTGGGTGTACTACATACCTTCCCAACGGTCTGCGACATCTCGAATCCGTATCAACCTGACTGGTCCAGGTCTAATCGCAATGCCGTAACTCGACTTGTTAATGGAGCACTGCACCAGCACAACTAAACCAAACCTGCGGCCGCGGAGTCTGCCCGGGGCCGGATGAACCATACCCCGGGCTCAGGCCCAGACATCACGTGAGCAGCCCGCAAGCCCTACCATGCCCGCCCCGATTCCGCCTAGCGCGAGACTAAGCGAAGTCACCCGCACGGAACATTGTGTCCCCATCAATCCCAATCGAAAGAAGTGTGCAAGACGTCGACGACAACTTCATCCCACCAAATCCACCCAGCACACTCCCCTTTCGACACCGACAAGGGCCATATATTCACCATGGCTTCCGTCCCGAGTGTGCAATGCTTCGGCAAGAAGAAGACGGGTAAGTCTGGCCTTGGGAGACGGATCGATAAAAAGTTGTGAATTGAGGCTGATCGCATTCGATTTGTTTAGCCACCGCTGTCGCCCACTGCAAGGTATGAGAGATTGCTTTTCGTTTTTCGTACACGTCTACACTTGGATATCGCGTCGTCATCGCCATCGCCATCGCCATCGCCATCGCACGAGTTTTGTTTTCGGAATCTGGTCGGGTTATGTGCGTGCGGGATTGAGTCGGGTCGACTACGGTTCGGTATGGTCCTTGGATGCGTGAAACAGGAATCGAGGACGGATTACGTTCAGGGGAGGAAGAGGTGGAAAATGACGAAGACACGGGGAACGATCACCATCGCTGGACGACACCCAACGCACGCCGCACAGATTTTGCACCCGAAACTCGACCCCGGCCCGTACGCGATCTGATTTTGCAAACGAATACCACACACGGCTTGAAAGGAACAACGCAGCTAACAACCGCACAGCAAGGCAAGGGTCTCATCAAGGTCAACGGCCAGCCCCTCCAGCTCGTCCAGCCTGAGATCCTCCGCTTCAAGGTACACCCGCACCCACCCCGCAACACCTCGAACGAACTCTCCTAACATGAATCGAAATAGGCCTACGAGCCCGTCCTCATCGTCGGTGCTGACAAGTTTGCCGGTGTCGACATCCGCGTCCGCGTCACCGGTGGTGGTCACACCTCCCAGGTCTACGCCATCCGCCAGGCCATCGCCAAGTCCCTCGTCGCCTACTACCAGAAGTACGTCGACGAGCACTCCAAGAACCAGCTGAAGCAGGCTTTCGTTCAGTACGACCGCACACTCCTCGTTGCCGACAACCGCCGCGCCGAGCCCAAGAAGTTCGGTGGTCGCGGTGCCCGCGCCAGGTACCAGAAATCCTACCGTTAAGCGTCTCGTCTTTTTGCGGATGGTTCGGTGGGCGCGGAGCGGTTTCTGTTATCTATCCTGTCTTCTCTTGTCTCGGAATTAAAAAAAGAATATCAAGAATTTTTTTTCTTCACGGTTTCAATGCTGGGTATCGCAAGGGAAAGAAAGATGATGGAGGGAAGCTTGTGCCGTGTCTGTGCTTGGTGAGGTGTGTTGGGACCCCTGGGATGCAGGGATGACGATGTCGCATCCTGCTGGGCAGTCGGGGGATCATGTACAACCTTTTTGACTGTTGCAGTGGGGGTGGAATAATGGTGCAACACTGGCTCTGTCTCGACTGGATTTAGTATAGGCCAGGAATATGCAATATCACCCAGTTTCCGTTCTTCAACTATGTGCTTACTGTGATTGGGGATCTGGGCCCAGACGCCATAATGTGCTCTTCATGGAACACCCATCTTATGAAACGAACATCCCTAATACATCTACACGGCCGTGGCCGAGTACAGGCTACCTATGGTGGCACGAATACGCTGAATAGAGTTATATTAGTACATATCGCTGAAAGAAGTCTCCCTGCCGCCGTTTCCCCGCGCTGCGATCTCTCCACTATGCTTGTGAACAATCTCCCCAATCCCCACTAAATATCGCGAATGGAATAAGATGAATTACATCAAGATGTAAGACTTGTCAACAATCGAAGAAGACAAGACGTCGATGAGGGCAAAAGAATGAAAAGAGTGACTCCGTGGCCTCATTGGTGTCACCAAGATCGAAGGCCTCGTCTTCGGGGTTATTATGAGGCTCAAACAATGAGTATTCAAGCGGGCACGGCCCAGCGGGCATCGCCGTTGAGACTGACTCCCAGTGCAACTTCTTCGCCTTCCTCATCTTCCGATCCATCAACAGAGAGAAGGTGAAATCTGTTAGGCAAGGAAGCGGGCTTCTTCGCAGCTGGAGCGTCCCTTTTAGGGTTAGCGGGTATCTTTGCCAGTGGTTCCGCGCATTCGTCGGGAAAGAAGGCGATCTTCATTCCTTTATAGGTCAGGCGAGACATCATGCAGGAGCGCGCAAATAGAGCATTGTGCACAGAGTTCGTTGATATGTAGGCGTTGCCATTTTTGAACTTGACCGAGATCACAATCAGGTTGTGGATGTGTTCCATATCTTTTCTGATGTGTCCTTCAGTAATATTCGGGTTGACGTTGTAGATGACCAGATTCCGCGAAGCTCCATTGTAGATCTTGGATCGAACAAACGGCGGAAGGTAGAACTGGCGGTCATTCCATAAGACCTCCACCTGATAGGGCAACGTGAGTGTCCGGCTATCTTTGATGGGGTGCAGTACTCACTCTTTTCTCAGCCACATACAACCCATATATCCTTGAATAGTCCAAGAATTCCTGAGCAGCGTATTCCTCCACGAACGAGACACTTGCTGTGTGATCCCTGGCCCAAACATAGATATGCAGGATGGCGCCGCCCTTTACAGCGTCCACAATATCGCGATGAGTAGCCTTGTCGGGGAGACCTCGGATCAACACGGTGCGTTGTTCGGCTTGGGGCGAGGACGATGCGCTCCCCGAAGACTCTCCGTAATCGTCCTTCTCACCTGTGTGAGAATCCGTCAGGGCACCCTCGTCATCGTCATCGTCACCGTCGTCGTCGAGATCCGTTGCGAAGCTTCCATGGTTCTGATGTGGTTTCGCAACAAACGTTTTTGAGTTACCATTTGACTGCGGGACGTGGTTTCTGGCAACGTCCCCTTTACCATTCTCATGGGTCTCTGATGGAGAGGGCGGCGCCCCGTAAAGGATTATCTGAGAATTTAGCCGGGGAAGGTATGCGCCTAGGCAAGCAAGTCCCTACATCAAGGGTTTCGCGAGATAGCCCTCCGCTCATGAGCGAATCCTTGAGCTTTGCTGTCGGCTGTTAATGACGCCCGGTGTTGGAAACTGATAACACGTACTGAAGTGGCGCGCGGTTTCAAGCTGTTGCTCGCGTTGGATAGCAGTCAGCTTGGGTGTAACACTGAAGTTATCGATCGGTGACTGACCAGACGTTGATATTCCGCATTGGAAATAGTCACGAAATCTGATTTCGAAGGCATATTCTGGCGAGACGGATGAGATAGAGGTATAAAGCTGAAGGTGATAGATATCACTCACTGCATTTGGCCTGTGAGGATTTAATAGATGTAAGCGATCGGTAACGATTTGATAGATCGAATCGTATCAGGCCATGGTCGAAGTGGCATAGAGAGCAGATAAGAGAGGTAAATGAGGTTCTCACCTTTGGGACAGAGACACCGGGGGTAGAACCCCGGAACCAAGAGATGATGACATTGCGGCTGATTCTGAGCCTTGTTAGCAAAGGATGTAAAGAAGGGTAGGAATAACGGTCTTACCCAAAGAAGTTGACGGAAGAGAGGAGAAGAGAGGAAGCGACCATGGACGAAAGACCACTCCCCACGTTTGCCGCTGCAACTGCGATCGTCGCCTTAACGCTGTTTTGCTTTTTCCTCTTCGACCACGGTCCTTCTGGCTCTTTTCCTCTGCAGCTCCTCCCTGCAGCTTAGCTCTCGCAATCTGGCTATCCACTCCTGCCTCCAGGATCCAATTCCCAACAGCATCTACATATTCGGTAGCTTGAGACTCTCGCCAGGGATTGCCCCCCGTCCCCACCGAGATCTACAGATCTGATAAGACCCCGCAATCCCAGATGGCACCGAACCGCTCACCAGACCCATCGGCTTGCAACGACTTGCAACTTCAGAACGGCATCCCTCCTGTCCTTCCTCAAGCGACTTTGATGATCCTAGCAATACTACGTGAAGAAGAGGACCTATCGCAACCAGTCAACGAGCAAACAATATGTGAGACCGCCGCTCCAATCGTTTGTCGCATCTGGACGATGGTGTGACCGCCAATGGAAATCACTGCATAACCGTTGTCGTGGCATCAGATGTCTGGAACTGGATGAGGCTGGCTTCCGGTACAGCCGTTACGCCTCTCTTCCATCAGAATCCGTGCTGGCGCGTCCCAGTGATTCGCCCGTGGTTCCCATCGATAAAGCGACTAACGGGGTAAGCTGTCGAGTGACAGTTGACTACGGGTTAGCGCCGACTCTTAGAGCATCGACGAATGAGTGTGCGTCCTCTTCTTATCTAACTAGGCTTGTCACCCTAACTGTACATGAACTGCCTTCGGACCCACGAGCCTATCTTAACTGGCATCGCCGACGACTCGTGACCGACTCCACATCTCGGCAGGGTTTGAGCGACTCGCGAGACTCCCGACTCGCGAGCGGGAGCTTCATCGGAAGGACGCGCTGGGTCATATTTTGATAGCTCGCGCGACATCTTGGATCCGAGCACGCCATCCTACCTTGGCTGTCGTCGTCTGAGAACCGAGTCCACTGCGGCCCTCAAGCGCCTGGCTCCGAGGATGACATGCTGGTTAATTTTGTTAAGTTGATCTATGCAGCGCCCCGGGCTGCGATCGACCGAACTATCAGTACCAGCCCGTACCTATATTTGTATTGACAAATTACTCAGACGTGTCATCCAGGATTTATATCAACTGGATTTGTGTCTTGACCTTGTCCTCCCCCAGTCTCATCTTGTACCTCCACCGGTAGCTGGGGCTGCTGCCTCCGCGCTTGGGTGCTTTCTACTCTTGCCGGCCGCCTCGACCTTACTACTTGGACGATATTGGCAGCCATCTGTGTCGCGAATATGGCTAGAAAAAGACCCAGCACTAGGGTTTGGGATAGATACGTATCCGAGCCATCTGTCGCAATTAAACCCGGGCCGTTGAAATGAGAAACTGCCCCGGCCGGCCCAAACGTTATTGAGACGGACATGGGGAATGGCCCAAATGATGTGACGACGTGAGACCCCGAAGTATCCGTCCCAGGCCCCACGACCCAAGAGATGATGGTGAAGACGAGGAGAGGGACGGCTAGTCATAAGACAGCAGCTATCGGTGGACGGCCCCGGGAAAACCTAGAATGAGAACGAGGTCAATATCATTGACGCCAGTCTGATCACTCCCTTCCGGCTTCGAATTCGTGCAGGTTACATACCACTGTCGAGACTCCAGTGTCTTGACCCATCCTGCGGTAATCTTTAGCCTTTGTCTGACTGTCGTCGTGGCTAACAAGGTGTATTTCTCCTCCTCCCACTTCGGCAGGACAGTCGCGAACCACCAAGGAAACAGAGCAGGGTCGGTCGGCAATGCTCCATAAGCCAGCAGGACACGAGGGTGTAACCATGGCGCACCTTGCCTGCGCTCTTTGAGCACGAAGTCTAGCACTAACTGGTAGAGCTGCTGTGTTGACATGGATTCTATCGGCACGTCCCTAGTGCGACTTGCGGATTCGATAGCAGCCGTCTCTCTCGATTCCTGGGTTTCCTCTTCGGATATCGAGACATCGTCAACGCGTTGAATCTTTCCCACGTGATAGCCATCGACCAGGTCCCAGCTGACGACCTTGAAGCGTGATGTTCCAGTGGCAATAAGTAGGCTTCTTCCGTCAGGGAGCAGTTCATGGCGGTTGATGGACAATATAGTTCCGTATTGCATAAAGGGTGCCCTCCCTAGTCCCTGTTGAAGTCGACCTCGTCGGTTGGGCATGACCATGCCAAACTTTCGGCTTCTGCTCTCCATGACCCTTTGAATCATGAGGCGGTACCGAGGCTCAAAAATATGCAGTCCAATGGGCATGGTTGGAAATGCAAGTGAGACTACAGCAAGCGGAAGCTTTGCATCTCCGACCGCATCAATATCAGAGGCAAGGTCTGCTCGTCGCGAAGTTACTTCTTCCGGTAGAAGGGTCTGGACGATGTCCGATAGCCTCTTGTTGACTTGCTCTGATCGAACCGATAAAGACATGTTCAGTTTTCGACGACATATGGGGCATAAGTTGCTATGAGAAAGAGCCATAGATACGCAGCTGCGACAGAAAGTATGACCGCAGGGCGTCGTCAATGGGTCGATGATCAGTGCATAGCAGACTTGACAGTCTAGCTCATTGCGCACCGCCGCTCGAAGTTTGTCAAGTGTTCGGGAAAATCTCGTGTAGCAGGTAATTCTGTCAGGTTGATGATAGCAGATGCCATGCGCATCATAACTCAATCGACCGCCTTTGACCAAGACAAAGACGCCCTTCAGGGGATCCGGACCGATTTCCGCGCTCTGCGCCAGCGCCAGCTCCCCTTCGCCTGACAGAGTCTTACTCCATGTGATTGTTTGCCCAACATCTCCTTCGCTCGTCGTATTCGAGTCAGTCCCTAAAATCTCATCGAACACCTCGACAAGCCTCGTCAAAAGGACATCGGTCCCACAGTCCCCAAGGCAATGATCGGCACCGCATTCCCCTCCAACCCGGTAGCATGTGAAGCCCTGTTTTCGTTCCTCGATCGCAGGGTACGAAACACCCGTCCTCTGCTGTATCGGCGGTAAGCACGCGCGACATATTGAATCTCCGCACGGAAGTCGTAGGGGCATCCGGAATGGAAGCGAGCAGCGAGAGCATTGAACCAAGCGAGCAACGGTATCCGGGGTCACATTGATTACTTCGTCTATCGGCGATTCTGAGAATGTGGATGACGGTGTCGTACAGCGGGAGGAGGGGGACTGTGAGCCAGGGTTGTCTCCGTGCGACGGAGATTGCGGAGAATTATCCTCCATGGAAGGCAGTGGTATTGGTTGTATGTATGGACAAATTAATATATAGACAGGTTATGTGCAAAGTGACGTTATATGCATATTCAGGCACAAGTCGTTACTTCATGCTGCTGAAGTAAGGAGATGGTGTCAACAGCTGAGCTACCTTGGCCTGGGCTATAAATACTCCGGGAACGGCTACCTGGGCCGCGGGGGTGAGGAATTATGTAAGCACACGGCAGAATCATCGCCAGTCATAGTAGTAGATTTATAAAGCTCAAGACGCGAGGCGTAGGCTCAGCCATTAGTTGAGATGCGAGTACAAACCGATAGTACGGCTAAACGAAGAAAGCCTACACGAGGACAATGCCTACAACAGAAGACAGAAAACACATCCAGCGAACTGAACTTTTATATCATATTTCGGACATGATAAATTGAAGACCAGGCAGGATTGCCGTTCTTCGCGTTTATTCCATCCACATTCAGCAGGTGAGAAGCCTAGCTAGCAAATTCATGCCCCCAGACCGACCACAAGACATAACATACCCTGACAGTCGAAGAAAAGAGGCAAGCAAATGCGCGCTGTAGACTCGCACATACCTACAGACGACGACCACGGCGACCACCCTTGCGACGAGTAGAGTCGGAAGGAGTAGGGGTGACGTCCTCAATGCGGCCAATGCGCATGCCGGAACGGGCAAGGGCACGGAGGGCAGACTGGGCACCGGGACCGGGGGTCTTGGTGCCGTTACCTATAGCGAGGGCGATCAGTATTTATTCCTGTTCTTCTGGTCGAGGTTGAGTATGTGAAGTACGTACCACCGGTAGCACGGATCTTGATGTGGAGGGCGTTGATACCGAGCTCCTTGCAGCGGGCGGCGACGTCCTGGGCAGCCAACATGGCAGCGTAGGGGGAGGACTCGTCACGGTCAGCCTTGACCTTCATACCACCGGTGACACGGCAGATGGTTTCGCGACCGCTATCAGACCGTTAGTTATCCTGTTCGCAAATCTTTTCGGCGTCCGTTTTCAGGTCGCGGGTATCAAAAAGACGTACGAGAGATCGGTAACGTGGACGAAGGTGTCGTTGAAAGAGGCGAAGATACGGGCAACGCCGAAGACGAGCTTGCCTGCCAAAACATGTCTATTAGAACTCTGAAGAAAACATGGGTTGCGATTGCAAATAACGGGCGCATACCATCACCGGCGAGGGGGCCGAGAGTGACGTTCTCCTTAGCGGGGGCCTTGGTCTTGGGAGCCATTTTGTCGACTTGCTGATGTGGGATGGAATATGGAGAGAAAGGAAGAAGTCGTTGTCGTGCCGCTCTGGAGATACAAGAAAATCTCTGGTGGAGTTCCGTGTGCCCTACAAGCGATAGGCAGTCTATGATTGGCTGGTGACCAGGTCAAGCGAGAGGCTTTTCAAGCCTGAGGCAGCCGGGACATCGGCGTAGCTGTCGGGCCGGCGGGCGGTCAACGGGCAGTCTCTTACTACTATTTAAAATTTCTTTTGTTGACTCGAAAGTTGCTTTGTCGTGACACTTCATTGTCAACGAAGCAGCAGGCTCTGCGCACACCTTGTCTGAAATTCTAGCTCGAAAACTCTCAGGACAGTTTCTGTCGAAGCACATCATTTTGCAATATGGGGTTCACGAAGGAAACCGCCTCCATTGGCATCATTGGGATGGGAGACATGGGCAAGATGTACGCCCAGCGGTTGAGCGCCGCAGGTTGGAGGTAATGATCTCTCTGGTTTGTCTCTGCGAGGCGGTTTCATCAATCTTTCGGTAAGCCTTCTCCCGTCTGTTCCCTCGCTTTCTTTATATGATGACCCGAGTGCATTTGGCTCGAGCATGGTCTGTCAGTATAGCCATTTCGCACCATTCTGGTGTTTGGTGAGCTGGCAGGCCGTCGATGATGTAAAAACCTCGCTACCTTACTATCTTTGTCTGAACTCTTCATTGCCTTACCGTTACATGATTCCTCGTTGCTCGGTCTGGGTCTCGTGCTAACTTTCTATCTTAGGACGACCGCATAACGTGCTCTACTGTACTTGGTAACTAACATCCGTACTAACTCTTAAGGATAAATGCATGTGACAAGCCCGATAGTTTTAATAAATTGAAGCAAGAATTTGAAGCTCAAGTACGTCTTCGACTCGCAGCTCACGCTGTCTGTCCCTAAACTCATTGTATGTCTAGAGTGGCGTAACAATATATCCGAATGGACATCTTGTGTCAAGGATTAGCGATTTCATACTTTACAGCGTAGAGGCCGGTGTCATCGACAGGGTAGTTGCAGAGTATGGGCCTTGTATGTCCTACCTATGCTATAACCAGTCAGGCCTACAGCTAACCGCCGCAAAAAAGCAACGAAGGTCGGCGCCATCGTTGGTGGTCAAACATCGTGCAAAGCCCCCGAGCTGGCAGCCTTCGATAAGCATCTTCCCCAGGATGTAGAGATCATCTCATGCCACTCTCTGCATGGCCCCAACGTG
The DNA here is from genome assembly GCF_003369625.1 of Aspergillus mulundensis. Taxonomy (NCBI): domain Eukaryota; kingdom Fungi; phylum Ascomycota; class Eurotiomycetes; order Eurotiales; family Aspergillaceae; genus Aspergillus; species Aspergillus mulundensis. The sequence continues at coordinate 3,091,090 of NW_020797889.1, forward strand.
AATCCAAAAGGCCAGCCATTGGTGTGTATATCGGATGATCTTTCTCAGAGTTAGCCAGGGTAACCCAGTTCCAGGTCCTCATCCAGCACCGCGCAAAAGACTCGAGTCTCCGATTCGTCGAGGATGTCCTGTCGTCCTTCAACTCGAAGTATGTCTACCTTAGTGGCGAGATGCACGACCGTATCACAGCAGATACCCAGGCCGTCACACACGCGGCCTTCCTAAGCATGGGAACAGCATGGCAAGCAAACCAACAATTTCCGTGGGAAATCTCGCGTTGGGTTGGCGGGATCGAGAACGTCAAGATCAACATCACCCTGCGCATCTACTCAAACAAATGGCACGTCTACGCCGGCCTGGCGATCCTCAATCCAGCCGCTAAGAAGCAAATACGCCAGTACGCGGAGTCCGTGACGGAGCTCTACAAGCTCATGATCGAGGGCAAGCGGGATGAACTCAAGCGCCGGGTTAGGGCGGCGGGTGCGGCGGTGTTTAGGGAGGGCACGGAGAAACAGGACCTGCTGCTCAGCGACGAGGTCCTTGATCGGTTTTCGCTGTCAAATGGTACTCGTGAGACGTCTCCGCCGCCGCCGAATAACCACCTCAGTTTGCTGGCCATCGTGGACTGCTGGTCGAAATTGGGCATTGTGCCTTACGACCATATGATCTGCTCGACACCGGTTAGTTGTCCTTATTGTCTTCTAACCCAACGATACACAGGACATTCTGGCTGACTTGGACAGCTCTTCCGGTTGTGGCTCGGGGTCACAGAATACCTATTTCGCAACCCAGACCTGCTCGACGAGGCGCTGGACACAGCAATCGATGACAAGATGTTCCGGTCTGACGACCTCGAATTTACATTTGCGGCTCGCGTAAGTCTTGCTCGATCTTCTTGCGCTTGTCGAGACATCTAGTATATGCTAACTGGTCAACTTTTTACAGGCTTGGTCTGACTGTGTTTCATTTGGTGACTTCGAATCCTACCGTGACCGATTTGAGAGAATCCAGAAGTACTTTGCTCCGCGGTTCCCGGATGCCGTCAAACTTGGTAATGAGATGATGAAGACGATTCTGGAGAAGACTAGCAATGAGAATCCATAATGGCAGAGTACGCACACATGTAGCATAGTTGAATGCCAGTATGAACCCTAGATAATTGCAGTTCATACACGATTGCTCTGCATTAAGCTCGACATATAGGAGGAAATCAGGTTTGGAGAGCCCTCGCAGCAGACACCCGGACTGTAGGGTAATATGGATAAGTTTCCAGATTAGATATTCTCTGTCAACTACGGATTGTACATTACAGTAGTACTCAAATAGTAAACATGTTGATCGCGCTGTGGACATGTGAGGGTTGAGGTGACCTGGGCTATTCTGAACGCTCACATGAGCCTTTATTACGTAATCTTTAAGTCTTGGTGGTTACATAACCTATAAATATTAAAAATTTTTTACCGCGTATTTAACCTTTTTTATTTTTTTTATAATATTTTAGTATTATTAAAGCTTTACTAATATTATAAATAATAAGTTAGCTTAATAAAGTTATAAGTATTAATTACTTTTTAAGCCTTTAAAAACTAGTTAAGTTACTTTTTAATATATTTTAACTACTTATTTACTACTTTAAAAGTAGTACTAATAGTACCTTAAACACGGCTTAAAAAAAAAATATAATACCTGCCTTATAAAACTATAAGTTACTTTTTTTTTTTAAGTGCTTTTTAAATATTTATAAAGGGCTTGGTATTTACCCTTTTTTTTTATTTTATTAAAAAATAAATTTTTTAAGTTTACTTTTACCTTTTACTTACCTTACTATAAATTACTTAACAAGCACTTTTAAATTACTTGTTAACTACTTAATTTTTTACTTATTAAAAAATTAATTTTTTAAGTTTATTCCTATTTTTTATTTACTTTATTATAAATTACTTAATAAGCGCTTTTAAACTACTTACTAATTACTTAATTTTTTATTTATTAAAAAATTAATTTTTTAAGTTTATTTTTATTTTTTACTTATTTTATTATAAATTACTTAACAAGTGCTTTTAAATTACTTACTAACTACTTAAGTTTAAAGCTATAAACTTTATAATTTTTTAATTTTTATATTTTTTTATTTAATTATTTATTAATTACTTACTAACTACTTGGTTAATTACAGGGAGAAAATAGCTATATTATTATTTACTTTAAAAAAAAGTTTTACCATGTAAAGGATTATATGTTTATTATTATAAATACTTAGTAATTACTTATTAATTACTTACTAACTACTTATTTTTATAATTTTTTAAAAAAAAACATAACCTTAAATTGCATGTTTGTAATTATAGTTTAAATATTAAAAAGTTAAAAGGTAGTAATATAATTACTAAAAATATTACCTAGGTAGTTAATAAGTGCTTATTAATTATTTATTAATTACTTAGTTACTGCTAATTCCCCTAATATTTTTTAAGTTTTTTTTTAATAATATTTTTTTTTTTTCTTTTACTAATATTACTACAAGTAGTTTATAAGTAGTTACCTAGTAATTAGCTTTTTTTATTATTAATAAAAAACTTTTAAAGCCCCCCCTTCCTTGCAACGCGAAGGGTACTATAAGTATTTATTAATTACTTATTAATTACTTGCTAACTACTTAAAAACTTATATTATAAATATAAAAAAAAAGTTAAAAAAATAGGCTATAAGGTACTATATATTACCTATAATAATTTTAAGGCATGCTATTAAAACCTAAAAAAACCCTGTAAAAATTTTACCTTTTTTAATTATAAAAATTTAATTTCTTGTATAAGTGCTTTTTAATTATTTATTAATTACTTACTTTTTAATTTTAAGTATTAGCCCGCCGCAATACCCTTACTAAAAAAAAAAAGAAAAAGGTAAGTACCCTTTTAACTACTTGCTAATTACTTATTAATTACTTATAAAAAACCCTTTTTTCCCGCTTTTTTACTTGTATAAAAGCATGTATTTAAATAATTAATAATAAAAAAAGTAGGTAAGTGCTAGCTAACTATTTTTTAAGCACTTATTAATTATTAATTATTTATAACCTATTATTAAAACTAGCTTTAAAAAAAAGTTAAATAAAAAGTAAAAAAAAATAAACCTAAAAATAAGTACTTACTAATTACTTACTAATTACTTATTAACTTATTTTATAATAAAACCCCTTTTTTAAAAAAATAAACCGCGAGCTAACTAATCTTAAAATAGGTATTTATTAATTATTTATTAATTACTTATTAATTATAATAAAACGCGTATAATAATAATAATAAGAAATTTTTTAATATAGCTAGTAATAATTAAATTTTAATTATTAGTTAATTACTTAGTAACTGCTTGGCAAGCGCTAGGTTTTTTTATTTAGGCTTTTTATTTTTTTTATTATATTATAATATTAAACTAAATTACTTACTAAGTGCTTTTTAAGTGCTTAGTAACCACTAGTTATTTTTATTTTGCCTTTATTTTTTAAAAACTTTTTTTTATTACTTAATATACTAGCTAACTAGGCGCGGAGCAGTTTTAAACTAGCTTTAAAATATAATATATTAATTTTTTTAAAAACTACTTTACAAGTGCTTGCTAACTACTAGGTTATAAAATTAATATTAAACTTAATAATATATATAAGTAAATATTAAATAAGGGGGTTAGGCTAAGCACTTACTAGCTACTTGCTAATTATTTACTTACTTTTTTTTAATATAAAATATTATTTATATATTTTATATATATATATTAGTTTATAAAAAGTAAATTAAATAATTTATATATTTATTATTAAATAACCTATATTTTTAAAATTCTTATAGTCCTTTATAAGGCTAACTATAATATATTATCTACTTAAGTTAATATATATATTAAAAGTAGGCTGCCCCTAGTATAACTAAAAATTTATAAGTACTTTACTAGTGGCTACTAAGTAGTTATTAAATAATAAATATATTTATTTTTTTTAAATTTATTTATATTTTAGGATAAGCTTAAGCTTTACCCTTTTATTAACTAATTACTTTACTTATATATTTTTATCCTGCGCCTTAATTTATACCTTTAGTTATTATAGCTTAAGCTCCTGCCTTTTAATAATAAAATTTTAAAAGGGTTATATAATTAAAATAACATGTTACAAGGGCCTAGCACTTGGTAAGCACTTAGTAAGTAATAAAAAATAAGGTATTATACTTATTATTTTATATACTAGGTGCTAAAAAAGGTGGTACTAATATAATTAATTTTACCTTTTTTTAAAAGCCTTGCCTAACTTTAAGGTAGCCTTTTTAAATACCCCCTATATTAATAAAGTATTTAAGGCCTTAGCAAGCTAGTATTAATACTTTTATATTTTTTTTAATTAATTAGCAAGTGCTTAATAAATAGTTGCCCCTTAACCTTACTTATTTATTAATTTTTTATATTTTTTAAATAATTATTCTTTATTTTTAAAGTATTATACCCATGGTAAAGGCCATACTTTGTAAAATTTTTATACTAAATAATATTATTTTTATTAAGTTTTATAAAGCTATAAATTTAATTTTATATAATTAATAAGCGCTTAATAACTACTAGGCAAGTACTTACTTTTTTAGGGCTTATATTAATATAAGCTACTTGCCTAAAGTATAAAACTTTTAATAAAATTACTTAACTATATTAGTATAAGTACGTAGTAAGTTAAAGTACTTTAGCTTAATTTTTAAGTAGGCCTTATTTAGGCTTGCTTTAATAACCTAGTTTTTTTTTATATAGCCTAGTTATAAACTATTTTACTTTTATATTTTATAAAAAAATTAGTAAGTACTAAATAAGTAATTAATAAGCACTTGGCAAGTGCTTAATAACTTATTAATTAAGTAATTAATTAAATTATTATAATTTTTTTTAAACTTATACCTTAGCAAGCTTATTATTTAATTTTATAAGTTACTTTTATAAGCCTAAGTACTAATAGCCTTAAGAATATTATACTAAAAATATATATAATAAAAAATAAGAATTTACTTAAGTTACTATATAATATTATACTTTTTTAAATTAATATTATAAAAATACTAGCTAAAACCTAAGTAATTAATAAATACTTAAAAAATACTTTGCAAGTGCTAACTTATATATTATTTATTATTTATATTTATAACTAGACCATAAATTCCGGAGCTATAAAGGTGGTTAAATAAAACTAGCTTTTTTATTATTTTTTAAATTAAAATAAAAGCTTGTTTAAATAATAAATAATACCCCTTGGTTATTTTTAGGCTAGTAAAAACATGTAAAAAAATAATAATTATAAGTAAAGTAAGTAGTTAGCAAGCGTTTATTAAGCACTTATTAAGTAATTAAAACTTACTTTTATACTAGTTTATAAAAAATATAATAAATAAAACCTTATTTATTTTTTTACCCTGGATTTGCTTATAAAATATATTAATCTTAAATAAGTATAGCTTAAAAAGCAAGTATATACTATTTAAGTATTTATAAAAAATTATAATATCCTAAGTATTATAAAAATATTTTTAAATATATTTTTAGGTAGTTAACAAGCGCTTGCTAAGCAGCTACTAAGTACTTATATTAACTTTTTTATTAACTTTATATAAGTAAATTAAGCTATTAATATCCTGCCCCTGGGGATAAAATAATAAGCACTACTTTTAAAAAATTATAGTAACTTTATTTTTATTACTAAAACTTAAATAAAGTTTAGCAAGTATAAAAACCCTATTTTTTAGTAATAAGCCTTAAGTTAAGGGTTACAAAGGAATTAGCCTAGGTAGGGATAAGTACTTAATAAGTAATTAATAAATATTAGGCAAGTACTTACTAGTTATTTATACTAAATTATTTATTTATTTTACTAGTTAATCTAGGTTTTTTATAATCTTTTTTAGGGTTTTTACTAGGGCAGGTGGAAAATGTTTATATATATTATATAAGTTAAAAACTATATATAAATATTGCTTAAAATTTATAGGTATAAAGGTAAAAAAGTAAACTTTATATAATAAAATTTCTATTTTATTAAAGCCTTAAAAATAATTTTTACCTACTAGTAGTTAATAACTGCTTGCTAAGCAGTAACTAAGTATTATATAAGTATTTATTATAAAAATTTTTTTAGGATTATAAAGGCTTAATAACCCCACACTTTTTTTATAAAGGCTCCCTATTTTTATTAAAAAAGTATTTTAAAAGCTTTAAATTAAAAAATATTATAGTAATATTTTATTAAAAGTGCTTTATTTAAAAAGCCCCTATATTATTAATATAGGTAATATAAGGGGTAAAGCTACTATTTATATTTTAACTTATTAGTAAGTAATTACCAAGTAGCTAGTAAGTACTTACTATTTATTACCTTTAATAAAATACTAGCTTGTAGCTTAAAAAAGGCTTAAAACATGTATTTTATTTATTAAAAAGTTAAACTTTTATATAATAATAGCTAGTTATTATTAGTAAGTAATAAGTAAGTAGTTACTAAGTAATTACTAAGTGCCTAGTAAGTAATAACTTACCTTTTAATATTTTACTTATTTAGGTTTTTTTTTATACTAGGTATAAACTACTTATACTATATAATTTACTTTTATATTTTATTAATAATATAAGTATAATAATAATACCTTAGCCTAGGGTTTAAATACTTATAAGTATTTATTTTAAAGTATAAATAATTAATTTTATAACAGCAAGTATTAAAAAAAAAATAAAAAATTATTTAACTAGGCTTGCTTTTTTTAAATTAATACTTTATATATTAAATTTAGGCTAAATAATTAGCTATTATTTAGCAAGCGCTTTATTAATAATTAATAAGTACTTATATTTTTAACTAGTCCTGCTAGTTTTTCCCTTAATTAACCACTTATAAGTATAATATAGGTATATTTATTAATATATAACTAAGAATACTTTAAAAAATTATTAATATACTTAACTTTTAATAACCTTAAAGCGCGGTCATGTTCCCTGGTATTTATTAAAAATATATAATTATTTTATTTATATACTAGGTTAGTAAGCACTTTATAAGTGCTTTATAAGCACTTTATACTTATTTTAATTATTTTTATTTTATTACCTAGTTTTTTTTTATACCGCGCGGGATTAGGTATTTAATTATTATATTATTAAAAATATTTTTTATAGCTAATAGTATATTAAATTAGTACTTAATAAGTAGTTAGTAATTAATTAATAATATTAATATTAAACTTTAATTAATATAAAATTATTAAAAAGGTAAGATTATATTAATTATATAAGATTAGTTAATTAAGGTTAATTATATGTTTATTACTAACTTACCTAGCTTGGTATTTTTTTTACTTATGTTTTAAGGGTGATGCTCACATAAGCGTTTAAAACGCTCACATGACATATGTCCACTGGACATGTCCATCGATGAATGTCGATGCTTGGTTAGTCAGCAGCCCCAGGTTGACTACGCCCGCGTACCGAAACCAACAGCAAGATATGCAGCGACAGAAAGTTGTCTTGTTAAAGAAAGCACTCATGGATGATTGACTCCCGCCCGATCGCTTCTCTCTGGTTCCTGTGTTACGTGTGACTTTCGACTTCCGATTCGATTAGCGCTCCCTCCGCTATCCACGCCGCTATCCCCCTCCCTTCAAGCAACCGCGACAACAACTCGAACGAGGGCCCCTGCCCTTGCCAACTATCGCCCGCGCTGCGTGCTGCCGATACTCCGTCGTGAACCCAATGCGACTCGTTATTCCTTATTTCATACGCGAAAGGTGATAGAGACGCCTCGCTTGCGGCTAGATGGAGCCCCATGGCGTCCGGATACAACTCGAATTTCTCTGGGACGTCGATCCAGCACCGAGCCGCCGGCGATGGGCGCTCCTTATCTAGCCAGGATGACGGACTCGTGGATGGTAGCTGGCCCGGGCCTGCTTCATCGAGACCTGCGAGGAATCGTCGCTCCGAGTCTGGAGGCAGCGCGAGCATAGGTCCGCGGGTGTCGTCGCTGGCTCCTTCCACAGCAGGGCCCGGCAGCTTCAGTGCTGAGCTCAAGAGCATGAAATCTTCTCGGAGTACGACCCCGCGAGCTGATGTACGGCCCGACTACGTACGAAGACCCAGCAGCATCGACTATGACGAGCTGCCGACTTCGGAGGACCGCCAGGCAGCAATACGGGATAGGATTGCTAAGGAGCTGAAGATCAAGACTGGGACGGAGAATATGCTGGAAGTGTTGTTGACGAAGAACCCGAAACAAACAAGGGACCAAAGATTGAGGGCAGAGTCAGAGTTGACATCGTCGAACCGCAAGCTCGCGGAACTACATCATGAACTTGAGGAGGAACAATTACGTGCGCAGGCGCCTTCAACCCCTCCTCGGAGCCGTCTGTCTGGCCTTTTCCAGGGGCCTTCGATACGGTCGCCGTCCCGTGCTAATATGTCCGATGGTGAGCGGTTGGATGATATCGAGGCGGAGATGGAGTCACCGACTTATGTGCTAGCGGAGACCCTCCAGGCCCTCGAAATCGAGTTGATGTCACCTGATTACTATGTTGAGCGTGCAAACAGTTTGGTGGAACTTTTCAGGCGGCATCCTACTCTGAAGTATGATCTTGCTTGGTCAGTTTTCGGTTTGCGTGTTCAAGTTATGCTTCTAAGCGACAGCAAGGAAGTAGTCGCAGCTGGCTATCGGTTGACTCGGTATGCTATTGCAGACCGGAAATCGCTTCAGATGATTCGTTCCCTTCACACGGATGAGCTTGTGATACTGTCGTTGGTCAAAGAGAGCAAAGCAAATCTCGAACGTGAGCAGGCCTTGAAGTTCGTGCGGGCGTTCCTCGATGTCAAAGACGGTGTAAAGGAGATTTCGCGTGCTGTTGTCCGGACAATTGTCTCTGTTGCTGAGCATCATGATGACCGCCTCCGAAACATCTCACTTATGACCCTCGCCGAAATCCTGGTGAGAGACCCTCAGTTGATATCGTACGCGGGTGGGTTCTCCCCGTTACATGACGCTTTATCAGAAGGAACGTTTGGTGCGTCGGAGAGCTTGATAACATGCTTCCTGCATGTGCTCGACACCCCTCACAGCAGGATGCATTTACGGGGAGGGTGCGAACTCGAGGCTGTCCTCGCGCCATTCACAGACTCGTTGTCGGACAACATTCGCAATGGACGTCTAAAATCATCAGCAAAGGCAATCTCCGCAATGTTAAAGACATGGCCAGGGTTAGTGATCCTGGGAAAAAATAGGGCAAAGCCTCTGAGGTCACTTCTAGAGTCATTACATTATCCAGACCCGCAGGCAAGGGATCTTATTATGGAACTTCTGTTCGATGCTCTGAGGATTAAGCCGCCATCGTGGTCCTCTTCATTTCTCGCTGGACGACGACTTACAACATACGGTAGAGTTGCAAACCTGAGGTCGGAGTCTGACACAAGGCAACTGCGGAACTTTTTTGACAGCAGTGAAAGCCAGTTTGACTTGACTGCGCACTTTTCTACTCTTATTCTCGCCGCCTTGATTGATGCTGGCTTGTCCAAGGTATTACGCCCCTCAGTGGCTGACTTACGTGTACTAACAATGCGCAGGCGCTCTGTGATCTCATCGAAGAGGAAGAAGACTTGTCGCTCAGGCGAAAAGCGACCCTGCTGTTAACAGAAGTTCTAAAGCTGGCCCACCATTCCTTACCCTCAAACGTCAGTGCGAAGCTCCAGGTTCTCCCGCATCTGATCTCGCCCGCGATTACCTTTGATGTTGAAAACCATGACGTATCGACGTCTACTATTTATCAAATAGAAAGCATCAACAGAACACTAGCTCGATCTCTCGGCGGTCTCGCCAATGGAGCCGGAAGATATAGCGTCGACGTTGATATATCCGCCTCTCTTCTCTCTGGTGATCAAAACAAAGACAAACTGAGCCCGGCGATGGATGAGACAACTTTCCGCAACGCAATCTTGGAGACACATGTCTTGAATACTGTCAACTATCTCAAGTGGAAGTGGGACTTGATTCATCGTATTGTGGAAGGCCCCCTTTCAAACCCCAAGAGGTTGGACGAAGCGATCAAGGGATCCAAGTTCATGAAACGTCTCATGGGCTTCTATCGTCCCTTCAAATATAGATTCTCGGTACTTCCGAATACGAAACCAAATCAGCGATATGTTCGCACTGGTTGCGCCTTAATGCGCTGTCTGGTGCAGACGACAGAAGGCACGAGATATCTGGCCGAAAACAAGTTCCTGCGACAGGTTGCCGAATGTCTTGCCCAGGTGGACCACATGAGTGGTCTGACATCTTCTGCGCCTTTGTTCTCGCGGGAGCAGATGGCCAATACGCTGAGTGGCGGCTACTTCGCCATGCTGGGAACCCTGAGCGCCGACGCCAATGGGCTCGCTATGATGGAACGGTGGCACATGCTCAATATGTTCTATCATATTATCGAGCTCCGAGATCGTGACGACCTGATACAAACACTCCTTGGAAACATGGACTACACTCAAGGAAGCCATCTTCAGGTTATGCTATCCAAAGCTCTTACTACTGGATCTAAAGAAATTCGAATTTTCGGAACAAGACTCCTCCGAAAATATACTGTGGGGAATGTGCCTCTGCAATCGTCCGCAGCAATTGGTAATGCAGACTGGGTTATCAAGCTCCTTGTTACTCAGTTGTATGATCCCGATGTTGCCGTCTGCCAAGTAGCAGTGAAGATTTTAGAAGAAGCATGCAATCAGCGCAACTATCTCGAAATTGTGGTCAAATGTCGCCCGTCTCTGGACCACTTGGGTGAAATCGGCGCTCCTTTGCTCCTGCGCTTCTTGTCGACTTCAGTGGGCTATCATTATCTAGATGGACTCGACTATATCACGCAGGAGATGGATGATTGGTTCCTAGGACGGAACGATGCATACGTCAGCCTTGTCGAGGCCGCTTTATCACGGGCCTATGTTGATCAACCTCGAAGAAATAGTTTAGTGCCGGAGGACCTGGTAGATCTCCAAGATTTTGGCCTAGTACCTCCACACTTTTACAGAGAATTGGCTCGGACAGCAGAGGGCTGCAAGCTTTTGGAGCAGTCAGGGCATTTCTACGAATTCGCTGCAACTATCTCTGATTTCCAACTTAACGAAGAGGACAATGAGACTCTTCTCAAAGTCAAGGGTTGCCTCTGGGCAGTGGGCAATGTTGGCTCGATGGAGCTAGGTGCCCCGTTCTTAAGCCTAGAGCTTGTCCAGGATATTGTGAAGGTCGCTGAGTGCGCAGAGGTCTTGACAATGAGAGGGACTGCCTTTTTTGTCTTGGGCTTAATATCACGCAGCCAACATGGCCTGGAGGTTCTAAGACAAGCCGGGTGGGACTCTGCTATTGATCAAAAGGGAAATTCGCTCGGCCTATGTCTTCCTACGGACTTTGGCAAGCTGTTTTTGGTACAACGAAGTACTCACCCCTGGGAAACTCGTGCTGACATAGGATTTCAGGTCGATTTCCCGTCCTATTCCCGACCCGCAGAAGCGAAGCGCACGTCTCAAGAGAAGCTCAAAGCAGCCACGTTGGATCCTGACCCTGTTAACGAAAAGATCCTGAAGCTTGTCGCCGATATGGGCAATACCGTTTTGTCCAAGAGAGCGGCAGCGGATCTTCATAGGTAAGCATGACAAGCATATGGTCTATATTTGAGGCTGACAGTTGCATTACAGCATCAAAGCCAAGGACCCTGACCGGTTCCACCAGGTCCACCTCTTCAGCAAGACATTAAGCATCATTGAAAGTCACCACTTCCGCCTGCCTGCCCGACGCTTCGCTCTCGATCTTTTCGACAAGAGCGTGATGCGGCGTGTGGTGCTAGATGAACAGCCAGAGACTGACTCCGATTCGGAAGCGAGCTCTTCACAAGCATCGGAGTAGTACGCTGACTATTTATTCATCTTATCACCTGCGTCAATCTCTGCCTCCGTTATCCTTACAATATACGTTTCTCCCAGCTTGTCGATCCAGTTACTATTTCTCGTGTTAGTGAATGGAGCAAGGTCTGTTGAAGTTCTGGGTGGCTGGCTAGGTTCTCGAGGAGTTCCTTTTTTGGATTTCTTATGTTCTTATTTGTTCGTTCTTCCGGGGTCCATGTCCTGCTCTTTAGCGGCCGTTATCTTGTACATACCTACAAACGATGCGTAACGATATGACGGAGTTGCATATAATGCATTGAGTGTCCCAGTAATTACCGTAAAACTGCTGCCACAATCAAATACGAGCGTATGTTTGCATATAAATCCAGGCGTCCTAGCGCTTTGCAAACTCTCACAGAGCATTAGTGCAAAGAGATATATCTTTAGTGTTCAGTTGAGTAGGCATATCTATGTAAGAAGCGAGGCAGTGGTCCGCGAGGTCTCTAAGCTTCCGAAATATATATCAACTCACCAGAGTAAACCTCGCGCTTATATGTGATACAACGAACAAATCAGCGTCGTTGACCTATGAAGTTTGAGCAAGGGATCGAAATACACCTTTGCCGGACCTCTAGACCTCTCCAGCTGTTCTTGCATTTATCCCAATAGGTACCTACTGTCCTCCGGCATTGACGTCAAGATCCGAAATCTTCAATCTCCCCGCACTCTCCAATTCCACCACCGAAAAGCTCAACCCGAACACAAAACATCAAGTCGCAAGACAATACCAAACGAAATGACCGTCGCGCAACCACGATAATTAACCTCCGAATCCCAACTAGCAATCACTGCTCAACCATTACACTGCAACAATGTCAGCGCTCACGCCAACACCAACCCTGCTAACCCCGCACCTCCCACCAAAGACCCTCGTCGGCATCGACCTGATTACCTTCACATCGACGCCGAATTTTCACGGGATCCGCGATCTCCCGCCCGGATGGCACTTTCTGTATACGGGTACGACGGAGGGGTTGAGTTTGCGCGTTGGCGGGTGGTTCTACATTGACGCGTCCGGAACTGGGAATGCGCAAGATATACTCGTCTGGCGATGGAACGACAACATTGAGGCCCTGGAGCCGCTGGGGGCCCAGCACGCAGGCGAGGGGATGCGGCTTAGGGCTAATATCGGGGGTGTTTGGGGATTGGGTGGGTTGTGGGCGTATCGGAGTCGCGTGCCTGCTGCGGCGGTCGCGGCTGCCGAGGGGGCTCTGCAGAAGAGCGGTCCTGGTGCTTCTAGGGCTGGGGCTGGGAGTATAGATGAGGAGGAAGAGGAAGAGGGAAGGGCGGAATGGAAGGCGTTGACGAATCGGGTGTCGCCGCGGCTGCTGAGTCGGATTACTGGGGACCCTGGGGTGGATTGGGAGGGGAGGCCGAGATGGGTTGTTACGTCGGGAAGCACGGCGAGGCAGGATGATGATGATATCCCTGGTCTTGATTCGGGTGTGCGGCCGGAGGGTGGAGTTGGGTCTGATACTGCAGCTGCGGCTGCGACTGGGGGCCAGAGTCAAGAACGGCCCGAAGACTATAGCGAGCGGCAATTCTCGTTCCTCCCTGTTGATCTGAAGATGACATGGCGGGAGGGCGCAATTGGCCGCGAGAGGACCGAGGCAGCGCGCGATAAATCGTGGGCGCTGGGCGAGATCATCCACGGCTTCGAATCGTCTCAGCCGCGTCCAAATCCGCTAGCCACGAACGACATCGCCGAAGGCGAAGCTCAGATCCTCGGTGAACTCCAATTCACCTTCTTGATGGGCCTGACGCTCATGAACTATTCCTGTTTACAACAATGGAAGCGCCTCTTGCGGCTGATCCTGACCTGCCGCTCTGCCATTGTAGACCGGGCATCCTTCATCGCCGAGGTGTTAAGCCTGCTGCTCACGCAACTGAAGCGTGCTGATGATGTGGAGGGTGGGCTCTTTGACCAGCTGGGTAGTGAAGGGGGCGCGGAAGGAGCGGAATTCCTGCGGAAATTGCTGAGGGGGTTTCGGACGGCGATGTATGAGGTTCTTGAGGATGAGAGCGGGGAGTCACCGGTTAAGAGAGAGTTTGGGAGGTTGGAGGAGTGGGTGAGGGAAGAGTATGATTGGGAGATGGATCGGGATGCGGTGTTGAGGAAGGGGATGGTGCAGTTGGAGGATGGGGAGGAGGTGGAGTTGGAGATGGTTGATCATGATGATGAAGAGGAGTATGCGCCTGTTGTTGTGGACTTGGATGGAACGTATTGATGATATATTGGCATGTATTTTTGGAGATGATACCCAGAAACCAGGGAAGCTCGTTATTTGTGCATTAATTTATCATAGTCTTTGGGTTTATACAAATATCCGTCTATCGTTGTATCTAAGGTATTGTCTATTTCTCGCTCTCATTCTCGATGAGGTACGCCCACTCGTGGTTCTCGGCGCCCTCCTTGCCGTACATGATCGCCTCAAGCCATGACTTGATCTGGGCAGCGTAGCCCGCAGTCTGGCCGGGCTTGAGCAGCGGAATGTCGACATTGCCGTTGCGAATCAGCTTAACAGGGGTGATGAAGAACTGTAACCATGTTAGACCTCGTGAAATCAAGAAAACGAAGAGAAAGGGGAAAGGATAAACATACGGCAGTTCCGCAAACAAAGGCCTCGACAACTCTGCCCTCCTTCCACGCCGCCTCGACGTCGCCGATTGTGAACGTCTTCTCAACAACCTCAACGGCGCCCAAATCACCAACAGTCTGGTTCAGCCTTGACCGAGCAAGCTCCAGAACGCTGCGCCTCGTCACACCAGGAAGAATAAGCTGGTTCTCCAGTGGCGCAGTCACAAGCTCGCGCTTGCCAGTCTCCGCATTCTCCCAAACGATAAAGAAGTTGCTAGCGCCGGCCTCGGTAACCTGGCGGTCTTCACCGAACAGCCACAGGACCTGGTCGAAGCCCTGCGCCTGCGCCTTTCCGTGCGCTGCGAGAGACGGACCGTAGTTGGCACCGAGCTTGGCGTAGCCGAAGCCACCGGGCCAGGCGCGGATAGTGTCGGGTGTAGATGCGAGAAGCTTCAGTCCGAGGGCTTCGCCGGGGACAACCTTGAGTCGGGAGGCCGGGTCGGGCCAGGGGACAGCGATGATGAAGAGGAGGGCCTCGGCGGGAGCTTGAACGCCGAGCTGGGTGCCGGAGCCGATGAGGGTAGGGCGGAGGTAGAGGAAGCGCCCCGGTTGGGACTTGGGAAGCCAGCCTGAGTATGTTAGCTTGACGCTTGCGATGCGAAAAGTAGCGGGGAGGACATACGCAAGCCGTCAATCTGCATCAGCTTGGCAATGAGAGCCTTGAGCTCCTGGTAGCGGAAGCTCGGCAGGGAAGCTCTGATGGCGCTGTTAGACAGACGCTCACCGTTTAGGTCTGGCCGGAAGATGCGCAGCTTGCCGTCGTAGCCGCGGTATACCTTCATGCCCTCGAAGCACTCGGTGGCGTAGTGCAGGCATGACGCGGTCGGGGGGATGCTGAGGTTCTGGAAAGGCTTCACTTCGGGTGTCTCCCAACCACCGGCGGCGGTCCAGCGCGCGGTAACCATGTGGTCGGTGCAGTACGAATGACTGAGCTCCTCGGAGGAGCCGGGAAGAGGTACATGGCGGAGCTCGGTGGAGCGAGTGATCTTGACGACGGAGGCGTCGAGCTCGGCCGGGATAGTTTCAATGGAGCCCATGGTTATATGTAATGCGAATTGATAGAGTGAAAGTATAGAAGTTGATATAAAGCGGGTTATGGTGAATAGTTATAGACCGGATGCGACCTCGGATATGAGTCACGATAGGAAAGAGTCAATGGAGCGCCGACTTCGCTCCAGCCGCAATTGAGGGTTCGAAAGGGGTGATGGTATACAGCAGAGATAAGAGAACGTCGGGCTGTGAGAGGAAGAAATCTAGTCAAAGAAATGGCCAACTACAGGTTAATAATCTCTTGGAAGACTTTCATGATGATTTTTTTGTTGAATCTCCATTTTGCCCCTCGTCTGGCCGTGGATAGCCGAGATTGGCCCAGGAACGAATGCAGTGCATAGAATGCTGATAGTGAGTAAGCAGGGTCTAATGCTGCACTGACATTAATGATATATACCTGGAATTTCAGGCTCTAATTCTTGGCAGTATGACAGCATAGATATGACTAAGCATAGCATATGGCAGGTGAACGCATGGATATGACTAAGCATGGCCATGGCAACGGCCGGTTCCTCGGAATTATTCGCATTCTAGGTTCGATGAAGACGGACTCGTGGATTCAACCGGATATTTAAGATGTGCGATTCCTTCGAGAGTGTTTCACACACATGCATGAGGCAGGAGGACAATTCGACTATGGTCGGTATAGACTACCGAGCATCTCAAGCAGTGGCGAGCCATGGACCGTGGAATGTGCGGGCCGAAACACCTGGAAAATATATCCAAGGAAGCCAGATCCAACCTATTGCAATGGGCCATAGCACCAAACTAGTGGCTTGATCAGACTTCCGAGCTCCATATGGACCGTCCGACAAGACGCTGTGGGGTCCCGAGCCACCGTTGAGTTTTGATACTGAGAGTCTCCAAGATTGGTAGACCAGGTCGGGCCCTGCCTGGAACCGTTCCTACCGACAACGTGGTAAGCCTCGATGGGCATGGTACATAGGAGAGTAACAATAGGAAGTCGAAATTTGGAGCCCTGTCTAGGGACCTTAGGACGCTTGCATCAATATTCCGATCCGAAAATACCCACCCAATAGCGAGCGGATTTGGTATGCCCTGTACCAGATGGCTGAATGTCCATCTCCCGAAGCGCTCAGGCGACTCGCTCGGTAGTCAAGGCCGTAATTACATATATCAATTGTCCTGATCCACAGTTCATGGATTTCGCATCCTTTTTCTCAGCGTCCGGCCGTGGGAGAAAGCCCAGCCATCGAGCTACAGATGAGACTGCCCCTGCTAATAACGAGAGTAGTAACGTCCAGACGGTCTCTGATAGGCCTAGATGATTGGGATGGCTTTCCCGCCAACGTTGTTTCCCAGACTCTGTACTGTTGTACTTTGTATGTCTTCGCCGGAGGGCACGGTAGTTGCGTGCCCGGGCCCCAGGCTGCTGTGACGAGATCGCCTGTTATTCCTGACAGCCCGGGAACCGTCGATCGACCGTGTGATTGATTCGCTGGAATCCCCTCACGAGCGTTGGCTCTTGTCGTGAGATTTCCTGGGTTTGGCCACTCGCCACAATTCCCCAGTCTGTCTCTGTTCTTGACATTTGGGAGAAGTCGCAGATCGGAGGGGGACGGGCGCCGTTAGATCAGAGTGCGCGCGTAGCAGGCATAGATGTTGTCACGGGGGCGCGTGAGCTAGAGAGAGAGCCAAGGCCCAGCGGTCGAGACTTCAGTCGCTGAGGCTATCGCTGCGTATCAGCATCAGCATGAAATCAGTCTCCCGGTAGTCCCAGAGCTCCCTGGAGCTCCCTGGCCGCCGACGATGCTTTCAGCGAATGACATAATTGGAAGGGTGCTCACAGAGCACCCCGACCTTGCCTTCAGCCTGCACACCACCGCGTCTGCTCAGTCCCCATCCACTTCTGCTCCCCTTCGAATTGCTCCACCTGCTCATCCATAACCAGAGTAGGTATGCGTCGGTGCTTCTGAGCCCCATGCGAGTTTGCTTGTCTGGAATTATTTTCCAAGGGCCCGGGGCTGTCATTTTCGATCATGGATTCCGGGTTCCCACCCTTGTTGGCTTCCGCTCTATGGAGGGGACCCCGTTTTTCTGTTGCCCCTTCGAGGCTTCTTTTTCCGTTGAGAATCGGCCTTTCCTATATCTAACAGTCAATACTCTTTTTCAGGACTCGTGCCCTTCGCACACACCGACGCTGAACGCGACACCTCCATAATCAAGGGTACCGTCTCGTCATACCGCCGACTCACCTTTCCATTCCGATCTTTCTCCTCCCTTCTCCTCATTTCCCAGCCCCTTCCACAGAGGAGAGTGTCTTGAAGCGAGCTTCTTCCATTCCGTAACATCAGCCTCTATCGTGACGAATTTTCGCGTGCCACAAGTCGACCGTGTGCAGATGAGCTGATCGAACGCGAGAGCGACGGTGGCGAGGACCTCCATGCGTTCACGAAGCTTTCCCTCCGAAAACATTGGCGTCACGCCTTATAGTTCTCAGCGCCTCTTACTGCCGGAGTTTTTTACTTGACCCTTGTATATCTTTCGGCGGCTTGGTTTTTCTTCTCATTTCCATATCCGTGCTGCAATTGATGGAGATGGCTTTTCCCAGCGGCAAAGACAAACAGCTCGCCTCAATCGCTCCCGGTCCCGGGCCGTTGCGTGAGATTCGGCCCTTGACGAAGAACAAGAAGAGTTCTAGTGCGTGTCTTCCCTGCAAGCAAGCCAAGAGAAAGGTAGTATTCGAGGACCCAGGGAACCTTGATCCCGGACCCCCTCCCGAACCCTGTCACCACGTTCCCGATTCGCTGTGCCTAGCTAACGGTTCTTGCTTTTGAACATAGTGCACTGGACGACCGGCTCCATGCAAAGCATGCGAGGCCACTAATGGTAACTGCGTTTTTAACGAACACGCTGACATGAGACGGAAGATTGCTGCACAAAAGGCACAAGGCGACCTGGAACGCTACCAAAAGTTGTTGTGGGATCTCTTGAGATACCTGCGCACGGCCAACGATGAAAAGGTTTACCGAGTTCTCGAAACAATACGGAATGGTGGTGACGTTGAAAACATGGAGAAGGACATTGCCATGATCATCCAAGCAGCTTCCGCCGAAGGCTTACCCATTGAAGATACTGCAATGGACGCCAGCGAGGCCCGCAAGGACTCCCGGATAAGCGTGGAGGGGCTATGTGATAGTCCTTTGTTCCAGGTACCGTGCAAGCCTTGGACTAACGTCTCAAACGACGACCACCTCATCTCTGGGTTGGTATCTTTATACTTCACATGGGACCACCCCCTCATGCAGGTAGTTGACCAGGAGATGTTTCTGCGCGATATGAGCGCGGGTGATTTGAGCTCAGAACTCTGCTGCCCTGCTCTGGTGAATAGCATTCTAGCGGTGGCCAGCGTAAGTTACCTCGACATCCATTCATTGCGATCCATCCCTTTCGAGTCTTGCTGACGTTTGCAAGACATACTCGCCTTATCCTGAAGTGTACGCTGTTCCTGGTGATGTAGCTTCTCGAGGCCAGCACTTTTTTGAAGAAGCCGAGATCCGCTGGAAAGCCGAAGAAGGTCGGCCCTCGTTAGCCAACATTCAGGCTCTGGCGTTAATGAGTCATTAGTGAGTTCTCTGCGAAGGCATTGTAATGCTGCATTGGGGCTTGCGTTAAATGCTGATGATTTATTCCAGTTTGAATCTCCAGGGAAAGGATAATGCTAGTTGGCTTTATATCAGACAGGCCGTGCAGCTTGGGCAAGACATTGGCCTATTCAATCTACCAAAATCAGGACATGGTAATTGGGACCGATTGCCAGATCGTATCAGGCATTCCAGTGCGCGGACCGCCTGGAGTCTCTTCGTATTGAACTCGTATGGTCATCGTGCTCGAGTAGCGTAATTCATGCTAACTGGCTGAGCAGGCAGTTATCCCTGGAATCTCGCAAGTCAGCGAATCTAGGAGTACCCAGGCTATCATTGGACCAAATAGCTCATCATGAAAGAGACATGGTTTGGGTGCCATATCACTCTCGCTCGAGCGATGTAGAACTCCTCAGGAAGCCGGCTCTTCTTCGCGATGTGATGATTAGACTGGTCGACCTCACTGAAACCGTCGTGGAGATGCAGGACCTTTTCTTTGAGAAGGCGTTTGATTTGAGCATGAGCATCGATGAGATGTGCAAAGAAGCCGATGGATTGCATGGACGCCTTCAAGCGTTCCTCGATAGAGTGGTGATCACCGAAACGCCACCCGTCCCCCAAGTACTCTTTCTGCAGTAAGAGCCACTAACACTAGTCGTTAGCTGCATCTAACTTCTTCTGGCAGTGTCAAATGCAACCAAGTTATCATCAAGCTTTTTGACTTTCTCTCAGAGCAACGGAACTTCGAGACGTCGATTGAACCCTCAGCCATCGAACAAGCCAAAATGGCCCGGATCCGTGCTGCAATTCAGGTTGCTCACTACCTCCAGGTATACCGCGAGCATTATGAACTGCAACTGACGCCAAGTCTCATGTTTGGGCCCGCGAAGTGCAGCGCCTTAACCCTTCTTCCATTTCTGAATGACGAATTGGCCTACAACGCCTTCAATGAGCTTGATGACTTCCTCACGTCTTTCAGTCTGAGATTCCCGGTCGCCAAAGCCACGAAATGCGAGATAGATGCCTTTTTCCGTGACTCGAATCTGTCATCGCCGTTCGACTTCGCCGGGACAGCTGACCGTCGAAATTCAGACTCTTCGTAAGGGTTGCGTTAATGTGTCTTGTTGGTATGGAGATAAACGTATGGAATGGCATATTGGGAGGCGAACGGCAACGGAGATATTGACACGGTCCGATTATAGCTGATGTGACGTGGATTTTGTTGGGCCATGAAGCATGAAGCTAGCCGAACGCTGACCGTGACGATTAGCCGGCCGAAAAGCTACCGAAGCAACGACGATGTTCAGGCAAGGGCATCCTATAGTCAACTCGATGGGGGTAGAGCCAATCAACAGTCGGTTTACGTGATGATGATCGCACTTGCCAACAATGTTTCACAGTTTGAGCGGGCAGACAGACCGCCGAATCATCGAAATTCCAAGTTTGGCGCAAAAAAACTCCTTTCCATCAACAACTTTCGACACGAGGAGACGTACACGAAGCGGTGGACCTTCCTGTGTGAACGCAATAAATTGCCAGTCGACCCTATGAACAGCAGGGATGGAAGAGGAGCGAGATCCCCTAGGACGGAGCGTGACAGCTTTGAGACTTGACTTTAGAGTTCTTCATGGCGAGCTGAGGTCCCTTTCTGAAGGTCATGGTTGAGTTGCGGAAAAGTGATCCGAAGCGTGCAACAGGCCAGCCAGGAGCTGTCATGGTAACTCCACCATTGCTTAAGCTTCACTTCCACGCCTCTGCAGATAACTCTATATCTAGAACGCTCATCAAGATGTCTAAGAAGGATGAATGCAATGCCCAGGTGATGTCTATACAGGTTCGGGGGGCTTTTGAGGGATGCTTGCAATCCTGCTAGCTCGATGGCAAAACTGGTCCTCGTGAAATATTGCATTAACCAAATTATTTCCTGTAACTTTGTAAGCTAAATAATGCCAGACACTGTCAGAACTTGTTAAAGAGCAACCAATGGTTTTTCGAATGTTGATACATGGAGTGGAGATATTACTTGGGGGAAGTGGAAGTACTGAGTGTCTTTTAGTGGTGAGCTCCTAGGCACATCTAATTGGTCTATACCTTAATGCGATGTGCAAAAGCTAATAGACACAGGCCGACTTTGTAACCATGAAAACACCACATCCCTGCACCATTCCATCAGCTTTCTCAGCTATTGGTAGGGAAGTCCCTGCCGGTCTACGGGCTCTTAGAAAACATGCCTGGTTTCGCTCGTGTATTTGAGGCGTCGCCGTCAAGGTTCACTCCATATACCGGTTGGCTATTCTGTACAGGCTGAAGTTGCCATCATCTTCTTAGAGCTGAAAGTACTGAGTCATTTTGTAGCTGCGCCCATCATCCTTAGACCAGAGAAAGTTGTTCAGCTAGGTATGGAATATAACTCTGGGTAGACAGACAGTATATATTCTCAATGCCGGCCCTTACTCGACGATCTATTCGCCTCCGGGGCTGCCGTCCTATGGTACCGGACTTGGAACCCTCTAGAGCTGAGACAACTCATCGTATAGCATTGTCAGCAATTGCCTCCTGTTGTCGATGACGTTGACTGTTTGGTGTAGGTATACTTGACCAAAGGTGTATAGCTGACTCAGCAGCGGCTTGTGCATAGATAAGATAAGCACAAATCGTCCAAGCGAAAACCCTCAAAATTCGATACCGCCGAACGGTCGAAATCCCACACCGAAACGCCGAGTCACGCCAGTCGACCTCCGCGCCCTCCACCCCTCTGCTGTCGCCAAATTCCAGGACAAGCTCATAGTCGCCGTTCGATCGACTTTTCTGCCCAACATGTCCTACGACGAGCGCGCCAATGCGCACCCCAACCTGAACGACGAGTCCGATGTCGAGGAGGAGGCGCTTGTCAACGACTACCGCGAGCAGGTCAACTTCGATGATGGCATGAGTGAGCTGGATCGGACCACATCGCTTGGGGGTGCTTCGCAGACGCAGGACCTTCAAGCACAGCTGGCTGCTGCCGCGACTCCTCTTGAGTACCAGGCCACGCTCGAGACCAAGTTTGCGAGCTATGACAACTACTGCAGTCTTTTCCACTACATCCTGAACTCGGATGGGCCCGTCGAGCTCGAGGTTCCTTCTGTATGTGGACTTTTCCTGTGTTTCATGCATTCCACCTGGATTTGCACCTGCTGCCCAGGGGACAAGCTCTTTGTGTGCCGGCGGGGCTGATTTTCCAAAATGATTTGCTAACATTGGTTTCGAACAGTATTACTGGGCATGGGATGTTATCGATGAGTTCATTTACCAGTTCGAATCGTTCTGCCGCTATCGTAACCGTGTCGCCCGCAGCGGCTCCAACGAGGAGGAAGCCCAGCTCCTCCGCGAGAACCCGAACACCTGGGGATGCTACTCGGTTCTCAACGTGCTTTACTCCCTCATCCAGAAGTCCCAGATCAACGAACAACTGGCTGCTATGAAGCGTGGCGAGGACCCCGCTGCGTTCGCCGGAGAGTATGGCTCCCGCCCGCTGTACAAGATGCTTGGATACTTCTCCATCATTGGCCTTCTCCGCGTCCACTGCTTGCTTGGTGACTTCACCCTCGCCCTCAAGACCCTCGACGACATCGAGATGAACAAGAAGGCAATGTTCGCCCGTGTCATGGCCGCCCACTTCACCACCTACTATTACGTTGGTTTCTCCTACATGATGACCCGCCGCTACGGCGACGCCATTCGCATGTTCAGCCACATCCTCGTCTACGTCTCCCGGACCAAGAACTTCCAGAAGGGCGGCAACAGCTACGACGCCATTGCCAAGAAGAACGACCAGATGTACGCTCTGATTGCCATTTGCGTTGCCCTCCACCCCACCCGCCTCGACGACACCATCCACTCCGCCCTCCGTGAGAAGTACGGCGAGCAGCTCCACCGCCTCCAGCAGGGCGGCCCCGACGCCCTCCCTCTGTTCGAGGAGCTCTTCCGCTCCGCCTGCCCCAAGTTCATCAGCCCCACTCCCCCCGACTTCGACAACCCCGCTGTCAACGTCGACCCCGTCGACCACCACACCGCCATCTTCATGGACGAGGTCAAGAACACGCTCTACAACCCTACCATCCGGTCATACCTGAAGCTCTACACAACAATGGATCTGCAGAAGCTCGCTGGCTTCCTTGAGGTCGAGCCCGAGAAGCTCCGCTCTTGGCTCCTCATCAACAAGCAGCGCAGCCGCCAGATCCGCTGGGTCGAGGGAGGCTTGTTGGAGGGCGAGACCGTCAGCGCCAACGACCTTGACTACGCCCTTGAGAAGGATCTCATCCACGTCAGCGAGACCAAGGCCGGTCGTCGCCTTGTCGACTGGTACCTGAGGAACCTTGCTCGCGTCTACTAAGCGAGTTAGCTCTTACTCGTTTGCGGAGTGTCTAAAGGTGCTCAAATAGACGGCTACCTGCCGGTACACGACTTACGGTATACCTCATGCGTGGCCGGGCCAAACGGTCTATCGCATACTAAACAAGGAGAGGGCATCCCTTGACATAGACGAAAGTGTCTTGTCTCGCCGATACCATGCCCTTCTCTCAGGCTCAGTCCCATTTATTGCATGGTGGTTTTCGCGCTCTGGGCCCTTCATTACCTAGGGGCCGGGGCTGGTTGGAGTGACAAAAGGATCTGTGAGGGCTATTTTGAGGTCTTCTTCAGTAGGGTTACTATTTATTTGCATAAGTTGATTCCACGTTTATTTTCTTTGGTTGTTCGATATGTGATATGTCCTGCTGTGTTGTGCACTCCTGTCTGTGCAGCGCATAAAATAGGGTTTGTTAGAAGACCCGATATGTAGAGAGAGAACAGTGAATAGTCAATCAAAAATTAAATCTAATGGCCGTTAGCATGTAAGTTGGTTTGTGCAGCATTATTTGTGACTAATTTCTCATCTATCCTGCTATATTGGACGTACATTTATCTATACAAGAGTGAAGATTACCCTACCAAACATACAATCCAGCATAATATGACCATAGTATGCTCTTCCTAGTCAACAACGTCGAAACTCGTCCCACACCCACAACTGCTCGTCGCGCGTGGGTTATCCACAATCTTAAACTGGCTCCCAATCAACTCAGTCGTATAGTCAACCGTACTCCCAGACAAAAGCTCCAGAGAGGGCTCGTCCATAACGACCTTGGCGCTACCGTTGCCAGCATCAGAAGACCCCTCCGCCGAAGGCTCAGCCTCGAATATCGTGTCCTCCTCGGCGTCGATCTTGGATGCCGGCTCAAGAGACATTAGGTACTGAAAGCCGTGGCAGCCGCCGCTGGTAACGGTGATGCGGAGGTGGTGGTAGGGGTTCTCGTCTTTGGTGGCGGAGGGAGAGGAGGTTGGGTCTGTTATTTGGCGGAGGCGCTGCGGTACATGGTTAGCATGTGTAAGTGGTAAGTAGAGTTGAGACTAAGCACGATGAGCAAAAAACAAAAAGCAAAAACATACAACAGCTGGGATTCGCATGTGGTCACCCACCATACTACTAACCAGCCGGCGTGTGGCTTAAGTACGGCTGAGCGGACGGGAAGCCCTGTTCTCCACACCCTGTGGTCGTATGTACTTGGTAGTCGCTGAGCACGAGGTTTGTACTGGGAGCGCTTTCCCAAGTTCCATTTCAAACGGTCCCATGTGTCCATGTCATCCCGCAGCATCCCAGCCGTACCCTTGCCACGCCCATATCGGAGTATGCGCCGACCAACGCAACGGTACTGAAACAAACTCGCATGGGACTCTCAAACGTACATTCGCGGCTCGCTCTGAGATCTGCACCATAAGTGTGTTTCCATCCTCACCCGTCCTCGGGTTCTGCGTGACTTGCGCGGCGGAGGTTAAAGCTGTGGAGGAGAACGCTGACCGGGGTTCGGCGCGATTCAAATGCCATTTCGGAGTCCTAGGTCTAGTAATTCGGGCCGACACGGGTGAGATCGATGTAGACGTCGCTATTGAGGCCGCCGGTGTTCGGTATGAAGCATGGCAAAAAGATGCGGAGAAGCCCGGTGTCCGACTCGGACATGAGACGGGCGACGAGATCGCAGAGTGGGCGGGACGAGCACGGGATATCCGGCGAGTGGCTGTTGATAACGCTGGTCGAGACATTTTGATATGTGATGGGCAAGTGCTTGAATGGTGTTGAGCCGACAACTACCTTGGAGGCTTTATAATCATACAATTCGCATCGCGAGGGAGCAATCCACTTAATATGATTGGGTGGAATGGAAACGGTGAGCGGCGGCAGAATAAATTTCCCGAGGATGAAGTCATATTACTAATCCATGCATGGACCTTTATGCATACTCATCTTTGCGCAACAGTAACATCTTGTCCTTGTTCAAACAGTGATATGGATAATTAGCATATGTGAGCCTCAGGACAGGTATTATTGGGCTTCAGTAAGCGAGCAATGGCGGAGACGTGCTTAGAAATCTGGTTATCTGAGGCGGGGTACGCTACGATAGTACCGATGATATCGCGGGGCTTGACTTTCTTTCAGGCGGGTTGCCTTGAAAATATAGTTACTTCAACCAAGGCAAACCTGTATACTTACTGAGGTAGTCTTCGAAATGGGTTCCAGACTCCATCTTCAGCAGATCAAGAATGGGCCGCCACTCCCGTACAAGGACGATATCCGGGCCTTCACAAGGGAATACGCGGCATCTCTAGACTCCCAAGACCCTCTGAGTCACTTCCGAGAAGAGTTCATTATACCTTCGGCAAAGGACCTCAAGAGGAAAACGTTAGAGCCCTCTGAAGGCGGGTGACCCTCTGTTCTACCGGAGTACGCCGCTGACCCTGCTAGCTTCTGTCTCTGATGGCTCGGACGCCCGTTGTATCTACCTCTGTGGAAACTCGCTAGGCCTCCAACCGCGCAATACCAAGAAATACATTGAGTATTACCTGCGGACATGGGCCATCAAAGGTGTTACCGGGCATTTTGTCCACCACGAGGACGAACTGCTGCCTCCGTTTGTTGATGTCGACTCAGCGGGTGCAAAGCTCATGGCTCCTGTTGTTGGAGCGCTGCAGAGTGAAGTGGCAGTTATGGGCAGCTTAACAGCAAACTTGCACCTACTCATGTCTAGCTTCTACCGGCCGACTGCGGAGAGGTATAAGATCATCATTGAGGGGAAGGCTTTCCCAAGTGATCATGTAGGTTTCTGGAGCGTGAAGCCGGACAACGCTAACTCGGTCTTGTTAGTATGCTGTCGAGTCTCAGATCCGGCACCATAACCTTCAGCCAAAGGATGCTATGGTCCTTGTTGAACCACAAGACCCTGAACATCCGATTCTCGAAACTGACCATATACTTCGGGTTATCGATGAGCATGCTTCGAGCACATCTTTACTTCTTCTTTCTGCTGTCCAGTACTATACTGGTCAGTACTTCGACATTGAAAGGATCACCGCACATGCCCAGTCTAACGGCATCGTGGTTGGGTGGGACTGTGCGCACGCAGCGGGCAATGTTGACCTGAAATTGCATGAGTGGAATGTGGACTTTGCTGCGTGGTGCAACTACAAATACCTCAACAGCGGCCCAGGCGGGATGGCTGGGATCTTCGTGCATGAGAGACATGGAGAGGTGAAGACGAGTAAAGGCGATGGGGAACTGGAATCATTCCGACCCCGACTTTCTGGCTGGTGGGGGGGAGACAAAGCTACTCGATTCCTCATGGACAATAGTATGTAACCGGTCCTGGAGCACTGCCGAGTTGTGCTGACTGTCTAGAATTCGTCCCTCAGGCCGGCGCAGCAGGGTACCAGTTGTCCAATCCTTCCGTCTTGGACCTAAACGCCGTCGCAGCCTCACTGGAATTGTTCAACCGAACCTCCATGGCTGAGATCCGCCAAAAGTCGCTCAGTCTCACAGGATACCTCGAGCACCTCCTCCTAAAATCTCCTCTTGATGGGCTTTCTGAGAAGCCCTTCTCTATCATCACCCCGTCGAATCCGTCAGAACGCGGCGCTCAGCTCAGCCTCCGCCTGGCACCAGGTCTGCTAGACAGTGTTCTTGAGACGTTGGAAGAGCACGCGGTTGTGATCGACGAGAGGAAACCAGATGTTATTAGGGTTGCACCCGCGCCCTTGTACAACACGTACGAAGAGGTGTGGCAGTTTTGCCAGATCTTCGCAGACGCCTGCCGCAAAGCGTTTCAGTGAGATTAGCGAGTTTGTCCATCCGTTGATGTACGATACATTCTATTCTTACGAAGACATAGTATTATATTAGAAGCGAATTGCGCACTCAATGTTCTTGTTTACGTAAATCATCCGCCCCAGATACTCTGCGCGTCGAGCAATACATCGAAGCTTCAGCCAAAAGCAAAGCGAACTGTTTCCAAAGGTTGCCGTTCCGATTCCCAAGCCAGCCAATCCGACCTCGTAGTCCTGTCATCACATATTAGCAAGCCAGCCTTACCCCTAGGAATAGGACCAAGAACATACGGCAAAAGACCCATAGCGTTAACCTTCCACACCCCCAGCCCCAGCAGCACAAACTGCATTAGGACGTACATAGCCTTCACACCGAGCAGCTTGCCCCGCAAGGTCTCCGACTCGAACTTGGCAAACACATTATTGGTGTTGATCAGGCCCTGGATCGGGCCCTTGAACAGCATGAAGACCATCATGATGCTGAAGATCTGTAGACTATTTCCGGACATGTACATCATGATTGCGTTCATGGGAATCTGCTTCGACGGCGCAAGGGCGATTTCCCAGGCCTTCTTGAGCTTCAGCGTATCGGTCTCGGCGGGCTTGGATGGGGCGGAGGGGGCGGAGGACTTTTCTGAGCGCTGAAAGCAAAGTCAGTACGTTGATTTGTGTGAGATGTACAGATGTGCGGGTTGCGTACGCCTTTACCAGCCTTGCGCGAGAAGCCGGGCGGGTCGGGGATGCTAGAGGTCGAGACTGACGGACGCGGTAACGGGGAGTTGAGGTCGACGACCCATTTTGGGGGTGGAAGGGGAGGAAGAGCCTGCGAGGTGGCCATTGTGATGGAGCTTGTATTCAGGATGGGGGTATTGTGATCGAGAGCTCAAGGGAGCTCAGCTAGGCGCAGCGGGATGACAGCGGAGGAAGTTGGATCAACGCCTGGAAAATCAGGAAGCAAAAGATTCTCCACAAAGGGCGCGGAGTTGGCGGCGCCCGGTCCACTCCTGATTCACAGCCCTCGAACTCCTATTCTCTCGGTCGCTATATGATTTCAGTTATTTCACGCTCGCAATTGAAGGGTAGTGTTGAATCGCTTCGTCTAGGTGAGCTTGCCGCCTGCATCAGCGCTCGTTTGTGCCACGCTGACCGTTTCGGGCCTCCAGTCTAAATCCGTCACCATTCAAGGCATGGACTTCTCGAAGCACCGTGCTAGCTAAGGAGTCGCTTCGAAGCCATCCGCTACATTGAGGTCTTGACCATAGCGAGTCATCTGTGATACGACCATCCAGGAGCCACGCGAACCATACCGGGCATCCCCCAAGAACCGTAAAGACTGTCCGATTCGCTGCCGTGAAGCTATATCAGCCACCATGAGTTCTGGCGGGGGCGATGCAAAGCTGTTCGCTAGGGTACGTGGGAATTTTATACTGCTGTCGCATTGGTTTTCCTAGTCGCGCGATGGTTTATCGCTGCCCCCCTCTATGCCAGTCGCCTCATGACCTTGTCCGCGAACTAGCTTTGCTCTTTCCTTGGTCTTGATACCCCTCTTTCTTTGCTTTGCTTATAATGCGGCGTGGGTACTTTGCGTTCTGCATTCCCATCACCCCAGCACACATTAGTTATTGTCTCCATGTTTATCGCGCCTCATATATACACTAGCTCACCACCATGGGTTCGCACTCCACAGGGCAAAGTCGCCGAGCTCCGGCAGGAACTGAACAGCGGCGGCAAGAAAGACAAGAATTACTCGGCCAAGAAGATCGCGTTGAAGAAGATCGTCGCCAACATGACCATGAGTAACAACGACATGATTGCTTTGTTTCCGGACATCATCGACTGTATGAATTTGCCGAGTTTGGAGATCAAGAAGA
The DNA here is from genome assembly GCF_003369625.1 of Aspergillus mulundensis. Taxonomy (NCBI): domain Eukaryota; kingdom Fungi; phylum Ascomycota; class Eurotiomycetes; order Eurotiales; family Aspergillaceae; genus Aspergillus; species Aspergillus mulundensis. The sequence goes on from NW_020797889.1 coordinate 3,120,405, forward strand.
TGTATGTTTGGATGGATGGTATGGAGATGCGGTGGGATGTTGACCATTGTCTAGGTGCTTTCTGTTCCTTGTCAACTACTCGAGGATGAAGCCTGAGATTGCACTAAAGGCACTTCCGATATTGGTCAATGTACGGCACTCGCCCTGGTCAACTGGTTAAGGCTAACACCCGCAGGATATGGAAGCGACGAATCCTCTAGTCCGCGCATTGGCGCTTCGAACAATTGCGTACATTCACGTCCGAGAGTATGTCGAGGCCACCGTCCAGCCGCTGAAGAGTTTGATGGGGGATCTGGACCCGTACGTCCGCAAGACCGCCGCTTTCTGCGTCGCCAAACTTTACGAGCACGATAGGAAGATGGTGGAGGCATCCGATTTAATCGACCGACTGAATGCGATGCTGAAGGATGAAAACCCGACGGTCGTATCTAGCGTCCTGGCTTCATTGGTGGACATCTGGGGTCGGAGTGAAACGATATCCTTGACGATCGATTATTCGAGTGCGTCGAAACTGGTTTCCATCCTACCAGACTGCTCAGAGTACGAAAACCCAATCCTTACCCTGTCTATAACTAACCTCGTGCAGATGGGGCCAATCCTACATTCTAGAAGCGCTTATGTCCTATGTTCCACAAGATTCCGCTGAAGCCCTCCTATTAGCGGAACGTATAGCTCCTCGACTCTCCCACCAGAACTCCGCCGTCGTCCTCACCTCTATCCGTGTCATCCTCTACCTCATGAACTACATTGGCGAAGAGCGGCATCTCACATCACTTTCCAAGAAGCTATCACCACCTCTCGTGACACTTCTGTCAAAACCGCCAGAGGTGCAATATCTTGTCCTCCGTAACGCAATTCTTATCCTACAGAAGCGGCCGGAAGTTCTGCGAAATGATATTCGCGTCTTTTTCTGCAACTACAATGACCCCATCTACGTCAAGGTCACGAAGCTCGAGTTGATCTTCATGTTGACCACCAAGGAAAACATCTCGGTTGTGCTGGCAGAACTGAGAGAGTAAGACGTTCCGTCCTTGATATGAGCATTGCTAATTCTTCAGATACGCAACCGAGATCGATGTCCACTTTGTCCGCAAGGCCGTCCGGGCAATTGGGAAACTCGCCATCAAGATCGAGTCGGCGGCTAAGCAGTGTATTGATTGCCTTTTGGACTTGGTAAACGCCAAAATTCCATATATCGTGCAGGAGGCAACCGTCGTGATCCGGAATATCTTCCGCAAATACCCCAACCAGTACGAAAGCATTATTGGCCAGGTTATCCAGAACATCGACGACCTGGACGAGCCAGAAGCCAAGGCCGCCGTCATCTGGATCATCGGCCAGTATGCTGACCGCATCGAGAACTCGGCCGACCTCCTGCAAGACTATCTTGCCACCTTCCACGACGAGACGATTGAAGTGCAGCTCGCACTCTTGACAGCAACCGTGAAGCTGTTTATCCAGCGCCCAACAAAGGGCCAGCAGCTCGTCCCGCAAGTGCTCAAGTGGTGCACCGAGGAAACAGACGACCCGGATCTCCGCGACCGAGGATACATGTACTGGCGTCTTCTGTCGTCAGACCCAACGACGGCCCGCCAAGTCGTCATGGGCCAGAAACCACCTATCTCCGCCGAGAGCGAAAAGCTCGACGACCGCACCCTTGAAGAACTTTGCCTTAATGTCGGCACTCTCGCAACAGTCTACCTCAAGCCAGTCCAGCAGGTATTTAGGTCCGCACGCACCCGCCGTCTCCAGTACAGTCCGGCACTCCAGAAACCCGTCGAAGACTACAGCTCGAGCAACTGGCAGTTTCAAACTCCGCCTGCAGGTCCGAACCCCGTTACATCGCCCACTGCCGCATCGGCAGCGGCAGTCAATGGATCCGCTACGACTGCAGCAGGAAACACGAGCGCCGCGGTCAACGCCGCAGATAACTACTTCAACAGCGTCGCTGTAGGAACGCAGCAAATGGCCGCGTTGGATTTGGGCGGGCGCGAAGACGGCGGGTTTGGAGGCGGTGGTGCGCTTCAAACGCAGTATGTTGTCAATCAGAGCCAGCAGCAGGCATATCAACCGCATCTGGCGGGTGGAGCGGCCACGGGGGAGCTTCTGTTGCTGTGATGTGATTTGGATGGGGCATTCTAGCTTAGCTTTGTATTTGTAACTTGCAATTGTTTTAGCGATGTTTCTAGAGGCTCTTGTACCTCTTGGAGAATTGATATATTCCCTAATATGGTTTCCCTACCCATCCGCCTCAAGGAGGCTAAATCGACTACATGGAACTACTCTGTTGTGGATGCTAGACGTTAAGTCACGGTTGTTAGGTCGAGTAGATGCCATCTCAATCTGTCTAGATGTAAATGCCGTAAAATAATACAGAAGAACATATGAAAGGCCGTAGGCAGGACTCAATCTTCATCCTTCGCCAACGCACCCCGACTCCGCCGAATCCGCTCATCCAGACTATCCTCCTGCAGCTGCCGATGCAAGCCCGACATGAACTGGCCGCGGTCTGTCCGCCGCTTATCATCCTCCTGGCGCTGCTTCTCTTCAATGGCCGTGACCTCGGCGACGCGTTGCCGGCGCGTGGATTCCATGTCCTGAGCATTCGACTGCATCTCGGCGAGTCGGCGCTGGCGCTGCTCTTCCAGGTCCTGAGCATGCTGTTCTGCGGCTGCGGCTGCGTCTCCAGTGCGGGTGTTTGGTGCCCGGTCGCGAGGTCGGTCTCGGCCGAAGGAGTCTGTGTCTCTGTCTCGCGGGGGTCGAGTATCTCGGCGGTCGTCGCGGCTGTATCTGTCCCGTCGGTAGTCTTGTTCTTGGTCTCGTCCGTCCCGGCGGCGGTCAGATCGAGGGGAGGCGGACCTGCGCGCTGCCCGATCGTACCGCTCGTCACGGTCTCTACCCCGACGACTGCTCGAGTGATGGACTCTATCACCTCTCTCCTCCCGCTCTCCACCGCGGTCGCGGTCCCGGTCCCGGTCCCGACGACTCCTACGATCGTGGTCTCGATCCCTATGACGACGATCTCTGTCTTCGCGCGGCGACCTCGATCTCGACCTCGACCTCGAGCGGTGTCGACGCCGATGACTCGACCGATGCGAATCATCGCCGCTATCCCGTCTGCGCCGGTGACTCCTCTCGCGATCTCGATCCCGGTCTCGGTCTCGGTCTCGATTCTCCCTCTCCCTCCCCTCCTCCCGCTCCCGCCGCCTCACCGACTCCTTAACCATCGTCTCGTACGCCGCCTGCTCGCGCTTCTTAATCTCCAGCAACGGATCCGCCATGACCTTCACCATCGTATCGCGCGTATTATGCACGACCGGCGGAAGCGCACCCGCACCCGCACCAGCACCCGTCGCAGAACCAGGCCCCGCCGCAGCCCCCTTCTCAAGCTTCTTGCTCTCGTCATTCTTCAGCAGGATCCCGTCGATCCGCCTCTTCCCCAGTAAATACCCCTCCATCTCCTCGGCGTAGTGGCCCGACGCGCTCGACGGCTCCTGGTACATCCAGTCGACGCGCTGGAGCTGGCGCGTCCCGCCCGCGCTTTCCTGCAGCCTCTGCAGTTCTTGGATTTGGCGCTCCTCATCGCGCTCGCGGCGGAGTTGGTCGATGCGTTTGCGTTCTTCCAGGGCGCGCTTTTCTTCGGACCATACGCGCTCTTGGTTGCGGAGGAGGGAGGGGTGCCATGATCTGGGCGGTTGGGTTAGTGGGGCTTTTGTTGGAGTGAGTGAGGGAGGTGCTTACTTCTTGAGGTTCAGATCACCGCCCATTTTGGCGGTTGTTGCTGAGGATGTGGGTGTTGGGGATGGGGAGAGGTGTGCTGCTGGGGACCGATAAGGGAGGCTGGTCACGGGACGGGACCGGGCATTGATTGCCACACGGCCTTAATGCCTGACTGGTGAGGCATCAATCTGTAGAGACCAATCCGCCATCATCAACACTAGGTACACTGTCTCCTCGACAGTATCGTCGTCCAAGAGGTCTTGAAGAATGTCAACATTCCTGACCTCTACTGGCACCACGCAAAGTCATCGCCGCGTTATCCCGGCCCGACTTGTGACCTTGGGCATCAGCCACTTCCTCTGCCGATTTGCAATCCAGTATTCCAGGCGTCCACTTGGCCATCCGATTCGAGATGGCTGCTGAATCCTGATATGCTCAGGCTTCGTGACTAGTACGAGCCTCGAAGCGAGCACCCGAGTGGTCCGGTCCTAGTTCTCTAGCATGAATAATACGAGGTCTAACCAAACCCCGGTGGGCGACCAAAAATAAGACACTACTCTTATAGCAGTCATCAGAAAGCATCATGCCACAAATCCAGGCTCGGTGTCTTATTGGTATCGCTCTTGTTGTGGGATTGATGCAGGACCTGTAGGGTTTACTCTTGAACTCTTGATATGGAGCCGGGTACGATACGGGAGCTCTGGTAGCCTTCCCCGCATGAATATGATGGTTCCTGCCCGGGCTGCCAATGAGAAAAGCCTCGCCACGAGTCGTCCGGGGGTTGGCCTGGCCAAGCTGGCTGCTGGAATGGTGGAAGCTTCTGATGGCATGCGCACGTGAGCCCACCGGATCCGGCCACCACGCCCTCGAATAGGTCTGACCACAGCCAATTCTGCACAGTCAATGCGTCCATCTGCCCATTGTTCATGACCGGACCGGTTCCCCTCTCCTGCAGAAAGCAGACACATGCGGGAGAAAATGCCTCATCCGCGGCACACACCGGTCCGGACTGATGGAGTGATCTCTATCTTTTCCACCCGGGAATTTTCGTAAAGATGGGCAGATGCTCGCATGCCTCTCTGTGAAAACAGCAATCTTATCGATCCTTCGATAACGGCTAGAGAACCCCGTACGCTGATAAGTCCATGGGCTGATCATGATTCACGAACAACGGCGACGCTGGGGAATTGGAGATCAGGCGAGTCGATCATTACATCACGGCGGAAAAGACAGCCAATGCAATGCCCTGGCTTTTCCCCACTGGTTACAGAGATGCCAACCCGCGGGGAATGCGAATCTGTAACCATCTCGTCAGCGCTCCGAGTCTTTGCCGAGGACCGGGAAGAACCGGATGATATCATCCTGAATCCTTTATAAATACCAGACGGCTCACGACTGTCTGGGACCGTGGAAGAGAAAGAAGGAGTCCATGTCAAATCCGTCTACCTTTGTCTCTCTGCCGCTGCATACCAAGTCCTCTTCTACCACTTCTTCTACCTCTACTCTGGCTCACGGTACGCCCCACCATATCTCTTTTATGATTCAAATAACTAACAAAACCAGCCCAACCAAATCCTCAAACCCAAACCAAAATGCCCGCCGCCGTCAACTCAACCGCCAACCGCCAAACCGGCACCATCAAGTGGTACAACGACGCCCAGGGCTTCGGCTACATCACCTCCGACTTTGGCGGCGAGCTCATCCTCCGCCGCCAGTCCATTACCGAGCACACCCAGCAGCTCAAGTCCGGCATGAAGGTCTCGTATGAGGCGGTGCATCTGCCCATGTTGCTGATGGCCGAGCAGGTCCAGCCTGAGGAGGAGTAGCTGTTGCTTCGGTTTTTTTTTTTTGATTGGGTCTGATTTTTGCATTGCGGTTTATTTTATTATGGGTTATAGCGAGTCAATGATACCATGCACTTTTACATTTCGTTATCACATGGCATATTCCATGAAAGAAAAGTATGTAGATGGACGAGTCGACATTCCGTGGTCGGACACGGTCTCAAAGTAGAGCAATGGTCTAGGTCTATCAATCGGATCCATGGATATCACAGCCAGTATCATTATTGATCTTTCCCGCATTGTCCTCTCGACTCGGACTCGACTCGGCACGCTCTCGATATTGTGGCCTCGCATCGAGGTCCACTGTTGACCTCGAGGTCCCTCACCCTCGTCCTCGCCCTCGCTACCTGAAGAATCTGCCCTCGCATCGAGGCACCGAGTCGAACCCGAATAATCCTCGCTCTTGATCCCTCGCACTTGAAGCCAAAATCGATATAGTATCCGCCTCGATAACTCAATACCGCGGCTCGTAGACTATTATGTCCATCATCGAGCGCGCCCTACGTGCAGGGAGCATATGATGCTCGGGATACCTGGGCACAGTCCTCCCGGGAACACTCTCCGCCGGACACGGCCATCAGAATTTCTTGACATCGCTGCCGTCTTTGTCTGATGAATGCGGCGCAGACATACTCTGCTATTCTATCCAAACGCGGGCCGGAAGAGAATAAAAACCGGCTGCGCCCAGGCTCTCTCTCCTGGACTGCTGTGGACAGGTAAAAGAGAGTTTAGGTATCACCAGCCATCTACCGTAGTCACTGTGACTCTAGTATGCCAAGGGTAAGTAGGTATCCATCCACACTTGAGGGATAAAGAAAGATCACCCGGGCTCTCCAATCCTTTACAGGCTCTTTGTCACGGGCTCATGCTATTTGGAACTGACCAAAAAGCCCCGCGCCAGACACCCGACAGGTAAACCAGTGGATGAACAGACAAAGACCAAGGCAGTTGGGCTAGAGAATACCCGTATTCGAGGCTGGTTGCTCTGAACTGGGGAGAAAGGCTGGCTGGTCTCCCGACATAGGGGAAGCGGATTGACCTCCAGCTCAGCAAGCCGGTAGGCATGGTACATACCTATCGCCGTGTAGTTGTCCGTAGCTGGAGACGTGAGGAAGATCCAATGCATTTCCTTAGGACTTTGCCCACCGATCGCCTCCCTGATGACGTGGCACCTATATCGGGTTGCTACTCCCCTTCAGCCTGTGCAGCAACCTGAACAGATTGGTACCACTGCCGTAGTCTCGCAGTAGCATGCCCAGGTGGTCAGAGGCGAACCGTAGAGTCGCTTTCGGTTCCCACCCAGGACACAATCCTCGTCTCTCTCCAGGTGTCTTAGACACACCTTTCCACCCGCCACCTGATCAGTCCCAGTCAGCTGGAGTACTGCCCTAGACGGGAACGCCATTCTCACCTGCACCGCCCGTCAATCTCACCGTGTCCAAGTCCGACGCCATCAGGAATGACCTGCCCGAGCCGCCTCCTAGCGATTGCGCTCTAGACGACGGATCTATGGCCCCCAGTCGCGTTGGCACTCTGTCCACCATGTCGCCCACGGAGCCGCCACGACCGCGCTCGGCTGCTGATGCTCAACCAGACCCGACATAGCCGCTTACCACTGTACGTCTTGCAGGCGTCGCTTGCCTGTTGGCTGAGGTGCAGCGAACAAGACCCTCCCTGGCGGCGATCTAGATTGCTCATGCGCGGGACCGGAACCTTCGACTGTTGTCTTCGAGGAATCGAGTCGTCGTAGCAGCTGCCATTTGGGTCTTTGTGTCGTGAGATGTATGTTGTGAGGCCCCCGGCCGGAGGAGAGGGCGAATGCGAGGAGAAAGGAGCCGTGTGGATGCGCTGCGATGAGAAGGGGGGTGGTGAGGGCGGCGATGATGGCTCAGCAATTTGTTGCAATGTAGTCGTTGGGCTCTGGGGGATTGTTCTGGTGTGCTGATGTCGTTGGAACTAGGTTGAAAGAGCTCTGGTCGGTGGGTCGCTGAGAGTGCGTGTGCTATACCGTGGGAGCAGGCAGGCGATCGGTATAGTAGACGACCTGTTGAAATTCGTGGATGTGTGACAAGGTAGGATTGAGAGGCGGGAGAACGTCAGCAGGCAGAAGGTAAGAAGCTGAAGGAGGATGAGGAGGGAGCTGAGGAAGAGATCATGAGCGGCTACAAAAGACAAGAACTTATTGATTTGCCTCTCTCTTTATTATTGCTCATGGATGGCGGCAATTCACGCTGTAAGCAAACCTACGCGGGACAAGTCGTTCAGCCTTTTCTTATGCGCTGCCATGCTATCTGCAGGTTGATTTGCTGCGAGCGAACTTACACGTGGAGAGAAGATTCTAAGAGGTAGTACGTTGACGGGCCTATCGATATGGATGGATACCGAAGCAGGTCAGGTTGCTGGCGATAACAATGTGCACAGTTAGCGGCAAAGTTGGATGCATAACAAAGTATCTCTATGGTATAGAATACAGGTTACATCCATCCTCCCCACTATGCGATGCACCTCACCTGAATTACCCTGTTGGTTGTCTGTGCAGCAGGCCATATCGAGGGTTTACAACCAAACCTAGGGTATACTTGATCAACACATGCAGTGCAACAATCAAGCAGGATGACCCTAGCTCCCCATCTCATCCGATAAAGACTTGAATTAGTCACCGAGGGGTGTCACTCCGTACACCCCCCAGATGACTAGATCTACCCCCCTAGGCTGTGTCTAACGTAAGCAACGCCTAAGTAAGATGTCCCGATTAGGAAGGCGCCTGGTAACTACGTACACCCCCCCCTTTAGTAATAAAATAATAATACTCCTTCACGCCGCCGCGGCGTAACCTCCGCCTGGTAAATTAACTAGTAAAGGTAAAGCTATTTAAAACTCCTAATTTTTAAAACTTTAAAACTCCTGCGCGATAAATATTTATATATTTTTTTTTTTAATATAAATTTTTAACCTAAGCAACCCGCTGTAGCTATAAAACTTGTTATAGTAGTAAAATTTTATAATTTTAATTTTAATAAAAAAGTTTAGAATACCCTTAATTTATTAACTAATATTAATAAGCTTGTTACTAGTGCTAAACTCCTACCTTTTTTACCTAATAATTTTTATTTTAATAAGGAAACCACGCTATACTTTATTTAATAATATATAAAAAATAACCTTTATTTTATTACTATTTTTTAATTAAAAATAAAAAAAGTAATATTTTAATATAACTTTAAAGGTTATTATACACCTAAGGCATATTATTAACTAGCTTAAAAAAAACATAATTATAAAGGGCTTTATAGTAAAGGCCTTTATTATACCTAAAGTTATAAAAAGCTTTAATATAAAGCTTTTTATAATTATAAAGCCCTTTATAGCGCTAAAAATAATAAAAAATTAAAAAAATATAATTATAAAGGGCTTTGCGCTAAAGCTTTTTATAATTTTAAATATAATAAAGGTTTTTACTATAAAGGGCTCTATAGCTCTAGGTATAATAAAAAAAAATAATAAAAATAGGGATATTTTTAAGTACTAATTTACTTTTATTAAAAAGCTAGGCTACCTGTTTTATTATATAATATGCCTTTATATAAATAATAGCTATTAATACTTTTAAACTTATAATATAAGTTATAATTATAGGCCTATATTACCTAGTACTTAGGTATAATATTAATAGTAATAAATACTTTAATACTAGGTGTAAATTAATTAAGTAATTAAGCTTAGTATTTTAACATGTATTATTTTAAGCTATTTATATTATAAGATTTTTAGGTGCCTTATTTAGTTAAAAAATATTTAAAATTATTAATATACTTTTTTTAAGTATTAGCTTGCTAGTAAAATACCTGTATAAGTATTACTTATATTTTTTAATAATTTTATAATATAAATATTTAATTATTATTACTTAATAAATAATAAGCTATACTACCTTTTTTTTATATATAAGTAAACTATTAAGCTATTAAAGTAATTCCTGTTTATTTTTTTTATAAATTATATATATAAAATAAATAAGTACAGCCTTTTACTATTAAATATTATTAAAATAATAACTATAAATAAAATATTTTATGTTAGCTTTGTTTTTTTAAGTAAAAAGAATAAAAAGTTATATATATAAGTGTTAAATAATATTAAAAGCGCTTATTTTTATTACTTTATTAAGCCCTTTAGGTTTAGTACTAGAATAAATAGGCTTTTAACTATTTTAACTAATTATAATATAGCGCTTTTAAACACCTTTAATAACATGTTTTTTTTATTAAAGCATATATTTTATTAATAGTATATTATAAATAATATTATAGCTAGGGTAAAAAAAAATTACTACTAAAATATAAGCTAAGGCTATATTAAAGCCGCCTAATTTTATTAATTAGCATACTTTACTTTAAAAGGTAAATAATAAATAGGCTTTAATAAAGCTTTGCTTAGCAAGGTATTTTTATTAAGTATTAAAAAAGGCCTTTTAAAATAACTAGCTTTAAGTTTATACTTAGTATAAAAAGTATAATTAGCATAATCTTATAAATTATATTAAGAATTAGTGGCTTAAAAAAATATTAAGCACCACTTTTTAATTTATTATATTAATAAAATTTAATACTTTAACTAAATTACTATATCTTAAAATAAGGGGTTTTATATTATATTAAAAAAAGATAATATACCTATAAATAATTTACTAATAATTATTTATTAAATAAAAAATATAATAGTTTACTATTATCCATAGGTCTATATAATACTTTAAAAAAAAATTACCTATTTTTTATTTTTTATAACCCTTTTATTTTATTTTATACTTAGTAAGATTTTTATATATATTGTGGAGGGGCAGTACTAGAGCATGGGAGCTAAAGGAGCCAAATAGTGGCGGAAACCTAGGACTAGATAGTACGTAATATAAATAAAAGTAATAGTAAAAAAAAAAATATATATATTAAGGTAAATAATAAACTAGGTACAGGAGGCTGGTAGTAAGGCTATAAGTACTATAAAAATTAATATTAGGGTGCAACCCCACTATATTTTCTTAGGGGGGGGCTAAAACTTGCTAGTAGGCAAGACTTCTCCTTACTCACGTTTTTTGTCCTTCCCTAAGGCAGTGTCCCAAAGCATGACAGCTAGCTATGCTCTGCTTAGCTAGCTGTGCTCTGCTTAGCTAGCTGTGCTTTACTTGGCTAGCCTTTGCCAGGCCTTTTCCTTTACCTTCCCTATCCTTCTTCCTCTTTCTGTTAGTATCGTGTACAGGCAATAATTAAGTAATTTAGCAAACATATTCTAGAGCTTGTTAGTTCCGCCGGGGCAAGAAGTGTTAATAATAGTTAATAAGTAACTTAGCTTTATTTAATACTTTTTTAATAATTATAGCTATATAAGTGGGAATAAAGGCAAGAAGTAGTATTATTTTGTGATAATTATAGCTAAAGTTATTAAAATACTTTTTTTTTAGCTTTTAAAACCGCATGTATATATTTATAGTAATAAAAATAGCCTTTTTTTTTTAGGACTTAAAAAAATTACGCTTAATAAATATATTTAGGCTAAATACTAGCTTTATTTTATTAACCACCTTAGTTAAATTTTATTTATAATATTTTACTAAGGTATTACTAATAGCTTTTAGCCCCTGGAGTTAAATAATTAAAGTAAATAATTATAAAATTTTTAAGTAATAATTTAAAAAACTAAATAGGAAGGTAGGGCCGGGCATAAAATTATAATATATAATAGCTAATTTTTCCTAGGTACCTTTTTTTATTATTTTAAGTATTTAATAATTAGCTAACATGGTAATATACTAAGGTAATACCATGCGCCTTATTTTTATAGCTAGTCTAGTAAATTTATGCGGTATTAATAAGTATATAATTTATATAATAAGCCGCAAGCAAGGGTTTTTTTCTTAATTTATATAAAAGTATTTAATATTATTTTTAGTTTATTTTTTGTTTTTTACATGGTTAATTAAATTAAAAAGGTTATTAGTACTATCTCGCGCCTTTACCCATGCTAGCCATGCCTTTACTTTATTTTTTTAATACATGCCTAGTAAAACCTTGGTATAATTATTATTATTTTTTATATTTAGTAATAATAATTTTTAAATAATATTTACTTCCTGTTTATTTTAAAGCGCTTGGTTAATATTAATATTTATATATTAAAAGCAGGTGTAATCCCCTTGCTAGGCATACTTTATATAATATAAATATAAAATTAGTTAGTATTTATAATTAGGCCTTAATATAATATACCAGGCTTAATAAAATAGGTTCTAGCGCATAAGTTACTAAATAATAATATAATAAGTATTTTATAGCTAGCCATAGTTTAGCGCTTTTTAGTACTTGCGCAGGTAGTAAAAATAAATATTTATTTTTTTTTAGGCAAGGTCTAAAAATTAGGTGTTTAGTTTATATTTTTTAGGCGCCAGATTTTTAAATTTTTTGGCTAAATAGTTAAAAAAACTATTAATATTAATAAAACCTTAGTTATTAAATAAACCTTTATAGTTTTTTTTTTATAATTTACTGGGAAGAGTACCGCGGGCGATTTTTATAATATTAAGGTATAAAAGTAACTTAAAAAGCCAGGAATACTTATAATAATATTAATAAATACTTAATATATTTTTTAGGCGCAAAGGTTAAACTTTTTATTAAAACTATGTAAAATAAGCCTTGCTTATTATAATATTACTTAAGTTTAAATAATTTTTTAAAATAAATTTAATATAAGGGCGCAGCACTTTATTAAGTAAGTTAATTTTTATATTAATTTTTTTTTTAGTTATTTTATATAAAGGTAATATATATACTAGCACTTTTTTTTTAGTACTAGTATAATTTTTTTATAAATTTATTATAGGGTGCGTGTTTATAAGACAGCACTTTACTTTTTACTAGTTTTAATTATAAAATTAATAATAGTTAATACTTGTGTATAATAGCAAGTATTTTTACTTTTAGTAGGCGGGGCTAATACTTTTATAAACTTAGGTAGGTATAGATTTTTAATAACTTCCTATGCTAGGTTAGTCGCGCTATTTTATAATATTTTTTATATAATTATTTTTATTACTTAGCAGCTAGTAACACACGGTGGTAGTTTTTTTAATTAGCTGGTTATTTCCTGTCTAGGTAAATACAAAATACTAGTAATAAATATTTAATTTATACCTGCTAATATATGCAAGACTATGGTACTATAAGTTAACTTTTAATTAATTATACTTACTTATTTTTAGTAGCGGGCTCCTAGGGCTAGTAAGTTAAAAAATATAGTATTATTAATATACTAGGAATAAGTTAAAATATAACTTTTAAATTTATTAAATATTTTTTAAAAAATAATATTATAAGTAGCGGCATGTTTTATAAGTTTAATACTAGCTAGTTATAAAAGGCCTAAGGTGTATAATTTAGCCTAGCTTTAGGTAGTTAAGTTATGGCTAAATAATAAAGCAAGGCTAAATTAAGGTAGTAGTTAAATTAATAGCTAATTTAGGGCGCGGGAAGTCCTAGCTAGGTTTAGTATATAAGTAAATATATAAAAAGTTACTAGCTAATTTTTTTTAACCTTATTATTTATAAAGTCCCAGGTATAAACAAGCCTGTTATTTTTTATAATTAATCTTAATTTTTTTAAGCAGTGGCTATTATAACTAGGCTAAAAGGGCATGCTTAGGGCGCGGTTAATATTTCCAGGCGTAATAACTAATATTATATATTTTTTTTATTTTTTATTACCCACGCGATCTACCACGGCGTTATTAATATTATTTTAAATAACTTGTTATTTAATATTTAAACTTAAATTATTAAATATTTTTTAAACCTTTTTAGCTAATAGTTACAATTACACATGCTTAAAAATATTTATAATAATATTTATTTAATTCTTGTTATTATAATATTTAAAAATAAGGGTATTTTAAATCCCTTTTACCTTAGCGCGCTGCTTTTCCGCGTTTTTAATAACTTTTTTAGTTATATTTTAAAACTTGTTTTTATTAGCGGCCATGGAGTTAGTTATTTTTCATGCCTTAATTTTTAAAATATGTTTTTAAAGCTTTATAATAGTATTTTTTAAATTATTTTTTATAATAAATAATATTATAAATAGCTTTTTTTATTATTTATACTACACGTTAAGTAGCATGTTTTTAATAACTTAAATAGCTTTTTTTATACTAGTATAGGTTACTAGTTTAATTTTAATTAACTACTACTTTATAAAAAAAATGGCACCCATGGTTATCTAGGTTTACTTTAGTATATTTAGTAAACACGGGGTTAAGGCGCGCTGCTAGGGCTAGTAAAGGCTTAATAATTAAAAGGGGTGGTATTAAATAATATTAATTAATAAATTTATCCGCGTACGCGAAAAGGTATTTTTATTATTATAATTATTATTAGGTTTCTAAACATCCTAGCTTTTAAGTATTTAATAATTATAAAATTAATAGGTTTTAGCGCGCTTGGTGCTAGCACCTTTATTAAGTTAAAAGGCTTTTAACTTATTTTTTTTTAGTATTTATATCGGGCGGCTATTACTTTCTTACTTTTTTTAAAAAGGTTAAAATTAAAAAAAAATAATAGGGCCATAGTTATAATACCTAGTATTTTAGCATGGGTAGTAATAGTTTAGGTAAGTAAGTAATTAGTAAAAAAAAGTAATATATAATAATAAAAAATAGTGGGTAAAGGTAATACTATAAACTAGGAAAAATATAAAATTAAATAGCAAAAGTTAAAAAAAATAAAAAATATAAAATTTTTAAAAAGTATTAAATTATAATAATTAAAGCAGGTCTAGATAATAATAAGTAAAATATAAAAAAATTAATTTTAATTAATTGGGGGTAACATAAAAAAAATTAATTAATAAAAAATAACATAAAAAAATCTAACTAATAGCAAAATATAAAAAAAATTTACTTAGTAACTTTTTACTTAGTAACTTTTTAATTTTTTACTTAGTAACTTTTTAACTCTTTACTTAGTAACTTTTTAACTTTTTAACTCTTTACTTAGTAACTTTTTAACTTATTTTAGCCAGTGGCGGCAGTATAATAATAGCTAGATTTTATTTATTTAGTACCTAGCTAGCTTTTTATTTTACTACTATATTTACCTAGTTTTTTATATTCTAGTTTTTTTTTACTTCCTGCTCTCCCATTTTTAAGTTTTTGCCTTATTTTTTAGGTTTTATAGTACTACTAGTAAACTTTTTATTTAGGTAAAATAACTTTAACCTATTACTATTTATTATATAGGCCATGCGTGTGCTATTAAGTTTACTTAATTAATAAGTTTTAATATTAATATACACTTTTTTAATTTAGTAGGGTCCTAGCTATTAAAACTATAGTTTAGTTATTATTTTTAAATTTTACTTTTATTTACTATTTTATAAAAGCACGTAATTACCTTTTTTTAGTAATATATGCTTAATAACATGGTTATTATCCTAAATATTTTTATTTTTTTTTTAAATATATTCTAGTTGTAAAACCGCTTTTTTTATATTTTTATTTTTTTTTTTAATTTACCAGGTTTTTATTATAATTAGGTCTTTTTAAGTATAAATATTTTTTTAAGGTAGGGTTGCCCATGTGGGTACTTTAAGTTTAATTAAAAAAACTACTTTTTAGCCTATAAGTATTTAAATAGGAGTTATCCTAGTGATTTTATAAGTTATTAACTAAATAAATTATAGTATTAGGTAAAAGTGTTAGGTTTAGTCTTTTTTAGTATTATTAGTAAGTTTGCTAATAATATTTTTAATAACTTAATTTATATATTTAATAATAATGTTTACTTTTAAATGCTATAGCAAGATATTAGCTTGCTTAACCTTATATTTTTATAAAAGAATATTAATAACTTTTTTTTTTATTTTTAGTTTTTTATCCAGGACTATTTGGCGGGGAACTTTAAATTTATAAATAATATATTTAAATAAAAACTTTATAATAGTAAGTATATTTATAGTAACTAGTAGTTTATCTTTAGGCTATTTTAATAGCAGGCATGTTTTTAGTACTACATACTTAAAATTAGTATTAAAAGGCATGTAAATAATATTAATATTAAATATATTAAAAAAAAGCAGCGCGGTGGTGGGATAAAGTTTTTTATATTTTTACTAAAAATTTTTAGCTTGGTAGGTAAGGTATTTTCTTACTAAAGCTACTATATTTATATAGCTACCTAACTACTAGTACCTAAAAAATAAGTAATTATAGGTACCTTCGCGCCCTTTATACCCTAATTTTTTATATATTACCTTAAGAATTATATAATATTTTTTTATATTATTAACCACTTATTGGACCGGCTAGCCTTTAAAGCCTTTTTAAAATAGGTAGCCTTTATATAAAATATAAATAATAGTAGTAGCTTAAAGCTTATAGTAATTTAACTAGCTTATTTTTAATAATTTTAATAGGGTTACTAGGTACCGGGTAATCTTATAATACCTTATTAAATAATAGCCTTTTAAAAATATACTTACTTTTAAGTTAGGTTTATTTTTATTTTTTTTTAGTAATAAGTTATAATTTTTTAGGATTTTTATAAATTTACTGGAGGCCCTTGCCTTAGTTAATTATATTTATGTTTTAACCACTTCTAGTTTTGCTTTTACCTATTTATTAATATTAATTTTAGTGTTTTTTTATGCTATATTTTTTTTTATAATAGGCCTGCGTGATAAAATATTTATAATTATGTTTTTATTACCTAGTACATGCTTTATAATAAAGTTAAATATTTAAATTTATGCTAACTAACTTACTACCAGCGCGCCTAGTAAATTAAATATTAATTTATTTAACTAGCCCACCAGGGTGTTAGTATTAGTTTTTAGGAAAAAATACATGCTATATAATTAAAACCTAAGCTTTTTAAAAGTTATTATAAGGCCTTAATATTCTTTTTTTTTAATATTATATTATTTTTTTATATTACTTTATATGCCGGAGTTATATCTTGCCGCGTGTTATTTTTTATTTTTTTTTTATATAATACACGCTCCCTATTTATTTAGGCTTGTGTTTATTACTAAAATAATTATTAGTAAGGTAATAATATAATTAATAAATAGCACGCATGGGAATATTGCAATAATTTTTTATAAGTAAATAAAAGTATTTTTTTGTTTTTTTTCCCACCACTAGCAGGTGTTTTTATAAAGTAGTAGGTATAGGGGTTTAGCTTTTTAGGTATAGTAATTAATAATTATTTTAAACCCTGCTATTAGCCCTATAAATTTATAAACTTATTTAATATTTTAAGGCTTGGGCTAGTAAAGAACCTTGGCTATTTTTATTATTTTAAAATACCTTTTATTATAGTTATATACCTATCCTATAATTTTAAGCCCCTTTATATAAAATTATAACTTTTTTATTAAAACTATGGCCCTAGCAAGCTTTATTAAATAAAGCACGTGATTTAAGTTTACTAGGTGCTTTAATATATATTATTAAATTCTTGGTAAAGCTTTTTTATTATTATACTTAGTTTTAAATTTTTTTACACTAATATTATTTAAGAATATTTTTATTATTAGTAGTATTAGTTTTTTTAAAATTTTTTTTTTAACCTTAACAAACTAGGCGACCAAGTTTATAACTTTTTATATAATAGTTATTTATTAAAAAAGGCTTATTATAATATAAATAGCAGTCTTGTTTTTATTTTTAGGGTTTAAAATAATTTAGTTATACCTAAATATTTAATTAATAAAAAATACCACGGCCATGCCAGTAAACTTATTAAAAAACTTATTAATATTTAGCAAGAGGTTTATATTTTATATAGTAACCTTATTAAGCTTAGTAATATTAATTACTAGTTAGTAAATACCAGGCATTTTTTTAATAACTAAAAAGTATGGGTTTTTATAAGGGCCCTGGGAGTGTTTAAATATTCTAGCCTTTAGGTATTTTTTAAGTATTTTAATTACTATTTTTTAGGCCGCTCTTAGGATTTTAATTAAGGGTACTTATTATATTTAGTATTTTACTATTTATAATTACTATAAGGGCGCCACCTTTAGTCACACGTGGCTAATATTTTTAGTCCCCTATCCTAGCGCTTTTTTTTTTTAATATAGTATGTTTAGTAATATTTTCTTTTTTTATATTATTAACTAGTTTTTAACTTTTAACTTTATGGCTTTTTTAAGTGTTAGTTAGGTTTCCCGCAGGAACTAGGTAATTTATAATTAAAAATAAAAGTTAAATTTAGTACTTGCTTCGGGCGCCTGGTAAAAAAAATAATATTATTTAAAATAAAGTTTTTACTAATTTTTTATACCTTTTAATATATTACCTCCTTCCACGCTATCCACTAGTTATACTTTATTAACTTTTTTTTTAAATAGGGTTACTAGCCAGGCTATATTTAAAGGCCGTGCCTTATGTATCTTTTTAGCTTTATATTTTATTTATTAAATATATTTTAGGGGCTTGCTTAGGTATTTTAATAATTTTTAGGTAATTTTATTAACAAGCGCTTTATATATATTAAATAAGTTAGGTATAAACTTAGTAATTATAAATTTATAGCCCGTGATTAACTTAATAATTTTATATTTATTTAAACGCAAAATTACCTAGCACAAAATTAACTTAATTTTTAAATTTTTAAGCGGCTGGGGGGTGTTTAAGTAACCTTTAACTTACTTAGTAATTTTATATTTAACTAAACATAAAATTATCTTAATTTTTAGTTTTTTAGGCGCTTAGGCATAGCTTGGGTGTTTAGCCACCTTATTAAAAACCTTATTTATTAGTTATTTTAGGGCCCCTAGTGTTATTATTCTAGCTTTTATAATAAGTAACTACCTAATATTATAATTCTTGCTTAATTTTTTAAATCCTGCCTGGGCTAAATATTCTTTTTATATTTAGCTAGTAATGGCTTCCAGGGTATATAAATTTTTAAAAGTTAGTTTTAACTAGTAAAATAAATTATATACTTTATATTACTATTTTTTTTAGTATTTATTATAAACAAGGCTTAGTATTAAAAGGGCCTCCTTAGGATAAATTCCTTTTTTAAATTATTTAGTATAAAATAGTTAATACTTTAGTATATAAGGTCCTTAATAATTATTAAAAGGTTTTTTATAATACCTATATAGCTACCCTTAGCTTAATTTATAATTATTATTTTTACTTATAGCTTTAGCTTGTAGGGCAAGTTAATTTTTTTATATAATTATTTATTAATAATATTAAGTTTCGTGTTGGTATTTAAAAGCACCTTTATAAATTATTTTTTTACTTTAATTAAGATTTTAATACTTAGGAATATATAAGGGTTTTTTTTATTAGGGAGGGGCTTGGATCTTAAGCCTTTTATAATAATATTTATAAGTATTACTTGCACGTGTTAAAAAAGCATGTTATTAATTAGCTTAGGTCCTAATACTAAGTTTATAGTAGCTATATTTTTTAAAATTACTTGGGAAATTTAGGTAATAATACTGGGAGGGCTTGGATTTATAAAAAGCTAATAAAAAAATATAAAGTATAGGTATTTAAATACCTTAAAAAGGTTATTAATTATAATATTAGCTACTAGTTACTAAAGTACATGGTTAAGCATAAAGTTTATTAATATTTTTTTTTTAGCTTAGTTACCAGCTTATTTTTAACTATAAGCCAGGATTAAATAATAACCTAAGGCTTTTTATTTTTTTTTTTTTTTTTTATATTTTAACCTTTATAGCTTTTATTACTTTTTTTACCCGGGGCTATTTCTCCGCGTTTTTTAAAAGTTTAAACTTTTTAATTATCCTATTCACGTGCTAGCTAAATCTTGCTAATTAAATAATAAGGTACTTATTATTAATAACTTTATATTTTTTAACTTATTTATTAGCTATAAATAACTATAATTACATCTTAATTAAATTATTAAATTTATAATTAAAGTTTTTACTATTTTTAGCATTTTTTTTTAGGTCTTTAGCGTTTACAAGCTTAATAATTAAGGCTTTAATAATACTAATATTTACCCTTAAAAACTTTAGCTTTAACTAGTTTTTAATAGCTTTTAGTACTTGTTTTGCTATTAGTACTCCTAGCTAGCCTTTAATTTTAGGTTTTTTATTTTTTACTTTACTAACATATAGCTTATTAATGTTTAAGTTTTTATAATATATTTTATTTACTATATTTACTACTTGTATAATGCAGGTACCTACACGGCATCTTAAAGTTTTATAGTAATAGTAGTTATTATAAGGCAAGGGTGCTTAAACTAGGAGTACTAATATATTATTAAGTAGGTATTATTATTTTTAGTATTATTAAGGCGGGTACTACTAGGGCGGGTGCTACTAAAATAGGTATTATTAAAATAAGTACTACTAGGGCGGGTATTACTAAAAAATAGCTTTAATTTAAGGGGGAATATACATGGTAATTTAGTATATAAATACTTAGGGGGGCGGTGCCTACCATGTGTTTAAAGGGTAGGGGGGCTACTATACTTATTAAATTATTATAGCTTTAAGGTTTAGTTATAATGCTTTAATAGCTTTTATAATTTTTTAAAAATTATTTTAGGTGGGGCTTAAGTGCCTTTTTTACTAGCTTATAATTTTATTAAATAAAACTAGGGGTTTTTTAGCCGCTAGAATACTAGCTATATATTTAAAAGTATTTAAAATATAGCCTTTTTTTTTTAGCTTTTTTTTTTTAGGAATATAATAACCTTTTTATTAACCTTAAGGTATAGTTCTTTTACTACTAGGGTATTTAGCATGTGCTTTTTAATTACTTTATACTTAAGCTAGTAATAACTCCCTACCTTTAGCCTAAATTTTTTAAGAACTTATTAAGTTAGGTTACTTAGGAGGCCTTGGGTTAACTAAATATATTAAGTATAATTATTTAATTTATTAATTTATATAACTTAGGCTAAAATTATATTATATTTTATAATATAATTATAAAA
Organism: Aspergillus mulundensis; assembly: GCF_003369625.1. Taxonomy (NCBI): domain Eukaryota; kingdom Fungi; phylum Ascomycota; class Eurotiomycetes; order Eurotiales; family Aspergillaceae; genus Aspergillus; species Aspergillus mulundensis. Next base: position 3,140,956 of record NW_020797889.1, read on the forward strand.
GTTATTAGTCCACGTGCGTGGCTAGTTTTTAAATTTCTTAAAATACTAGTATAATTACTTAATTTAGTATTAGTTAAGGCATTAGTATTTATTTAATATAGTAATTTTTAAAACCTTTTAGTCTTATTTAGCGTACCCTTTTAGATTCCTAATAATATTTAAAATATTATAACTATAATAGCCTGCTACTTAGGTAACTTTCCCTAATTTATTATAAATATTTTAGTTTTTATAGGCTTACTTATATACTTTTAAAAACCTAGTTATATTTTTATTATTAAATATAAGCATGCCTAAAATACCGGGAATTAGTATAAGGGTAATTAATAAAGGGTAATACTTTTTTTTACCATGCCTTTTATATTTTTAAAGGCGCTAGTATTACTACCGCGGGAGTTATTAAAGGGCATGTAAATTTTATTAATAATACTACCAGGCTTACCTTTAATTATAGGAAATATATTACTAAAATTCTTAATTATAGGCATGGGTATTTATTTAATATTTTTACCCCCTTTTTTACTTAAAAACTTAAATACATGGGATATTTTTACTTAATAATAAAAGTTAGCAAGTAAGTAGTAGGCTTGTATATATTAAAGGTTTTAAATAATTTTTTAAAAGGCTAGGTTCGCGAATGCTTAGTAAAAAATAAAATTTTATAATTATAAAAAAAAACTTATAAAATATTTTTACTTTATTATTAGGCACTTAATATAACTACCTAGGTGGGCCCTTGGGAGCTTTACTTTAAATTTACTAGCTATATTTATATTAAATTTATTAATTTTACTATTTAATTTATTATGTTTATTAGGTAATTAGTATTTCTTAAGATTACTAAATTTATTATTTTTTTTAAAAATTACCAGGGTGCTTTATGCGTGGCCCACTTGCCTTACTTACTAAGTTTAATTTATACTTACTATTTAATTTTTTTTAACCTTTAGGCCTTAATAGTTTTTTGCCCCTTTTTTTAATAATTTTAGGTGCCTAAGTTACTAAGGTATAGCTACTAGTATTAAAAACTTTTAATTTAAGGGTTTAGCGGGCGCCCTTTTTATCTTTATAATATTAAAAAAATATGCCCTGCGTTGGTTACTAATATATAAAGGGATAATATTAAAGTATAAAAGTTAAAAAAGTTAAATAATAGCAGAAACCTAAAATTAAATAGTACATAATATAGGTAGGAGTAATAGTAAAAAAAAAAATATATATATTAGGGTAAATAATAAACTAGGTATAAAAGGCCGGTAGCAAGGCTATAAGTACTATAGGAATTGATGTTGGGGTGCAACCCCACTACAATATATTATAAAAAATTATTACACTTTAAAAGCACTATCTCCCGCCCGTGAAAAAAAAGCCTTTAATAAAATAGTATATAAAAATATTAAAAAAAACTATTAAAATTTCTTGTATTTATATAATACTAGCCTACTAGTAAAAATTTTTATTATTATTTTTATATTAGTTTTACTAGCAATAGCACCTTTTTAAAAGCCATAAATTTTTTTAAATTAACCCTTATACCATGGTATAAAACCTAGCAAAGGTATAAGGCCTGCTAGCTAAAAAAAAATAAAGGTATTAAAAAAAAAGAACTCTGCCTGTAATTTATTTTACCATAAAGTTATAAAAGCATGTATTAAAAAGGTTAGCTAGTAAAATAAGCAAGTAGTAAAAAAGGTAAAAAAGGTAATAAAAGTAAAAATAATAAAAAAAACACTAGCAGCCGCAAATAGTGTTATTATTATTAAAAATTTATTAAATATTAAGTTAATAGCTAAAAATAATATTAAAAATTAAGGCCGTGGAAAAGGCTATAAAAAAGGGTGTACTAAAGTACTTATAATAATTTTTAAGTTATTTTTAAAAAGTTTTAGCCTAAATTAAAAAAGGAAATTAAATCTGGCCATATTTTATTATATTTTTAAGAAATTTAAAGTTATTTTTAAAGCAAGTAATTAAAAAAATTAATTACTATAGTAAAAAAAGCATGTTATAAATATATATTTTAGTTTTTTAAAAGTATATTAATTTATATATAATTTTTTATATAAAACTAAGTACCCGCGCGTTAAAAACCTTTTTACTTTTTTTTTTATATAAATAAACTTTTAAATAGCTTTAAAATTAATTTACTTTTAGATACTTTTATTTATATATAATTTTTTATAAAAAACTATGTACCAGCGCGTTAAGGGCCTTTTATTAAATATTTTAATAAGGCTAAGGGGGGGGGTATACGTAGTTATTAGGCGCTTTTTTAATTAAAACATTTCTTAATATAGCTTTGCTTACGTTAGGCGCGGCCCGGGGGGGTACACCTAGTCATCTGGGGGGTGTACGTAGTGCGACCCGTCACCGAGATAGCGGAGCTTACACAAATCCATTTGCATAGACAATTCATTCGCCTCACCCGCCCCTCTGTGAAATTTTGTATTGGGAAAACGCCCATCCACCGTGCAAACCGATCTAGAACCCAAGTGGTCCAGCTTCACTCCGTTTGTAATACCGGTATGCGGTATCATGCCTTGCTCTACCTGAGCATATGGTACCATGCATAAAGTGCAGGTGCGCGACAGCAGCGGATCCGAAGTCAGCCCAATCCATTCTGCTGGGCACATTGTAAGTAATTGGACAGAGGGGTCAAAGAGCCTTGTCCTACCCAATGGACTACCATCTGATGAGGTGATACATCGAGGTTCATGGATGGGCACGGTCAATGTAACCATCATGCTCGCTGGGGCATATTCCAAGTGATGTGGCGTGTATGCAGTTCTTCAATTATAGTTCCAGCTAAACCGAGAACAAACACCCTCTAGTGGCCAGCAAGATGATTCGCGGCTTCTATTGCCCACGTTGCACTTGGCCTCTTGTTGGTAAAATCTCCCGGCGGGAAGGCTCAGTGGTTGGCGTAAGGGAGGGTTTGCCGCGATGCCGATTGCTTCAATGTAGTTTCAAGCGCGGACGAGCAAGGCACTCTTGAATTACCCTCCTAGTACATGGGCTGCGATCCTGGACTGTGGATGCCTGCATTGGACTTGTAGGTTGTAGAGAGTTGGGCGCTGTCGAGAGTTAGGGTTTGGTGGCCAAGAGCCCTACCCGATGGGCATCTGGAGGGCATACCTAGACCCTTGGTCGCTTACGACCTTTCTTCTGGAGGAGATAGGCTGGGAAATAGTAACGACTCAGACCTCACTGGAGAATAGAGATCTGGTTGAACACAAATATTCATTTTCATTTAGCCCTACACAACAGACCTCGTTGGCTTCGGGTTGTCGCAGATCGCAGAAGAGAAGTTCGCCCCTTGGCTGGGGATACAAGTAAAATAACACGGAACAGATATTCGAGCCTATTAAACTAGATACGGAGTAGGGCTCTGAGTAAGGAATAGTGCATTGTTTTATTTAATTCGCCAACGCCGTTGTCTACTGGTGTTCTGCATTGGTGCCGCAAGAGATTGGACGATGCCTTCTCCTTTCCACACCGAGGCAAGGAACGGCCATGGCCTATTCAATCGTACTTCTGATGTTGTACAAATAAGGTTATGGACATGCATGCCGCTGTAACACTGCACGGTCAGCTCGGTTCGTCTCATCCACACATATCGCCGAGTCAGTGTTGTACAGCAGCGCTACCAACGATTGGGCAGCCAAGGTGTAACCAGAATGCGCTCAGGCCAGCGGTGGGTGAGGTGTGCGGCTGAGCAACAGGTAGGTCTGTGCAGGAGATCCGAGTAAGATGGGCTAGTGAAGTCCGTGCTTTTCAGGGATCGCATATGCATGTTACCGGGGCCGTCGCCGAGTCAGACAAGGGCTTGAAAGAGGCTAGCTATGCGGAAATCTGTTGGACACCCCTGAGATAATCGATGCACGAGGCCAGTTGGAAGCGGAATTGAACCTACTAAGTGCTTCCAGTGATTCCGCCGGTCAATGGGCTATACATATTTAGTGTGATAGGCTTATGCGTTGACTGACACTGGTCTAACTCTCTGATACACTGGGCTTTGTCTGGTATAATAATCATCATGGCATTGTGAATACATACATTGAATAACTAGTCAGTCCACCAACAAAGATAAGCCAGTTTTCGTACAATCAATTAACAAAAGCAAAAGGGTACAACATTGTCAATCAATATATAACAACACGAAACCCGCACATTCACAGTTAACCCGATCGAGGGGCTTTATATAAGGGAGAAACAACACGGCGAAAGAGCCAACATAGAAGCAAGGACTCGCCCTTACAAACAATCCTCAGGATAGTACCATTGCCACATATCCAGGCCAGTCCAGGGATCAAAGAAGTCGTAATTACCGCCCGACTTGCCCGGGATGGGCACCACATCCACCCAGATCCGACCCTCCTTGGTCACCCCCGTCTTGACCACCTTGCCGACACCAAGATAGACGTCCGTAACAGGAGCGTTGGGCGGGCAGTATCGTCCAGGATACTCGGAGCCAATCTCTGGCCTGCGGCGGATGGCGGGGAGGTTGCACCAGCGAGCAGGCAGCAATCGACGCTGGCTCGGTGGATAGGCAACCCCAGGAACTGGATTGCTGGGCACCTCATCCATATACTCCCTAGTCACCGGGTGGATAAAGTCGTAATCCCCTCCAGACTTGCCAGTAGGCTCAACGTAGACCCATTGGAAAGTAGGCTCATCCTCCAAATCATAAGCCAGCCCGTAGGCAACAACCCTGCCGACCCCAGCAAACCACTGCCCATCTGGCCGAATGTAAGCGCCAGAACATTCGTCGCCCAACCGCACCTCGTTGTCAGGGAGACCAGGCCCGCCACCCGTCCCCGTAGGCCAGTAGGTGTTGACCTTCCAGTAGCCGGGCTTCTTTTTACTTCGCACCTGCGTCTCTGCGCTTCCGGAGTATGCGGATCGCGGGTGTGACTCCGGCCGCATGTCGTTGAGCGCATAGAACTCCCAGAAGGCCCAGCCGCCCCGCATCGGTTCCACGAAGTACTCGTTGAGGAACTTGCCCTCTGCATCGAGCCAGGGCTGGACAATGCGTCCAATCCCAAAGTGCCTGATTCGATTAGCAGAGAAGTAGGAGCCATAAGCCACGTCGCCGACTTTCAGGCCTTCGGCTGTTTTGTAGCGGTCCCTGGTCTGGCGCTTGGGGTACTTTTCTTCGCTTTCCTGGTATTGCCGCTCGCGATCAGGGTATTGCTCTTTGGGCATGTCTTCGTCGGTAAATGGATCGAAAAAGGCCCACCTGGTGCCTGGAATGCTGGACACTGGCTTGGACACTGGCTCGGATCTCACGTAGACTCCGCCATCGTGTGTTGTCCCAACCTCCTGCACGCGGCCGAGTCCGAAGTAGCGTTCTCCGTTGGGGGCGTGGTACCAGCCACCATAGATACTGTTGAGTCGAGGGGCTTTAGACCCGGTTCGATTGGCCTTGAGGAGCTCCTCCATGCGCTTGGAGAATGGCATGTTGGTTGGGTGGTGAGAAGGAAAAATGCCAACCCACTTTACACAAGGAAGAATGATTACGGATCCATTTGGAGTTCAGACGAGGAGCGGAACTGGATTTATAGAGTCGCAATCAGACTACTCTATCGTGCCAGTTTTAGATCAAAGAGCAAGCTATCAGTCATGTGAAGAAGGCATCGAGTCCTTGGATTGTCTTTCATGCTAAGTAACAAGTTATTTTTAACAGGGAGGGTACCGGCAATTCTAGTACCATGTAACTTTGCCGCTTCTCGTCTCAGATCTATAAAGACCGCACTCCTTTGACATCTATTTCAATCCCATGTTTCCCGGGCCGCCCTTTTCCTTTATCTCCCGGAACGCCTTCACTTTTTCAGCTCATCGTCTTTTAGTTTGTCCAGTTGCCAGAAGTGGATGATGGCTTGGTATTGACTGCTTTCTGGCAAGTCATTAGTCACCTTCTCCATGTCTTTCATGATCCGTCTCTGTCGCGCCGCTGTTGGTAATCGGGAGCTCTGCTCCAGGCTCGGATGGGCTTCCGAACAGCGCTCCTTATAGGTGCGTATCGCCTTTAGGAAACTTTTGGCGTTGTACTTAGACTCGAGATCTTCGGTGAGATTTGGTAGCGCCTCCCGGATTTGGCCTCTCCAAATCGACATGCAACGCTCAATCGCTGCCGTGTAAATGCCGGGATTTTGCCCCTCCAGCTCGAGCTTCTTGATCAATTTGTTGATGTTGGAAGGGATAGGAGGTTCCTCTGCTCCGGGATTTTCTTCCTGCACCTTTCGGACGCGGTCTAAGAGGTACTTACAGTAACCCCCGACTGTCAGAAGGGATTGGAGCTTGTTGTAGCGGTCACTGTCTGTCATAGGTTCAGGTACTTGACTTGAGGCAACTGTAGGTGCTGCCCCGGCCCTGGCCGTACTAGCTGTGCTCGGTACTTCTGGCATCGATGGAATTTCGGTTTCCTTGTTTGGGCCCTCAGTAGGGGCAAAGGCGGAGTGATGTGCTGTGTGTGCACATTGTGGGCATTTGAAGTGGGTTTTCGGGGTGTATGGTTTTGTTTCGAGTCGTGAATCTTGTGGAGGTCCGTTTTTGTCGCCATCGTGTGCGGGGGACGGTGTAGGTGTGGCTTGCCGTTGGTTGTTGAAGGCCGCACTCGTAGCTTGGGGCATAAAGGGATATGGTGGTTTGTTGTTTGGCGGGGTTGAGAAGGAGTCTTCTTCGTCAGCTCTCTTTCTCTTGCTTCCCCGTGGGCTCGAATCCGGCTTGGGGACTGCTTTAGAAACCATCTCTGGATGTATAAAAACAGACCGAGTTTGTATGTTCGTGGGTAAGGATGTAGTAAGAATGCGGATCGCGAAGTAAGAATAGATAGGTGTAGCGATAGGTGGTGGTGGTGGAGGAAAGGGAGGAGGGTGATGGAGGAGGATGAAGGTAGAAGGAGGCAAAGAAGTGACTGAAAAGATTCTATACTAAGGATGTCTGGTTGTCTGAGGAGTTTGGGAGTTGTTCCTTTGCCCTATTCTTTGTGCAGTAGTTTATTCACTTACCAAGTCACCTGCAGGGTTGTGGTGTTTATCACATTCACGATGTTTACCACATTCACCATGTCTGCAGGCCTCTCCACCCAGCCCTGATATACCATCGGCCAAAACAGCTACAAGAATTGCGCAATCTCTATAATAACAAGATCCAGTGGGACATTTCCAGACCAAGCCCCTGGTCCTTAAAGGTCGCTGAAAGTACACAACAAGACCTAACACATAACAAAGCCCAATAGATATAGGATCACAGGTGGTATATCTAAGCCTGGTGTATAAAGATCCTCTAAGAATAGGAGTTTATACACCAAGTTAACCAAGAAAGAGAAACATAACAATATATAGACAAGAAACCACAGCACCAGAGGATGTATATACAAACAAAACCTGCCCTGTTACTATATCCATAGATATCACAAACAGTTATCACGATGGATAGTACTCGTCCGGCATATCTTTGCCCGTCCAGCGGTCAAAAAAGTCATAACTACCATTAATCTTTCCGGGGATAGGGTTGGAGGGCAACTCGTTCATCCACTCCAGAGTAACTGGGTGGAAGAAGTCGGAGTCGGTCTTGCCAGGAACTGGCTCGACAAAGACATGGGTGAAGTCAAGGAAGACATTTTTCTCCCTTCACAAAAACCTGTTTATATATATATATTTTTCTTTTTGCTATTTTGCAGGAAACAAGGTTGCCTGCCCGCAGGCAACATTTAAATCAAGCTACAATATCCTGGGCACCTGGTTACACCCACGGGTGCAACCGAGAACATCTCCAAAGCAGTCACTCCTCGTTCGGCAAGTACTCATCAGGCATGGTCTTGCCTGTCCATGGGTTAAAAAAGGTGTAATGGCCGCCCCTCTTCCCTGGGATAGGCGCTACATCTACCCAGATTCGACCTTCCTTAGTCACCCCCGTTCTAAGCACCTTGCCTACCCCGAGGTAGACATCTCTTTTAGGCGCATTAGGTGGAAAGTATCGCCCAGAATACTCCTCCCCTATATTAGGTTGCCGGCGAATTGCTGGAAGATTATACCAGCGCGTAGGAAGCTTCCTGCGTACAGAGGGGGCACAGGACTCTCCAGGAATAGGGTTAGATGGTAGCTCGTCCATCCACTCGTACGTCTTAGGGTGGAAAAAATCATAAACCCCGCCGGACTTCCCGGTAATAGGCTCAACAAAGACATACCAACATCTAAAGCCAGCTGCGTAAGGAGTATACCCGACAGCGACAACCGTGCCCACACCCGCGAACCACTGCCCATCAGGTGCGAAGTAAGCACCAGAGTGCTCGGTGCCGAGGCGCGGATACCGCTCGACGACATCGCAATCAGGCATTGGAGGAAGCCTCCCATACCAGTATAGCCAGTCATCCTTCTCCGGGGGATCCTCCCACCGCGGGCGGTCCTTGTTTTTGCGCTGCTGCGTTTCCAAGGAGCCCGAGTAATACGACCGCGGCAAGTCCTCTTCGGCGATATCATCGCCCGTGTCTGATTCCCAGAACGGGAGCCCCCCGCGGACAGACAGAGGCTCGACGGCGTAACTGCGGAGGCTGCCGTCCTCACGGAAGTAGTTCGTGACGACGCGCCCGGGCCCAAAATGGAGTAGGCCCTTCGCGGACGTGTAGAACCCGTACGCCACGTCGCCGGGCTTTTTGCCCGGCTTTGGAGTGGGCATTTTGTGGAAGTCGCGCCCTGGCCGTGGGTGGTCTTCTGCCCGGTCACACTTTTCGTCGTAGTCTTCTGGAAGCTGGTCGGCGGGCATGTCTTCGTCGGTGGCCGGGTCGAAGAAGGTCCATCGTTTGTCGGGCATGTTGGGCACTGGTTCGGATCTCACGTAGAAGCCGCCGTCGTGAGTTAACCCGATCTCCATGACTGTTCCAAGGCCGAAGTAGCGTTTTCCATTGGGAGCATGATACCATCCAGCATACTTTGACCCGACTAGCGGGATTTGGCCGGTTCGGTTGGCCTCGAGGAGAGCCTGCTTGCGTTGGCTGATTGGCATGACAGTTGGAAGAAATAAGGTCTAGTTCAAATGAGGTATTGTGGAAGAAGGATAAGGATGCTAATGTGGTTGGGACGAGCAGGATAAGTACAGCACTTATATCCCTTTATTCCATCTTATTGATACCTCGATGTTCTCACGTTGACGTTTATTTTTACTTTTCCTTTTCTTTGACACATAGAAGGAATTGAAACAGGGCTTCGAAGCCGATTATTCTATTTTATCACACCTCGATATTCTTACACCTACGTTTATTTTTATTTTTATTTTTTTGCCCCTGACACATACTGAAACAGGGCTTCGAAGCCGATTAATTATTCTTGCTCTTTGTCTACCCATTGTTTCTTGCAACAGACACTTTGCCGCCAAATAGGTATTCCAACATGGTCATTCACTCATTATCGCGCCTATCCAACTCCCAAAATAGCATCTATCTCTAGTAACCTCATACAGAAAGCCTGCTTCCCCATACATGTATCATCAATACTCGGTCTATTCCGGGCTTGGTCTCTATTTTTTCTGGTCCTGCTCTCCCAGCCACTGGCTGAGAGCCGGGTAGGCGCGCATGAAGCGCCGATGCTGTTCATCATCTTCCGAATCTCCTTGCACCTTTTCAATGTCAGCGTCAACCCTCGACTTTACTCTTGCCGTTTCTCGAGCCGTTCTTCGTGCCTTCCGCCCCTCCAAGTTGACATGGGCGTAAGCGTTTCGTACAAGGCATGCGCTTAGAGCGGAGCGAACCATTGGAATATCCACAATGTCCTCCTTGAAAACTTTTTCATTTAAATGGTCGTTGCATCGCTTGACGATCTTGGTGCAGTTTGGCTTTTGTTTGGAGCCATTGCTTCGCCTCGCTTCAATTTTAAGTTTTTGGTCCAGCGTCTTGAGTCCAGGGAACTGTTGCGTAGGGTCGGTGCGTGTCGCTAGAAATGCGGCTCTGAGGCAGTTTATCAGATTATAAGCGTAGTCTCCAACTAGTAAATAATGCTCAATCTCTTTCTGTCGTTGCTCGGTCTCTTTCTGTCGTTGCTCGGTCTCTTTCTGTCGTTTCTCAGTCTCTTGTTGCTGTCTTTCACGGAGGACGAGCGCGTCCATCTTGTCGGAATCAAACGTGGGTTGTGTTTCCTTATTGTCCGTTCCATGTCCGACCTTTTCAATCAACGCGTCGTGTGCTTTTTCGATATGGATGGCATCATCTGCATCCCGAAGCATGGAGTAGACTTTTGGCTTTCCCCTTCTTCCTTTTCCACGTCCTTTGCTGACTTTAGTGGTATCTTGTGAGGCACTGAAGGCGGTAAGCAACAATGTAGGCGATGGAGGTTGGCAACTCGAGACCGAGACTGAGTGGTTTGTAGGACCCTTGCTGCTGGATACGGTGGAAGAAGCTTCGTGAGCATGGAAAGTTGACAGGGATCGTATTGGCAGAGATGTAGAAGTCAGATTAGTTGATGTGGATTCGGTGGAGGATCTGGTGCTATACGAAGATTGCGACGCGGTGGTGGAAGAAAGCTGACTAGTTGGGCTGGACGTGGGCTCGTGTGGTGCGGTGAATGGGGACTGCTTTGCCTGTGCAGTCGGCTGATTGAAGCGTTTTCGATTTCGTTTACGGCGTCGAGATGGATTAGAAGAGTGCTGCTGGGCTTTTGCAGGTGGAGAAGACATGCTGAAGGGTTTCTGTCGATGCAGGAAACGTCGACAGTAGATGTTTGATGATTATGCGAGGTCGGGGGATGGTTGTGGGGGAAGGTGGAGTGAAAAAGAAGAAGGCGTTAATATACCTAGATAAAAGTGCGGCGGTGCATGTCATGGGGTTGGCTATCTCATCTTTTGTGCCCTTGCCATCTGCTGTGGCTGTTATTCACGCCGTCTTTATCTCAATCTTGATGCCGCGAGCCTTCTCACCATCAGCCGCGAGGTACCGTCGACCAGGACAACTGCTAGGAGCATGCAGGTACGAGAGTACAGCCATTATGAGTTTGAGCCTTGGTAGGGCCACAAGACCAAACCAACCAGGTCCCTGAAGCTCCTTTGAGGCACGCAACCGGAGCTTGACATACAACGCCTGATATCGCATCCTGGCGGCTCGCCGAGCTATGAACCAAGATGGTTCGAGAGAAAGGCAGCGTATAAGCATGCTAGCAAGTAACCAAGAACGAAAGGTTCAACAGATGGGGGCATGTCTGCGTAGGCGTACGTTTATAGATGGGACGCGGGAGATACCCACCACGGAAGCCAAGTTTCGAATTCTTGGCCCTCCACTTAGCGTGTGCTAGCTGTAAATTAAGCGTATCTTACTCTAAAAAACGACATAAGAAGGTGTAGGTATGTCTGAAATTCAGCCACGTTACATCTAGACTATTGGCTTGGCGGCACTTGGCCATGAGCCAAGAATTCGAAACTTGGCTTCCGTGGTGGGTATACTTGTTACCCCAAAGCGGCTTAGCGCCATAAGGCTGCCGCGGCCCGCGCTTTAGCGGGCCCGATCTGCAGGTGACTGCTTGGAAAGCATCCACCTGTTCCCGAAAAGATGCTGGCTAACTTTAGCTAACAATTCCATTAATAGGACAGGCCCAGAGCTTCGCTCCCCACTCCAATAAGCAAATCACACGCTTGGGTCTCACTAAGGTTTATGCTTTGCATTATTGTTTCTTCAGTTGTTCGACCGGTCTCTTACTTCCTTTACAATCTATGCAAGTAATGCTCGCACGCTTGATCTCAGCTTCGTTGCCCTCATTTACATTGTTTACAATTATCTTATTCGAATATTGCTCGAGCATTCTCCACGGCATACTGCACCCTGGCTAGCATGTAAGGACGATCCACCTGTCGGGGTAACCGTGTTATAAGCGATATTTTCTATCGACCATGTCCATTACATAAAGTAACTACTATAAATTAGGCATGATCCAAAGCCATAAGTATGTAAACTAACTAATAAAGCAAGAGCATAACTTTTAGTACCTCTCTGCATTAGTACCAAGCATATAAAGTACTATAGGCCATGGCCGTAACCGCTGTGCAGTGACTATAAAGACAGGTAGATATTCATTATATGCAGGCCAGAGGATGTAAGTCATTTGGACTTCGAATTCTCCTCCTATGGAAGTGAGCAATAGACTTCCATCGCTATCTATGGCGAACCCATTTGCACTGCCTACAGCTTCACAATCAGGGATACAGTATAAGAATTCAGATAGAACGTAGTCAACAAAGTGAGAGACGACAGACGAGAGTGGATTGATAAAGTTATCTAATAGGAGATGGTACGGACTCCGGCGAGCTCTGCAGGGCGTGCCATCTACGAAGGCCGACTACGGAGGTTGATAGCCTCAAGGGTTTGGATTTGGTCCAGAACAGCGAGAACTGTTCGGCCCCGCCTAGATAAGGAGAATCTGAAGTTGAAATCCAATGAACGCAATTCTTGGTCGGAGTCATGGTTGTGGACTTGTTGATTGGCACCTGGATCGATTGTTACCTGGGAGCGTTGGTGCCTGAACGGGTTGGTGCCTGGTACCGTACCTGGAGACCTGAGAAGTCATGGTAATCGAGAAGTCATGGTATTAGGTATCTGGATGGGATGGTGCCTGGATGGATCGGTGCCTGGATGACTGAATAATGACTCGATGAAGCGGATTACGGCGAGACATAGCTGGCATTAATTTTATTTGTCTTGGCTTACAAAATGATAATGCTCTAGTTCTGGATTCCATTGTTGCTTTGTTGGAGAACAAGCGCTTTAGGGCTTTTCTTCGAAACCGTTGTCACGTGATGAGTCAAGATGACCTTGTGAGATGAAGCGTTTTCGTATCTGCTAAATTAGGTACTGAATGCCAGCCGATGTACCATATTCATCCGATTGATTGACTTGAGCTTCATCTCCGTCCAATAACTTCTAACTGTCCTATGGAATGCATTGAAACCGTCAAACGTTGATGAAGCAGGCTGACAGGGGTATTCTTGACTGAGGTTTCAATTCGAAGAACAAAAGACCCCATGGATCCTGTCAGAACATTCATTCAGTAAAATGTAGTCTGAAATTACTAGGACTACGGATTAGATCACTGAGACCGGGCAAAGGCGCGTTCCATCTTGTACCAAAGAGGAGATGCTTGCGGGGACTAGCAGCTCTTGGCATCACGGACGTTGATTCGTCCGAACTAATGGATCGGAGTGGCATATTCTTATTGGCTTGGCTGAGTACTGGCTCCGCTCCTAGACGGTTATTTATATAGCTCTACCCACGTCCCATTGGAACGGAGTCAGATGCAGAAATGAGGGTATGAGTGAGCACTTGAGATGGCTGTAAGATACGCAAGTAGGTAACCGGTGTCTGGATGAAAGGTTTCTAAAATGGCTAACAAAGCAGGCCCCAATGAACGCCGAACCATCAGCCGCGAGGATCTCGGCTTCTACAACGCCCTCGTCATCGCAGGGGTCTACGAGGTGACGCACAAAGACCTTGGCGTCGAAGACGTCCGGTCATTCATCCAACCCTTGGAACACTGCATCCAGGAACATGCATTTCTGAGCGTCGTTGTCAAAAACAAAAATACCGAGAAGCCGTTCTTTGAGAGAGTTTCAAGTCTAAACCTCAGCAACCACATTGCAATTATTCACGATAAAGATATCACCATCGAAACAGAGAATGAATCCATTGAACAATTTCTTCAGCCAATTCTCGACCGCCCCTGGCCAGCCGACATCCCGCCCTGGCGCATCATGGTCCTTCCTCTCCCGTCGCAAGACGAGCACGCAAAACGCGTCTTTATAGCGTTTTCTTTCTCACATACTCTGGGCGACGGGATGGTTGGACATACCTTTCACCGCACCTTTCTCAACTCCTGGCAGCGCGCGCCTCCTGCGAACGAAATTGGAAATGCCTGTTTGATAGTCCCTTCATCTGAACTGGAACTCCCCTTACCCTTTGACACTCCCAAACGGCTCCCAATCTCATGGACCTACCTCCTTAGCCCGTTGTTAGCAGTCTACCTGCCCAAGTGGATCTGCGGGCTCCTCGGTCTCCGTGCCGCCGTGACCACCGTCAACGCAGGGACGTAGACCGGCTCAGCTATGTTCTTTGACTCCGCCAATCATAAGAGCAGCGGGGTCCGACTCCTGGAAATCGATGCCCCAACCCTTCAAAATGCACTGACGGTATCGCGAGCACATGGGACGAAACTGACGGGACTACTACATCAGATGATCATCCGCGCACTGAGCAAGGCCCTTCCGGACGCGAACATCACGAACTTTGTCTCCGGGACAGCGGTTGATATGCGCAGCTCGATTGGTCTTCCGGGGTCATCTTGGGGCCTGTATGTTACCGGGCACTACGAGGTCCATCCCCGACATCATCCATCCGCCCCAGGGAAAGAGTCTGCATCTGGGCCCGCGTTTTCGGACGGAACCTGGGCATCGGCCGCTGCGATAACGGGGAGCCTTGCATCATGTGCGACGCGCCTGCATGACCAAGCGATTGGACTTCTGCGGTACGTGCCGAGCATTAGGGCCTGGACGGCCGGGAAGATCGGGCAGCAGCGAGACTGTTCGTACGAGGTGAGCAATTTGCTTGCGTTTGATGGTGGTCTTGTGGCTGGGGTAGATGCGAAATGTAAGATCACGAAGATGGTTTTTGCGACGCCCGCGAATGTGGTTAGTGGGCCGTTGGTATTTAATGTTGTTAGTGTGACGGGAGGGAGTTTGGTTATTGCTGTGAATTGGCAGATTGGAGCTTTAGGCTTGCCGGTTGAGAAGGAGAGAGCGTTTGTTGATGAAGTTTGTGAGTTTATCAAGGCAGATTTTGGAAGGTTGAGAATGGAGGTAATATGATGTAGCGTTGATGGGGAGGAGTCGGCGGAGTTAGGGCTAGAGTGACACTTGGCTTGATACCACAGCTGTAATGTATAATCAATCCTAACAACAACGCAAATCGCTTGACCATCCAATAATTCTGCAAGCCAATGCAATATTATCCAACGACATATTCATCTCAACCTTCTTTCGTCCAACTTGCCTGTCATCCGAGGTCCCACCACCTGCGGCTGAAGTGGAGATGCCCCCTACCTTCCTAGGTAGAAACTAGAAACCTAACCCCAAGCACGCTCACAGACTGTACAATTCCAAGCAAAACAAACAATCCATAATCAATCCCAACTAAAAAAGACCCACTCCGAAAGCTAACCATAGCCGCCCTAAACCTAAGGCAACGATATCATCCCAACAAACTGCTCCGCCCCCTCAACCGGACACAGCCAGCTCACCCGCTCACCAACATACAGCTCCGCCTTGGGCTGCAGCTGATTGAACATCTCCAGGTCATCGAAAATACCCGCACGCACAATCGTCACCTGCCCGAGACTTCCGTCGGCGTTGATGCGCGTGCCGTACAGGGGTGTGCCTGAGCCTAGTATTAGCAACAGATACATACAACCTTAGTAGACTTGGAGAGAAAGGTTTGGCTGGAGGCAAGACACACCACACTCATCGCAAAAATGATTCTTAATCGTGTTCCCGCTGTCCGCGCTCTTCTGGATCACTTTCGGTGTGCCGGTGACCTTGATATCGTCGTTTTTGAACACGAAGCTGTACGTGAATAGCGAGCCGCTATTCTTGCGGCAGTCGCTGCAGTAGCAGATGCCCTGTCATCGTTAGTCGCGGGCTATAAGACTATATAGTGGGGCTTGAATTGTTGAAGGGTATACTGACAGATGTGATGGGGGCGGTTGTGAATTCAAGCTTGACCTTGCCGCAGAAGCAGCTGCCGACGGCCATTGTGTTAGGGATTGTTGAAGACGGGATAGAGATGACTTAAAACTTGAGAGATGGGGATGTAGAGGGTAATAATATCAGCTGGGTGGTATCAACCATATATAAGGAATCAGCTCGGAGTTCGCGTACTCCGGTCTGTTGAGGCTGATGTGGGGACATCAAAGTAGCTTTGTCAGCGTGTTGGTAGATATTTTTCATTCTGACTAATGCCCCTACTGGTGATGTTGACAATCTTTAATTGCTTGTCTTTGAAATTTTGGTAGTTCTACTCATACGTGAGGGCTCTGGGGCGCAGTTAGGGGTAAAACATGGTACCTAGGTAGGCATGTTAGGTATAAGAACTTGAACAACAAGCTTTACTGCTTAGCACCTGCACCATGCGTTGCATTAATAACAGTGATTGTTGACGAAGTATTGCCCAGATGGTAGTAACACTATACCCTCCATCTCCACCCATCAGCAGCCCTATCCTGCTGCCGCCAAGAGAGCCACCAGGACTTGAAATTTTATAATCATATCATGGACAGCTACATTGTCTCCTGGTTTCAATACCAAAAACGTGCCCGCCCTATAGGTCTCGGCCGTAGACGCTGGCACTTTTCCGACTGGGGTAGGACAGTGCGTTTGTATTCATATCTCAGCCTCCGAGGCAGCGGCGCAGCAATGCCTACTAAAGGACCAGGGCGTTGCTGACAGATGCAGATCCTGCATCTCAGTTTCCACGCTCTATGTCCATCTCACTATGAAGCTCCTTCCTCGTCTTGCGTCTATAGTCCCATGTGTCCTAGGGCTCTCGCTAGCCCTAGGCCAAAGCGACATGACGCCCGCTCCACCTCCATCGTCAACGACAGCCGCCTAAGGTAAGAGAGTCCCAGTTCCAGCCGGACGAGGCCCAATTCAATCTTCTACTGTCGCAGTCGAGGACTAAACGGCCACTCATAAGCACCGGTCGTCAAGAACCAGCACCTGAATGGGACAAAGTTGCAGTGGAACCTTAAGAGTCTAAGCTTACTTAAGGTAAGCATTTCATTGATATTATATTTATTCGTTAGCCAACAGCAATATGTAATTTTATTATCAGAGCCTAACACGGTTCCATATGGTATAACAGGCATGGTTTATTTGATTATCCAAATATTAAGTGTATATCTATATACTGAGGTGTGCCTCGTGTCAGTGGATCGGGTATGTAAGGACGAAAATGAACAATCACCTTGAGAAGACATCATAGACCTGATATAGTGAAGCAGGATTATGCTGAAGGGCAGGCCTTGGCCTGCGGAACACGAATGCTAGGTGTCTACCAAAGTATCTACAATCTATCCAGAAAAGGAGAAATAGGGTTTGAGTCTACCCGATTCGTTCATATCTGCCTTTCTGCCCTCGCGACAGTTGTTGACGATGATTGTTAGTGGTGGAAAAAGCAGGTATCCTCTCCTAGACACGATGTTGGGAGGAACGGAACGAAGCCGGAGGCGATGGCAGAGGCTCACTGGATCCAGTCATACTCCTTAACAAGCGTTGGAGATCATAAGGCCTGTTAGAGTCTCGATCATCGTGTGACCAAGTTTTCGCCACTGGTCTACATAATGGACATTAAGGCGTAAGGATCTGCTTTTTCAGCCAGATGGGCCGGACAGCGACCTGTGCGCCATGTGACAATCTACCTAGTGAGACATCGAACACCTCTATTGGACAATACTTTAACTGCTCTAGGTTAATTAAAGGAGCCTCCTGAAGCCAAGCTGTCAGCAATCTGTCGAGTTTATGACAACGCGTTGAGGATCGACAGGCACACGAGTCATGCGTCGCTCCTGAAAAATCAAAGCCGTTGTCTCAAAACAAGATCCCCGCAAGCAATGGCAAGCTACCCCGAAAGTTTGAAATAAGAGTACCGAACAATCCGGGCACGAGGAGCTCACAAATGTCGGTTGATCGGCTATAGTAGTCTAAGCTGATCATTTTTAACAGTGAGGATCGGATTGAGCTCGGATGCCCATATGACCTAAGCGGACGCATGCAAGACAAAAATTGGTCGTTGCTGGCGTAAGCACGCCCTGGCCTGGCTTGGATGATCATTGACTTTAAGCTCAGCTACCATCAGTTCGTATCTGCCAGGCTTGATGAGCAATGCGATTGTCATGAGGGGTATGTAGACGGTTCGAGAGCTCTGTATGGCCGTTCTATCTTGCCTGTGTACTGGCCAAATAGGTATCTGAATACGAGACACGGAGCAGAAACTCTACGCAACAATAATCCAGCCAGCCATGGACAACAATGGTGGACGACCACGTCGTAGTTAGCCGCACGGACCCACCGTTTGTCCCAGAGCTCTGGGGCTTGTGTGCAGACGATCGCGGGGAGTGTTCTGATGTAATCTTGGTATTGGTTACATTGGTTGCCCAGGTTGGAAGAGGGAGCCTAGCAGAGCAAGTAAGAAAATATACTGGCCATAAACAGATTTGCGTGAAAACAGCAGGTTTCATTGAGGTATCGCTCGCTCGCTAGTCATCGTCTTAGAGTCTCGTACTGGATGGCCTGCCAACCCAGTCGAAGCGCCGAAAGCATTTCATAAGGTACACAAGAGGAGAGTCCAAGACTCCAAGTAGACTGTAGAGCGGAACAACAAGAAATAACAGAAGATCAAGTAAGACTATACAGTCGAAGCATAACAGGACTTTCAAGCAGCGCGGAGCGTTAAAGATAGTACAGAAGGCCAATTCAATGTGGATACAGTGTGGATTCAGTGTGGATTTGAGTAAAGAGTGTAGAGGACCGATAGACCTTGCGCATCCACTGTATTCGGGCATATCGCAAAGGCTAATCAGGTCCGGTCGGTTGGGTTCGTTCGTTCGTTCGTAGTAGCCCTTAGTCGGCGGACGTATACCGTGTCTCGTACTTCACCATGCGCGTTGGTACCAACTATGATCAACGCGTTAGTCAAATTCCAGGTCGACAACGTAAAAAAAGACTCACCTCAAGCGCTGACCAGCCCTGCGCCCAGCAGGAAAGTTGTACTCGTCATCCCAAGACTCCTTGGCAGCCATCAGGGGCCCCCACTCCTCCTTGATAGCGGCGAGGCGCTTCTTGAACTTGGAGAGGGCGGACATGGTGCTGCGGAGACTGCCGAAGCTGCGTTTGGCGCTGAGGGTAGCAGGGGAGCTCATTTTAGTGGGTTGGTTGGTTGGTTGGTAGATGGTGAAGAGTGAGGGTGGTGCGAAGTACGTTGGTAAGACACGACTAGCGTGAATAGAACAGAGCGAGGAAAATGAATGGACAGACTGTCAAAGTCCGGAGTTTTCTTGAGATCGATAGTATGGTAGAATCTTGGTTGATGGCTCTCTGCATCGGCGGTTGGGGCTGGATTTATAGATCATGGCCGTGGTTGGGATCCACAAGAGCTGCACGACCGTTTCCTGCTCGGGCTTTTGTGTTTCGCCATGGACTTGCTGTTCCAACTTGCAGAGCACACGGACTGACTCGAACAAGATTTGCTGGGGTCAAGCACATGGTCGGGATGCCGATGATCCATCAGCTGGCCTGCCGATCACTTCCCAGGCGGTGCAATGTACCATGGATAATCTCCGGCAGTAGAACTCTACCTAAATGGCCCATTGTCGCACCAGTCCCGTCGCATTTGAGTCCTTCATAAGATAAACATACGCCTCAGCAACCTCCTCCACAGCTCCAACCTTCCCAGTAAGTGTATTCTCCCCCAGCACACTCCATTAAATGATCTTCATCCTTATAGGAGCATATCTAGGCAGTCAGAATCACGTGACAGCACCGAGGTCCCCGATTGGGAATCGAGGCGGGGTCCTGCTCTTCCACCTCAACCTCATCAATCTCCATCAAGATGCCCTCCCTACCTCCCGAGCTTATTCTTCTTATTGTAGAAGCCCTGATTCCATCAAGCCCACCCATATTCCCTCCAGGCCACGCGGTCACTCGCACTCTGCTTAGCCTGACCCTCACCTGCAAATTGACACATCGTCTGGCCCAGGAGCTCCTCTTCACCCACTGTCTACACCTAAACTCAGGCAAGAGGATCCACGACGCCGTTAATCAGAGCAGTCTCTGCAAGATCTCCCCCCATGGCTCCAACAAAGTCGAGGCAACCCGCGCCAGATCCCTCTTCCTTGCCTTCCCATCAGCGCCAACCCTCAACCTCAACTCAACAGATACGCAGATAATCCAGCTCTTATCAACCTTTAACACTGAAATCCGCCGTCTGGTTATTGATCTCCCGCTACGAAACCTCATCTATGATAATGCACCCGCTACCTACGATGACTCAAGTCCCCAGCGCGAAATCACCCGTGCAATTTGCCGCCTGAAAGCTGTCGAGGAATTCTGTTGTCAGCGCGATGGTCTCGGCGCTGCCCCCTATAGACAGCCGTGGCTCGATACATACGAAATCCATCTCTGGACGCTAGACTCTGCTCTTCTGTGGTCCCGGCTCCGGCGGCTGGCGCTGTGCAATCCGTCCTTTGACAGCTTGTTCATCTTCTCGCTGCGATTCTGTCGGAACCTCACCCATCTGGCTTTTACATGTCCTGCCACGATAGAAGAGGAGTACGAGGAGTCCCAGCTGAAACTCCTAGACGTTGACGTTGCGCAAACATGGAGTGCTCTGGAGCGCGTGCTCATCATCCAAGGAGACGGACCCCTTGAAACAACAGAGCGTTGGGATTTCTGGGAGAACAGACTGGTCAGACAGCATTCTGGTCGCGGGAACTGGGGGCGCAGCTTTCTGGGGACGTTGATGCTTGCCGTGCAGAATGCCGCGCGGTCGCGTGCCGACTTCCGGCCGGAGCTGGTGTACATTGATGCGCCGAAGACGGCGCAGTTTGACGCGGAGGATTACGCTACGTTTCAGGAGTGGACGGGGGCGCGTGCGCTGGATGGGAGTTTGTGGGAGTATCCCGGGTTGGTCTATGACGTGGATGCTCATGGGGGAGTCGCGGCGGCGATGGTTGCTGGTGCTGGGGGTGGATCCCCAGTATACCAACCCAATGACTGAATATTCTAGTCTGTGTACAGACTAGAATGCCTCTATACCGGCCTTTACTTTGACGGAATCCGACATCCGCCATCTTCTTAACCAGCTTAAAAAGCATTGCATCGCATCCTCTGCGCACAATTGCATCGAGTCGGGGAATATCCTTGTTAGAGAGATGATGGAGAAAGGCGATGGATGCTGAATCTTCGAGCTAAGGCGAGTGCAACTACAACATCATCAATTGACAAATGGCGAAATTCGTTAGTTCGCAATTGAGTACGCCTACCAGGACCTTGTGCTGGGGATTTTGAACCTGGACTCTGGATAGTACCGGCTTTTCAAAGACCAGACGGCGCGGTTCTGCAGCCATCTTTATCTCTTTCGTCTTTCCTGCGTGTTGCAGCCAATCTAGTAGAATGTTGGACTCTGGGTGCAGAGAAAGTGGCTTGAGAGCGAGAAGGTGGTGAAGAGACGACTTGGGTTTGTGAAGGATCCGGAGGCGGGTGAAGTGGAGAGGTTCAGGAAGGAGAATGACGAGAAGTTGGAGCAGGGGTTTTGAGAGAGCTAGGCTACATAACTAGGGCAGGATGGATTGACCAGGGCTGTTAGATTGGGTACCTTCGTTAGGGCATGGAAACATGCCTAGGGAGGTCGGGTGTCTTGCATCGATTCGCCACAACTCTTGGGGAAGCGAGTGGTTTTCTTTTCTGGCAGCTCTAACACCTAGGTGTTTGTTTCCAAGTTTTAAGGTTCTATTAACTACTCCGATAGACTTGGTTTAGAGCAAGGATAGCTCTTTTCTTGATGCTCCGTCATGATGCTCGTATTTCATACTATTAGAACCCCTTGATTCGCGATTACAGCCCTCTATTTACCAAGCAAGCAATGCTTCATGGCTTAGCCAACGACGTAATTGGACGCAATGCAGATTCCAACAAGGAGGTACCGCCAGGGTCTCCCGAGGTCGTCTAGGAACCCCTGCACGGAAAGATCCGCGATCTCGATCTATTTTTACCTTACGCTGAGACTAAAGTCATATGATTGGCAGTGCAAGCTAATAATAAGCACATCAAGACTCCAGCAAGGGCCTTGGGCTGCGAGGTGCCTCTTGGCGATGTCTTACTAGGCCCCAAAGCGGCAAAGTGGACGGCGGCCAGCCCTAACCATTGGCCACCGCGCGCTTTGTCATGCTTACCCCGGCCTCTTGTCTGAGACCTGCTGCCCCGGTTATTGTGGCACGCCTTGATTACTCTGAAGAATGTCATCCCGAGCGCCACCTTACCAAGCTGTAGCGGTGCCTGTGCGTAACTGGCCATACACATCGCCACGCTGGAAGTGGGCTGAGCTGGACGGTGAAGCCGGCGATGACGGCTGAATACGAGGCAACTAAGACATGCTTGAGACATGGGATGCTTCCTGCAGATGCAGTATCACGTAGGTCTGCTCTGTACGACAGTCTTCGGAGAATATAAGAATATAAATACCCCTAGATCTCGAGGACACTCATCATCATCATCGCATCGCATCACACTCACCAAGCATCCGCTCAATCAAACAACCCCCAACCCAACCAACTCTTCACTCACTTTCTCAAGATGAAGACCACCTTCGCTGCCCTCCTCGCCCTCGCCGGCGCTGCCTACGCCGCCCCGGCCGCCAACGCCCCCGTCACCGTCACGGAGCGCGCAACAACCCCCTACCCCTTCAGCATCGACGACATCAAGCTCTACCACCTCAAGGAAAGCAACACCTGGGACCTAACCATCAAAGTCACCGAGCGCGATCCCTACGGCGCAGCTCTGGGCTCAACAACCTGCCACAGCGCATGGTATGCGCCCTTTCTTCCCTTTCAGAACCCTACCTATCTAGATACTAACCCTAATACCGAAAACAGGAACGACGGCGCCACGTACGTCGCGCGCGAGATCTGCGAGGACACGCACTACTTCTTCTGGCTGCCCAATGGCGCCCCGGACCCGGAGCACTGGAGTGTTATTGTTGATGGCCCGGCTGGACAGGCCGAGGGCACGATCGACTTTGGCAACAAGTACAAGTGTGGCCCGTACGAGGGGACGATTGGGAACATTGATCGCGAGTGCACGACCACCAACGGCGGGTGGTTCTTTTTGCATGAGAGGGAGGTTTAGGTTGCTTCTCTTCCATTAAGGGACTTCTTTGCCTGTGGGGACGGGGTCGTTAGGTTGGGTGTGGATGGGTGGAAGATGGCGCTTGAAAGCTGCAAGTTTTGAGAATAGTTGGGATTTGGTTTGGAGGGAATCCATCTCCTTTATCTAGGTTGTCTTTGCTTTTGTGTTTGCATTGCAGGTGGCTGTCGATTGCATCTGTTTCATTTCACGGGGGGTATTTGCGAGAGGTTGTTTGAGCCCTAGCTCGAGACCCTGTTACATTCCTTTATGCAGAAATACATTCCGCTCCTTTGATTTAGTGGCAAGCAACCTATTCTTTTGTTAAATGATGCTCATTCTGGGACTAGCTCCAGAAACCCTCAATGCATGTGGACACCACCTGGGCAGTCATAACCCTGTTTGTATATTTGCTTGTTGCTCTTTCATCTGCATACAACAAATGACCATATGCGCTACGATCTATATCCTGCGTTCATAACATCTGTTGTTGGTATCTGCGACAATTCTTCAAGGTTATTATCAACATGGTACCAAGTTGTATCAATGATGAGAACACGTAGTTGCAGGGCTCTAAGGTAAGGAAGTTCAGGCAGTGAAGAATCACAATTTCCTCTCCCTCCCCACAGCATCCCTAAACCCAAGCACCCTCTTCTCCCCAAGCAACATACTCCCCGGAAACTCACCCGGAAGCCCCTCCCCAACCACCAAACAAGCCAACCCCTGCGCCGTCCTCCAAGCCCTCACCATCCCAATCCCCTGATACGCCCCGCAAACCCACTGGTGAGACCGACCCCTACCGGCCCCCGCCAACCCCCCAACAAACGGATTCCCGTCCAGCGTAAACGCAACCGCCCCGCTCCACGCATGGCTCGTCTCCATCGTCCCGCTTACCCCCTGGAAATCGAAGTCGAAAAGCAGCGGCGTTGTCCCGCGCAGATGCGCGTGCGGGAGGACATCCATTACGCCGTCGTCGCTTGTCGCCCGCCGCCCTGTGTTCGCGCGCCCGATGATGTACGACCCGTCGGGCCGCTGGATCAGGTAATCGTAGTCGTGCTCGGCGTAGCGGAGCCAGAAGGAGTTTTTCCCTGCGTGCGCTGGTGCTTGAGCTTGGGCTTGGGGTTGGGTTTGCGGAGCTGGAGCTGGAGCTGGAATTGGGACTGGGACTGGGACTTGCCGCTGGACATTGGCGCGGACGGGGGAGACAAATGGCCGGAGCTCGGGGAGGAGATGGCCCAGCCAGCAGTTCGTGGCGTGGATGAGGTGCCGGGCGCTGATAGTCCCGCGGGTCGTGTGGACAGTCGCGGAATCGAGATTCTCAGACACAGCCGTGACGGTCGTGTTGGTCTGGATGGAGAGACGGTGGCCCTGCTGTATCATGCGTTCGAACAGCCCCGTCACCATCTTATACGGCCACATGGACGCCGCAGGCATCCCGATTGCGCCGACGACGTGGTCTCCCAGACCACGAGCCTTTAGGTCCTGACGCGATTCGTACACGGTATACCGCGCCGCCAGCTTGCCGTTATACCGTCCCATATCCTTTACCGCGGAGACGGCACGCTCAAAGACCTTTCTATCGTGGTAGACGTCGAGACCCTCCAGGAGCTGCAGGTCGCAGTGCCGCTCGAGGCCATTCTCCTTGATGCAAGACGTCATGCTTTGCAGGTGGCCGTGTTCGAACTCCATGATCTTGAGCGCTTCCTGGACCCCGAACTGCGCCTTCCGTTCGACCCACACGCCAGGGCTCATGGCCTTAATGTGCCCGCCGTTACGTCCCGTCGCGCCAGAGCACAGATCGCGGGCTTCAAGGACAATGATACTTACGTCAGGACACTTCGCGAAGAGACTGCGGCAGAGGCTGACGGAGGTCATTCCGGACCCAATGATCACGATGTCGGCTTGGTCGAGCCATGGAGAGCGGAGCTTGGCCAGAGGGCTTGGGGACGACAGCCAGAAAGGCTGCGTTGGGGTTGGAACTGGGAGACCAGGATCGATGATTCCGGGCTCGTAGATTCCGTCCGGAGAGGTGGACATGTTGGACAGATTGGACTTGCTGAAATGATATAAAGTGAACAATGGGTTGAGATCTTTACTCGGTGCTTGCTCCTATTATATGCATCCAGACAGTATTTAGACATCTACAAGATCAATACACGTTGCTCCCACCATTTCTCACTTAACTTGCCTCTTCTGATCTTGACCTTATCCCATCCACAAGCCAAGGAGACGCTGGATGACCCCAAGCCAAGGCTCAATTTCTCATCTTACTTACCTGATTCGGAATTTGGAGAAGGCTGCAGGTGCCCAAGTGGAGGTGGCTGATCAAGCACCCCGCAGCTGATCCTCGGTCCAAGGCGATAAGGACGAGAACGAATCAATCGATGGAGATCAGTCAAGGTTTATTGGTTATCTCTTCTTTCATTGGCTACATGATGAATATCTGGGCTTCAGCAATGACGCTCGTCCACCGCATCCCAGCCGGATCTTTCCAGATCCTCTCCAGAAGCCGGATCGCTTTGGGAATATTGCCAAACCCATTGATTTGATGGAGATATTGCATGCGGCGTGCAAAGAACGCCCGGTGCTCGACGGTTGTATAGGTGCTCTCGGCGGCGACGATAAATGTGGCCCACACGAGAACATGCTCGCCGGGGCAGCCGATGGGGTATGCCTCGACTGTTTGTCGAAATTGCTCTACGCGCTCAATCGACGATGAGGGATGACTCTGATTACCAAGGGCGCGATGTAGGTAAATGGTGTAGGCCTGTTCGATTTGGCTTCGCACGTTGTGCAGGCTCGGGGCGTGCTCGGGATGCAGAGCCGAACATCGCTGCAGGCATTCGAACCCTGCTTGAGTGCGAGCCCAGACGGTCTCGATGCCGGATTGCTCGCTGAGGAGGGGCTCTGCATAGACGCTGAATCTAGGACGGTTAGGCAGTGCTTTGCATAACATGGAGGTGGACTAATATCAGCAGCATGCGGGACTGACTTTTGAATCTGGCGTAGCAAGAACCGTCCCAGGTCGCCCGTTCCCAAGAGACCGTCTTCACCCATCAACATCACGGCAGACTTGAGCATTCTGAACAGAGGAGGGAAGTCCGCCTCACCGGTCGCCATCGCTGCGACCAGGAGGACAAGGATTGTTAGGACATTGTAGCAGTTGACGAACGGATTGAGAGTGTGCAGATCTCGCCTCCTCTGTAGGCCGCATATAGCCATCACGTATGACTCCTGAGCCACTGGGCGTATACTCGCTGACTTGAGCGATGCGTGGCATGCCGCAGCGGCAAGGACGGCGCTATTGACAACGTCGTCAGCAAGGGATACTGATAGGACAAGATGACGCCACTCGTTGGAGGCGTCGTCAATGGCTAGCATCTGCGGCGCAATGGTACTCGAGACTAAAATAATCATTGAAATGTCAAAACATCGTTTTGTAGTCCCCCTGTGACATTCAAGACGTACAGTAGGAGAGTAGGAATTCTTTCCACGGCGGAATAAGTTCGATGACAGCGAGATTGGTGATGGAGGATTCTGAAGCCTGGCAATGAGGAGTGGCTTCAGGACTTGCGTCCATACAGGCAGCCAGGGTCTTCTCCACACGCTTGCCCCGGGCACCCACGTCGGCCTCGAACCGGTAGCGGAGTCCCAAGCCACTGCATTTCAGGCCTCTGTGTGCACACTTGTGGCAGGTGGGTTGGTTTCTGTCACAGCTGACACGACGCTGGGAGCATTCGTAGCAGCCTGGGGGAGTGAAGTCAAAGTTAGCACATTCGAACAGCAGCCCTGGAGAGAGCAAGGTCCCTGACCTTTGATTTTGGGATATGTTTTGTTCACCATGACTGCCGACGCTGGGAAAAACTCGAAATTGGCAGGCAGGATGGGCGCCTGGTCGTCAAGCCTCCGATAAGGGAAGCCCCCCCCACTTAGTTGGAGTCATCGAGAAAGCCCGACCCTCAAGAAGGATTGGTTGAAGTATCGAGAGAGGCCGGGGCCCATATCCCCGATTCCCCGCTCTTTACATCCATGGATGTACAGCTCCAGAAAACATCCAAGAAAACGATGCCCCAGAGCATCGTTTACAAGTCCTCCAAGAGAACGTTCAAGGCGTGTCGCACATGTCGACTGCAGAAGGCACGATGCATCGTCACTACGCCAAATCCCCCCTGCAGCCGGTGTCGGGCGACCGGCAGAGACTGTGTCTTTGAGGAAATAGGCAGCACCAACGCCAGGAAAAGAGGTCCAGATCCAGAGCACAATAAGGATGACAGGGAGGACAGAGGCAGGTATGCTTCTACTGTGCCCAAGGCTGTTTCTCAACTACCCAACAACGCTGAACCTGGCATATATTAGGCTAGAGCGGCTGGAGAAGCAATTTGAGGAAATGAGAGATTCGATACAAGAAATACAACAAACCAGGACTGTTGATCCTGTCTATCGTGCAACGCCCACAAGCCTACCGATGTCACCTCATCTTTCTGGCAGTCCATCACTCGTCACCGGTAACTTGCATGAGATGCCGCTGGACGCGCCCATTACTGCTGTCCAGGAAATGACATCGGCAATCCCATTGCCTACTCAGGCAACAGACAGAGCACGGGCGCAGATCTTTACCCTGCAGTGATGGGACGAATATGTCCCAAGACGTCATCTCGAAAGGCATCATTGAGGAGCCCCATGCTCGCACTATGTTCCAGCTGTATGTCCGCGCCTCTATCTGTTAAATCTAACCTGGGCTGACCGTAACGCAAGGTACATGGCCAACGCAAATGTGTTTCTCCCTCTGTTTGATCCGATCGTGGAAACATTTGATACCGTCCGGCAACAGTCGCCATTCTGCTTAGCCGTCATTCTGGCCATCGCTCTCAGAACGGACCGGATGTCGAGGCATTCCCGCATCAGGAGCGAGAGATGTCTTTAAGAGGCACAAAGCCTGGCTGCTCAGAGTCTGTTTGCTACCTCAGCACGCCTGAGCATGGTGCAGGGTATGCTGCTTCTTGCCGTATACGCAGAATGCAACTGGTTTGCCATCTGTCACGCATGTGAGATGGGGAGAGACATGGGTCTGTTTAATCTGCTTGCGACTAGTAGGCGCAGTGTTGACCATAAAAGCCCTGAGAGACACAGCGACCTCGCCCGGCAACTGCGGACAGCGCTGATCCTGCACCAAGTTGAGCAAGAAGTCGCTAGTGGTACAGCGCGAAGGTGCAAGAATTATCAAGCAGCCTGCTTGTCTTTGGACGATGTTTCCGGTAGTATGGCATCCACGCTTCCCTTCAAACGCATCGTATCAACCGTCGAGATCGTAGAGCTAAGAGGGAGATATCTCCGAGAAATTGAACAACAGAATTTGAGTGACGAGACTCTTGAGGGTACGGTGAGGAATCTGGAATCAGATATCAGCACTTGGTTTACGAAGTGGGACAACGATCTTCAACGTAAGTATGCACCTGAGCTTTTCCGTTCAGTACAAATTC
This sequence comes from Aspergillus mulundensis, assembly GCF_003369625.1. Taxonomy (NCBI): domain Eukaryota; kingdom Fungi; phylum Ascomycota; class Eurotiomycetes; order Eurotiales; family Aspergillaceae; genus Aspergillus; species Aspergillus mulundensis. The sequence goes on from NW_020797889.1 coordinate 3,169,356, forward strand.
ACCATATTAGGGCTAGGCCTTCCCAGAACCTCTTTCCAACGCAGCAGTCTCCGCTTGCAGAAGGATTACGCATTCATCATCGTCTGCAGCGCCATACTCAGCAGGAATGGGCCCTTGAACGTACCGAGAAATCTGGTGGAAGCAGCAATCACAAAATCATATGTGCATTTGATTAGCATCTCATGACAACCATTGATAAATAAAACTACAGTACTACATCATTTGAACCAACGAAGAGTCTCATCCAAGCTTCCCCGTCCTAAACATCAAGCACTGCAGTGAGCGGCTAGCTTACGCTTAGATTAAGCCCTTAACCCTACCTAGGTATATCTCATCCACAGGAGCAGCCTTCCATGCTGTTAAGAAGCATCCTTTGTTTTGCTTCTCGGAAGCCCTCTACCTACCTAGGTATTATATATGCTCCAATGAACGGGGATCTGTTTAGTCAATTGAATAGGGAGCGAGGTATAGCTAGAGTATATAGACTGGTCTGCACTATCACTAGTAAAACGGGCGCTGTCATACGCAGCATCAGCATACCTATTACACTACAAACATCGTCAACGAAAACGGATTTAGATTATCAAGTGAAATGGGTACAGCATGCAATAAACTCTATCAACAATCTAGTTCCACGATGTAAACATTCAATATCAAATTCATCAAAAGCAAGCAACGCTCAAATGCCAACAAGATCCAAAAGCAAACAGAAATAAAGCCATTAAAGGACAAAGAAGAAGCCACCCAGCCCAGTCAAGCCCTAACTCAGTCCACCAACTCCTCCAAACTCCTCTTCGCATTCCTCGCAAGCCCACACCGATCCAAACAGGCCTCAATCCCCAGCGCCACATTCGCCGGAATCATCTCGCGGAAGCTCTCGATATCCTGCCCGTTAAACGTCTGGATGCCGCCCAGCGTCGCCTGCACCACATCGCCCCTTAACCCAAACAGATTCTGCGCAACCTGGCTAACACCAGGATCAGCATCGTTGAAGCCAGCAACAAACACCGTCTCCCCGCAATCCGGGTTGAATTCCTGGTGGATCGCGCCCTGAGGAAACACAGCCATCTGGTACAGATCCAGCGTGTTCTCGACCGGACGGGCCCCGTTCTCCAGGATGAAGTTTGTGACGAGACGGCCCTTGACGACGACATTTAGCTCTGTCGCGCGGTTGTGGACATGCGGTGTGTTCATCCCGCACGGCCCGAGAAAGCCCAGCGTCATTGCGGCGCCGTTCCCGATAAGCGCTGGGAAGGTCTTGCTGTGGGCGGCGACGGAGAATCCGCCTTTTCCTTTCGACTCGGACCCCCCTGGGGCGTTGGACTCGTTGAAGTCGAAGATGTAGTCGCCCGGTTGGGTGAGGAGGGCGGCGCGGTCGGCTTGGGTTGGGGCCAGGAGGAGCGAGGTGATGAGGTCTTTGTTGCCGGAGCGCGGGTTCACCGGGACGATTGGGGGGAGGAGGGCGTTGATGTCGCTGTTCTCACTGGGGTGGTCGTGGTCCGGGTCTTGGTGGGTGTAGTTGGAGCGTTTGAGGGCTGTGGGGACCGCAAGGGTTGTGCTTGTGAGGAGGGAGGTGAGGAGGAGGGTTGGGAGATGCATTGTTGTGGTTGAAGGTTGCAATTGAGTTGATGTGTGAGAATGAGAAGTTAAGGTGGTTGCTGCTGCTTCTGTGGTTGTTGTGGTTGTTGCGGTGCTGCGTTATGATATCCTGACGGCGACGACCGGGGCTTTATACCCTTCCTCCCGCATACTATAGCAGACTCCTCGATGCGCATCTTCCCATGTACACTGAAGGCTCTATCATGTGTCCATGGTAAGAATAGCAGGGCTATGCACTCCATCCTGCAGAGCCACCAAGGATCTGCTCCGCAGTTAGGGCTGACTGCTGCCATAGAACTTTGCAGTGATCACTAAGTCAATGTTGCCTTTTTTTCATGCAGCGGGCTATGCAGTAAGGCTTCCAAGGGTCCAAAACGGTCGTGGACGTTGGAAGCTGAGCTGCCAAGTCAGCAGGGCTGCTCGCCGTCGTGGGCCCTGGAAGCCCTAAGTAGTAAGTACCATAGCCTTAACAAGCAACACTAAACCGGAACCTTGGAATAGCTATGGTAGTCTACCCCAGACACCAGGCATAAGCCTCACTCATAAATTCCTCACCAATCGCAGTATTTTCCATCCGAGCATCAGCTGCCAAAAATAAAACCCGGCTTCTTGGCCCTGCAGATGTCAGACGCGGCTGAGCATGGGTGGAGGCGGCTGAGCAGCGCTGTCATAGGACCACGACCGCGTAGTTTATTCTAGAGCTTAACAATGGAAATAAGCGTCTGGGCACCGCTGGGCAGTGGAGAAGCTTAACCTGAGTCTGATTGGATCCGTCGGCTGATAGTCTGGGGCATTATGCTGCCACGAGATGAGGCTGGCAGCCTTACGGGCATTACCTTGCAGACACGTGAAAGTATCCTGGTCTCTGCAGGCGAGCCTAATTAGACTCAGGGTCTGATTGAATCTACACTATTCCCGTACTAGTCTTACCTTCGCTGCTATCCCTCAGTCGCATAATAAGGTGGTGGCTGATCGGTCATCAGCCTGTTTATTGAAGCAATCCGCCCCCATACCAACAATCCAGCTCGTGTCCAACAATCCTGAAGCTCCGAAGCCGCATGCACTATGAATAAACAGTAAGGATCCGACGATGCATGCCATCAGATCTACACCAACGCCAAGCTCAGCTCAGCCCTACCCAGCCCTCAGCCAAGAGCCCTGGTTCGATATAGACACCGAACCAGGCCGGGGGCCAGGGCGACCAACCTCAAATATCTTCCGCTTTGTTGCCAATCTCAGCACGATAGAAGATATTGGTATCGTTCTCGGAACCCTAAAGCAGAACGTGTTGCGAGGAAGCGAGCTATCTTTGGCATCGAGAGGAATGCCTTCATTCCATCCATCCATCCTACCTTAGTCCGCATTATTCGCGCACGAGAAGCCCATACTGCTGGGGTCGCCATGGATGGCCTTGCCCGATGTATACAAGCCCATGTCGCACTGGTCAAGAGCACGTCAACTCTGGGCTGTATCAGCGTGATGGAACTTACTAAGAGTTGAAGGGCTGCTGGCTTACCAGAACCACCGCGACGCCAATGGAAATGGCATTCAGCAAGGTCAAGGAGATCTTTCGCAGTGGCTGAACACTCACCTGTTGTTCATCCACAGCCAGACGACCCCGGGAGTCCGAAGGAGAACCAGCTGGCGAAGAGGGAGACCTGTGGTGGCCCGGGAGACCCGCACTGACAGAGATGCTGTTTGGCCTATTTGCAAGTCTAGCTTGAATGGAACATACGAGATGATATATCGTAAAGAATGAATATGGAACATAGCAGGAATATAGCAAGTTATCCTCATCGTGTTGGAAATCGTACCTAGTTCTCTGGAGTAGACCTACCTACCTACCTAGGTAACCAATGGGCTTAAGAAGCCATCGCTCTCTCCATCTCTATCTCTTTTGAACTCGATGTTACAGCACTGGAGAATGGCTGGCGTTGCTTGTCGAGGACTAAGGCCTACCCAGGCGTGAGCACGGTATTACCACGGCGGATTCGCTAGCCCTAATGTAGGGCACATAGCTCTGCGACAACGGGTTTTCGGCTCCTAGCACATTATCACCCTCGTATCTCGCTATGATCAGCACTGCAAGAGTAATGGTATATCAAAATATCAAAATATGCATAACTTTATGCCCTTATGCATAGCCAGTGCCACATACACAAGTGGATCTTCGACGTCATTCTTCACCATTCTGGTCTCGATCGATCGATCCCAACTTTCAGCTTCAACTCCCCTCACCAACTCAATCAACGCCTATCAAGACAGTAAAGCATCGTGATAATGGCCAGCTCACGAATGTACCTCTTCGGAGGCCCTCAGTACGCCCACTCCCTACCTACCTCCCCTGTCAGCATACCCTGCAGGTGAACTAACCACACTAGTCCCTGGTCGCCAAACGACTGGACCTCGCAAGACGACCGCGTCCGCGGCGGCGCCTCAACCTCTTACCTCACCGCATCCCCCGATAGTACGTCTGCATCATTCACCGGAACCCTCGACATCAGCACCCTCGGCGGCGCAGGCTTCGCGTCGCAGCGCACAACGGTCGAAAAGAGCTGGGATTTGTCGGCGTATGACGGGTTAGAGCTGGATATCGACGCCACGAACTCGGATGGGAAGAAATACACGCTTATTTTGAAGGATGCGAAGGGGATTCTCCCGCCTAGGGATGATGGGCGCGAGAGGAGCGGGTTGAGCTGGGAGGTGGATTTCGAACCCACCGGTAGGGATCCGAAGGGGAAGGTTGTGGTTCGGTGGGAGGATCTGAGACCGACGTATCGAGGGAAGGAGGTTGGGGATGTGGAAAAGTTGGATTTGAGGGACATCAAGAGGTTTAGTCTTATGATGCGGAGGTTTGTTCTCCTTTCTGCATTCCTTGCTATCGATGCTAATGTGGTTGGCAGTTTCTTTGGGACGCAGGAGGGCGAGTTCAGACTGGCGATTGTCTCCATTGCTGCTTGGAAGGATGAGGAGAAGGATGGTCTCGAGAAGAAGGGGGGGATCGTTGTTGAGACCAAGGAGACGATTGACGATGATGAGAGCTGGAGTGTCTTCGGGGACCTCGACAACTCGCAGCCAGCCTGCTGTGTGATTTTATAGAGAAGTATCTATCCTGTCAAGCTTATGGAAAGTCTGTGCAGTATCACAATATAGCGTTCATAGCACTGCTGGATACTGACTGACTGTGTCATTTCTCGGGGGCCCGGAGACCTCGACTGGTCATTCTACCCATGGGCTGGCAAATCAAGAAACATGCACGCCTGCCATCCGTTCGAACGAGGAAATAAGGAGGACCAACTAGGTTAGATTGGTGAGCATGCCGCGCACGCTCCTGGGCGCGATCTCGGCGATGTACGTTAGGCCCACGACAACGGTCATGCCGATGCCCCTGGAGGCCAGCTTCAACCGTCCGCCGAGGATCTAGGGCACATTTCCGTGGCCTGTGACGACGATAATAAAGCCCGCAAGCCATAGTAGAGACAAGACCTGCAGCGACCGGACACGTCCAGCCGGTCGCAGATGAAGAACGCTAGAAGGGACCCGGCGATGCTGCCGAGCTGGACCACGCTCGTGATGTTGGAGAGCACGTTTGCCTGATAGCTTTCGGACCCCTCGTTTAGATGGAACTCGGTCTTGAAGCTTTGCAGGCTGGTCATGCCGCCGACGAGGCCTTCGTCGAGGCCGCGCCTTAGTCCGAGGAGGCCATTTCTTGTTACTTACCATACCTAGGGTAAGGCCGTGTGTGGATGAGAAGCGAGAGTTCTACCGAATACCGCAGCACTCCAGAGAAGCCTCCAATTCCAGACCTCCCGAGGTGTGGTGCGCGCCCTCGGGCTCGGTGATGCCAACTCTCATTATTGGGACAGGGGGCGGTGGTGTTAGCGCAAATTAGGGTAGGGCCTTGATCCCAATCTTGTAAAGACAAGAAAAGCAAGAAATCTTGGGTAACTACAAGCATTGCCATGCCTTCCGTTGGCTTGGCCGGGGCATATATGGCCCTCCCCGCTGCGGGGACCATGTGGATTATGAAATTCGGGGAGAAGGCCGTTGGAGAACGTTGCATTCTCCGTATCTGATGTGCCACTACTGCGTGAGCCCATTGAACAGTTGTAGACATGATTCGCCGTCTTTTATCTTCGTGATATCGGAACTTGACCGGGTCCCTCCCGGAATTGCCGTGTGGAGGGGTATCTACGAAGAGCCCTGAGTGTGGCAGGATAATAACCCACGATGCTCTCCATGGTAGCTTTATCTCAGACCAGGCCGGATACCCCAAGGAAGGTCTCGAAGGGATGGAGCCGGCCTTATCGTTATTTCATGGTCTGCAGCACAATACGTAGACACAGTTGGCATAACTTACCTAGGAGAACGAAAGTGGCCACTAACAACGCCCCAATTAGCGGATGCAGAAGCAAGATAGGTAAGTCTTTCAAAGATGCAGCTGGACTTTATACTATCGCAAGACATTAGTCAGGATTTTTGTTTTGAGGTAGGGCTGGAGCATCCAACTCGCAGACTAATTAGGGCACAAATACAGTCACAGACAACCAATGTCCCTCGTCGTTGTTTGCCAGGATTGTGAGAAACAAATGGAAGAGAAAATGCTTCCAAGTTTGCAAGAATCGATTTCCAATATGCAACTTCTGCCTGAGGATGCTTAGAAGATTCTGAGTGACCTGCACGTACGTACCTGCTGACGTGCAATAAGGTACATCGCAGGCACCACCAAGGCCTTCAAGAGTACCAGCAGTTCAGCATCAGTCAGAGGATAATCCAAGTGATATCTAGTTTTCTCTTTCCAGGTTCTTTCCACCATAATCTTTCAATGACTAGAGGTGATGTTCATCCTGTACCAATGAGCCCACCCACTACGTAAGTCTCTGGATTGACGGCAGCGGCAGCAGAGCGAGGCCTCTAGTGTCTCCTGTCAATCCTGGTCAGTGCTGTTGACTATAAAATATAGTAAGTAGATCTTGGTCTTGGGACTAATTTTTTAGATGCTGCTTGCATCCAGACCGCTACCTCGCCCATGGAGTAGCTGTACAGTACCATGGCAGCCGCCGCTCCTACTCGACTTATTTAGACGAGATACAAGCTTGAAATAAGAGTGAATACAGGTCGGCCCACCCCGTCTGCAGCTGACCGCAGCTTAATTAAGCTAAGGTAAGCAAGCCAAGCTTGCTTAATTAAAACCCTTAGCCCACCTTGTATTTTTAATAAATTTTATTCTATATCTTATTAATATTTTAAAAAAAGTAATTTTATAGTACTTTAAACTACTTTACTATAGCTTTAACTAATAATCCCCTTAATAATCTTATAATTAATATACTTATTAATTTATTAGTATTAATGCCTTTACCTTAGCTAGCTATTAAAAAAGTTTTTATAAATTAACTAAGCTTTTTTAATAAGCAAAAGTAAAATATTTTTTAAAAGCGTAATTAAGCCCAGGAAGCTAATCCTAGTAATAAGGTATAAAAATTATTAATTATTTTTAAAGTACTTTTTAACTACTTTTTTAAAAGTTACTAGTATTAATACTAGTAACTATTAGCTAAATATACCCTGTTTTAGCCTGTTATTTTTAATTTATTAATTACTTATTAAAGTATCCTGCTACTAATCTTAATAATTATATATATATTATTTATATAAATAAAATAACAGGCGCATAATCCTAAAAAAAAATATATAATATAAGTAAGTTTATATTTTTTAAAAACTAGTTATTAATTACTTTAGTTTATATATTACAAGGTAAAAGTTAAAGGTATAAGGTGGATTTTTAACTAGTTTTTTAGGTAAATATATAGTAAATTTTACTTTAATTACTTTAGGGTTAAGGTTTATAAGTATTTAAATTTAAAACTATAAAATATTACCTATTAAAAGGTTAAAAAAAAATTTTTAAATAAAATATATAATAAACGCAGGGAGATTATAATAAGTAAAGCTTTTTTAAAAATTAAAGCTATATATAAGTAAATTAAAACTAGTTTTATTATTTTAAAACTACTTTACTAACCAAGCCTGTTTAGCCTTTTTTAAATAACTTAAAAATACTTTAAAAATAAAAAGGCATGCCCACGGGTAATTTTTACTTATAGGCTTATTTTATAAAAGCATGTTATATTAATAAGCAGCCCTAATTTTAAAGTATAAACTAGTTTTTAATTACTTTAAAATATTTTTAGTATATATTATTACTATATAGCATGCCTGTATAATAACTAATATAATTTTAATAAGTATTTTATATTTAGCTTATTTAACTAGGCTTAAAATATTAATATTAAGCTATTTTAGGCTTGCTTTAAGGCTCTAGCCTTAATTAATTTTAAAAAATATAACATAGTTAAGCTTATTACTAGTTAAAAAAAAAAGTGTAGTATATAAAATTAAAACTAGTTTTTTAAAAATAAAACTAGTTTTACAAGTATTTTTTTTTAAAACCTTAAAATTACTTACTAACTACTTTATTTAGGCCAAAGCCATCTATAAAAAAAAGGGAAACTTAAAAAAATTAAGTATAAGGTTATATTTAATATTTTTATTTTTTTAAACTAGTTAAAATGTTTTTTTATTATAATAATTTTTTAAAGTATATATACCTATTCTCCCCCTTTACTAAATTAACCTTTAAAGGCTATTTTTAATAAAGTTATTAAGCTTATTTATAAGATGCAAGATCCTAACCTTATAATAGGTATATAAACTACTTTATAAGTAATTTTATTTAATACTAAATTACTTTTAAGTTAATTTTTAAAAAGTCCAGCCCTTTAAAACTTTTATTAATAATATAATAATTAAATATTATCCTAAATTTATAATAGCTTTATAAACCAAGATTATTTTTTTACTATTATTATAAAAAAAAGGGCTTTACTTTACCTTAAAGGCCAGGAAATAGCTAGTATATAATTTTAACTTTTAGTTAAGCTAAACTTTAAGATATTTAGCTTATTTTATGCCCTAAAAACTAGTTATTAATTACTTAAAAAGTATTATTACTAAAGGCTTGTTACCCATAAAAATATTATTATAGTTATTTATATATTTAATAAGTAAATTAAGCTTTTAGCCTTGCTAAACTTTTTTAAAGTTAATATATTTTATAAGCATGTTAAGGGTGCCTTTAATAAGGTTATTTTTACTATATTCCTGCTAAAGCATAGTAAAAGTAAGTTAAAAAGTACTTCTTAAGTACTTTACTTATTTATATTCTGCCTTTTTTTTAAAACTAGTTACTAACTACTTTTAGTTTTTATATTATTACGTGTTTTTATTAATATTAAGATTATAAATAAATATTTTTTACTTTTTAGGAAGGTTTTTAGCCTTATTACTTTTATATAGGGGTTTTTTAGCTAGTTTTTTTACCTTTATAGTATTAGTATTAAGGGTATTATAATAAATATATATATAAAGTAAATAGTTAATAAGCTTTATATAAAACTACTTTTACCTTAGGCTAAACTAGTTTTAAAATTAGGCTAATATCTTTAAAAAAAAGATTTTTATAGTTATATTTAAATATAATAGTTAAAAAATATTTTTATTATATATTATATTTACTTTTTTTAAATTATTTAAAAGCTTTGCTCTCGGGAGGAGCATTATATATTTATTAATTATTATATAAAAAGCTTGCTTACTACTAAAACTCTAAAAGATTATTTTAATTTTTATAAACTACTTTAAAGTATATTTTTTTATTTTTTAAAGTACTTTGGAACTAGTTTTAACTTTAATTAATATATAAAAATACCTTTGTTTATAATTAGGCTAAATATAAAGCTTATTTAGTTATTATTACTAGTTTTAACCAAGCCTGTTTTTAAATTTTGCCTAATTATTATAAGTAAATCTAGGAAAATACTAATACTATTAAGCAAAGCTATTATAAGTCCTATTTTTTAGGTACTTAAGAGTTACTACTTAGTATAGTTATAAGGTTAAAACTACTTTATTTATTATAAAAACTATTTTTAATTACTAATTTTAAGGCAGCTCCCGGTAGCTTAATTAGCGTAATATAAATTAATATTATATAAAAGTTTTTTATAAAACTTAGCATGAATACTGCATAAATAACATGTATAAATAATACCTTAAGTATATATAAAAAAATTATATATATATTAAAATTATTTTAAAACTACTTTAAAACTACTTTTAACCTTTTTAGTGTGCTAAAAATATAAGGCTTTTAATATAGTAAAGTAAAAGGAGCTATAAAAGGTAAAAAATAGTTTTAATAAAATTTTATTTAAGTTAAATTTTTTTAAATTTATATATACCAGGGGCTTTTAGTCTTAATTATATTATATAAAAAGGTAAAGTACTTTATTTTATATAAAAACTAGTTTTATACTAATAATACTTTAGTATAACTTTAGCTATACCCTATAAATAGCATGCTTTATATATTTTAATATACCCTAAAAATTACTTTACTTACAGGAAGAACTACTTTAGTATTAATAATTTTTTAGGGCTAATTTTACTACACCTACCTATTAGTATATTATATAAGTTAATAAAGCCTGCTTTACCCTAGGGCTAGATTTTTTTAATATTAATATTATTTTAGTGCTTTTATTACTACGCCTATTTAAAAACATATATTAATATTATAAGTTTACTAAAAAACTAGTTTTTAAGTACTTACTAACTATTTTAAATTTTTTAATATTTTTTAAAACTTTTTTATTACTACCTATGTAAAGGGCCAAAGATTAAGAGTTAAGGGTAAAATTAAAATTAATTTTAAGAAACTAGCCTAGTTAAAGTAATATTTTTATAATAAAATAGCTGGGGGGCCTGCTATATTTACTAAAGTTATTAAATATATTAAAAAAAAGGTTAATAATTCTGGTAATTAAAACTAGTTTTAAATTAATTTAAATATTTTTAAAAGTACTTTAGTTACTTATTTAAAAATAAAATTTTATTATCTACTTGGCTTTAATGGCATGTTAATATAGTTTTATACTATAATAATTAAGTTTTAATATACTAGCTAGTTAAAGTATAAATATTATAGGAATATATATATTTATTAACCAAGACCTTTAATATAACATGTATATAAAAAATAAATTACTTTAGGCCGCTAATAAACTACTTTTATTAGGTAAAATATATAAAATAAGTAAAAAATAAGTAAGCTTAAAATATATTTTTTAGCTTAGCAAGCATAATATAGTAATAAAAATTTAAAAATAAGTTTTTAATTAAAAACAAGTAAATAAATTTTTTAAAAATTTTTAGTTACTTAGTAATACTAAAAATACTTTTAAAGTAATTAAGCCTAATAATTTAAGGGTATTTTATATAATAAGCTATGTACTTGGTTTAAATCTTACTTTTATTAATTTTTTTTATAACCTTAAACTAAACTAGTTTAGCCCTAATTAAAAGTACTTTAAATTTAGAAAAATAATAATTACCTTTTTATTTTTTTTAAAAATAACTAATTTTTAATAGGCCTATACTTAAAAATAAAATTAGTTTAAAAGCTATTAAAGCTAGTTTAAACTTAATTATAAAAAAGTAAAGTTTATTATAGTTTAGGGTATTTAATTATGGCTTATTATATATAAAAAAAAACTAGGAACTAGAGAACTACTTTTAAAGTAGTTAATATTATATATACCTTATTAAAAAAAAATAAAAAATATAAAATATGCCCGTAGGCGCCCTGCTAAATTAAAAAAAAAAATAAAGGGGGGTATAAAAAAAACTACTTAAAAAGTAGTTTTTATAGTAGTAGTATTAATAACCTTTTTTTTTTTTACTTTTTTTTTTATTTTTAAAATCCTGGCCGGTAGCATTAGGCTTTTTAAAAAGCTTAAAATAATTATAATTTTTAATTTACTTTTATAAGTAGTATTCTAAAACTAGTTAAAAAGTACTTTTAATAAAAAAACATAGCTTATTTATATTTTTATTTTACTTAAATAAAAATTAAGGTAAAATAACTAGCTTTATAGCCTAGCGCGCCTTTTAATTATTAATAATAAATTAATAAAAATTTATAAAACTAGTTAAAAAGTACTTTTTATAAGTAATAACTAAACTTACCCTTAGCCTTTTTAATTTTACTAACCTTTAGGTAGCCCCTAACATCCTTTTTATTTTTAAAAACCTAGGTAAAAAAGTAAATAATAAAATACTTACTAATATAGTGGCCGCGAAGGTTATTAATAATACTAAATTTTATTTAAACTAGTTAAAAAGTACTTTTTACAGGTACTTAAAAAAACTTACCTTATTAAGGTAGCCTTTAACCTGGTAGCAAAACTTCCTTAAAAAAAATAGGCTATTTTATTATTTTATAAATAATTAGTTTTAAAGTACTTCCCAGGGATGCATGTAAGGTTAAAAAAAGTTAAAAAATAAGGGTTAAAAAGTAATTTAAAAGTACTTTTAGCTCTTACTTTTTAATAATAATAGCCTTACTTACCTTTAGCTCTAGCTTTAAAAGAACTACTTTATTATTTAAAATTTATATATATTTTTTAAAAATAGCCTAGGCTTGGATTAACTGTAAAAACAGGTTATAAAGTAGTTTTTAAGTAATTTTTACTATTAATTTAATAATTAGTATAATAGGCGGAAGTGTTATTAATAAAAAAAGTAAAGGGGGGTAAAAAAAAGTTAAAAAAAAATTTAATATAAAGTTTTAATAGGATTATTAATATTTATATTACTTAAAAAGTAATATAAGGCTTTATTATATTAATAGCTATTATATTTAAATTATAACTAAAATTATAAGTAAAGTTTAAAGGTAAGCTTGGGTAAGCTACGAAGCTAGGTCACGTGACCGAACTAGCTAGGGTGACCGGTAGACAAGTCGGGCCGAGCTGTTCTCTGGAAATAAGATGTCTTGTTGCAGATGTCTTGGTGCAGCGGAAGCTTATAGGGAGTCAAGTCTCAGCTGGGGCCGATAGAAGCCCACCCTAGGCAGTACTCGGATAGACAAACAATGACTTCATCACGGCCTACTATGGTATCATCGAAATGAGTACCCTGGGGCCTGGAGCTGGCTAGATCACGGACACAACCTTATTCGTACCTCCGACACAAGAGGCCAAGATCATCTAGAAGACGTAACGCATCCACCTCCCTGCTGCCGAATTTGACCCGGGACGGAACCGGTGGAGCAGGCCAGTATAGAACCATCTGATTAGCTGGTTAGAATGGTGGGCCAGCCTAATTCGGAATAAGCAGATGTCTCAGGGATGCCGATCGCTTGGATTCTTGAGAACCACCCTTCGTTGGTGCCTTGCAACCACGAATGAAACTATCTCTGGAACAATGCTTGCAATCTACCCGTGCCGAGACTACTTGGTAGGTCTGTTTCACTAACAAGTCCTCCAAGAAGTCCTGGAGGGCTTCTTACTTCCTAGCAACAGGCTGGCCCAATAGCGGGCCCGGGCGGCCGCATGCCTGATCGACAGTCAGGAACTCGTCGATCAGTCAGATCCTGTTCACTCAGTCTCTCAAGCTCGTCATGGGAGCTTCCTGTCGACCTTCTTATCATCTCCAGCCTGCACTCATCCCTAATGCTCCCAATGCCATCTTAAAGAGCTTGTCCCCTATCTACCTCCCAATCCCCCTGCTTACCATACCTACCCACCCACCAACATGCGCCTCACAACCGCCCTACGCCTAATACTCCTCGCAGCCACAGCCCACGCCAAAGTGGCGTCCGAATGGCTGCAGACAAACCACAAGGAAGGCGATCCCCCGCCCTCCGGGAAAGTCGACAACGACCAGCTGGTGATTCTCAGCGGCAGCGACAATGTCAGTCGGGGCTCGGACGCCGTTAATGAGCCGCAGCCGTCGAGCTGTCCGACTATTATGATTGGGACGGCGGAGCCGGACGGGGATATGGATGATGGGTGGAAGGAGTTGTACGGCCTTTTACCAATCTGACGAGAAGAGAGTTGTTCACTAATGGTTGCGACTAGGCCCACGGTCGCTGGGTTTGATCTGACTCGGCTTGTTGTGGATGATGATGCGAATGCTACTTTGGTGCGTGTTTGCTCTAATATAATGACGGCCGGGGTCAATTGGACGAGCTGATACCAACCCTATTGCCCTGTCAGCCCTACTTCCTTGAAAACACAAAAGACTTCAGCAACATCAAGCGCGCGGTTATCACGATTCCAGGGAAAGCAAGAAAGTGCGTAATGCCCTCCTATTCCATGCAGCTTTGCTAACAGTCCTCTTCCAGTTCATGGCAATCCGCCAACGGTATGACCTTCATCTCGCCTGCCCATCAAACCTATGGTAGCTAATGAGCAACTCTTACGAAAGACATGCGCAACGCCCTCGTCTGTGCCGCAGGCCGAGAAAGCGTCAACGCAGACATGGACGCCGTGCTCATCGCCGCCCCGCAATGGCTCAGCGACAAGGACGTCGACGCGGGCGCCGGCGCGTCGAGCGATGTCTGGTTTGATAATAGTAGTTACCAGCAGGGCGCGGCGGCGATTGGGCCGGGGGATGTGAGCATCTCCGCTTATGAAGCGTACGTGCCTGATATGGGTTTGAATGGTTGAGTGTGATGGACTAATACCTATGATACTGCAGGATGGATATGCTCGTCAACACGTTCTGGAACAAGGACGTTTACCCGGCGTTGGAAACGGTTGTTGTTGCTAGTCACTGTATGTTCAGTGCCTCTGCCCTGCCCTGTTCCTTGCCTAAATCATGATCCATTCGTCCGCTGACATCTGCATTCCAGCCCTCGGCGCCCAAATGACCCAACGATGTATGTCCCCGGCCCCTCCCTGTGCAGCACATACCTAGGTATTAACCAAGCAGACGCCATGCTCCGCACCCCCCAGCCTCAAGACAGCAACCTCTCCTTCGGCATCATGAACCCCGGCTCCTACGCCTGGCCCGTCTCCGACCGGCCCGACACCGACGACTCCTGCGAGAATAGCTACAACTCCTGGCCGTACGGGCTAGACGACAACGACACGGACGCATTCCCGTCATACGTCACGGACGCATTACGCAACCGCTCCGCCATCCGCGAGCGGTTCTTCTCCAAGACGATCTTCTATGGCTATGGCCTCGATGACCATGGCGATGGGGATACGCACTGCGAGGCGCAGTGGCAGGGGAGCACGCATCTTGGGCGGGGGCGGAATTTCGTGGATATGCTGGGGGATTTGGAGGGGGGGTTTCCGGGGCTTCAGGAGGTGGAGTATGTTGAGGGGGTGGCGCATGAGGAGTATCTGATGGTGAGTCCATGTTTCCGGTTCTCTGTGCTTCCAATTGCTTCTCTGGTCTTGGGTGTGGGTGCTGATTTTCTGGTGTAGTTTGTGTCGGAGGCTGTGCAGCGCAGGATCTTCTTGTTTGATGAGACGGCGGGGGGGACTGGGAACAGCACGAACAGCACTGGTTCCGACGGTGATGGTGATGGGGATGGGGACAGCGATGGCAGTGATGATGGGGATGACAATGGCAGTGCGCATCAATATGTACACATGCCGGGCGTTCTCTTCGGGTCGTTGCTGGTCTCGGTTGTTGCTGGGTTATATGCTTAGATTGCATGGATACATATAGACTCTGCGATAGACAAGCCTGCTTCAATTTGTGATACCTATCAAACCTCGAAATACAGCAATAGAACAACCGAACTGTTCAAAAAAGAAAAGCCAGATATGGCTACCGGAGTACCTTCAAGCTTCAAAGGCGTACTAGGCCTCGGGAGGAAGTCATCATGATGACCTATTAAGTACCATAGGTTAGGTATTCTGCTGAGCCCTAGCTCTGACCGGCTGCTGATGAGGCGGCGAGTCAATATGAGCCGACAACGCCGTCAACCAGACATCCGACGCCGTCTTGTCAAGGCCATACTGCTCCCCGAAGAGGAACGTATGCGGATACCCAGCATCAAACAGGACAGCGGCGTCAATCTCCTTCATCTCGTCCGTGGCCAGCTCAACGGACAAGGCCTCGATATTCGCTGTCAGATGGTCCACCGTCCGGCCGCCGATGATGGGGTAGACGTAGGGTGTTTTGTGCAGGGTGTATGCGAGGGCCTGGAGGTCAGCATCGAACATACCCGTGCACAGTGGGAGTGATGCAACAACGTAAACCTACAACAGCGTGCAGACTGCACCCCTTCCTTCGCGCAATGCCCTCCAACACCCCCGACACCTTCACGTCCCTTTCTGACATCTCCGCCGCCCTGCCCGAGCCCTCCCTTTTCTCCGCCGCCGCAGCCGCAGCCTTGAACTTCCCATGCCCCAGCACCCCAAACGCCGTAACCCCCATCCCCTGATCCCGACACATCGGCACAATCTCCCTCTCTACATCACGAACCCCCGCACTCCACAACCCCTGATACACCGAGAACGGCCGAAGTCCGTGACTCCTTGCAAACGCATTCCCCTTGACAACCACCCAGGCCGGTGTGTCCGAGACGCCGAGGTAGAGCACCTTCCCCGCCGCAATGAGGTGGTTAAGGCCCGTCATGATCTCGGAGATGTCGGTGGTGAAGTCCCACCAGTGGAGGTAGAGGATGTCGATGTATGAGGTGCGGAGGCGTGAAAGGCTGGATGCTACAGACAGGGAGAGCGATTTGAGCGAGTTGCCGACGTGGTTTGATTGCAGGGGGGTGTTGGTGTGGTTGTGGGCGTGTGTGCCGTGGGTGTATTTTGTTGCTATACTATGGTATGGTTCTTTCATCAGTTAGGGTTCATGGGCAACAGCGTATTCCAAGTTGAGTGAGGCATACACCATCTGGTCGCGGTTCCCCCGGGCTTCCATCCACTCCCCGATCCACTCTTCGGATTGGTTGTCTTGGTAGCAGTTGGCTCTGTCAGGAGGATTAGTTCTGAGCACGGTTCTGATGCCACTTTATGCGTGAGCTTGACGGGCACATACGTGTCAATGAAATTCCCCCCATTGTCGTAGAACGCATCCATGATGGCAAAGGCTTCTGGCTTCTCGCATTTCCCCATGAAGCTCTCCCTGGGTCTGTCAGTAGTATTCATTATCAATCACAAGAGGGAGAAAATAGACCAGTTCGTCCCGAAGTTCATTGACCCCAGACACAAGGGCGAGACCTTGATCCCGGCGGAGGGGGAAAGGACGCGGTGGAAGCCCAGAGGGCTCGTTGGCTTGGGGGCTGGATCGTAGAAGCCCATGTTGAAGGCGAATGGCTATGTTGAGCTTTCTTGCTTCTGTAGGCTCAATGTCTAGTGGGGATGGTATCGGCAGTTATATACACACCGCACTCCTATGCTGGGATGTGAAAGTGAGAATCATGGATGTAATATCAGGCTGTTTTATACACTCCTATAGTGGAATATAAACGCGAGGTAAGGACAATTTGATAGGTAATAAGGTTGCACACCACCTATTCCAACACCAGCACTCTGTTACATTCTCCCTTTGCATCACTGGCTACTATATGCTATCCCCCGGCCACAGACTACTATGGTACTATATCCTAATCGGGTTCAGCTTGTTGAAGATTCCCTGCGGGTCATACTTTCGCTTGAGCTGGGCCAGCCTCTCACCATTGCCTCCAAACATATCCGCTGCATCGGCCGCTATGACAGTCAGCGACAACTCATGCATCTTGGTCTCACTCACGCTTCAGGTAGTAGATAAAGTTCGAGACAAGCCTGTTGGGCTCAAAGCCCGCCCGTCGAAACTCCTCCTGGAACTTGCTCTGCAGCATCGTCGCCCACTCAAGATACTCCTCGTCCTTGCTCGCATCCTCATAGTCCAACGAGATACTCCCCTTCTGCACATTCACGCGGTTCGGAAACGCGGTTGCATCTGTCGGCACCCTGGCCACCTTGCGCAGATCCCAGAACTCAATGTCGATGTACGTCCGGCGCAGATCCGGCTCCGCGTCCACCTTGGCCTGCAACTCGTCCAGCAAGTCCTGCACAAACTGCGGCCTGAGCGGCGACACAAACTCGAACCCCAGCAGTCTCTTGCGCCGGCCAGGCGTGCTGAACGAGTCGAGCGTCGCGTTGGCCTCCTCGTACGCCATCACACGCACATCGCTCCTCTCGCTCTCCAGCGCAAACACACCCGCAAGCCGCTCCCGACACACCTCCTCCGACCCGTTGCAGAACAGCGTCACGCTCAGCATGACCTGCTCGCTCCCCTCGGGGAAATGACACACGCACTGCGCCGCCAGCTGCCCGTCATCCCACCACAACGCCCCGCCCAACGCCTCAAGAATGGCCTCGAGCTTATCCGCCGTGAACAAAAGCGAGCCGGCAACGACGTCCTTGCGCTGCTCGTGCGCCACAAACACAAACTGCGTCACAACGCCAAAGTTCGTCCCCGCCCCGCGCACAGCCCAGAACAGCTCTGCGTTCTCGGCCTCGCTTGCGCTCCGCACCACCCCGTCACTCGTGACAATCTGCACACTCACCAAATTGTCGATGACAAGCCCGTGGCTCCCAATCAGGTAGCCGAATCCGCCTTGCAGCGTGACGCCGCCGACGCCCGTGGTCCCGACGCTGCTGCTCACGACCGCGAAGGGCGTGCCCGCTGTTGCGGCGTGCACGTCCCTCCACAGCGCGCCGCCGCCCGCAGTTAGGGTTTTGGAGCCCTGGTCGAGCGTCACGGTGTTGAGGCGCGTCAGGTCCAGGACTAGGCCGGCGGTGCTGTTCCCGCCGTCTGGGGTGTGCCCGCCTGCCTTGACGGCCAGGTCGAGGGTGTGCTTTGTGGTGAAGAGGATGGCGCGCTGGACGTCCTGGACGGTTTCGGCGTAGACGATTGCGCCCTGGCCGTGTTAGCTTCTCCGACATAATGCCTAGTGCAGTGTCCGGGTGGGTAGAGTGGAGGGAACGCACAGCGCGCTTCGAGGCAAGGTCTGACCAGCGCTGGAGCGCTTTGCCGTATCCGGGGCTGTCCGGGGTCACGACCTGGTCTTTGGCTGGGAAGAGGGCCTTGAGCTCCTCGATGAGGTCCGGGGTGATGGGGGAGGTCGAGGGGGAGGCCATTGCGTTGCGTTGCGTTTGCTGCTGTTTGGCGCTGATGCTGTGCAATGTTGATGGAGATGGTAAGGTTGGATGGGAAGTTGGAGAAGAAGGCGGCCGACATTCAAGCTCCTCAAATAGTCGCGGCCGGAGAGTAAGTCGAGCTTGGGCTGCCAAAGCTTGATATCATCGCGTCACATGCCATGGGCCCGGGGGTTAAGGGTGTTGAAGGATAAGACATGCAATAGGAGATACTGCAGTTGTTATTTGCTGGGAGTTGATTCCCATATACCTATGGAGGCCAAGTGCTTACAGCTCCAGCTGCATGGATGGATCCCCGCATTGCACGAACCCTAATCGTCTGCACGGGATATTTTATCTCAGATGGGAACTGCTAAGGGTTGGGGAAGCACAGCAGGCCTCGTTTTGGTTGCACAATATGCATAGAACGCCGACTCTATCGAGAGCTCCTCCGCTCTTCCTCTTGATTCCATTGGTAGATTGGAAGATGTACTTCAGAAACCTCTTGATATCCGAGAGGCTGAAGAGACGGAACATTCCTCCAAGCGAGAGCTTAATCCAACTGCATCGGCATGAGGTCTGTTCACCAACATAGCGTTTGGAGCCATACGCACACCGTGTCCCGATTGTGGATAGTTTATCCAGAGTTCTTGCGATGGAACGAGTGCAATTGCCAGTGACTCATTATCCGGGATGTGAGGTCCTTATACTGGTATCAATCATACAGTTCATAGTGGCGCGGAGGACTCGCTCCAGATCAGACCAACGCATCCCGAGTGTGAGACAGAGGAGAAACTCTGCCTGGCCAGCGGAGGATATTGACAGTTTTCCTTGCAGAGACCTTCCTCACGTACAGAAGCAGAGTCGTCAGGATATAAACTTGCTGTGTCGATGAGCCAGCCAGATTGCCAACATCTCATCAGATCAAATTCATCTCGAGTCAAAGACAAAAACAATTCAATTTATTCCACACCTCACAAAGAACCAAAACCAAGAAAAAAGAAATAACAATGGAACAACTCCTCGTCCACCAAGTCAACCGCTCTCCCACCTCCCCCGCCGTCATCGACGGCGCCCTCACCCTCTCCTACGCCGCCCTCCTCGCCCGCGCCGACCGTCTCACCAAGACCCTGACCCTCAAGCACATCGGCCCCCAGGAGCCGATCTGCATCTTCCTCGAGCCGGGCCACCGCCAGGTCACCGCACAGGTTGCCGTCCTCCGCGCGGGCGGGACCTGCGTGCCCGTTGACCCGTCCATGCCGCAGAAGCGGCTGGGCGAGATGCTCAGGGATATCGAGGCCCGGCTCGTCATCACGAGCGAGGAGTTCGCTACCCGTGTCCCTGGCCATGACGCCGTGCTGTTTGACGCCGTCATCATGGGAGCGGGAGGCGACGCAGAATCCAACATCGAAGCTCGTGCCACCAACGGTCATGGGACCGGTGACAACGAACCCAACGGACAAGCCAAGCAAGCCATGCAAGTCCCCGTCCCCGTCCCCGTCCTGGGCAGCTGCCCCGAGCAGTGGGACCACCGCAGCCACATCCTCTTCACCTCCGGCTCCACCGGCAAGCCCAAAGCCGTGCAGATCTCCGCATCCAGCATCCTGCACCTGGCAACCCGCACGCCCGTCACGCCGCTGCAGGCCACGGACCGCGTGGCGGAGCTCAACAACCCGGGCTTCGACCTCTCGCTGTTCGAGATCTGGGTGTCTCTGCTCTCGGGCGCCACGATCGTCGTGATCCCCAAGCACACGGCGACGGACCCGTTCGGGCTGCGCGATTTCATACACACACACGGTGTGTCTGTCGTGATCTGCCCGACGGCGCTGTTCGGTGTGATTGCGTCGACGTGTCCCGAGGCGTTTGGCGGGGTGCGCCATGTGCTTGTTTGCGGGGAGGCGCCGAGTGTCAAGGCTGTTAGGGACGTTTTGACCGAGGGGCCCCCCGGGGCGTTGTGGAATGGGTATGGGCCTACGGAGTGTACGACGTTTGTGACGCTGCAGTTGGTTGATCTTGCCGAGACGGGGAGGGAGAGTATTAGTATTGGGCGGGCGGTTGGGGAGACGGTGGTGTATCTGCTGGATGAGGAGGGGAGGGTTATTGGGGATGCTGGGAGGGATGGGGAGATTTATCTTGGGGGCCCTGGGTTGTCGAGGGGGTATTTGAACCGGCCTGAGGGGCTGGAGCGGTTTGTTGAGATCTGGCCGGAGGGAAAGGGGGGCAAGGGGGTGAGGGTGTTTCGGACGGGGGATATGGGCCGGTGGAGGGTTCCCTTGGAGGTGCTGGACTTCAAGGGGCGGTTTGACATGCAGGTGAAGCAGGATGGGTTCCGGGTGGAGCTGGGGGACGTCGAGAGGACGCTGGAGACGATGGACGGGGTCCGGCAGGCGGTTGTGCTGCAGCAGCGTCCGACCGGGCACAAGGTGCTGTCTGCGTATCTTGTGCTTGCGGATGAGAGCATCCGGGCCAGGGACGTCAAGAACTACGCGAAGGAGAGCCTGCCGCCGTACATGGTCCCCAGCAAGATCACGATCGTCCCTGCGCTCCCGCTCAATCCGTATGGGAAGGTCGACCGCGAGGCGTTGGCGCGGATCAGTCTTGAAGAGGACGGGGAGGTGGCCGACGGGGACTCTGGCGAGATGTCCAGCATTGTGAAGCGCATGGTGCGGAGCCTGATCCACGTCGCCGACCTGCAGGCGGACGACGACTTCTTCGAGCTGGGCATGTCCTCGCTCGAGTCTGCCCGGCTCATCGGCCTGCTCATGCAGCGCTTCGGCAAGAAGGTCACCATGGACATGCTCCTGGAGAACCCGACCGTGGCCAAGGTCGCCTCGATGCTCCAGGAGACCAAGCAGACCCGGCCCACGCTCGTCGACATCGCCGTCATGCAGGCAGACACCCTGCTTGCCGACGACATCCCCGTGGTCCCGGACTGGCTGGCCGCCAACGAAGGCCGCGTCTTCATCACGGGCGTCACCGGCTTCGTCGGCGTGCACCTGCTCGCCCAGCTCCTCGCCCTCCCAGGCGTGCAACAAATTGCATGCCTCGCCCGCAGCCGCAAGGGCCTCTCCGCACAAGCCCGCGTCGAGCACACCCTCAAGAAATACAACATCTGGGCCCCCTCCCAGCCACACATGTCCAAGCTCCTCATCCTCGACGGCGAAATGGCCGACGAATCCCTGGGCCTGGGCCCCGAAAAGTTCACCTGGCTCACCACCTGGGCCAGCGTGGTCTTCCACGTCGGCGCAAAGGTCAACTTCTGCGAGCCCTACGCCAGCCACTTCGCCTCCAACGTCCTCGGCACAAAGCACGTCCTCCGCCTCGCTGCCCTCGGCCGCCGCAAGGCCCTGCACTACATGTCCTCCATCGACACCTGGGGCCCGACGGCCCTCGTCCTCGGCACGAAACGCCTGGAGGAAGACGAAGGCCTGCACGCCCACCTCACCTCCCTCCCCTACGACACCGGCTACGCCCACAGCCAATGGGTGGCAGAGGAGATGGTCCGACGGACCCGCGACCGCGGCCTACCCGTCGCCATCTACCGCCCGGGCTTCACAATCGGGGACCCGAGCACGGCCATGGGGAACCCCGACGATTTCTTCGCGCGGCTGATCGTCGGCAGCATCAAGATCGGGTTCTGGCCGTACCTGCCCGACCAGCGCCTCGAGTACGTGACGGTCGACTACGTGTGCTCCGCACTGCTGCACATCGCTTCCAACACCGGCAACCTCGGCAAATCGTACAGCCTGGTGGCGCCGGAGCACAAGCAGTCCGTCAGCATCGAGGGCACGGGCCGCATGCTCAATGAGGCCGGGTATGCGGTTAAGGAAGTCCCGTACGACGAGTGGGTTGTTCGATTGCGGGAGTCGGACATCGACCGCAATCCGCTGTCGCCGCTTATGCCGTTGCTGGAGGAGCCTGTGCTGTGGGAGCTTAGTCGGCTGCAGACGAGCAAGCATACGCCTGTTTATGCGGCGCCGAATACGGTCAAGGCGTTGGGGGGGCGGGACGATATTAGGTATACGCCGCTGAGTAGTGGGTTGCTGGGGAGGTATTTGGAGAGTTGGAGGAGGGAGGGGTTTTATGATGTTTGATTTGATGCTGGGCTTGTTTGTCTTGTCGTTGGTACTGAATATCTGAATGCGTACCGTGCCTATGTAGTTTGATGGTACACTTAGGGCTAGTTGTACCTGAAGACGGCCATGCTTCCACCGCGGCCTCTTCCAACTCCACATTCAATGCTATTGCTGCTTTTCACCACCGTTACCCTCTCTCCACCAAAGTATAAAGAGACCATTACCCTCTCTCCCAAAAACATACAAAAAGCAAAAACATACAACAGCTGGGATTCGCATGTGGTCACCCACCATACTACTAACCAGCCGGCGTGTGGTTTAAGTACGGCTGAGCGGACGGGAAGCCCTGTTCTCCACACCCTGTGGTCGTATGTGCTTGTTGTTTTATACCAAGCAGTTATGTAGGGGTCAATATTGACTCACAAGTCGCAATAGATGTAGGCTCAAGTCAAGGGGATTTGAGGGTCGATAATAGCGCCGTGGTCTTAAGGAGATTAAGGCCTTGATATCCTTAGGGACCGGATTGTTCTGGTGGGCTGTAATGTCAAACATATGGTAGTGCTGGTTAAAGCGCCTACGTGCACGGTGGCCATTTGTACCCGGTTAAAATATATAGCTGCGTTTGGTATGTATACCCGGGTATCTCGCCGACGTATTAAAGCTTATTGGGCTCGAAGCGCCTATAATGGCCAAGTAATAGCAGTAATATCGAACTCTAGCCACCAAGACCTTTGGACAGAGTATACAATCTATTAGCAAACCGCGGTTGGTACACACAGGCAGATGCCAAGCATAAGCCCTACCCGAACAGGGACCCCAGCGCTACCGGGCTAACCCCCCCTGCAGCCTAACGCACCCACGTGATTACCCTGTAGTCCACCATTCAAGCTTGGATTGCCCAGCACCTACATCCTTGGCATCTTCTTCAATTTACCAGACATGGCAGTCACGGACGAGATCCGCCTCCGCCCAAACATAAACATAGCCACCCTCCTCGGCCGCAACAACCACACGTGGGAAAACGGCCGTCGATACCACGGGCACGCCCCCGAGTTCCCATTCCCAGATGACCAATCCTTCACGTTCGGAGCCGTCTGGGACGTCCTCGTGGACCGGAAGCCGTTCGTCGCGCCGCTGGCCCTGCCACTGCAGCGCAAGACGAAGGTCCTGAGTGTCCCTGGTCGAGACGGCGGCTGGGCGTCCATGCTATGGGATGACGAGAATGTGTACAGCAAAGCTCGATATAGCGCGGTTGAGCCGGCGTATATGCAGGGGCAGGGGCAGGAAGCGCGGGGCGGAGTACGGATGGTGCATGAGGGCTTTGAGGGTCCGTGGCCGTTTACGCGGGACGAGGCGTTCCATTTGGTGTATGTGGAGGGCTTGGGCGGGTTGATTGGGGATTATACGTGGTTCTATGGGAATGTGTTTGGGCATACGGCGCCGGGGGGGGGGGTGGAGGTGCGTGAATATGATTTGAGGTTTTTTGCGAGGGATGGGAGAGAGGTGGAGATGGGGGGGAGGTGGGATGCTGTTAGGGAGTGGCAGGGTTTGTTGAACGGGCTGGGTTTGTGGATGTTCGTGAGAGGGTTTACAAGGTATACTACCTAACCCTCTTCCTCCACTGCTGGAGATGCTAATACGGCCGTTAGATTCCCTGTAGGGAATGGAAGGACGATCCAACAACTAAGAAGACGGGAGACTACTATAACTGGGCTTTTGGGGATGCCCTGGAAGGATACTCGCTACGACTCTTCACAAAGACATTGGGCTGGTCAAGGGAAGACACGGACGATCTCCTCAGTAGGGTACGTAAGGAAATGGCCCAGGAAGACCTGAAGTTATATTCCTGTTTCTATCAGATACTTGGGAGAAAGCCGGCGGATACAGCAAGACAGGCAAAGAATCAGGAGCCCAGGAACAGGGACACGCGTGAGATGGACGAGATCGTGGCCGACTGTGGGGGTCTGTTCGCTGAGTGACCCACGAGGACAAACATGATAACAGTGGCCATGGTGCACCTACATCATAGTTATGGATAGAGAGCCCTGGAGGACCCTCGCCGGTACCGCATCTGTCAGATTTCCTGCTGCGCGGGTAGCATTACACTGGGGATAGTACCCTTGATGGCATCTTCTTGCCGGAAGAGGTGGTGACAGGCGATATTGTTAATGTCGAGACCTTCGATATTCCCAGTACGCATCCTGATTTCGCGCCACCTCCGCCGTACAGTGTTAATTAGCAAGTTCTGTGACACAGGTTGATTTCATGTACCACTGAATTGTCAAGCTTTCAGTGTCTCACAGTTGATGTTGACCAAACGAGCTAAATTACCCCTATACGCCGATTCTGAAGCCGTACATAGGGTAAAAGAAGGCCAGCGTGGTCATATGTATATATTCAATTTTGACTTGAATTCTTCCTGGCGTGACTTCTTGTGAGTTTACAGGGCGCTCAGGATACTAATTAAACAAACAAGCGGATTTAACTTTATCTAGCAAGCATACTAGGTCAATCCTGATATATTATGACAGCTGCCTCGCCAGTTGTATGTGCTTGGGTAGTTAGAACAAGTAGATATATAACTTAAAACTCTAGGGGAAAGATGCTGTAGCTTGACTCAAAGCTACCTTACTGCGAGATCCTACGCGGTGGGGGTCAGTACGCATATGATATTGCAGTACCAGGTAACAAGATAAAATCCGTGTAATTAATTATGTACTGGTCGCTGTGTCGGCCATGCGAGGTACGGTAATATCTTGTAGTAACATATACCTTGTGAGCATAAAAATCAATTGCAGTGGCAATACGCCAGTCCTTAAACTCAGGCACAGGCTTATATCTCCATGCTGGCTCACAAAAAAGGATGTGCAATTGCGCAAACTAACTTCGGGCTAGCCCGCCTGCAACTATTTGTATCCCCACTATGGATATGTGAACTGAAATTCAAGTCCACTGCTCCTACAACCCGGTCCATCAACAAGGGCCGGACCGGAACCTTGGGTACTACAAACGCAAAAGCTTTTCCATGTAGGGTTCGAACGAAGAGCCGCTTAATGAACGCGTGGAGGATGCAAACCAATAGCTCAGCTCACTATAGTGCGCCTCGAGTAAAGATTGGACCGAGAGTGAGGGGTAGAAAAAGATCACGGACCCGGGCTAAGATGTTCTTATGCAAGGCTCGAGCAGCCGAGCCAATCAGCAGGGGATGTTCTGTTTGGGTTCTCGAGGCTGGTGCTCAGCTGAGTTGGCTCAAGGCCTACAGGGGTCTCGGGGCGCGCGGTCGCTCCTTCCTCCTCTTGACGCCTGCCGTCATCTCAACCATCGTGAGCACCCAGGGAGCAAACGGCGTCTTTCATCAACTCCCTTCCCGAATCGAAGATTAAATGTCGGAGCCAAAAGCCGCTGACGAGACGGTGGACGAGAGGGTTGATGTGAGAAGATGATTGCCATAGGCTGATTCGGCCGTTGCTGACGCACTGCAGGCGGCTGACGCTCGTGAGGTTACTGGGGAAGTCAGTACAGACGATTCGAACCACCCGAAGATTGCAGACGTTGAGGGCGAAGCGGATGATGCGAACGCTGTCGAAGACTTGGACAGTGATCGAGCGGACGATATCTGGGTGCGCAGCTTAAAGCGAGCGATCGAGAATGACAGTCTCGAGGACTTGGGCCCCCTCCTGGAGACGGAAGGAGCGCTGGATAAGAAATTTGAGTCTGTTATCGCCGACGACAAAACTCCGATAGCAGGTCTGACCCCTTTTTTATTTGCGGCCGCTCTCGGACGGGTTGAAGTCGTCGATAAGCTTCTGCGTCAGGGGGTGGACGTGAATGCACAAACGACAGACTTCGGATCGAATGCATTCCACCTGGCTGCCATGTTTGGACAAGTCGATGTGATGCAGAGTCTCCTTTCCGAAGAGAACAGTGCACACCTTCTCGAGCAGCGGAGGCCCGATGGATGGAATGCTCTAATGTATGCTGCTGAGTGGGGGCAGACTGAAGCAGTCAAGCTGCTCCTCGACCGGGACGCCGCGGTGGACGTTGCAGATGAATATGGCCGAACTACGTTGCACATGGCTTGTTATCGTGGATATGAGAAGGTATTTGACTTGCTCCTCGAAAGGCTTCAGAACAAGTCTGCGGCAGATGGTTATACTTCCGCAAAGAAAGTAATCACGAAGAAAGATACATACGGGGACACGGCTCTGGACGATGCCGCCAGTCAAGGCCACACTGGCATTGTCCTCCGACTGTTAAACACGCCGACTTATTTCCCGCTTTCTCCCCTCCAAGCGGACATAGTCCGGTCAGACGATGACCACGCGGATGTCATCGCGAATGTGCTTATGGCATGGAAGCACGATGACCCATCTGATGTCGACGAAGAGGCGAAGAATGCGGCGGGATACTGGGCCATCCTGCACGGACGCAACGAGCTGATCACGAAATTTGGGCCCCCTCCCTTGAACAGGAACGGAGTTACTTGGGCGCATGTGGCTGCCCTCAGCGGGTACGAAGAGACGCTGAAGCGATTCGTCAAGAAGAGGCAACACGTTCTCAGAACGTCTCCAGGACCAACAGGGCTAACTCCGCTACATGTTGCCGTGAAGTATGGCCGCAATAAACTG
The DNA here is from genome assembly GCF_003369625.1 of Aspergillus mulundensis. Classification (NCBI taxonomy): domain Eukaryota; kingdom Fungi; phylum Ascomycota; class Eurotiomycetes; order Eurotiales; family Aspergillaceae; genus Aspergillus; species Aspergillus mulundensis. Next base: position 3,196,662 of record NW_020797889.1, read on the forward strand.
GCGCAAACGCTTGTGGACATATTAGTCAAGGAAGGAACAGACAAGGCCCAAGTGCTCAACGATCTCCTGGTGAAAACAAAGGAAGGGCAAACACCCTTCGAGCTGGCGGCCCTCGGTGGGACCGAGAATCACAGGGCCATTGAAGAGTTGTTATGGGTTGAGATAGATGGCATCGTCCAATCCATCCCCGACTTTTTCAATGCGCCGGATGAGACGGCCGATCTCGTCTTGGAGCTCGCAGCTCGATTCGACAACCCTGGCAGCGAGAAGCGTCTGCACCGTCTTTTTCAAACTATGCTATCGCTATCTGAGACGTACTAGGTTGAAGCGTCCAAACTGGAGTTGCAGAATGATTGCAACGCCCTGCACTGGGCTGTTTTCTACCAGAACCCCATTATGGTCTGGTGGCTGCTGGCGAATGGGGCTTATACTCGAGAAAGCGACATCACCCGAGCTGACAGTATCAACAAAGAGATGGGAAAGGATGAAGATACCAAGGACCTCATTCAGAGACTACTCTTCGACCCTCCTCCTATTTCAAAGCGCCGACCCCCGGTGGATGACAACCACGCACCATCATTCCAATTTGGCCCGCTCTGGAAATACAAGTCCGACATCTACGAGTCCCATATTCACAAGCCCGATATTTCAGGGACGATTCTTGACTTCTACCACGGAGAGGGCAAGACGAACTTCCGGCGCAAGCGAGGCCCTCTATTGGATATCATATACAATCGTGGGCCCCAGAAGTTCATGCGATATGACGGATACCACGATCTATCCGCTCTCAAGAAGCGACTTGTCGCAAAAGAACCGGACGTAGTTCCAGGCGAACCCGATGTGTTCAAGCCCGCCACAAAAGCCATGGTGAAGGATCCCATCAAGACGGAACAGCAACAGTTGAGATGGTTCTTCATCCCAGTCAATGACGTGAGTGATTAACATAAATGTGGATGGCAGCCTCGTGCTAACAACAGGGCCTGGTAGCTTGAACTTGCAGAGGTAATGCCTGGATATCGCCTTTTGGACGCCCAAGCTAATGGCTTTCAGGAGTTGATGGTATGTATCTCGAGAGACCGAAGTATTCTAAACAAGGAGCATCGGAAATTGATCCAGTTTGTTCGGAGAAGCTGGGCTGAACTGCCGGCTGGTGGGAGGAAGTTCTACATGAGGCCCCAATGTGTGGTGAGTTGGCTTGTCAGTAGACTCAGCCTGGTGGTAACAACGAGCATGCAGAGTGAACGAAAACAGCAGCATAAGAATGGAACAACGACAAAGGACAAGGCGGCACAGAGTCGAGAAGCGACCAAAGTCGATAGTTCAGAGAAACCAAAAAGCCGCAAAGGAAGGGTTGCAATATATGTCTGTTACATTCTCTGCCGGTCCATGTGCTGGTACTAACCCAACCTGACAGATGCCGTTCCTGTCGTGGATGAAGCTGCCGGCAAAGGGGGCGAAGGAACGCCGTCAGAGCGCCCCTGTCATGGACGAGGTCACAAGAGACGACACCGCACCAGAGCATAAGCCCATGACTTTGGACCAATACTATTACGTCTCTCTTGACAATACAAGAGAGCGGGACCAAGACCAGGTGTTGGAACGGTACATTGGCGAAGAAAAGAAACGGCGCAAGCAAAGACGGCAAGACCATCTTGCGAATGGCAGCCCAAAGGATGAATCCAGCAGTGACAATCTTCCTGAAAAGGAGTTCAACGAGTTGGTAGACAAGACAGCGGAGCAGATCCTGGTGGTCCACCAGCTCTGGCTCTGGAGGCTCGACGGCGGTATGCATCCCTGCTCTTGCCAGTGGCAGTGGCTAACATGTGTAGAAACCATCATCACCAGCACGAGTGAAGAGCCAGACGGCTCAGACAATACTTTCATGCAGCACATGGTCAACGCCTTGAACCACCAGGGCAAGAACTCGCCCACCTCGGACGGCTCTTTGATAGAGCTGATCGTCAACACGGCCGTCGGGATGTTCCTAAGGAAAAACATTACAATCATGGACACGCGGAAATCACCCCTGGAGGTTTTTCGAGATTCGATCCGAGTCGTGGTAAGCTATCATACTCATGATTGACATGCAGGTACTGAGGTAGGCTATAGCGTGATAAAGAGGCGAAACTCTTCGAAAGGTTCAAAGAGTCACTCACTTGTGGTCATCAAGGCTACCACGGAGGCGACAGTACATCTACTGCGAGAAGCCATACAGACCAACAGACTCCAAGGAACAGGTTCCCGCGTGTTCAAAAAGCAGGTTCCTCAGGCATGTCTGTGATATCACCCACTCCAAACCACAAAGGGCCCGGGGAAGCGCAGGAAGGTAACGACTCAACGTCCACCGCGACCAGCCACGCAGACGAGAAGGAAAATATCTACTACAACATCGACCCCGAAACAACGCTGCTGAAGGAGATCAAGGATATCTGTGACGAGCTCAATATTCTCAAGAACCTGGCTGAGGATCAAGAGGACGTATGGAGGCAAGTGTGCAAACTGGAAGGGAGCACCCAGACACCCGGGACGCCGTCGGCGTATATCACGCCCAAGGACATCAAAGACGAAATCACGGAAATGGTCAAAGAGGCCGAAGCCGTGCAGATGACCATCAACTCCCTGCTCAACTTGAAACAGAAACAGGCGAACCTGGAGGAGGCAAAGTCTGCCCGTGAGCAGGCTCAAGCTACGGCGAAGCAGACCGACACCATCATGGTCTTCACGATTGTAACGATTGTCTTTGTGAGTGACTATGGCCAACATTGTCAATAACTTCACAGACTTCTAACAGTACTCGCTGTGTTGCATGGATATAGCTCCCCCTCTCCTTCCTGACTAGTCTTTTTGCTCTGAATATCAGCAACTTCCCCCACAAAGGCGACGAAGTGCTGTACCAGGGGTGGTGGATATTTCCAATTCTTTGTAAGTAATATACCCGATTACCCAGCCCGGAAGGGTAGCGGAAGAACTCTGCACCTGCTAACATAGGGCAATTCTGTTCCAGTCGGCGTCTCGGTCATCGTCTCGGGATTCTTCATGGTCGTCGCGTTCAAGGCAAGCGATCTGAAAGAATATCTGGGCTTGGGACCTGAGTCTGAGGACGGCACTGCGAAGAAGAGTCTCCGGTGGTCGGTGCGAATGCCTTCGTTTAGACAGCGCGGGACACCTGCTGCTGCTGATAATCATGAAGCAGATTCGGAGGATTCGCGGAGTGGTGACAAGAAGGGGTGGTTCGGGAAGTATCCTTGAAGGCCGGGTATACTTGGATATGCTTGACCAGACTATATACATACTAGGTAACTTTCTCACGCACAGGCTCTCAGATAGATATAATGGCTTCTGTCTTTGGCATTTTGATCAGACTACTCAAATAGCTCCTCTCAAGATGAGTTAAAATTGTTGTTACTGACATGGGGTATGGTAGTATATTTCCGAGTCCGGGGTTCCTCGATAAGAACGAAGACAACGTGATGTATATTCTGGAAGCATACCCGCATGCGCACTTCCACAAGTCACAAGAAGCCACAAAGCCCGGTCGGTGGTATGTGGCTTGAATGTTCCAGAGGAGAAGCAAGCCCTGCAGAACGCCCCCAGCCCTACGGATGGACCACTGAGTCGTCTCAAAGTCCGACTTCGTACAAACCGTGCTACTAAACAGTCATGCATCACAGACTATAGAGTAAGGTAATAGGCAGAGATCATGGTAGCTGCAATTGACGCGCAAATGAACAGCAGAACGCAGCCGGCACGAGATCAAGGAACTCATCTGCCGTGAGCACGAATAAAGGCCAACTTTTCCAACAATCTGCCAGCATCTACACAAAAACTCTGCTCGTCCGGCCCCCAAGCCCGGTTCTTCTACAAAGTTCTGAACGACTCGCACACCGGCATCGTCAATCGAGCCAGATGCGACTCATGTTCCCGTCTCTGCAATGGCCCCAAGCAAGATAGGGAATGGCCCCGCTAGTTCGCAGGCAGAAGCTGACCAAGAGATGAGTAGACGGTTCTATACCGATCCAGATTAGATGAGTACAGATCCAGATCAGATGAGTCCAGGACTCCAGGCTGCAGCGACTATTTGTCATGCCCCACTGCGTCCAGAGAACGGCACGACAACCACGTGGATTCTAATCGCAGATTAACTTCGATTGCCACGAGGTTGACGCTTGGCTGGATCTCATTACGTACTAGAACTATACGGAGTGCTGAATGTCATGTACTAGCTAGGCTTGCTGTTTGTTCTGCTTCTCTCTCATGCCCTGTCTTGGCTGTTTTTGTATGGCTCTCCCCACCGTGCTATGGTCACAGAATGTCTTGACTGCAGTGTCTGACAGCCAGACAGCCGTGTACACGAGGCAGCAGGCGTTTCATGCGCGATTTCCACGAACTCCTGACTCGAGCGCCGCCGTGGGAGTCTGACTCGCCTAGCGCCTGTACCTCAAGCCACCACGTGGTGAGATTTGCTCCACTGCTGTGAAGGACATCTGCCATTCTAATTGGTGCATACACATGCCGTCCCATGGAATCGGTCTAGAAGCTGAAATCTGCGTCTCCCCCGAGGATGAACCGGCGCCTCAGATCCCCGGGCCTTACCCCAACCGGTATAAAGCCGCCATCCCTCCTTCCCATCGTCTCTCATCATCGGATTCATCGCCATTCTTCTCTCCTTCCACAGATCCTCCCGCTCCTCCACCATGGGCTTCATCCGAGCCACCTTCAGCACGGCCGCCGCCATGCTGGGCGCCGCCCGCGCCTGCGGCTGCACGCCCACCGTCCACCTCGACCAGGGCACCGTCAAGGGCTTCACCCAGAACGACACGAACGTCTACCTGGGCATCCCCTTCGCCGAGTCCACCGCCGGCCAGAACCGCTGGAAGGCGCCCGTCGCCCTGACCTCGTTCCCCGGCGGGAGCGTCGATGCGACCGCGTACGGCCCGTCCTGCGCGCAGGCCATGTCCGGCAACGCCATCACCGCGCAGAGCGAGGACTGCCTGAACCTGAACATCTGGACGCCGCAGCAGGGCGCCAAGGGCCTGCCGGTCTTTGTGTACATCTACGGCGGTGCGATGGTCACGGGCGGCAGCAGCAATTCCCAGTGGCAGGGGTTCAACTTTGCGCGCAAGGACGTGGTCTATGTCAACTTCAACTACCGCGAGAGTCTGTATGCGTCGCCGAATGCGCCGGAGCTTGAAGGGCAGAGCCAGAACTTTGGTATTATGGACGTTGAGATGGCGGTGCAGTGGGTGTATGATAACATCGAGGGTATGCCACCACCTGCACCATCCCAGTAACCCTACAATCCGAAGACACCTGCTAATACCATGGTACTGTCCAGCCTTCGGCGGAGACAAGTCGCGCATCGTCCTGGGCGGCCACTCGTCCGGCGGCGTGCACGTCGACCACTACCTCTGGAACCACCCCTCGACCTTCCTCGCCGGCGCCATCGAGATGTCCGCCAACGCCCAGTCCGGACCCGCCATCACCCCCTCAGGCGTCGGCCTCAAGCAGGTCGTGCAGGACATGCTCGACGCCGGCGTCTCCCTCGCCTGCACCGCCGACGACTACACCCTCGACTGCCTGCGCGCCGCCGACACCTACGCCTTCCAAACATCCTACTTCAACTCCACCTCCAACACCTGGTTCTCGCCTGTCATCGACGGCTTCACCCGCTTCGCCAGCTACGCCGACCGCTTCGCCGCCGGCAACTACCCCACCTCCCTCCCCCTGATCGTCGGCAACTCCGACAAGGAAGGCGCGCTGTTCGGCTACGTCTACGGGTCCGAGGACACCGACTTCGCCAAATGGATCGCCACCTTCGACGCGGACATCGCCTTCGTCCCATCCGACGAGCTGCTCTCCGCTTACAATGAAGCCGACTACTCCTCCGTCTCCCAAATGAGCGGCGCCTCCTACGGCGACGCCCGCTTCTTCTGCGCAACCGACTACCTCCTCGACATCCGCGCCGCGTCCCAACCAACCTGGATCTACCGCTGGTTCGGACAGTACGACAACGTCCTGCCGATCCCGAACCTGGGCCCCAGCCACGGCTCCGAGGTGCCCTTCTTCCACGGCGGCGAGGAGTGCTTCTCCGGGATTTCCGGCGTCACTGCCGACGAGCAGCTGCTCGCCGATTACATGAATGATTGGTTTGTGGCGTGGATCAAGGATCCTTCCGCTGGGCCGGGATGGGAGCAGGCGGTCCCTACTGATGGGCCTCTTGCGCGTCTGGGTGTTCCCGGGGATGAGGAGGCCGTTGTTATGAGTACCACGGGTCAGTATAATGCGCGGTGCCAGAAGACGTTTAAGCCGAATTACCCTGCCTACCCGAAGGTGCTGAACCCGGTGGAGTTGGCGGCTAGCTCTTAGTCCCGCTCTCACTGTCACTGTTACTGCCACTGCCACTGCGGTTGTGTGGTTGGCTGGCTACCTGGCTGACCGGAGGCTCGGACGTTCTTTCTTTTTCTTTCTTCTTCCTGTATTTGTTCTTTAGACCTTCTTCACCCTTTACTTGCTACATACCTGTATAATAATAATGCATAGAGGCCCGTGGGTGGGTCGGACTGGCGTTTGATGTATATATCCATGTGTACTTTGTATATAATGTTTTCATTGCATCCTACATATACATCCATACATCCGATATCCGATATCATTTATCTTCGCTTCCTGGCTTGTTTGTTTGGATAGTATACCGACGGAGACAAGCTGCCTTGTAATGTGTCGCCTTGCATCTCAAAGAGACCTGGAGGTGCAATGTGCCTCTCTCAGGTCTGTTTGTCTGCCCCGCCATGGCTCGAATCATGGAGAATCAGCCCCGTTAGGAGTTGCCATGGGCGTTTGTTTGCTTGGTTGGTAGGGTGTTCGTTATAGTCCTTCCCCGGGACCCTTAGGGGCATCCCGCCTGGTTCTCTTTTTAATTCCTCAAACTAGGGTTCATGGTTTGGTATTCTACTACACCGGCGATTCGATATGGTGGATATATATCTGCGATAGTACAATGCATCCTACCATGCATGGTACAGTTATTTGTAGAGAAGCTAAGAATGGATCCCATATCTTTACCTTGGGTAGAAATGGATCGATCTGCAGGTGCCGTTCCCTATGCATTTAAAGTATTTGATACCCGGTTGACAAATGGTGAGTCTTGCATGTGGTCATGAGTTCGGTATGGCAGACCAAGTTTACAATAGAACGAACCATCCATGATTTACGTGCATACGGGCATACATCTATAGGTAGGTAGGTAGGGAGGTAGGTAGGTATGTATGTACCGCACGGTGCTCACAAAGCAAAGCCAAGCTAGGCCTCGATAGAGGTATCAACACACACAGCTGATCTTGGATCTGGTTCTGAATCGGATCTGAGATAGGGTACCGAATCCGAACCATGGGATCAATTCTAATCCCTTCTCTGCAGGTCGGGTGCCTTCAAAGAGTCAAGACAACCCGGCCAATTGATCTTTAAATATTAGATAAGGGTGAATTCGAGCCCTCCAGTGAATTACACGTGCACGGTTCTTCACCTCTTCAACTCTTTGATAAGTCTCGATATGCTTCTAGAATCTAGCCAGCCCAGATGAACGCGAGGAACGCGAGGAACGCAAAGCCAAGCTACCATTTGACTTTAGCGAAAATGCTGTATGTGGCGCGGAGTATTTATGTTAGAGTTCACCACAGACACAGCTAACCAGGTCCGGCACCCTCCGAGCCGCGTAGTGCAAGTCAAATGGCTAGGTCCCGGAGTGATGCTCGTTCAAAGTATATTTGATGTGGATATTTTTAGCCTGAGTCGCCAAGGCCACGCTGGGCTGTGCTGGTGCTGCTGCTTCCAAGTAAGACCGCGAGAGCGTGGCCCCGGCCGTGAAGTCGAACGTGCCCGGAGTCGGACCGTGGTGAATCTGTTGGGCAAAGACCAGGGGAATAAAACCTAGAAACGACCTGAATCGAGATCTGGACTCCTAGACTTAAATTGGTCCAAGTGTCCGTGTCCCAGCCAATGCCCGGGGCCCAGTCCCAATAATAATACCACCCTGATCCACGCCGACTCGCCGAGCATCAGGCAAGAGCCGAGAGAACTCAGAAATCTGAGTAAGAGCCAGCGCATGACTCGCTCGGCCATGGCATGACGCTGGCAACCTTGAACCACGTAACCGAGTCGATAGTTTGCAGCCACAAAGGCTCTTGAGTCAAGAATGCTGGTGCTAGTCAGGTACGCAGAATTTTGCGTTCTCCCCGTCAAGCTCGGGCGTTCTGGAGCACAATGCTCTAGTTGAGTTCGACCAGGCCGACTCGCCGATATTGAATTTGATTGATGTTGTGAGTGGAGGGGAGGGTTCGGCCGAGTCGGTCTCGCTTGTTGCTGCCTACTCATAGTACCATTAGGGTATTCTATTTTACCTAGGCAAGATATGAGCCGAGGTGCTGTTCAGAAAACGTATCTTGCCGGGAAGAGTCTTTGCGTTCTGCAGGACGCAGATTCAGGTTCGGATATACTTCCGTGGGATTTTCATCCCTGCTAGTCTACAACTCTAAGTCTCGGAGTCTGGTATCCTGCCCACCGAATACGGGGTAGGCTTTGCCCAGCGCACCGGGGCCGAACCGGCTCTCTGGGCTGCTTGGCCTGCTTGGCTGCATCTCTGTAGTAGGTAGGTAGAGCGGCCCACCCATTACCGAAATCCCACCCACTAACAAAATCACTTTTTAAAGACAACACCAAAATTGTTATCTCACAAGTTTATATCTTAATAATATAAATATAATAATATTATAATAATTTAAGCTATGTTAAATAGCTATAAATTTACTTTATTTAATAGTATATTTTTTTTTATTTAAATTAATTATATGGCGGGATTATTAAAAATCTTATTAGGGTAATTTTTTTAGCTAGTTTTAATTAAATTTTTAACCTTAATTAATTATAGGTTCGCGTTATTTAATAAATTTTAGCACTAGTTAAATAAAGGCGCTTTATAAAGCCTAAAGTTATTATAAATAGGTGTATTAAGGCTTTATAAAAAGCCTTTATAATACTTTATATAAAACTAAGGGGGGTTTATAAAACTCTTAAAGTTATTATTTAATTAAAAGTCCGGGAATTTATATTTAACTAGTAAATTATTATATTTATAGTAGCTAGGGTAACTAGGCGTTTTAATAGCTAAAGTTAAGGGTATTTAACTTGCAGGAGTTAAGTTTATATAGCTATTTTATAATATTAAAAATAAAGGTAAAAAAGGCCTGTTTTAACTCCGCAGGGGTGTTAAAGGCATAGCAAGAATAAAAAATAATAAAAAAATAAATAAAGCTCCTAACAGCCAGGCTTTTTTAATAAATTACTTAAAAAGTTTGGCCTTTTATTTAGCCTTATATTTTACTACTATTTTTATAGCCCTTTTTTACTTAGCCTTATTTTTAATAATTTTTTTAAGGCGCCTTTTTTTATTTTTAACAGCCTTATTAATTTTTCTTTTTTTATTTTTAGCAGCCTTTAGGCATTTCTTCTTATTATTAACTGCTTTTTTAGCCTTTTAATCCGCCTTTTTAGCCTTCTTGTTAGTAATTTTTTTAAGGTACTTTTTTTTTATTCTTAACAGCCTTCTTAGCGCGTTTTTTATTTTTTTTAATAGCCTTTAAGCAGCACCACTTCTTTGCCTTTTTTTTATATTTTTTTTTTTTCTTATATTTATTAGCCTTTTTATATTTTTTTTTTTTAACGCGCTTAAGCGCCGCGGTAACCTTTTTTTTTTTTTTTTTTATTTTACTTAAACCTTAATAATATTTACACGCTTAAAAACATAGCCAAGGCGTAAGAATTTACATTACTTAATCTTTTTTTTACTAAGCTTTTTTTAGTATTAAAGGCTATTTTAAAACTAATAGCCGTGGTTATAAATTAGGAAAAGATTATAATTTTTAGCCTTTTATTAATTTATAATTTTATTTATAATATAGGCCTGCGTTGCGGGGGAACTTATAAGTAATATACTAAGCTAGTATATTATATTTTTATAATTATTTAAAGGCTGCTTATATTAAAAGTTAGGTATAAAGTTAGGTATAAAGTTAGCGGGTATTATAATTTTTTAATTAAGCCACTTTTATTTTTTTTTTCTGCCTAATCCTAGCTTTATTATATATAATTTTTAGCTTAATTAGCTAGATCCCCGCAGTCTTAAAAGTAAATTAAATATTATTTATAAATATAGCCTTTTTCCTGGCCTTTTAAAAAATTTTTAAGAACTTTTATTAAGTAATATTATATTAGTTAATTTATAACTTTTAATATATTTTTTAAGTATACTAGGTAAATAAAGGGCTAAATATACTAATATTAAGTAGTTAAAAAAAATAAGTAATATAAAAAGGTAAATAAACTAGTATAATGCCATAATCCCAGTAAGTAAAAAAAAATTTAAAGTTAATATAAAATATATGGTTATTAAATAGCAAGATGCATAAAAAAGATTTAATATATTTATTATATTAAGTATAAATAACGCAAGAACTCTGTAAAATAAAAATATTATATAATTAGTTAAGGGCTAGCTTTAAAATATTATATTTTTTTTAAATTATAAAAAGCGCCTTTTTATTTAAAGTAAATATTATTAGCTAGTTTAAATTAACTTCCTTGCCTTTAAAAATAATTATTAAAAATAAATACCGGCTAAAAGGTAAGTAATACTTAATAATAAATATTTAGTTATTATCTTAAGAACTAACTATAGTAAATTCTTTGTGGTTTTTTATAAACTATATAAAAAAAATTACATGCTAATAGCTAGAAAAAATACTATATATAAAGCCTTTTTTATTTATATTTTATATATTTTTATAATTAACTTTGTATTTAGCCTTAACGCGTTTAAATAGCTTAATAAAATACTTAAGGATCTTAAAATTAGCCTAGTAAAAATACTTATATTTTAGCTTTTTATTTTATATAATAATAAACTTTTTATTTTTTTACAGGAAGGCTTTATGTGAAAACCTTGAGTAGGCTAACCAGGTACAAAACAAAGTACTAAGAGGGCTATTTAATAAGGGATTAATATTAAGTCTTAAGGCCTAGGATATATAAAAACTAATTCTTAGCTAATTATTCTTTGCTAGGGTGTTAGCCTTAAATATACCATTAAAATAATGGTAATATTATTGCTGCGTGTTGGATTAATATTACTATAACTTTTATTTTATTAATTTTCTTATTTTATTAGGGCTTGGCACCCGTGGGTGTAATAACTTAGCCCTTTTTTAATTAAAATTAACCTAATTTTTAAATAGCTTTAATTTTTATAATAAATATATTTTACTATTATTTTACTTTGGTTTCGCGTCCGATTGTCTGGTTTTTTTATTTAAAATAGTTTATTATTAAATGCGGGGTTATTTTAAGGCTTAAAATAATGTTTTTTTATTAATGTTTTACTTTTAAATAGCTTTACTTTTAGTGGCTGGGATAGTTATTTTAGTAAATAATAAAAGTTTTAAGTTACTCTTTATTAATTTAAGTATTAATAAATTATAAATAAGCAGTGTTTTATAAATAATAAAAAGGTTAATATAATTATTATAATGCTATGTTATTAGTATTATATAGGTAATTAAATATAAAAAAATAAATTTTTATTTGCTTCCCGGTCTCTTTTTCTCTTCTTAACTTTTTTAATTTTTTTATTTTATTTTTTTGGTTTCCTTATTTTATTTTTTAAAATTTAATATTTTGTTTTTTTATTTTTTTACTAGCTATTTAATTTTATAGCTCTTATAATAAGGTTTAAAATCTATTCCCCTTTTTTACTAAAGACTATTATTACTACCACTAAAAATAGTAACGGGAACAGCAAAGGTTCCTTAAATAATTTAAAAAAAAAAGGCAAGTAAAAGGAGGGCGCTATAAATAGCAAAAAAAAGAAAAAGCTTAAAAAAGGTAGAAAAGCTAGTAAAACTTATAGGGTTTTATTACATATGCCTGTTTATTTAATAATATTATAGTACCTAATATACTTTTAGTTTATGCTAAAAGCTAGTAATTTAAATAATAGTAATATACTATTTTAGTTTAGTTATAAATTTAATACTATTATATTAATTTTATATAAGACCTATTTTTACTATAATAAAACTTGCAAGCCAGTAAGTTTTTAATATTTTTTTTTTTATATTTTATAGCTAATTTATTATGTTTCTTAGGTTAAAGTAATAATAACAAGGGATGCCTATAATTTACAGCTTTTTATTAAATATTATTATTTTTTTTACCCGCGGACTAATAACAAAAAGGTAAAGCTTTTTTTAAAAAATAAAAAGTATTAATAAGGCTAGGAATTTATTTTTTAAGTTTACTTTATAATAATTTAATTACTAAAGGCCTTTAAAAATATAAAAAAAGCTTATTAAAAAAAATTCTCTTTTTTAAGCAAGGTAAAAAAGGACTAGTAAAAGTTAAACCTTTAATATTATATAAAAGTACTATTACATCGCGCCCTACTCCCTACTATTTAATTTATAAATCCCTTTGCTATTAATGCGGAAAATAATACTAAAGTTTTATAGTTATATTTTTATTTTTTCCCTGGTAATTTAGGCCACGTATAGTAATTTATTACTAAATTTTAATTTTAAAAGAAAGTTAAGCTTACTTACTGGGCTTATTTTATTAACACTCTAGATTTTAATACTAAACTTGCTTATATTAAAATAAAGTTTTTTATTACTATTAAGGGTATTTAGCTAGGTTTATTATATATTTAGTATTAGTGGCAGCGTCTCTTTATTTTCTTGCTTTTTTAAAGCCAGTGTTTTATTTTATTTTTAGTGCCTTTTTAACGCCTTAGTTATTTATTTTTATTATTTTTTAGTTTAGTTATGCCGGGCAATGGCTTGGTAATATTAAGGCCTTGTTTTTTTAATAATACTTTATTTTTTTTTTTTTACTTTGGCGCTTATTACTTCCTAGGTTTATAGTTTCTTGTAGTTACTTATAGTTTAAGGCTAAAATAATAATTTTTAAATAGTATTTTATTAGGGTCTTTTTTATTTAGGTATATTAAGTATATTTTAACTTAAAGTTAGGTCCTATTTTTACTTTTAACTAAATAATAAATAATTATCTTATTGCACTTGCCTTTTTTTATATTTTTAAATAAAATTTAATATATTTATATTTTTAATAAAAACTTATTAATTATATTCCAAAGGCTATTCTTTTTATTTTACTAGGTATAAGTTTTTATTTTTAATAAAGTTATAGCTAATAATATTATTAATCTTTTATTTTTTATTTTTTTTTAAATTAGGCATAGCTTCCGTGTTAATTTTACCATGCCAAGGCTTAAGTAACAAGACGTGAAAAATATTATATATTTAATAATACTTTTTAAAGAGTAGGAGTTAATACACTATAAAACTAATTTTATTTAGTACTTAAAAGGGACTAATAAACTTAGGTTTAAGTTTTATTAGCACTTTTAAATTTAAATTTTTAGTACTAAGTTTAACAGGTTGTTTTAACTTAAACTTTATGTTTTTTTAGCCTTTGTTATAGTAGGTTTAATAGTATTTTATGTTTTTTTTTTAGTTTTTTTTATATTTAGCTTAAATTTTTTTAAGTTTTTTAATCCTGGCTAATGCAGCTGGTACCTTTATTTATTTAAGGTTAACCTTAAACTATGCTATAATCTCCGGGTCTTGGCTATATATAACTTAAAAGGGTAATATTTTAATAGTGGCGTTTTTAGTATTATTATAGGTAAATTATGCTATTTTAAGTAATATAAGCCAGGCATGGTAATTTTTTATAATAAAATAATATAAATACTATTTTAAAACCTAGTTAATCCACTTGGTTTATTTATTAGTTTAGGGGTGGAAAGCAGTTAATAAATATAATTTAGTTTTATAATAAAATTATAGCTTTTCCTAATATTTACTTATAAAAAAAAAGTCTTAGTTAAATATAATACCTTTAGGCTGGCTATAATTTAAAGTTTAATTTTAATAAAAAACTTTGGCTAGTTTATGGGCTTGGATTAATATTAAAACAGGGATAAATTAATACTACTTTATATAATAATTTACTATTATAAAAATAATATTAATATATTATTTTTGGTACACGGTAGGTGGTAGGCTAATAATAAAATTTATGCTAATTTTAAAAAAAGGGTGATTTAGTTTTAATAAGGTGGATAATTTTTTATAAAGTTAGTATTAAGGTGCCATGGTGTGTTGGCATGTAGGGCATAAATAAGTAAAAGTTTTTATTATAGCTTTTATTTTTAGCTAAAAGAACTTTTATTTTACTAAAAATTTAGTTTTTTATAAATTAAAATATTTTACTAAAAAATTATTATAATATACTTAAATAATTATAGTTCTAAGCCTTTAATTTAGTGGGACATAGATTTAATCTTAAAAAGCTAGTAAATTACTTTTTATAATTAACTAGTTTTTAAGACTTAATTTCTTAGCTTTTTTAGCCTAATTTTTTGCCTTTAAGGCTTTAATTTGCTTTTAAGTTTAATTATCCATAAATTATAACACTAAGAGTAACTTTATTAAATAATTTAATATATAATTAAAGTAAATATTTTTAACTAATATAATATTTTGGACTTAACACTAGGCTAAAACCTAATTTTTTTTAAGGTTAGATTATATGCCTGTGGTACCACAGTCTTTAAAATTAAGATTTAACTTTATTTTATTTTAAAAATAAGAAAATTTCCTAAAAATATTAGAGCACTTGTTACACTTAATACTTTAAACTTAAATATCTTATTTTTTATTTAAATTAAGTTTTTTTTTATAAAGACTTTATATTAAGTTTAGGCAAGTAATTATTTACACTTTAATACCTTATATTATTTTTTTTTTAATAAGTGTTAAAAAATCTTTTTTTAAAACTGTTTTGGTCTTACTTTTATACCTTTTAAATAGGGTATTTATAGGGTTATGCTTGCCTAAATAATATAAAATTTTAAAGTTATATACTACTAAATTTATATATTATTTTACTTGCTTTTTACTATACTTCCGCTGCTACATAAAAAAATAAAGATTTGTATAATTTAACCATACTATTATTTTATAAGGGGAACCTTTAAGGTATTACCTCTAATAATAAAATAACTAAATAATAGTAAATAGTTCCTTATCCAGGATTAACTAATTAATCTCTACTTTAATAAATTTATAAAATTAAAACATAACTAGGTAATATTTCCCTATATTATTTAGTTAAAAATAAATTCTAGCCATCCCTGTATTACTAGCATCTACTTTTAACTATTTTTTTTATATAGGGTTAAAATAACGTAATAAGGGGGCTTTTATAAAGGTATTAAAAAAAAATTAAAACACTAGCTTTTCACGCTTTTAAAATTACAGGGGCCTAATTTTTTTCCCATGCTATATTTTTTTTATTAAACTAGTTAATAATAAGGTAATTTATGCAAAATTATAAATAAAATAATAATAAAAATTAATAAAACCTAAAAAGGATTACAGGGCTTTATAAAAATAAGGTTTTTTTTATAAGGTTATAGTAGTTACTTATTCCGGGTTTATTTTAATATTATTTTAATTAACCACAAAACCTAGGAATTTTACCTCTTTCTTAAAGAAGGTATATTTTTTTAAATTAGTAAATAATTTAGCCTTGCGTAACTATTTAAAAACTTGTTTAATATGCTTAACATGTTACTTAGGGTTAATAAAAAAAATTAAAATATTATTAAGATAAATAACATAAATTTAATTTAAAATATTATAAACTATAAAATAAATATAACTTTAAAAAGTGGCAGGAGCATTAGTTAAACTAAAAGGTATAATAGTATACTTATAGTAACTATATTAATATTAAAAAGCTATTTTTTATTAGTCTTTTTTATAAACCTAGATATAATAATAAGCATTTTTTAAATTAACTTTGGTATAGCGGGTTGCTCCCAAGATTTAGTTAAGAATTTTTAAAATAAAAGATAAAGGGTATTAATTTTTAATTATTATTTTATTTAACCCTTAATAATTAATATATAATTATAAGCCTTTATTTTTTTTAGGCATAAAAAAAATAGGTGCTTCGGCAGGACTTTTAAAAGGTTTAATATAACTATATTAAATATTTTTATTAATATACTAACATAACATGGCTAATTTAATAGGTAAAAAAGGGTAGATTAGCCCATAAAAAGGTAACTAGCCATTTATTATTATAATACCATGCGTAGGTACTAACTTTAAAAATATTATTTTTACACCATGTAAGGA
Organism: Aspergillus mulundensis; assembly: GCF_003369625.1. Classification (NCBI taxonomy): domain Eukaryota; kingdom Fungi; phylum Ascomycota; class Eurotiomycetes; order Eurotiales; family Aspergillaceae; genus Aspergillus; species Aspergillus mulundensis. The sequence continues at coordinate 3,212,939 of NW_020797889.1, forward strand.
AAATACATCTTAAAATATATTAAATTTAGGTAGTAAATTATTTATTTAATTTAACTTGCTGCTATTATAAACTTTTTTAGGTAAAAAAATAATAATAAATATATAAGCTTAATTCCTACAAGCCTTTATAAACTTATATTATTTAAAAATTTAGTATTTTACTACTTTGTTACTAAATTACTATTAATTTACTATTATATAAATGTACATGGCTTAAATAATTATAATAAAAAAAATAATTAAGTATTTAACTTTGGTTTGCTTAATTTTTATATAAGGCTATTTAAATATTTTTATAATACCCCTAAAATTAGTAACTTTAATAAGTACTTTTTATACTCTTTTTAAATTATCTTGCTAACCACTGTATTCCTTTAAAATAAAATAAGAAAGTTTTGCTTAATTTAAATAAGCACGCTTAATAAATTCTATACTTACTATATTTATTTTTACTTTAGTATTTAAGTCCGCCCTGGTTTTAATCTTGTCCTGCGGAGCTTTTACTATTATTTTTATTTAAAAATACTTACCTATTTTTATTTTTAAATATTAAGCTAGGGTATAAGACTTTACTTTAGCTTTTTTTTTATTTTTTTTTTATATATTTTACTTTTATTTTAATTTATATACTTACCTTCTTGCTAATTATCTTGCTTTTTTTTATAATATTCTTTATTTTAAGGGTTCTTAACTACTATTTTATAAACTTTAGTAGTTTAATTAAGATTTACCGGCTAAAAGTTAGGGTTTTATAATAGTTTTATATAATTAGGTATAATATAACCAGGTTTTCTGTACTTAAAATATATTATAAAAGTTAATTTTAACTAATCCTAATTTAATACTATTCTAGTATAACTTTAAGGGGGTTTTATTATACCAGGAGTTTGTTTTATAGGTATTTTATTATAACTTTTTTTAAAAGTTTATTTTATAAAATAATTCCTTTTTTAGGTTTTTTTACCACGGGTAAATCCATGTTAATTCCCTTTTAAATTAATAGTGTTTTTTTTTTATTTAGCGGGTTTTAATTATTTATTATAATATAAGGTAATGCAAGGTTATAAATATAATATATAAAATTAATACTATAAGGTAAGTTAAACTAAATACTTTTTAATATCTAGGAGTTTTGTATTATTAAGATTATAAATTTTATTTTAAAGTAAAGGTAAAAGCTTGCTAAAATAGTGTTAAATCTATATTTTTTTATTATTTTTTAAAAAATACTATTTTAATATAGCTAAATAATTAGTAAAGTCCCTAGGATCTTGGTCTTTTTTTTAATAAGTTAATTTTAGTTTAACCATAGTATTTAGTAAACTAGTTATTAAACTTTTTAGGATTATAGCTATTTATTTTTTAAAGTATTTTTAAAAAGATTCTTGGTATTTCTTATTTATACCCTTTAATTTATTAGCATGTTAAATCTAGTTACTTTTACATGCTAATTTTATTATAGTTAAAGCTCCTAAAATTTACTATTAATTTAATTTATATTTTTTAGGTACTTTTTTAAAGTTTAATTTTAAAGTGCTAAGCTAGTTAAGGCATTGCTATAAGCTAAAATTAAAATTATACTTAGGTATGTTTTTATCTTTAATTTTACTATAATTCTTTAGTAAATTATCCTAATATTAATATTACTTTAAAGGTATATTATATTTAGCTAATTAATTCTTTAAATATTTAATATACCTTTTTATATTTTATAATTATTAGGTTACTGGCATTTTGCAAGTATTTTAATAGTTTTTTATAATAGTACTTTTAATAATTTTAATAATAAAAAATTATTAAGTATTGGAGGATCCTTCTCTAAAATTATTAAAATAATCCTATTTAAAAATAAGGCATGAGTATACTAGCGGCATAGTACATATTTTATAGGTAGTTAATAAGTAAAAAAGTTAGAACTATAAAAACCTTAAGTAGGCTAACCAGGTATAAAATAAAGTACTAAAAGGGCTATTTAATAAGGGATTAATATTAAGTTTTAAGGCCTAGAATATATAAAAACTAACTCTTAGCTAACTATTTTTTACTAGGGCGTTGGCTTTAAATATACTATTAGAATAGTGGTAATATTATTACTGCGTGTTAAATTAACGTCACCGTGACTCTTATTTTATTAGTTCCCTTATCTTATCGGGGCTTGGCACCCGTGGGTGTGACACTTTATGCTAGTTTATACTAATTAATTTAAATTTATAGCCTAACTACTTATATTTTTATTTATATAAAATATTAACAGCGTCTTGCAATATTTTAATATTTAAAAAAAAGTTAAATTTAACCTAGTATAGTATATTACGCCTAAAAAATACCTTTTTAATTAAAAATAGCTTTTGCCTTAATATATAAGCTTTTTAATAAGTTTAACAGCCTTATATATAATATTAAAAAGTTATTAAAGGTAGGCTATATTTATTCGCGGCTTAATACCATGTTTTTTAATTTTTTTTATTTAAGTAATTATAATTAAAATAACCTTATTTTATAGGCATGTTGCAGGGTTTTTTTATATTATTTTATAGGCTTTTTTTTATAATATATTTATTTTTATAGCGCTAATTTTACTAAGCAGCTTATTATTAGTTTTAGGTATTTTAAAATTATATAACTAGTATAAACTAGGGGATAATAATTATAAATTTAGTATAAGTAAATTAAATAAAATTATAAGTAACTCGCGGCCCTTATTTAAAAAAACTTTTTAAATATTTTATTAAATTTTTATTTGCTAATTTTAAATAACTACTTACTAAATATTTTTATAATAAATTAGTAAAGTTACACATGGTTAAAGTTAAGGAGTTAATACTAGGTAATTAAAAATAAAGTTTTAAAAGTGCGTTTCGCTAAGGGGTGGGATTTTGGTAATAGGTGGGCCGCTCTAGTAGTAGCAGTGCGAGATCAACCACGGAAACAAATCAATAATGCATCTCGGAGAGCCCGGAACCGTGGGAGGTCGACCGAGGCTATTGAGGCCCGATCGTCGGGATTGCTGCTGTTTCAGGGCTGAGACCCCACCAGCCCTAACTCGGTGGAGCTGCACTGTAAGCGAGCGCTGAGTCTGACTGGCCCCGAGGTTTTTCCAGAACACAGTCCACTGTCCAACTGTCCAACAGGATTCATGCTCAGGCTAGCTAGGTGGGTCCTTGCAAGTTCAGAACTGTTCAATGCTCACTGCTCGATCGATTCGATCACGAACGCTTGATCGAGAAGGTCGAGTTGGACTCGGAGCACGCCGGGCTTGTTGGCTGTTGCATGTCTGCAGGTGCACTGGACCAAGCTTGGAGAATTGAGGATCTGTGGTGTCCGTGATGCATCACTCTATTTTGGTCCGGGTTTGCTACAATTCGATTGTCCATGGCATGCCTTGGGTGCATGTCTGTATCGGCTTCCGCTCGACCGGTTGGACTCTGGGGTGCATACGCAAGAGGCAGCTATTCCAAACTGATCTCAAACCACGAGAACCCTGTAATCTATCCGTGGCCTCTTATATCCAGGGCTAGATTACAATGATGGCCCCTCTGTATGTGTAAGGATGTTCCAGGTAGACAAGAGATCGGGCGTTCTTCCCATCTGAACAGTGGCTCCATCGAACCAGCGAACCTTGCAGGCCACAGTCTGGAAACTGATTCTCGCAATAATTGAGTTCCTTGGTTGAAGTTTAACCCTTGCTGCTTGTCGCCACCATGGATCGCCTTCCCACCTGTTGGTTGAGGTTCCTTTATAACTTGCTGCACCCGTGTCTTTGGCGCTGTTCGTCCGGCTCTGCTGCTGCTGCTGCCTGAATAACCGGCTGCAGACATGGCTCGGAAGGATACTGGCCAGGTGGTACGCTCTCATCTCTTCCCATCGCTACGAGCAATCGTTAACGGTCCAGGTGGCCTGGTACATCTGCACAGTCGTCGCCTGCGTCTTCCAGGTCGCCCGCCTCATTACCCGATGGCGCCTGCTCAAGCGCCTCTACGTCGACGACCTGCTCGTCACTCTGGCCGCCCTCTGTCTGATCGGTGACCTGGCGATCCAGCATTACATGTTCAACCTGGGTGCGCCCCTCGCGACCAACCCAGGATCTAGAATCCGATCTAACAGCAGCAGGAATGTCCGACATGGGCCACGCCTCGATCGAACAATCCGTCAAGATGTTGAAGGTACGCAGTCTACTATACAATAACCGTTGCACTAAAGCGATTTCCCGGACTAACGCGTTTTTGCTTTTTCGTTGCAGATGATCATCCCCGGCTCCACACTCTATGTCACCTCGCTGTGGCTGATCAAGGCCGCCATGGTGCTTTTCTACAAGCGTCTTGCCGATCGCACCCGCTACCAGACCGTTTATAACATCACATTGGCTGTTCTCGGCGCAACCTGGCTTGTCCTGTTCTTTGATATCGTGCTCAAATGCTACCCGCCCAAGAGGCAGTGGGAGGGGCTGCTGGATCCAACGTGTATGCTCTACAATCTGCTTGGATGGATGAGGCTAATGCTGTACAGTGGCGTGCCCTGAGAAGCCGGCCACGATCAACTACTGGCTGACGATCCTCTGTATGTCAACCTCGCTTGAGATGCTGGGCGAACTAACAAGCGCAGTCAACATCTTCTCCGACGTCTTCATCATCTGCCTGCCCATCTCCCAAGTCGCCCGGCTCAAGATGCCCCCGCGTCAGAAATGGGGCGTCATCTCCGTCTTCCTCCTCGGCGGCCTCGTCGTCATCACAAGCAGTACGCCTCCCCCTTTTCCCCCATCAGGACTCCCCTAACCCGCCCAGTCATCCGCGCAATCTACTCCCACCTCAACGAGCAAATGATCACCTGCACCGTCTCCATGATCGAAACCGCCATCGCAATCATCGCCTCATGTCTACCCGTCCTCCGCACCCTCGTCTTCGGCTCGCACTCCCGAACCGGCACCTACGGCTCCAACAAACGACGAGGCTACGAGCTCTCCGGCTCCGGCGCCGGCGGCCCAACCGCAAACATAGCCAGCAAGCACCGCACCACCGTCTCCGTGTCGCTCTCGCAGAGCCAGACGGTCGTCGGCTCGCCGGGCCTGCATTCGCCGTACGGGAGTCGCCTGGGTTCCGCGACGGGGAATACGAGCGGGGACGAGGAGCTGAGTCGGCATGAGAGCGAGGATGAGCTTGTTGAGACGCCGGCGAATATGGGGCCCGGCATTGCGGTGCGCCATGAGTACTTTGTTCATGAGGACCAGGGGCACGGCCAGGGGTTTCATGCGCGGTAGGCGGATTGCTTCAGGTCTGCGTGCAGTGCACCATTCTAACGATCCAAGACAGTCATGATGGCGAGGCCAGGCCGGAACAGGGGCCCGGGTGGAGTCCGTTCCCTGCGTAGGTAGGGTCGGCTCTCTAGTCTGGATGGCTGGGGCATTGGGCGCACTGCGACTGCATCGCGGATGGATTTCCTCTTTCTTTCACCTTTTCTTCCTCTCCGGGAGCTTTCATTGCCTGTGGCCTGGGCGTGACTTCCGTTCCTTCATTACTTACCCTATTTCCTAGATACCTACCCTAGATTTCTCTTGTATATACCCTTTCTTCTTTCACGAGCTATGAGGTGATGCGTGCTCGCTATCAGCTGCTTGGTGGTTGGATCAAAAATCGACGTTATTTTCCAAGGTTCCTTGTCTCAGCTTCATGCGGTGGTAAACAAGGGGAGAGCTTTGCCGTTGCCCAGCTGTTAGGGTTCGCCCCGTGGCCCCGGGTGTCCATCCGGCCCTGGGCAGCTAGTACCATACCACAGGGCCCAGGCATGGCTCAGAACCTGCCCCGAATTATCCAGTCCCAACTGAACGGGCACGCGATCTGGCATTACTCAAAGTTTAAGTTTCTTCTCGCAAACTATGGTATCATCGAACCTGTATTTGTATCAAAGACCTGGCTATGGATATGGAGGGTGCTCAGGTGCGCCAAAATCAGGACTCGTACATTAGAACCTTCTTAGTTTCATGGACGGGTATCTAAATATGTATGTACATTGACGAATAGCCATTGCAGAAAACCGGGATATACGCAAAAGCAGCTCCCCGTTTCTACCCTAGGTACCATCCCATGTCATACCCTCTACAAGCATCCCTCTCGATAGTAGGAGGGTATCGTCCGGCATCTCCCTCCAAGTCCAGGGATTCAAGAACCTACCTGTACCTGTGGATACCATCTTCCCTCCAGCACCAACCGTACCCGGTATATCCACCTAGGCAGGCTCAACGCCCACCCAGATACAGCCTCTCCGCACCCCGTAACAACCTGGCACTCTTCCCACCCCCAAATAGACGTCTCAACGCTTAGATCTTCTCGCTGCTGCGGCGATGTTGCGGCCAAGCGCCTTGTCGGCGTTTCGGGTGTTTCCAATATTCTCGTCGTATGGCTGCTCGCGGTCGATATGCGGGTCGGATGGCATATCGTGTCAATGGATTGTCTGCGGGTCGAAGAAGATCCATATGCTGCTGTTGCTGCTGCTGTTGCTGCGTGCGCCTGCTGCTGGGCGGCATTTAAATAGCAATCTAGTTATAATGGGTCTAAAAGAAAAGAATAGGAATGAGAGGGGGGACAACGGACTATGGTGGTACAGCCATACCACGTGCATACCTATTCATACTCAACAAGGATTATCCAAGGAGGAAAATACTATTTCTAAGTGTTCAGGAATGGAAGTTCTCTTTGAGTCCAGTACCGGAACAGGACTTTGAGACGTGGCATGGATAAGAAGACACGGTTGATACTTTGTGGATGTGCCATTTAGATTATATACAGGCTATGGACGTTAGGGCTCTCCGCCCACCCATCCATTGTTAGACGCAGGAGTGTACTGGTTTCAGATATCGTTGACATCTCAAGCAACCTTCCTACGTACCACCTATCCGCTACTCCATCGTTCGGGCTTTATCTACGCGTGCACGCCATGCTTAATGATTCCCCATAGGCAAAGAAATATCCGCCCCCGTTTTGCTTAGGTACAACCCCATGCCAGCTGGAGGGCTTACCCTATTAGGCATTACCCGACTCTACAAGCAACCGGAACAGAGTCAAAGAATCATACCTAACAGGCGGGGGACAACAAATAGCCCTTGGGTAGATACACACCCACCAACCATACTGCCCTCTCTCTTTCTTTGTCAGTAGGTGCCGCCATCCATGTATGACGGGTTCCCTGCTTCCCTGGGCTATGCTGGAACCGGAAGGGATCTCGTCTAGCTGGAGACTATCACTCATGGGCATCCTGTACTCTACCCATAACTCGCCCTCCATTCAATCGGCCAAGCGGAACCCCCGGATTGTCGAAGCAGACATGATAGGGAGCGGGCGTGCAAGAAGCGAAACAGAGTGTGGTTTTTCATCTGCATGCCCTGTGATGAGGTATAGGGGTAAGGACTTAATCTAGATAGGTACAAGCTGGCCGCTCACTGCGGTGCTTGCTGTCTAGGACGGGGAAGCTTGGTTGAGAGATTTTCGTCCACGGGTTGGTTCGATAATGTAGTACTGTAGTTTTATTTATCTAATGGTTGTCATGAGATGCTAATCAAATGCACATATGATTTTGTGATTGCCATTCCTTGCCAAAGGTCCTATGAAGAAAAACACACTGGCGAAAAATTCTAATCTACCTGTGAACGCCATTTCTTCAACGTAGCGAGCATCAGCACACTGTTTAATCAAGCTGTTTTGCCGTTCAAAATACCAAGTCGGAAGGCAACAACTCTCAGGCTTCTCTGTTCGGTGATCCATGGGCCAGGTCCGTCTTGGGGGAAACGACAGTAAACTCTTCGAGTAAAGGAAGAAGGTGAAATGGCCGGTCGTCACTCGCAGCCCGGCTTGGTTCGTCGTCATTCGATCCGACTATGGAGAGGCTTTTCAGCTTCTGCAATGGACGGTCGCCGCGACAGTTGAAGCTTTTCCCGGTGGCACTGGCCATAATCAAGTCAAACCAGGGATCTCTCGCTGAGGGTAAAAGCTCGAGGGTCAGCTCGTGAACGTTCGGGCAGTAGGCTATGATCAGAGCAACAAGCGGGCTCATGTAGCCTGCCGCCAGGTTACCGTCGCTCAGCACTTGCTTTGCGCGAGCCCTCAGACCACGGTCGAACCCGGCTTTGGCCATGACATCGTCAAGGGGGATTTCGTTCTGGTAACGGCGGTAGAGCCACTGGCAATAGATTCGCTCGGTCGAATCGTAAGCCCAGCCGAATTTCTTGATGACACCAACACCATTCAATAGGCGCTGGGCAGACAATATCCCTTTACAGTCCTGGATCATTGCGTCCAGGTCAGTGGCCTCTTCAGGCCTGAACGATTTGTAGCGGTCCCGATTGACTAGAGTCAACTGTCTCACGCACTGTGCAGTTTCCGGGTTGGTGACAACGAGATGGAGAAAGCTCCAGAGGCTCTGCAGCTTGTTGCAATTGCCGTAGTAGCTGAAGCTGCTGTCGAGCTCATTCCAGCTCTTACTCACCCGGCCCTGGACTGGTATCTGACCGGGGGCATGAAAGCTTGCCTCTCGGATCTTGCCTCCCACGACACAATCGGGAATTGAATTGCGGGTTTCGGCCGGGGCCATGGTTTCGGAGGGCACTTCGGTGTCGGCGTCACTTGCTAGGTTGACGGTTCGTTCTTTGATACACTTGAAATTGGAAGTCATGGTCGTTGTGAGTAGGTAGTGATGTACCAATATAGCAATGTAGCGATATCGTCGACCAGCTAAATGCGAGTTATAATAATCCTAAAGTGAGCGTCACCGGGGACTTATATACCCCACCGGAGGAGCTGGCCTTTTGTTCTTTGTTTGTCTTAAGGTTCTTCGTTTGTCCTAAGGTTCTTCGTTTGTCTTGAAGCTCTTTCAATGTCCCTTAGCCGCGACGTGCTTTGAGAAGGCGCTGCCAAGTGCCAAAGTAATTCAAAGAAGAAAGAGCACTCCAAAACAAATGAGTCAAGGTGTTGCCAGTCTAATCAGTCGCAGCGCTAAGCTATAGCGTGAGTTAGCGGGGGCTGTGCTGTCTCTAGGTACTGATGTCTGAGTCATATGGGTGCATCCATGGATAAGGACACCAACGGAGGGTATGTACTGCCAAAAGTCGGCAAAGAACTAGCACTTACTTGTTTGTGCCTACGTTCAATGAAGCTGCGTTTGTCAAAGCAGGCCATTGACGGCAAACGGACCGCACGAAAGGTAATGGCGCGAACAAAGCGACTTTCCCACAGGCCGCGTGAATTGCCACAGTTGCCCATACTTGCGATCAAATACCAAACAGAGCTCTTTGAATGCATATTGTGAGGTTTTCTTTGAGCTATCGCAGGCAACAAAGGGCTTTGGCCTGGCAAACCGACCTGATGAAAGGTAACGGCACAGCTTTGAATGCTGAGCAAAGCAACGCCATACCAGAGACCGCCTGAACTGCCACAGTTGTAATTGAGATCAAAGACCGCACAGAGACCTTGAAGAGCACATTGATTCTCTTTGAGCAATCACTGGCAACAAAGCGCTTTGGACTTTGCTTAGGTGCGAAAGCGAGGGTTTGGCTTTTTCCCCTTGCCCAAGTCCATGTCTTCGCGAGGAGGGAAATCGTCCAATATCCAGATCCACCGCCGGATGTCCCAATATCCAAGAACAAAGCTGTAAGAACGCGGAGAAAGGACTCGCCGAAGTAGACAGCCGTGCATTTATCAACTCAAGCGTTTGTTCCAGCTGTCTCTCCCATATTACTTCGGCAGCTGTTCCGTCCCGAGAGTAAAGGCGGGAAACTCCAGACAGTGAAGGAGCTAAGAAGTCGGACTGTAGAGCTCGAGAGTCGTTCTTGTGAGACACGTTATCCAATATATGATCCTCTTCCACCGAAGGCGGGCCAGTTCGAAATTGCGAGATCCTTGTTCCCTCCGGGCATGGGTATGACGACGCCGAGCACCCTGAACGCAGGTACATACTTGACGACGACCGTCACTGGATGGTGGAGAGATATATATGTTGCGCGCATCAATAATTGGTCCTGCGAGCGGTATCAGTTCGGTTCAAAATCAGACCCTTGAAGGCGATGCAGGAAGTCCATTCCGGACCAAGCGAGAAATTTACTTACTGACGTAAATATAAGACTAGCTTAGCTCTCCCATCTGAGGTGCCTCTGATTTCTCACTTTCTTTCTCGATCATCATCGCAGTCACAATGAGACTCTTCCTCATCCTCGGAGCCCTACTCACCAGCGCCACGGCCTATAAAGCCGTCAGCAGCCCGCCATGCAATGAATATGTACGCACCTACAGCAACCTGCTCTCTCCACACAAGGCCTCGAGGGGAATGCTCACCTGACCAAACAAATGGTCATAGGAAGTCCACAAAGACTGCGGATCCGCCTGCCACCCGACGTGCGAGACGTTCGAGGACGAGGTCAACATCTGCACACTTCAGTGCGTTATTGGATGTTATTGTAGGGATGGGTTCTACAGATCAGAGGTATACCACCCGTTGAGTCCCCGGCAACTCCAGGCAGATGAAGCTGACGAGCATAAAGAGCGGTCAGTGTGTTCCCGGGAATGTGTGCAAGCAAGGCAAGGGCCAGAGCGACTGGGACGAATACGGAGATGACGAGGATTATGATACGTGGTCTTGATTCTGACTGAGTGGAGATCTCAATAGTGTGGGCTGGTTGGCGATTTGCTGGCAATGCATAGGAGTGGGTAGGATGGGTGTAACAAGGGATGGGCCAGGCGGTCTTCGGTATACCTCTCGCTCTGTAGTATTGGTGACAAAAGTATGGTATTCGTTTGTGCAAATCAGTTGCCTCCGCGGACTTTCCTTCTGGCGATAGGATTGCTCGAGAGAGCGATATGGGTAGTGGATTGGGTAAATGAGGGTTATTGCTGCAGGGTTCCATTAATGCCTCGGTGTCTATCGGCATGCGATGCGATGCCGAAGGTGACACAAGGAGATCAATAACATGGGCTGGTGGCTAGATTCGATGGTTGAGGTCCAGGTTTGGTGCGATGGCTTGAGCGGGGTTCTCTACGGGGCCACGTCCTCAAAAGTTTCAGTTCTCTCGAAGTCACCGCCATCTAATCAAAGATGAGGTGGCATCTGTGGGTCTGACCTGAGGTAAAAGGTACGCTGCAGTGTAACGATGGATTCGATTGCGCATGAACGACGAGATGTTTGTGCCGGACAGAATAACGTCGGTAGCCTGAAACGCGCCTTGCCTCTCATTTTCCGGTCTCGAGCCGCAGAGATCCGGGTATCAGTGGTGAGTCTTGTGACCGGGATGGATGCTTGACTAGTGAGGCCAGTGAAGGAACTGATTTGCCTCAGTGCCTGCCAAGTGTAGTGTCAGCTCCACCGAATCTGCAAGGGACCGGTACGCGATTAAGCCCAGAACTTCCACATCTACCTGCAAGGGACTGTCACTAGTGTAATAGAGAAGGCCTAGCCAACATGGCCAACGTGGTGTATTCCTAGGTAGCTGCATACTTGGAAGGTACGGTCTGATAATAACCGATGAGTGTGGTGCCACTGTGACCAGACAGCTCATACACCTCGAGCAAGGGGTCACGTCCGTTGTCTGACAGGGCAGGCATCAAGTTTGACCGCACTTCCACGTAAACTAGTCAGTAATAAGTGTGCGGAAATCAGCCTAGCCGGGAGTATGAGCCTCTCGTAGCGTGCGGTGTCACGCATCAATTGGGACTGTTCGCTTTGGCCGATTTTGAACTCACCGTGCACCATGCATAAATCAGTATTTCGGACACGCCAGATTCCCGAAACGGACATGGGGCGGATCAATAACCGAGTGATCATTCGGTCAAGTCAAATGGACGCTCAATTAAGAACTCTGGCCAGCGGAATTAGCCCTAGCTTGGGCCTGCGATATGTACGATCCGAGGACAGAGATGTCCTCCAGATCACACCCATTGTCTGTGAGAACGGCCAGCTTTCACACTCGCAACGCCTTTGTGAGGGCATTCAGTCTTCCATGAGGAGACGGCGGAACAGGGGTGGTATAAACATCACCGCAACTTTGATAAGCAGCCTCGGCGTGGATTGGCAGGCCATTGTTGAGACTCTGGAAGACTTCGGGTCAAGGGAATTGCCTGAGGAGCCGTATACCAGCTCCTCGTCTTCCAGTTTGTACCACTGATCCATGCGGCCGGTGTCCACGCTCTCTTCATCGATTGACTGCCTTTCTCTCATCTTTGGATCACCGGCGAGGAGCATGATATTCGACGAGCCATCCCAGAGGTGGAAGATGTACAAGCAGAGGCCGTGACTGGTCTTCGCGCAGTTGGTAGGCGCCGGAGATGAAATTCGTGACGCTCTGCCAGGCGTTCCTCTGTATGCTTCCCGTTGTTTCTTCATTTTTTGTTGTGCGATTTCGCTTCTTGCTTCTCTTTCCACGATGAAGCCCCCTTGAACTCAACTATATTTCTTGTAGTGGAATAGGCAGCCGTCTCAGAGTTGTCGGGGGCCACATCGTCGGCGCTGGAATATCGATAGCCAAAGAACGGAACGTCAGAGTGACGGTGCCCGTTATATGGCCATCGAGGGCCTCGTGGTTGGTGAAAGGGCTTCGGCCTGGATTGAGGCGGACTGAAATGTGAGGTTCCCAGAGGCGTCACGGTGTTATGGAGCTGGCGGCAACCTTAGAAACGGAGGGAAAGCCTCGAAAAAGACCTAGATATGTTCTTGAGAGACTCAGGATGTAGCGTGAGAATGCCATTGTAGCCCGTTGGACTGCGTTGCATGCTGGAGGATCAGATCCTGTTCTGACGGAGCTTGTTGCTTTGATGTCCCAAGATGCGTTGTTGGAAGTCGCTCATAGGCACTGATACATCAATGGGCAAAGCAAAGAGCGCTCGTATGGGCACAATATAGAATGCTATGAGAAAGTAGCACTAGGGGACCTGGTTGGGCTGGGAGCAAACGTTGTAACTTTGACCATGTCTTCCTCCACTTCAGCCATCACTTTCCCAGTGTTAGCCAACTTCATCAACGTCTGCTGAACTGAACCATCCATCGTCACTTCCAGTATCAGCTTCGAATCTCCACAATCGTCTTTGGGACGCGTCCACGATCTCTTGATTCTTCACTTCTCCCTCCCACAGAAACTAGTCGAGACACCGGTCCTTCAAACACCATCCAAACAACTCGTCTCAACCAGGGCCGAGAATATCATCGACCATCCCCACGAGAATGAATCATCTAGCTGATCAGGGAGTCGTGGGGTCCCCTTTGAGCCAGGGCCAGAACATTTCTGATGCCATGTCAGTTCTGCCCGTTGAAGCTCTGCAAATCGGCTGAAGACTAACACACCAAGCTCTATCGGAGGTCAGGCCCTGGCCTACCTCAACCTCAACCTCAGCGCCTACTCTTACAGACTTGGGTCCTCCTGCAAACCCCCTTTAGATCTGACCATTGTCAGGAGCAGGGCACAGACGGGCCCCGAGACAAACGTGTGGCTGATAGGGGCGGCGACAGCGAATAAATTGAAGACGAAGGGTTTGACGAAGACGATGGACGAGGGTCGCGGACTCTGCTTCACCGGAACGCTCGGTTCCCTCAACAGGCCGAAGTAGGTCTCGGTTATTCCTTCCCGGTTGAGAGTTTTTGCTTTTCTGCTGGCGTGGCCTGATAACTTTCTTGATTCTCAATTTCACTGGCCAATTGCTAAAGTTAGAACTTAGCAACGATTCGAAAATAAACCAACAGCGTGAGCAACGGGCTATTGGCCAGGCTCTGACCACGGCCGCGATTCCAGTCTCTTCGCATAATCACACCACGTGGATATACATCCGTCTACTATCTCCTCAAGTCTCCTGCAACCTCAACCCCTGTCTGGCCACCTACACGACCAAGCAGCCATCGCGTCCGCCCTCGGACCATTCACCAGTTACATCATATCCACACTCATACCCATTTGCCCCCTTTTCTCATACTCACACTCCACAGGGAATTGCTCTTCGCTATGAAAGTTCGAGGGATCGTCTAGTGCGACCGCCCGAACCGCCAGGCTTATATTACATGCCCAGTCAATCTCGAGTGTCGACGAACGTGACAAGGCGCCAACAGAACAAGCCTCAGCGAGTCATACGCCGAGACTGCTCTGCACCCTCTAGAGTGCTTAACCAAACTTGGCTATCAGCCGGGCAGCCCCGACCCCAGCTCGTCGATTTAGCGGTGCGCCATCGCGTCCAGTTCGGTAAAGAGAAATGTCAGCATTGAACAAGACCGCGCATATCTCTGAGAGATTACGAAGAACATCGTTGCTGATTTCGGAGGGAAGAGTCCTGTTTCAGGTCAGGACTTCTGCGTTTTTCCTATAAGGGGACGGGACAGGAACACGTGCTTACGCGACCCTCCCGGAACGGAGTGGAACTATGGGGTAACGAAGTATGCGCCGTATCCTTCAGACGCGGAGATTACCCATCAGAGACTATCCGCCTCAGCTTCGTGGAGTGAGCATGACTGCAGTGGCTGGCTCGAAGGAATGACAGGCAACTTCCAGACCGGATCGTGTGCCGATATCACAATGACGATACGCGTAACGCAAGCTTCGCAAGAACGTTTGATGTGATGGTGGTTCGATGTGGTGGTCAGTCTAGGCCGATCCTAGTTTGGTGGCATGGCTTATCATTCTAGGGGTCCTATGGATGCCCCGAACGGCTGCACGTGCTTATGCTAGGGATATCGGGTACGATCGATGACAGCCTCAGGACCCAGAACACTCATGGATCGATATGTAGCAAGGGGATTCCCCGACCGTTGTTTTCACGTTCGTGCAACACCGATGAATTGCTGGCAATGCATGATGACGGGCGTCAACATGACCCATCCAGGCCGCCACGGTGGACAGGATTTTTCGACAGCGCCTATAATCCGCGGGGCATATAAACGTTAGGGGATATAAATCCGGACGTGGTCGAACTCAAAGTATCCTGAAGTCTGGTTTCACATCATCTTGGCTGAGCTGTCAATTATCTGGCATTCCATTCCACCCCCACGTTGCGCGTGTCGCAATCTGCAAGGTATGCTGCCGAGACTCGAGATCGGACGTCGCTGCTCAACAGGGAAAGAACTCACGCGACCGGTGGACAGTCGTGCCTGGGCTGCCCGGCGGTGCAACGCTTCCAAGGCTTCCAAGGCGGATGATGCAGTGGTGGCGCCCTCCAGGATTAACCCCCGCGCGTCGGGGCGTCGTTTGGATCTGCGCCCACCAAGGCGGTAGGGGAATCTAGGCTCCGATCTCAGCCAATACTGCTGCACGTGCGTGAGTGATTGGCCGGGAGCTCAGGCAGTTCCGCTGCCAAGTTCGACCTAGGTTCCATCGGATTTCCACTCTAGCAGAAATAGTGCAGATGAATGCCAGAATAATGAAGCCATTCCTAGCGAATGGAGGGAAGATTTGTGCCGGTTTTTTGCGCCTATGAAGGCCAAAGCTGTATCAGTTAGCAAGTAGAGTTGAACCAGCCGGGCAGCCGTCCTGTCCCACTCTGAGTGAGCACCTTCCCAGTAGTCTTTCCACTCTCGAGTGGGACTGCCCTCGACCGTATCAGACGCCACCGTCCTCGCACGTTGCTCGCCTCGGTTTCCGCCCTACCCAGATTATTATTTCTTCGATCAGCTATCTTCTTAACTTATATATTCTTCTTCTCCTGTCCGACAGCTTGGCTTGCATCTTTGATCGACTCATTCGCTTCCAAGTCGGTGACCAAGACCGCCAAAAGTCTTGTCGCACTCTTGTCCCGCACTCTTGTCGGCGGCCAAGAGCCTTCGTTTGCTTCACGAAAATTTCTCGATCGTGAAAAGACGACAGCCAACACCATGGATACCCAGGATTTTGGAATGCTCCACGCGCCGCATGGCGCTGGACAAGATCCTCTGGAAAATATGGATGTGCAGGAGAAAGGCGCGTTCGACGCCTTGATCCGGCCGGACGACAGCTACACCGCGGACGGCACATACTGGGCGGACCTCTCCCTCTTCAAGAAAATTAAGTTTGTGAGCTCATACGATGCGGGGGAGGCCAAGCGGGAACTTGGCGGAATCTGGGAAATGTTCAAGGCCGATCCTCTGTCGCCAATGTCGTATTACTTCCAGAATATGGTCCTTCCCGGTGCTGGTCTGGGCTTGGAAGGG
Organism: Aspergillus mulundensis; assembly: GCF_003369625.1. Classification (NCBI taxonomy): domain Eukaryota; kingdom Fungi; phylum Ascomycota; class Eurotiomycetes; order Eurotiales; family Aspergillaceae; genus Aspergillus; species Aspergillus mulundensis. The sequence goes on from NW_020797889.1 coordinate 3,229,070, forward strand.
TGAGTGCCGTTCTCAATCATTGCGGGGAATTCCAATCCTAACCAATTGTCCTTCTCTAGTTACGTCCTCTTCTCGATCGGAAACTTGAAACCCCTCTTTCAAGCCGCCTTCGCCTCATGTTGGGACACCAGCTACGAAGGCGAGCGAATCTGCAACACGCAATGGCTCAACGCGATCGAATACCTCGAGATTTGCGGTATTATTGTCGGTCAGATCCTGGTCGGAATCGTGGGTGACTGGTATGCGCCATAACGCGGGCTGGAATTCCGGGACAATTTTCTGACGTCTTGACAGGCTCGGTCGACGATGGGGTCTGATTCAAGACGCGGCGATCATGTTTCTCGGTCTTATTATGCTTACCGCGGCCTGGGGTGTTACCCAAAACGGCTGGGTGATTTGCTACGCTTGGTCTCTGTTTTTCTACGGTATCGGCGTTGGTGAGTAAAAACGCCCGCAAGCGCTGGATCGTGCTAACATATTGCAGGTGGTGAATATCCCATGACTGCCACCAGTGGTATGGAGAACGCCGTCGGATCTGGCAAAGTTTCTACCAAGGAGGACCGTCTGCACCGTGGCCGCAAAGTCACCAGCGCTTTCTTGATGCAGGGCTGGGGCCAATTCTTCAACCAGGTTTTGCTCATCATCCTGCTGCTTTGCTTCCACCACGGCAGCGGCAACCCTGATTACTCTACCGTTTCTGCCCAGTGGACCTACCGTGTTTCTTTCGCGATCCCCGCTGTCGGTACTCTGTGGCTTGTCTACTACCGTACCTACCACATGAAGTCTGCCAGTAAGCAACTGCAGGCCGCGAAGAAGAAGTCGTCTGTGACTGGTTACGACGTGGCCTCGCTCAAGCTGACCTTCCAGCACTTTGGATTCCGTCTTGTCGCAACCACCGGCGCCTGGTTCGCCAACGATGTTTTCTTCTACGGCAACAAGCTGTTCCAGTCCGAATTTATCAAGGTCATTAGCCCTGCGTCGACCTCCATTATGCCCGGTTGGCTCTGGAACTTGGTCAACGTTGGAGTCTCTCTTTGCGGTTACTACATGGCTTCGTTCTTGATCGACAACAAGCTGTATGGTCGCAAGTGGATGCAGATCATCGGTTTCCTCATGGACTTTATTCTCTTCGTCGTCCCTGCCTTCCACTTTGAGTACTACACCTCTCCGGAACACATCAAGGAATTCCAGGCGATGTACTTTTTGAGTTCCTTCTTCAACCAGTTCGGCCCCAACTCGGTTACCTTCCTGGTTGCCGCGGAGGTTTTCCCTACACCCATCCGTGCCACCGCTCACGGTATGTCCGCCGCCGCCGGTAAACTCGGTGCCCTCCTTGCGTCCGTTCTTTACAACTACATCGACACGCAAACCAAGTTCTACGTCGTTCCGTGGTTCGGTCTTGCCGGTGTCGTCCTGACCTTCTTTTTCCTCCCCGACACCACTGGTCTTGACCTCAAGGAGCAAGAGCGCCGCTGGAAGTTCATCCGTGAAGGTCGCGAGCATGACTACCACGGCCCCGCCGTCCACCCCAAGCACCTTTCCCTCTGGGAACGCCTCCGTGGTACGGGCAAGCATTACGATGCCGAGCTTGACTACAAGCAGAAGGTCGAAGAGTACCGCCTCGAGTGGGAAGCCGTCATGTCCGCCAGGGTCTCCGAGAAGGATAAGAACGCCGAGGAGGAAGGCGATGACGAACTCATGACCGGCCACGTCAACAACTACTTCTACCGCACAAGTCCCATGTTCCGCGGAATGGAGGCGAAGCCCAGCAAAGGTGATGACTTTGCGCTTCCTCCTGCTGCGCGGTCGGACGATTCGACGGAGAACTCTATTCAAGAAAACTAGTCGGAAAATGTCTTTTATACCCTTTGTTTGAGTTCCAGGCAGTCAATTGCAGGCGCGGCGATCTACTTAATTCTTCGTTTACTTCAAGACTTGCATGCATTCAGCATTCATGAGCAGGCGGATTGCTTTACTTACATACCCTAGTACATAGATATTACACCTTACTGAACAATTAATTCAGCGATGCATCATGCTCCAGTTCAAATTGACTTCTGTCCATAAATCATGGTTTCATGACCCATCGTCTCACTTTGGCATCCCACGGCTCCATCGCCAGCAAAAAGTTGGTCATCGCCGTGGACCCCGAGCCCATAATTCCGATGATTCCAAGAGCCGAGGCTTCCGTCCACCTTCTGGAAGACTGGAAGGCGGGTCCGAGTCTTAGCTCCGAGATCCAATGGTCTCTCCCGCGTCCCACCGCTAAACCAATTACGGATGTTTTATTCTGCCGCGCTTTCACATCGCTCACCGATAGCGGCGGGCGGGACACAAGGCGGTGTAAACCCACGCCTTCGAGCCGAGGATCAACACCACCTTCATACTTCGCGATGTGTAATGGCATCTGTACAAGGCTGCGGATTTGAAATAGAGTTCGCTTGCTGCGATTGATTATCCTCCCTGTATGCTAATATCAGAATGACACCCGCCCTCTTCGCCTTCGGCTCAAACGGCTCCGGCCAGCTGGGCATCGGGCACGACGCGGACGTGTCCGTGCCGACGAGATGTATTTTCGAGGAACATGGTGATTCTGGGAATACGGTGTCCGAGTCAACGGTAGCAAGTGCCCGTACCGTCTCGCGCATCGTCGCGGGCGGAAACCATACTCTTGTCTTGCTGACAGACGGACGGGTGTATGGTGCCGGATGGGGCGAGTCGGTGTTCAAGCGTGTTATTATCACGGATTCTGAGACGGGATCTCGGGTTGGGGTTTTCAAGGGTGTGGCGGCGACGTGGGAGGGGAGTGTTTTGGTTGCTTCTGCGTCTGCGTCTGCTTCTGCTTCTGCCTCTGTTTCTGCTTCTGCTTCTGCTTCTGCTTCTGCTTCTGCCTCTGTTTCTGGCGCTGGCGCTGGCGCTGAGGCTGAGGCTGAGGCTGAGGCTAGTGAGAACCAAGATGGCGACAGCGACAGTGACGGCGACGTGGTCTTTGTGCTTGGATCCGGCGCAAAGGGCGAACTTGGGCTCGGTCCTGGCGTGACGCAGGTGCCGCGGACTGGGGTCCGGATCCCCGATTTCCCGCCGCCGGGCGTGAAGATTGTTTCTGTTGCGGGCGCGATGGGCCACGTCGTTGCCGTTTGCTCGGATGGATCCGTGTACGGATGGGGTGCGTCGAGGAAGGGGCAGCTCGGTGCTGGACTAGCGAGCGAGAAGGTCGTTTGGACGCCGACGCGGATCGATCTGGGGAGGATGGGTGTGGACTTCGCTGTCTCTGACGCTGTCTGCGGGCGGGAGTTTACGGTTCTATGCGGCGATCAGGAGAGGGGGGAATTTGTTGTTCTGGGCCCTGGCTCTGGTTCTGGCTCTGGTTCTCTAGTCGACAGGGACAGGGACAGGGACAGGTGGGGGATTACGACAGGGATTCCCGCTTCTGAAGATGTTAGGGATTACTTGCGTGTGCATGCTAGCTGGCACGGTGTCTATGTACATCAGAACGACCGGTCTATTCTGGCCTGGGGACGGGATGACCGTGGGCAGTTGCCGCCTGGTGATTTGGGGAGGGTTAGAGAGGTGGCGGTGGGAAGTGAGCATTGTCTTGCGCTGCTGGATGATGGCTGTGGGCACGGGGGCAGCGTCGTGGCGTTTGGATGGGGCGAGCATGGCAATTGCGGGCCTGAGACGGATGCGCGGGGTGATGTTAAGGGTGTGTCCGCGAGAATTCCGCTTCCTGAAAGCGTTCAGGTCGTTGGGGTTGGCGCGGGGTGTGCGACGAGTTGGATTATTGCTTCTTGAGCGACTCTAGCTGGCGAGCAAGCATGAATTTGGATAGCGATTCCACGAGGAAAGGTCTCAGTCGAAGAGTCCGAGTCCATGAAGCTACGGGTGTCAGCACTGCAGATACGCATCGCGAATTACTCACCTGTGACATCCGTTGCGTCGGCGGGATCCCCGTCTCATCGCCGCCCAGGTCCATCTGGTTATCGTTACCTACGTTGGGTTCGATATCCCGCAACGTCGGTCCGAAACTCTCGGGATTACCCTGATACCGTTAGAACGTGTTCAACGAAAGAAAGGGGAAATGGTCTTACCGGATCAGCAGTCGCATCCCAGCCGAGCATATCCTCCGCCTCGGCCTCGTCCTCTTCAGCGACATCCCACTGCCTATCATCATCCGCCGGGACAAACAGACTGTCAAACTTCATAGACGGCGCTGGTTGTGTCTCAGCTGTAGCCTGTGTGCTCTGTTGTGTGCCCCGTGTGGATGTGCCCGTGAGAGGGCGGATAGGCCTGCCACGCGGAGGAGCAGTTTGTCTCGTGCTAGCTGAGGTCCCGTTGCTGTTACTTGCTCGACTCGGTGCACGTACAGGCACAGTCCGAGGAGCAGGAGTTTGCCTCGCCGAAAGCTCGCGTACAGGCCTCGACGAACTGGGTAGATCCTCCGGTCCTGCTTCGCCGGTCGTCATAAGAGTGAATTCCGTTCTGATGCCATCAAAGTCGTATGCGAGTTGCAGCGGCCGGCATGGTCGCGTATATCGCGCGGTTATGAGGACACCGGCTGTTTCTGCGTGTGGTATCACCGCTTTGAAGTCCTTTAGGCTGATGGCGAGGTGGACGCCGTCGTCCGCGAGGTAGTTGTCGAAGTCTGTTTTGTCGATGGCGACGGATGTGTGGACCGGTTGTCGGAGGGTGTCTGGTATCCATCAGTATACTCAATAGAACGGGTTCGGGAGATAGACGAACCCTTTCCAGCTGTGATCTTAGTTGTAAAGCTAGTGAAAATCACCTTCGTATTCTCCGAATAGATGTCCAGCTGCTCCGCCGACGGGCTAAAATGCGCTGCTATCTCTTTCAAGAAGATCGGCTCAATAGTCCATTCATTTGTCGCCAATGTTCGGTCAAAGACTGCATGCTGGACTGTCGTAGACTCGTAGGTGAGCTTGTAGGATTTGATCACACCTGCCACTGTAAGTGATGGCCCAGACCGTCCACGGGTGGACTAACCAAGTCCGCATATCATGCGGATGACAAGCCGGCATTCAGTCTCGTCGGGATCCTCATGGACCTCGAACTCGCAGCGTTCAACTGCGGTGTCTTTGTCTCGCCGACTTGTCCTCCCAACGAAAACAGAGAGTAGCGCCTGGAGTCGTTAGCACGCTCCTCATCGGTAGCTCGGAATCCATACTTTTAAGTACACTTCGCAGTTAAACTTCCGAGAACCGACATTATTGCTTATGCCAAACTGGTACGCCTCAAAGAAGTTCTCTGCTTGAAACACGAAAGACGAGTATGCGGTTTTGCTTGTGTTGAGCGCGCTCAGACGGAGCTGGGTTCGCGGTCAGAGTTGCTACGTTTCGCCTTCTGATTGACTTTAGGACATACCAGGTCATACTCGGCTTCGAAGCCGACGGTGTCACTGTATTTTGATAGGCATACCAGGGCACCGTGTAGTTGGGATAGAGCCTCCGGGAGGAGGGAGAAGGATAGAGTGGTCATCGGGCCAATTAACAAATCCTGGGAGATGGGATACGCGTTCCTTCAGTACCTTGATGTGAAAGTACTTTAATGCCTTGGAAGATTTTGCAATTTTTGAATTGCTTTCTGTCTTTATCACTCGCGAAAAGACAAAGTTGTGCTGGTGATGACAGTCAAGGAAGCGTGGTTACATAAGCAGCGCCGAGGATGGGGATGGACTGCGATGCGAGGCTGCATCCTCACGTCATTTTGTATCTAAACATTATCGAGTTTTCATGGTATACGACATCTAGGCACATTTACAGCACTTATTCAAGCTTGATCTGCGGCTGAATCGTCGCCCAAATGGCTGTGACACTCCCTAGCGAGATCCTCTTTATGGTCCTAGATAACCTAGGAGAAGAGAAGGACTACAACAGCTTATACCAATGCGCACTTGCCTCGAAACATTTCACCGATCATGCACTGGCTGTATTGTACAGGTGAGCTTTAGCCTGACGAAGTGGGAGCCAGCTGTACGAGATCCACGCTGACACCCGCAGGATCTATGACGCCTCACCCTTGAGAGGCGGAGGCGCCGAGGACGAACAGTTGAGAGCTCAGGCTCGAAGAACAGTATATACGGGCTCTAGAGAGGAGCAGAACCCGACTTTGAGAAAATGGATAACGTTGTGGCGATCTATTGTTCTGTCAACGCTGGATTTGACCTATCTACCTTACTACAGCTATATCCGGTATCTGGATCTAGATGATCTAGGGAACCTGCTGGGCACTGGGTCGGCTGTCAAGGAGTATGTGCTGCTCATTTTGGAGACGTGATCTAACTGGAATAGCCAACTCTTCACACCGGAGCTTCTGGAGTTCGTTTCTCAAGAGTACGTGTCTGAAGGGAATAAGCGGCGGCGCTCGCCGAGGACGTTACCTGATAATGAATCAATCAAGGTGAAGTTCGGATCCGGTCAGTTCTCTGTCTCTTCTACCTTTGGCTCGTACTTATTCCTTGAAGCTATCGTCCAGAAAAATGCGATGCTACGAGGAATGTCCTGTGATGGTACGTATTTCGTCATCAGCACGTTAGCCATCTGACGAGCGGTAGTTGCACCAACAATACTGAACGAATGGATCGAGGTATCGCCCCAGCTACAAAGCCTGACCGTTTGGTCTGGAACCGCGCTCTCGCAACGAGCTGGCGAGAAGATCCGTGAGCACTGCCCCGATTTCAGACAGCTGCGGATCTACATATGGTATGGCTTCATGATCTTTCAAGTCTCAGCGCTGACACCGTACCAGGCAAGATAAAGCACCTGCAAAGGCAGAGATAGAGGCGGAAGAGCTCTTCAATGCCCTCCCGCCAAACTCACTGGAATATTTCGAAGTGCTTAGCTTCTCTCATCTAGGTCCTCGATCCATAAAAGCATTAGCAACGCAAAAGGACTCCTTAACAGAGCTGAAGCTGACCAGTCTCACCATCGACACAATCCGCGAACTCCCCTCGTTGACCCCATTACCACAGTTAGAGGTCCTGAGCCTGACAGACTCGGCGCCCGCTGCATGGGACGAGCAATTTGACACAACTCTCGGCGAGGTGGCTGACTGGATTGGGACCTGCCCAAAGTTAAAGCACCTGGAAGTGAGGAGATTCATGAACGACAGCAGGCTCCTGACCAAGGCACTGATGCACGATGAGATCCGTCTCACCGGCCTGTCCTTTGCCGGCTTCAAGTTAGCCGAGGGCTTCAATTTCCTCTACGACCTCAAAGGCCACACATCCCTGCAATATCTTTACCTACGCGGCGAAGGCAGCCCAGACCCGTCGCATAATAATCTACTTGTCGAGAGCATAGCCACCCTCAATGAGCTTCGTGAGCTCGAACTCAAAGACGTATCCGACTGCTTCACCATGGAGCAGGCCGGAGAACTCACCATGTCCCTGCTCAATCTCGAAAGACTCTGGATAAGCGGCGAGGCATACAACGACTCCATCTGGCCTGCATTCTCGTGTCTCTCGAAGCTCAAAAGCCTAGCCGTATACGCTCTGAGTAATTTCACAGCGGACGGCGTCGTCGACTTCATATCCCAGCTTGGTCCTGGGAATCAGGGTTTCAGTTTGTCCATTCTCAACGCGACGTCTGCTTTCAGTTTCCCGGATGAAGTGCAAGCGATGATCCGCGAGATTTTGGCGGGGAGTCTAGATGGCTCTTTCGATTTTGGTCTTGCTCAAGGTGCGATTGTTTTCACTTGTCTGATGCCGGGTCGAAGTGAAGTATACTGACGAGGCTGCAGAGGAATTCAGCGATCCGGATTCTGAGATCGAATTGTCGGACTGAGGGCGCTGAGGATTATGTACGTGGAAGGGGGGTAACGTTAGCATTATCTTTGGTGTAGACAAGCAGATCAAGGTTATTTTGCTGTCTTTTGAACAATTTCAATTGGAGTGTTAAGAGTTAGTTGTATGCGTGGAGTAAACTAATTAACGGGATTGGCGGAGACTTTGTCGCGTCCACCCGCGTCGACACGCGCTTTTCCCGCGTTCTCCATTTACGATTGAGCATCCCTTCCCCAAAACACCTGTTAACCTGTGTGTCTATCCGCTGGTTATTACTTTCATACATACCCATCTCATGCCCTTTATGTTTATGGAATAATTGCTAGCGCGGAATCACACACAATGGCTTCAGCCCGCGCGAAGTTGGCCGAGCTCCGCGCCCTCCGTGCGGCCGGAAAGAAGCGTCTCTCCACATACGAAGTCGAAGAACAGGGCGACATCTACGAAGAAGTTGACGACGAGGGGTACAAGAAAGTCATCCGCAACCGACTTGACGAAGACGATTTTGTTGTTGACGATAATGGCGAGGGATACGCGGACGACGGCCGAGAGGTCTGGAACGAACAAACGGGCCAGTACAGCGACGAGAGCGACGACGACGGGTTACCGGCCAGAGGGAAAGCTGCGAAACGCAAGCGCGAGGAGGAGAAGCAGCGGAAGGAGAAAATCAATAATGGCATCTCGAAATACTTTAATAGTGGAGCTGCGGCGCCGGCTCCGAAACCCAAGGTGAGCGAGGTTACTTGAAAAAGATGGGATTATGGTCGACACGCTAACTTGTACGTTCACAGCCGGTCGCTACGGCTGAGGATGATGCCTTCCTTCAAGACCTGCTAGGCGAGGTCGACACCAATGTGGTCTCGAACAAGGTCCCTAAGCACAACGTTGTCAAGTCGGAAACACGCCGCAAAGTCCGCATCCTTTCTCCTCCGCTCTCTGAAAAGCCGCGCGCACCGAAGCCTGCGATCAAAGATGAGAACAGCGATCCTGTTTCTCCGATTGCTGACGAGCCGACTCCGAACTTTGATACCGACGATGGGCCCCTTGTCGCAGACGACGATGTCCAGATGAGCGACCCGATGCCGTCTTCTCCAGTTACAAAGGCAGTTGAGAGAAGGAATATAGTCCCTATAAAGGAAGAACCTGAAGATGAGGACGATGACATGATGGAGGTTGTTCAAGCCACCGGGCACCACGAAGCCAAGGCGCCGAGTGTCAACATTTCCGGCAGCCGGCCGCCGCCCAAGATCAAGAAGCAGCCCAGTGCGGTCCCTGCCAGTTCTTCTCCAGTGAAGTCAGCAGCAGATGTAAACGCCTCCTGGAACGATGTGCGCAACAAACTGAACGTGCTTAACAGCCCGGCGTCAGCTGAGCCTCGTGCTTTTGGCAAGTTACGGCCTCAGGATGTGGCCGAACAAGACGGGAGCCTACGCTTCTTCTGGCTCGACTATACAGAGATCAATGGTAGTCTGTGCTTGTTTGGGAAGGTGAAGAACAAGCAGAACGGCTCATATGCTAGCGCGTTTGTCAAGATCGACAGCATCCTCCGGAAGCTTTACTTCCTTCCGCGCGAGCATAGGCATAAGGGCGGCCGGACGACAGACGAAGAGGTGGACATGGAAGACGTGTACCACGAAGTCGATCAAATGATGTCGAGGCTAAAGGTGGGCATGCACAAGATCAAGGAGTGCACCCGCAAGTATGCCTTCGAAATGCCGGGAATCCCTAAAGAAACAGAGTACCTGAAGCTACTTTATCCTTATGACAAGCCAGCGCTGCCCATGGACACCAAGGGAGAAACCTTTTCTCATGTCTTCGGCACAAACACGTCATTGTTCGAGCAATTCGTCCTCTGGAAGAATATCATGGGACCATGCTGGCTCAAAATCGAAGAAGCTGATTTCGCCGCCGTCAACAATGCCTCCTGGTGCAAGTTCGAATGTCAGACCTCGAAGCCGGCCCTTATCACCCCGGTCCCTGACAGTGAGGACCTCGACCCGCCGACTCTCACTCTGATCAGCCTTGCTTTCCGAACGCAGCTCAACGTGAAAGAGAATAAGCAGGAGATCTTGGTTGCCAGCGCTCGTGTTTACGAGAATGTCTCCATTACCGAAACTACTGCCCCGGAGAAGCTTCCATGCAAGACCTTTACTGTGATGCGGCCGGCTGGTTCCTCGTATCCTGTGAACTTTGAGGCAGAAGTTCGGAAGCAACGGGGTACGTACATGCTAGAGAAGAGCGAACAAATGCTGCTCAGCAAATTCCTGGCTCTGTTTGAGAGGATGGATCCGGATGTTCTCATGGGACATCAACTCCAGGAAGTCGACCTTAGCATCTTGCTGAGCAGACTGAAAGAAAAGAAGACCCCAGGGTGGCACCGCCTTGGACGACTTAAGCGTGGAGAGTGGCCCAAGAACTTCAACAGGGGTGGCGGTTTCTTCACTGAGCGACACCTGGTAGCTGGAAGAATGGTTTGCGATTTGGCTAACGATATGGGCAAGGTAAGATTCTCCTCTTTCATCGAGAAGACACACTAACATCGACAGTCGCTCATGATGAAATGTCAATCGTGGAGTCTGACAGAAATGTGCGACCTTTACCTGGGGACTGGCAATGGGCGACAAGATTTGGATATCGAGGCGGCTCTGAAGACTTGGGCAACCTCCAAGGACGGACTTGTCAACTTTGTCACTCACTGCGACACGGATACCTACTTCATTGCCGCTTTGGTCCTGCGACTTCAGATGCTGTCCCTGACCAAAGTGCTCACGAACATTGCTGGCAATTCCTGGGCCCGAACGCTGAGTGGTACTCGCGCCGAGCGTAACGAGTATATTCTGCTTCACGAATTCCACAAAAACAAGTACATCTGCCCCGACAAGTATTCGTCTAAGCTGCAGAAGGCGGAAGAGAAGGCCCAAGAAGGAGACGATGATGACGCGGGGGATAAGAAGAAAAAGGACAAGTACAAGGGTGGTCTCGTTTTCGAGCCCGAAAGAGGTCTTTATGACAGATATGTGCTTGTCATGGACTTCAACAGTTTGTACCCCAGTATCATCCAAGAGTACAATATTTGCTTCACGACAGTGGATCGAACATCCTCGGTACGTTGTGTGAACCTTTATCCTCAGGCAATGCTAATTTCTTCAGGCCGAGAATGAGAACGAAGAGAAGGTGCCAGAGGTCCCCGCTTCCGATGCGGAGCAAGGCATCCTACCTCGTCTTATCGCAACTCTTGTCGGCCGTCGAAAACAAGTCAAGAGTCTGATGAAGGACAAAAACGCAACTCCAGAACAGCTCGCCACATGGGACACAAGGCAGCTGGCCTTCAAGCTTACCGCCAACTCCATGTACGGATGTCTCGGATACACGCAGAGTCGCTTCTATGCTCGTCCGCTGGCCATGCTCACCACCTTCAAAGGTCGTGAGATTCTAAGAAGCACCAAGGAACTAGTGGAAAGCAAGCAGCTGAGGGTCATCTACGGTGATACCGACTCCGTCATGATCAACACCAACATGGACACTATCAGCGATGCACTGAAGGTTGGACAGGAGCTGAAGGAGGCCGTGAACGAGCGGTATAAGCTTTTGGAGATTGATATTGATAACATCTTCCGGCGTCTCCTGCTACACGCTAAGAAGAAGTATGCTGCTATCAACATGACCGAAGTCGATGGGAAATACGTCGACAAGCTTGAGGTCAAGGGCCTCGACATGAAGAGACGTGAGTACTGTGCGCTGTCGAAGGAGGCTTCGCAGCGGCTCTTGAACGAGGTCCTCTCCGGCGAGGACCAAGAGCTTGTCCTGAATCGTGTCCACGATTACTTGCGGGAGCTGGCCGAAAAGATGAGAGAGTTCACAGTTCCTGTCCAGAAATACGTGATCTACACGGTACGTCTGCTGCTTTTCATTGTTGGGAAAGTACTAACTTTAGCAGAAACTGTCCAAACGTCCAGAAGAATATCCCAACAAGGAAACCATGCCTCCAGCTCAAGTTGCTCTGCGAGAACTAGCCCGCGGCAAAACTGTCCGACCAAACGACGTTATCTCCTACATCGTCACGTCCGGCGACTCAGAAACATCCTCCCTCCCTCCAGCCAAACGCTCCTACACCCTCCAAGACGTCATCAAGCCTGACTCTGGTCTTAAACCTGACATCGAATTCTACCTTCTCAAACAAATCTTCCCGCCCATCGAACGTCTCTGCGCCCCCATCCCCGGCACCGACGCCGTTCGCCTAGCTGAATGTCTCGGCCTCGATGTGCGCAAATACCAAATCAACACCTCCTCCACCAACACCGCCCAAAACACCGAGATCTTCCCGCTGGAGTCCCAAATCCCCGACTCCGTCCGCTTCGAATCAGCCGCCCGCCTCACCCTCACCTGCCGCCACTGCAGGGAACGCTCTGTCTTCGAGGGCCTCGCAACTTCAATCCACATGTGCAAGCCGACGGGAATAATCTGCCCCAACCCGTCCTGCACAAAACCCTTCTCAACCCTCACAATCATAGCCCAACTCGAAAGCCAGATCCGCGCTCAAACCTCCCGCTACTACGAGGGCTGGCTCGTCTGCGACGAGTCCACCTGCGGGAATCGCACGCGCCAGATCAGCGTGTACGGGCACCGCTGTCTTGGACCGCGCGGTCAGGCAGAGGGGTGTCTCGGCCGCATGGGCTACGAGTACACCGAGAAGCAGATGTACAACCAGCTGCTGTACTTTGCGTCGCTGTGGGATGTGGATAAGGCGCGCGCGGCGGCGGAGAAGGAGAGCGGGGAGAAGAAGGATAGTGTTGCGGCGCTGGTGGAGTTTAATCGTGTGCGCTTTGGGACGGTGAAGGGTGTTGTGGATGCTTATTTGAGGAAGTGTGGACGGCAGTGGGTTGAGATGGATGGGTTGTTTAGGTTTATGTTGGCTTAGTCTTCTACTCCGCCGCAGTCTTTTGTGAAGTGCTCTGTATATAGGATGGTTCTGGTGATGGATGCGGATGGATAGGGCTTTCGATTTCTTTGGTTACCATGCACGCATGGATGATGCATTTTCCCATAGTATGTATCGGCGTTTTCTTTTCTGGCTTTTCTCTTGAATGACAGGATGAGATTGTTTGATCAATCAACTTAACTTTTGATCTGGTACTTTTTCTTGATCAAGTCGTCTTTGACGTTCTTCAGTATACATTACGCAGCCAATCCCGACTCCTTGCCAGGCCTCCATCAAGGCTACTGAAACATACACGCTGGACTAGATAGACTAATAGTACTCCTACATCTTCGTACTCAGTTTTCTGGGGTTGAAGTAGGATGTTGTGCCCACCCCCGGCCATTTACTATGCTGAGAAAGTGAGCTAAACCCTTTCTGGCGAGCCCCACCATTGCGTCTTCTCCCCGAGCTTGTCATCGAAGCGAGCAACAACCTACAGAAAGTCCTTTGGCCTGGATCTCAACTAGAGCTTGTGGTTACTCCGGAAGATAATCATTCGTAATGTCAATTGGGCGTGTCCTGGTCATTGCGGGGTCCGACAGCTCAGGCGGCGCGTATGCCACCCCGTCCCCTCATTGCCCCTCCAGATCGTCTGCTAATGCGCTTTCTCCGGGTTAGTGGTCTGGAGGCTGACCAGAGGGTTCTTACTGCGCATGGCTGCTATGGCCTAACAGCAACCACTGGCTTGACGGCGCAGAATACCCTCGGAGTGCAAGACATCTTCGTGGTTCCCGCCGAGTTCGTCCAGAAGCAAATCAAGGCCAGTCTAGATGATGTTGGCGCCGACGTTGTCAAGCTCGGTATGGCCCAATGATTTCTTTCTTTGATTATACTATGGCTGTCATTTGTCCATGGGTACTGATCTCCTGAAGGAATGCTGTCGTCCGCAGAGACTATTGACATCATCGCGGAAACGCTCACATCGTATCAAATCCCTTCTGTGGTCTTGGACCCGGTACTTTACCAAGCCTTTCTATTCTATATGAGTTGATCTGACTCATTAGGACACAGGTGATGCTTTCGACCAGCGGCTCGCAGTTACTACCTGAAGCTGCCGTACAGGGTCTCCGTACAAAATTACTGCCTCTGACAACTGTGCTCACCCCCAACATTCCAGAGGCACAGCTTCTTCTGAAAGATGCTGGACATGGCTCTGCCGATCCGGAGGACCTGCAAGGACTCATCAGTCTGGCAAAACAGGTTGCTGCTCTGGGTCCTAAAGCTGTCCTGCTAAAAGGCGGCCACTTGCCACTCACGAAAGACCACAAAACCGCTAAAAGCTCAGAAGATGCTTCGCGGGTTGTGGACGTTCTTTACGATGGAGAGGAAGTCACTCTATTCGAAACTGAGTACTTGGTTTCCAAGAACACGCACGGCACTGGTTGCTCTCTTGCGTCCGCCATAGCCGCGAATCTCGCGCTTGGAAAGGACCTGAAGAGAGCCGTGCGCAGTGGTGTCCGTTTTGTTGAAGCGGGGATCAAGACCAGTTTCGATATCGGAAAGGGAAGTGGTCCAATTAACCACTTTCATTCCGTGTACTCTCTGCCGTTTGCGCCGTATGCTTCCCTCTCGTCCAAGATGAATCGGTCGCTTGAACGCTAACCAATCTATAGAGGGCGATTCCTGGAGTACGTTCTAGATCGGCCCGACGTACAATCAGTGTGGAAGCGATTTACAGAGCATGAATTTGTCTCCGGCCTGGGCAGCGGTACGCTTCCCGTTGAACGCTTCAAGGAGTATCTGTCTCAGGACTATCTTTATCTCGTATTCCTCACTTTGTTCTCGTTTCATTCACGAACTAACCTTTCCTTTGTCAGATTCAATTCGCCCGGAGCAACGCGCTGGCATCCTACAAGGCCAAGGATATGGAATCAATAGCTGCAGTAGGTTGTTATCAAACTTGTTTCGGGGTTCGCTTGCGCTAATTACTTTGCGTTGCCAGTCAGCAAAAATCGTTCTTCATATCCAACAAGAAACCGCGCTGCACGTTGATTACTGTGCGTCTTTTGGCCTCTCCAAGGAAGAAATGGAGAAAATTCCAGAAACCACAGGTAGGTCACACATATCATGTCTCCGTGTTCGCAGTCAAGTTCTAACCGCTTGCTATCAGCCTGCACCGCGTACAGCAGATACATCCTCGACGTAGGCCAATCGGAAGACTGGCTTGCGCTACAAGTAGCCCTGACTCCTTGCCTAATCGGATATGGGGCTATTGCGCAGAGGCTACACGCGGAGGAAAAGACTCTCCGGGAGGGCAACCGATATTGGAAGTGGATAGAGAACTACGTTGCGGAGGATTACACGGAGGCTGTCCGTCTAGGCTCCGGTAAGGAACACAAGCTCCCTCATTGTGGAACGCGTGAATTACTGCTCGGCGTACAACTAACGGTTCTTCAGAGCTGCTTGAAGGACATATGAGAAAGGTCTCGCCGTCCCGGATGGAAGAGTTGGTCAAGATCTTCGTCAGAGCCACCGAGTTGGAGATCGGATTTTGGGACATGGGACTCGGCGATGGGCGCGACTAATGTCGTTAACAAAGACATGCAATGCTTGTATATAGATGGGTATACTTCTAAAAGTCTCTGGGCTCTACCATGGCTTTTTGTCTGGATACAAATGAATGGGCGCTATTACAGGACCTCACATTGTCGTCCTGTTACTAAGAACATAAGCCCAATAAACTTAGGGAGCCCAAGTCCTCTGAAACGCCTGTTCAATGAAGATCCCTGGGTTTACTATTCTTGCAACTCTGGTTGATTCATCTTTGTCCGGGCGAGCGCCACTGGCCACTGAGCGTGCTTACATAACAGCGGCGGTGTCGAGATTTTCTAATTTTCTCCTGCGCTAAACCCAATCGGGCCCAAACGTTGCCTCGCAGCGCCTTCCTAAGTTCCAGAGTCCTTCACTATTTTCCTTTTTCTTTTCCTCCTCTTAATCCCCATCCTCACCTCTATTTCACTTTCTCCCCTTGTCTTCTTCTTACTCCAAGTTCTGTTTCTATCACATCTGTGTTGCTTCTGATTCTCAGCTTGAGGATCTCAGTTTTATTCTCCGACAACGCAACACAACTCCCTTTTTCTCATCATGTCTTCCTACGGCGGCGGCGGTGGCTACCAGCGCGATTCTTATCGGTAGGTTGATCGCTATCTCTATCGCAAATCATCGAAAATGGAGCCTTGCTGGACTGGTTCGTGATGCTGATGGGAAATGCTCTCGCTGGCCTTTCTCGCGTTTGCTCACTGTCAGCCCGGAGTTTTACTAAACCCGCCGGGCTTACGAACTCAGTCATCAACACTCACTTTTTCGATGAATGTTCCGCATCTTGATCACAAGCTAACATATTCTTTCAGCTCCGGCGGTGGCGGCGGCGGCGGCGGCTACTCCAACGGTTACTCTAACGGCCAGGGAGGTGGCTATGGTGGTCGCGGCGGCGGCTACAGCGGCGGTGGTGGTGGTTACGGCGGCGGCGGCTACAGCGGCGGCGGTGGTGGTTACGGCGGCGGCGGCTACGGACGAGGTGGTGGTGCCGGTGCCGGCGCTGGCGGTGACCGCATGGGAAACCTGGGTGCTGGCCTGAAGAAGCAGGACTGGGGTAAGTTGACTTGACGATCGATGTGCCTCAGCATGAGCTAACCTGATTGTAGATCTCGATTCTCTCCCCAAGTTCGAAAAGTCTTTCTACAAGGAACACCCCGATGTTACCGCCCGGTCTCAGCGTGAAGTGGACGAATTCCGCAAGAAGTGCGAGATGACTGTCCAGGGACGTGATGTCCCTCGCCCCGTCGAGACCTTCGACGAGGCTGGCTTCCCCCAATACGTTCTGAGCGAGGTCAAGGCACAGGGCTTCGAGAAGCCAACATCTATCCAGTCTCAGGGTTGGCCTATGGCCCTCTCCGGTCGCGACGTCGTCGGTATTGCCGAGACCGGTTCCGGAAAGACCCTGTCTTACTGTCTGCCTGCCATCGTTCACATCAACGCTCAGCCTCTCCTTGCTCCTGGAGATGGCCCTATTGTCCTCATCCTCGCCCCTACTCGTGAATTGGCCGTCCAGATCCAGGCCGAAATCAGCAAGTTCGGAAAGTCCTCTCGCATCAGGAACACATGTGTTTACGGTGGTGTTCCCAAGGGTCCTCAGATCCGCGATCTGTCCCGTGGTGTCGAGGTCTGCATTGCTACTCCCGGTCGTCTCATTGACATGCTCGAAGCTGGCCGTACCAACCTTCGCCGAGTCACTTACCTCGTTCTTGACGAGGCTGACCGCATGCTGGACATGGGTTTCGAGCCTCAGATTCGCAAGATCATCAGCCAGATTCGCCCTGACCGTCAGACCTGCATGTGGTCTGCCACCTGGCCCAAGGAAGTTCGCCAGCTTGCTAGCGATTTCCTCAACAACTACATTCAGGTCAACATTGGTTCAATGGACCTCTCCGCCAACCACCGTATCACCCAGATCGTCGAAGTCATTTCCGACTTTGAGAAGCGTGATCGTATGATCAAGCATCTTGAGAAGATCATGGAGAACCGTGGCAACAAGTGCCTCGTTTTCACTGGTACCAAGCGTATTGCCGACGAAATCACTCGCTTCCTCCGTCAGGACGGATGGCCAGCACTTTGTGAGTAAACCCAACGTGCAATTCATGAACAGGCTTGCTAACTTTTCTCAGCCATTCACGGTGACAAGCAGCAACAAGAAAGAGATTGGGTTCTGAACGAGTTCAAGACGGGCAAGAGCCCAATCATGGTGGCTACTGATGTGGCTTCTCGTGGTATCGGTATGATAAAATCGCGCCTCCCCCTCCCCTCCTCCCTTCTTCCCCTATGTCTTCCTTCTTGAAGCACCCCAGCCCTATTGAGGTCGTGCGGCAACGGCACAGTGCTCAGCTCTCTTTAAGTGCCCATGCTGGCAAACTTGACTCGTCCAGGCTTTGTCGGGTCTCTTGATTTGGTTCTCAAGCCAAGAGAACCTTGGACTCACAGTGCAGTTTAGCAGACACGTAGGATTCTTTTATTCTTCTGTTCTGATGCGCGTCTTTTTTCTGGACCTGCTTGGTCGAGAAGCGCAATGGCTTCTCTTCTAGCCTGTCAAGCTGCATTCCAAGGTTGCTCTAGGACCTCGATATCTGCCCGATATCTGCCAGCATACGGACTGACCCCTAACGGATCTTGTGATGAAAGTCCGTGGAAGAGAGTGATGCATCTAGTCTCACACGGCTGAAAGGGCTTCCATGCCACGCTGCTATCCTTCACTAATGCTCTGTTTGCTAACCTGAATCTGTCTGAAGATGTTCGCGACATTACTCATGTCCTGAATTATGACTACCCCAACAACTCAGAAGACTACGTTCACCGTATTGGTCGAACCGGTCGTGCGGGTGCCAAGGGTACTGCCATCACCTTCTTCACCACTGACAGTAAGTCTCGCCTCATGGTCATTACAATATGATGCTAACGATGTTTTACAGATGCTAAACAGGCTCGTGATCTGGTCACTATCCTCTCTGAGGCCAAGCAGCAGATCGACCCCCGTCTCGCCGAGATGGTCCGCTACAGCGGTGGCGGCGGCCACGGTGGTGGCTATGGCCGTTGGGGTGGTCGTGGTGGCGGTCGCGGTCGTGGTGGTCACTCCACTGCTTCCAACTCTGCGCCGCTCGGTAACAACCGTCGCTGGTAGACCCTTGATGCCCTCTGCAGTCATGAGCTTGTAACCCGACTTTCGACGGTAGACGATCGATCCTTTCTTACACTTTTTCGACTTGCGCATTCTCCGTTGTTCTTTGATATCTTTTCGTAACTCACTATGGGCGGCGTTGTTCATATTCATGATAGACTCGTTATGTGTTTACTCGAGTTTTACAGGTTCCGGATTGGGATGATAACCGTGGTCATTTCACGCACTTACACGGATACATGTTAATTCTTTTATTCTGTCGTTAAAAGTCCCTTCTTGGCTTGAACAAGATGGCTTCCGATAGGTAGCTCAGCTAATTCATCTAAGCATATAGTTTACTTGTGCCTAGTCTCGTAGCTTGGATCTTTTCAGCCACAACTACCGTATCATATGTCTAGCGGATGCATTAGGATGATTGTGGACACTTCGCGCGCTATTGACTTGAGGTGCCACAGATTTTCGAGGCACAAAAACTTATCAGATCTCGCGGAGTTCTAGAGGTGCAAGGTGTCTCCTTTTGTCTGCCCGTCCATGGGTCGAAATCGGCTTTACTAGGAGTTTCTATGGACGTCTGTCTGCTTGGTATTAATAGTCATCCCCTTAGCAGGGATATCCCAGTTCTCTTCTAATCCATCGAACTTCATGATCATCCTACTACACAAGTAATCTGATGAAACCCAATATATATCTCCGGGCAATTAATCACTCTACATACCTCCGTAGGGGACCCTCCATATTTCATCCAGTAACAGCCGCCACGCTTGCATCATATAAGCCAAATCACTTCAACCAAGCTGACAGCAGTTTCGACCATCCCATCCCAGGTATCGTATCCTACCCCCTCCACCCCATCAACGTCCTCTCCAACCCCTCCGCCAGAATCCCATGAACCGCACTCGTAACATGGCCCGAGTTATACCAGAAATACGTATCCAGCGGTGTCGGACACCCGTACTCCCCATACGCCGTCCCAATATCCGGCTGGTCGTATCCCGGGCAGAAATCCGTTGTGTTGAGGATCCCGTATTGTTGCGGGAAATCGAGGATGTGGGATAGGATGGCGTGTGCGTTGAAGACTAGGACGTTTGTTTCTGGGTTCTTTTCACGGAAGTGTAGGGCTTGCGTGGAGAGGGCGGAGTTGAATTGTTCTACCTGTGTGGCGGTTGGTGTTGGGGTTTCGTTGCGCAGGGCGCGTGCTTGGTTTGAGGGCGTGCGGTGTAATGGGGGGAGATTGAGGATGATGTAGTTCTTGTATCCTAGTGAGATCAGGGGTTGGAGAGAAGAGAACGTCCTTGACAATAGGGTGGTGTAGAAGTCTGGGAACGAAGCGATGGAGGTATTTGTTGCGCTGTCGTTGATGTCGTTTATCCCGATCCAGAGGGCTGTTAGGGTTGCGGAGGGGTCCACGATGGGGCTCCCCTTTGGCGAGGGCGAGGTCAGGACGTCGTGGGCGTAGGTCGTGAACTGTGTGATTTGGTTGACGAGGGAGATGGTGTAAGCGTGGTGGAGGGGGATGCTGGAGTACGTAGGTATGTCAGTTCTGGGACTATATGGTTCGGGCCGTTGCAGCTGGAGGAATGACAGGAGGATCATACATACAACTCAGCCGAAACGCCTGCCCCCGCGAACGCGAAATCCCACAGTTGCTTCGTGCATGAGATCGGGGATGTCAGGCCCTCTTTTAGGCCGCAGCCTGTCAGGAATTCGACCCAGTTGGGGCCGCCGGCTGATGTTCCTGTCTGCGCGTTGGTGTCTACTTTAGCAAGAGGTGCAGAAAAGAAGCGTTCAGGGGCGGATGAACCTGATTCTGCACAATCTTGTCCGTCAACAGCGTATGTGCATCGTATGCGTAGTTCAGCTGGTCGCCGATGAAGCTGTAGTTTGGGTATCCGTGGGTTCCTTGGACGTATGTATATGAGTCGCCGAAGGCGATTCTGCGAAGTATATATTGTTAGCGTAGCCGGATTGATGGGTATAAAGTTGTAGCTCAGCACATAGGGTCGCGGTGAGGGTCAGTACTGACAAATGCCGAGTTGAATCCCAGTCAAATCCGTGTCTACTTCGAGCCTCTGCATTGTGTCTAGATGGCAGGGCATTTGTTAAGGGAATGCCACTGGCGAGGGCTAGGGTAAATGCTGCGACGAGCATTGCTCAAGTTGATTGATATAGATTGATATCTTCAGGAAGGCTAAGCTATTGGGACTAGATGGTAGGGCTCCTTGGCCGTTCTAGGCTGCTGGCGTAGCCATATATACCTACTCGAGCTCATCTAACTCGAGTACAGGGCTCAACGGAGAATTTCCAGGACAGTTATGACGAGTAGCTTCCACGGAAGATAATTCTCCGTTGTCATTGACTGGCTGCAGCCATTACCCGAATGAGAGGAAGGAGATCGGCATTTTGCCTGATCAATCCAACTCATGATGGCTTTGGTGTATCCTGCTGTCAGCCGGTGGATTGTGGACGTCGATGTTGACTCGAGTCTTGAATCTGGAGTCTTTGTATGTAGACACCTCAGGCACAAAGGCACTTATTCGCCATCGTCGTCTTGACCGGATAGAGCGAACGTGAAACAAGTGAACCGGAAAAGCAGCGAGTCGAAGAGGCTGAGAGCGGGGAGCTCATCAAAGTGCAGCAGCAGTGGAGCAGACAAGAATTCAGCCGTACTTAAGCCGACGACGGAGCCCGAGAACCCATGGGTCCATCGTGTCGAGCACAGTCCAGCTTCAATCTGAGTAGCTCAGAGTCTCACCGATGAGACTCATGAGAGTCGCAATCAAAGTCCACGGAAAAGCCGCACCGCAGGCCGTAGCAGAGTGGGACGGGGCACGATTCCGGCCGAAGGAGGGAGGGGGGACTCGACTCCATTTTGTATCCCAAGTCGGCCTTGTGCAGCATCTGTATTTTTAAGGTTGACGGCGGCCCTTATCAAGGCAGGCAAAGACTGCGAGATGCTGAGTCTGACAGCAGCGTAACAAAGGCGTATGACAGGAAACCGACGCTAGTTTCGAGACAGTACGCCGCTATGCTGCGAGCGGTTAGCAGGAAATCTATCTGGCCCGTGGCTCGGGAAGAGCACGCTAGATGCTGGGCTAGCATGCTTAGGGGTTAGGCCCATGTGCTGTTAGCTTTCATAGTCGCGGCTGCTGATAAACTCACGAGGAAGCTGTGCTGTCGATGCGTGCAGGTGGTCGGGCAAAGCCACGGAGGCCGCAGCTAGAGCAGCCGTAGAATCTGCATGGAACGCGAGGGGAGACGTCCTAGAAGCAGCAGTACGGAGGAACTTGAAAGTCAAACGAGTCCTCCGCGGACATTTCCCGTCATTCTCCGTCACTCAACGCATGAATTCAATAGAGATAGAGCAGGCCCGGAGACAACTGACCCGACATGACTTCTGCCAGCTCCGTACCTGCCTAATTGGGGCGGAATCACTCGCAATCTCGAATCATGAGGTCTTGGCACTCTCGCTGTCGGGGACCGCTGGCCAATGAGCACCATCGCAATCACAGGCATCCTCCTGAGCAGCGCCGTACCTTGGGCAAGCGAGATTCAGAGTTTCGAGTATCAAATTTCTATTCGGAATCGATATATTGAGGTGACATTTGCGCCTGATGGCGTTTTCCACGACGGAGCTGTGCCGAGCCTCCGATATATGGCTTGATTTGAGTTTCGAGGCCGGGCCACCTGTTCGACCCATCAGCCCAGCATGAGGCATACGCTGTAACTCCGTAGACACGGAGTACACCGACGCAGCGTGGGCATGTCGGATAATAAAGGATACAGATTAGCTATGCGAAGCATCGCTACAATGGCAGGATTGTTTTCCTCTAGGACTCATTGGCTGGGATGTGATAGGGAAATATATATTTATAGACATCGATCCGAGAGTCAAAACAAGGTGCGCTCTAGAGACGTCAACAGCTGGCTAGGGGATACTAAGGCGCTCCGGTGCAGGCTACAGCCAACGACCGTCGCGCCCACGTGGATCATTTCCGGCACCAAATAGCTTATGCATAAACTATACGCCTACACGATGCAAAGTCGATATATCTGTTTGCTACCAAAAGGGGTCAAGCCTCAGAGAGCCGAGACAATGCACTGCAGGTTTGTCATACATATGATGAGGGGAGGATGGTTACCAGCATGATCACCTAACCCCTTTATGCAGGGGTTAGGAACTTCCACTCGTGAGTCGTTCAGCGAGGCCTCATGTCTCGAGAATTTCGGGCAGCTTCCGACTCCCGAGACAGATTGACGGCGGCTGCGAAAATACGGAGAAGGTCCTTCCGCCAGGCGGCCAGGTTGCAATTCAACCATATCTCTGCAATTTGGTATTATTTTTTGATCGGGTTTCTTTCTTCCACTCAGAAGCCCAGCAGGGAACTCTCACCGATATCCAAAGAGTGGGGATGCGCGGGGTACGGCCAATCACCGAGCATATCAAACCACGCAGCTGAATTGTCCTTTCACTTTCAGCGCCGGGCCGGGGCCCAGAGGGACCTTCTGCGCTGGAGAGTAGGAAATTGCAAATATCCGGATTGCAACTTGCAGTATGGATATGGGCCTCGACCTTGACCGTCACCGTAAGCCGGTATGGTGTCTTTCGCAGTCGCCGCGGAATCTGTCACAAGTACGGAGTGCCCCTACGCGGCAGTGGGCACTGGCCGGTCGAAAATACATACTGCCAGCAGCCGTCGAAATTGAACCAAAAGAGGCTCAAGAAATGATAGATGTCCGTGCTTCATACTTCGTTGCTTGCTGGTCGCCAATCACTGGAGACGATCCTATCAATAGGTAGCATAAAAAGAGCTCGCATCGAGTGAGCGGCAGCCGGCCAGAGAGCTGATGCGATTGCGACCTTTCGATGCCCTTAGCTTTATCAGGACTCAGGAGTTGCAGTGGAGTGGTACTTTGGACAAAGACAGTCAACAACAACTCAGAGTGCTGACTGTTTCCATATTTGTTCCCCGACCTCACTTTTTGCATCCTCGTCTTCCAAGTTCCGACTTCCAAGCTTCAGTACCGACGGAACTCCACAAACCCCGCTCTTTCAAATTCCCTTGTCGGGTTGTCATGCAATGATGGGGAACTTCCAGCTGGAGCCTCTCACAAGAGTCACAAGTGCAACTCGGGTCGCACCTCTGATTGACCTCGAGAAACAAAGGTTCGGTCTTAAGTCGCCTCAACTCCATCGGTCACTGACGACTTACTTGTCTGTGATCAGAGCATCAGTTTTATACGGACTCAGGAGGCAGACTGCGACCGATATTACTAACTGTAATGGGCAATACCCAAAGTTAATTTGTCAAATGGCCCCATTATCTCGTGCTACGATTGGTTGAGGGCATTTTAATTCTCCACTGCAGCGTTCCTGACTTGTGCGAAACGAGCATAGCAGGACTCCGGTGTCGGGCGCCCGTTTATCACGACTTCACGTTGTCTTCAGCTTCAATATCCAGATGCCAGACATCGAAAGGCAGGGACGATGCTCAGGACGAGAGTGAGATCCAAGCTCTGATTTGAAGGGTGTTGAGATCTCCACCGTCGCAGCCATCCCCGCCCCATTGGCAATTAAGCCTCGAGCAACAGGTGACCATTGCAGGACCTCCTTTTCCACCAACCCCATCAGCATGACCGGCATTAGCCGCCTCCGGTGCTTGCCTATCAGTGCTTTTGTTGCTGAATAGTTTTCATAATCAGTTGATATCACCGCTTCTATTACGTAGTATGATTATCACTGCCCGTTGCCCGATGTTCACCATCAATACCTGTTGAGAACGAAGAGTTTGTAGATCTGCAGTCAAGCGAAACTGTGTCTGTTGATAGTGATATATCATATCTGTCAGCCTCACCACGGTCTAACCCCGACCTGCGCTACAGCCCCTTTTCGCCTAGCCCGGCACTATCTCGCTTGCTCCCTTGGTGTACCGTTCCAGCCGTTTCTCGGGCACGCCATCCATAGTCTATCGCCTAGGCCATGTTTTAACCTGCCAGCCCACACTGTCGACCAACGAGGTTGCGCTGGAATCGCGCTAGGTTCACGACCGACTCGCAACCGACGCGCGCAGCGTCCAGCCCAAATCGCGGGTAGGCTAGGTAGCCCATCCAAGCTCTAAATCCCTACCACAGTTGTCTATCAACCTACTCTTGACCTCATGTCTTGGTATGCGCCCTGGTTGGATTCGCAATCACCACCAGGAGCCCAGGAACAGGGTTGCATAAGTATGACTCGCTCCTTGCCACCTACTCCTGAGTGCTTTTCGCATAATATAATAATAATCCCAGAAGGAAAGCTTAGCCGGGTCAGGTTGGCTCTCTCATGAGAGTGAGGGGAGAAGTGTGGGCCAGCACGGGGCCGTCGCCAGAAAGCGACAACGCTCCGCCCGGCGGGCCAATCAGCGCCACGTCCCCGCTGTGACAATACCGTACACAGCCCCCCTTTCCCGTAATACGGTCCTTACCTCTGGCTTTTCCCTTCATTTTTTCTCTTCTCTCCATAAATCCTTTTGCCTCCAACTCCTTTAGGCCCACGCCCTGCTCCACCAACTCGGATCCCACGAGGTGCTCTGCCTGCCCTCTGCCTGCGCTGCGCGAGTCCTCAAGATCAGAACGAGGGCGCGGAAGCTTTAAGACGCGCCTTTCCTGCTCCAGCCTGGTCCTGCCGGGTCGAGTCAAACCATCTTCGCTCCGGTCGCTTTTAGGGTGATTTTGTGCAACCGCTACTCCCACAACTCGCCACTGAGATCGAGGCCTTGACTCCTGCGCTATCACTCTTTCGAACTGTGGATTCTACTCTATTATTTTAGCCCCCCTTCTCGTATAGTTGTGACGGGCTTCGGCTTCCACTTTTTTTGCTTCCTTTTTCTCTTCGCGCCCTGCTTGGCTCTATCGCCAGTCCAGTCCAGTCCACAGCCCAAGCTCTTCCCCCCTCTTCTTCCCGCTGGCCCTCGTGCTGCTGTGCTCTCCGCCACCTGCAAGCGCCAGGCTCCGTCACCCTAGACTCGCGAACTAAGCGATTAAGCATCGCGATCCAGCTGCACCTCCCGACTCGACTGCGACAACTCGCATACTTCCACAGCTTGTGGTAATTTTTAATCACTGTGTTGGAGTGTGGGAAAGATTCGTTCGCGACCATAATTACGCGTCGATCCTTCCTTTATTTTCTTTCCTCTTCCTTATCCATCAACCACCCCCGGCATCAACGTGCAGCTTGTTGATTGTTCACCACCTCCTCACCCACACTAAAGTACGTGCCAACAAGAGGGGATCTCCAAGCCTTCCTCGACACGGGATCACACTAGGATCTTGCCCCAATCCAATCCTCTTGTTCCCCCCATACCTACTATTTCTCGCTCCGGCATTTCCCTGTCACTTTCTTTTCTTCCGTCCACAAGCTCATTGTGTCCTTCGACGCGTGTTATCAACAGGCACGCGAGAGACTATTAGCTTGGAGGATCGTCAGGGATATTTCTTCCCGGTAGCGACCACCTTTTCTGTATTATATGGACAACAGGCCTGCTTCCGAGTACGCGCAGTCAGGTTCGCTCTCACCGTATCCAACGTCTACCGCGACGCATTCTGAATTCACAGCCGCAGACCAGGCATCTGCTGCTGCCCCTGCTCAATACACTCCTCAGCCCGAGTCTCGCCCAAACCCTCAGTATACGCCGCAACCTGAGGTTCGACCCGGCACTTCCTCCAACACGCCTCAGTCCGACTACAACCTCAACCAGCCTCCTCCCGCCGCGCGCTCGCCCGCATATCCTGAGTACCTGGCCCGCCCGCCTCAATACCACCACGCGCCCAACTCTCAACCCGGAGGTGCGCCAGGTATGGCTCAAGCCACAAGTCCGTCCATGAACACCCTGAACGATGGGCACCAAAATGGCCATCGCAATCAGTCGAACGTGAAGTCTGACGGAGACGTTCCTATAGATCCCTCGATTGCGGCCTCAAGCCCAACCTATCCTCCTCCTTACTCGCCTTTCAACCCTCAAGGCCAGGAAATGGCCGCCGCTCATTATCAGGGCCACCCGCCCCCTCCGCCTCCACAGATGTATGCGCGTCCAGAATGGTCGCATGGCTATCCGCAACATCAACACGCTCTTCCGGGACCTTACAGCTCCCCTGCCACAACGGTTGGTCCCGCCTCCCCTGCTGCCACCGCAGGGCCGCGCCCTGGCCAGGTATGTTCTTGATGATTCTGGCATCTGTTTCCAAAGGCTGCGCAATTGGTTTGATTGTTGTCTTGGGACGCTCCCCGATGTCGGAGCTGCGGTCGGGCTACCTCCCAGGACGTGGAAATGCGGGCGCATTCTTTCATCATCATTTCCCTTACTTGTGTTCTAGTTGCTGACACGGGACATTCCAGGTTTACTCGTTTGTTCCGATTCCCGGTGCTCAACAGCATAAGCGACCTCGCCGTCGTTATGAGGAGATTGAGCGTATGTACAAGTGTGGATGGAATGGCTGCGAGAAGGCATACGGCACACTCAACCATTTGAACGCCCACGTTACCATGCAGTCTCATGGCCAAAAGCGAACTCCAGAAGGTGAGCAGTCTTCAATTTGTTTTTTTGTTTGCTTGCAGCTGTGATAGTTTGGTTAGTGCGGGCTGCCGCACGCGCTAGTCGGGTTACACAGCCTTAGCGTTGCGGATCGCAGTAGCG
Source organism: Aspergillus mulundensis (assembly GCF_003369625.1). Taxonomy (NCBI): domain Eukaryota; kingdom Fungi; phylum Ascomycota; class Eurotiomycetes; order Eurotiales; family Aspergillaceae; genus Aspergillus; species Aspergillus mulundensis. Next base: position 3,256,183 of record NW_020797889.1, read on the forward strand.
TGCCAACTTTCCGAGCGTCCGGTGATAAGCCTGCATCTCAGGTTCAAGTGCTGACTGGTCATCAGAATTCAAGGAAATCCGCAAGGAGTGGAAGCAGCGGAAGAAGGAGGAGGAAGCCCAACGCAAGGTTGCTGAAGAGCGCGAGCGTGCCGCCGCCGCCGCCGCTGTTCAAAGCCAGATGGACGCCTCTGGCCAGCCGGATCTTTCACAGGGCGGCCAGCCTCCTCAGTACCCTGGCGGTGTCCGACCTCAACTACCCCCGATCGGATACCAGCCTGCTGATGGCCAGGCTCCTGGTCAATACGGCGCTGGTGCTGGTGGCATGCCCTACCAGGGTAACGGGCAAGTGGGATACCCTCCGAACTACCCGCACTCGCCTTACGGGCAGAGCGGTCAAGTCTATCAGCAACGTAAGTAGCCAGTCCTCCTGTCTTTGCGTTTTCAGGACCAGGCCATGAGCATGGAAAGAGGGAGGACAGCCGCCAGACAACGCCACCATCACGAGGAAGGTCCTTGCGCCGATTGCTATGGGGTATGTAGCTGATCGATGATGGCATCGCAGAAAACCAATCGACCAGCTACCCGCAATAGATGTCCCAATACCCTTTTTCTAGGCTTCATGTTCTAATACCAATACCCCACTAATCCCCCGTCGTCGTCTCCGAGTCTAATTTCTTGAGATCTTGCGCACATGATACCATTTCTGGCCTTGGTTTGCTCCAGTCAAAAACGGCCTTTACTTGTCTCTGTCACCTTTATGTTTCCCTTTTTTTCTCTATCATTTTATGTCTCTTCATGTCGAACTAGATGGTCGGACGAGAAAGAAAAGAAAGTTTCGAGTCGGGACTTGTTTTTTACGCCATCTGCAGATGCTTGGTTCTGCAACTGCGATTTGGGATGTCTGGCGGGGCACTTTGCATTGTCTCTGGTGTCTTTCATCACCTGTGAACTACCTATCTTGTTCCCTCTACTTCTATGACCTGTGCCCCTCATGTGCAATAACCTCTCCGTTTCTGTGTTGTTTCAAGGCTACGCTCCAATGCCGGAGCCTTTTGTGGAATCTCCATTCAATTATCCTCTCATACTCTATCCTTGGGCTTCTTCTAGCCATCTGCTAAAATAGGTACGGTCTGCCGAGCTGAATCAACACATCGAGGTTTCTCCGCGTTTGTTTGCTCTCAACCCTCCAGTTCCAGTTCCTGCAGTTCCTGCATTAGCAGCAGAACTATAGCCCGTTAATGCACGGCGGCTGCTATCTCCAAACTGCCGCTACTCCTATCTGGATCATCTCCGATTCGACTGAGAAAATGACAGATCACCAGCATTAGTGGTGTGACTCGAGACCAAACTAGAGTGTGTCGACTATCGCTCTAGTGGTACTACATTGAACTTGGTCTTACGTACAGGAAAAATTGTACGTGCTAATGCACTATGCATATATGTATGTATCTCTCCGTATGTGATCTGTCTGTACTTTGTATGTATGCTTGGGCCGCCCGCAGCAACGCTAGTCAGACGCCTTACTAGTCAATACATGGCCGTGCAGCCTTCTTCCAATTTTTCCGGGGGTGGCCAAACTCATCCGTCCATCGGCCAAACTTAACCGCAGCCCTATCTAGATACCCTCCGGCTAGCCTAGCCCTGGCCCTGGCTCTGGGCCTCAGACGTTGGGATCTTGGTAGACTAATCTCTAGTCTACTAGTCTAGCATCGCCCGTTTTTAGTTTTAGGGCCAGGCTCCGGCCCGCTGGGGGGCGTTGGCTTTGGCGCTGCTGCCGCACAGTGCTTAGCACTAGCACTCACTGGGACTAGGTTTGTGTGGGAGGCTTTGACTTCGACACTGAAGATCGGATCCTGTTCCTGCCTGCTTGGATAATGATTTGGCTGAGCGTGGGCGTTGGTGGTTCTGGTTGGGATGGCGGGTGGGTTACCTAGTGCTTAATGGGGTGGACTTTTAGTTGGGTTTACTTTCTTTTCACCTTTCCTTGTAGAGACCGGAGTGAATTCTCGGGGCGAGCGGATATCTCTAGGGGCGACGTGATGAACTTAGATTCTATCATACTGGATATCGCTCGTAAGTTCTCCCAGTAAACTGGGTCCAGATTACGAATGAGGGTGAGAGATTTGTATGGGCTGGATTTCTGCTCATCGTGGAAATCAGTGCCTTACGTTTCTGCCTGAAAGAGGCTAGTCACGTGCTGATATGGAATCTCCGTTATCAGACTAGTGATTTCGCCGTCGCGATCAAACATTTTTCTCCGCAGCTAAAGTTAAACTCACCTCTTCTTCTTCCTAATTATAGGGTATCTGTGAGAAATATCCGAGCAGCAACTTGTTATTCGGCACTCAAGCACTTCATCCATTTATTCGCCACCTCGAAAATATCCGGACCCCAACCGTCGCATTCATTTGTTCGACGAAACAGTCCCTACACTCGATCACACGGAGAGCCCATTACACCTCCACCCTGCATTTCAAAGCTTAGATGCTCCGCTGTCGCAATGCCACTGCTATTCGAACGCAGTTCTCATCAAACATAGCCTTGAGAACTGCCTTGCCGTTGAGCTCATCATGGGCCGGAGCTCCGCACAGGACTCTTCCGTTCGCTTGCGCAGCGGCCGCGCGAGCACGAACACCATCGAACGCCGCACATAGCCTCGCGACTAGGATGCCTAGATCAAGACGTGGCGGCGAAATCCCTGAGAATTTTACCTCCGAAACACAAATTCCGTCAGATGAGGCCATCGCATCAGAAGACCTCGCCGGTCCGGATGAGGACATGCCACAGCGCTGGACGAGCAGGACGCCCCGCGAGCGCTCGGCGAAGGCGCCAAAGGAATCCCCCCTGATGCTGATTGCCATGAACAAGGGACCAACAGTCCAGAAGAAGGCGGTTGAGATGGAGCTGGCGTGGTTGAAAGATCGCACGGTGCTGGCCGAGCGGGTGCAAAGGTTGCTCAGGCAACATGACGTTGCATTCGCCGTGGAGCTTGTCCGGACGGCGCAGCGGCGAGGATATGATACCCAGGGAGCGTGGAATGCGATTCTGGCTTATTCCTTTGCGCAAAAAGATGCCAATGCCGCGTTTCGGTTTTGGAATGATGTATGCTCGGTTCCTTTAGTTATTGGTCTATTTGGACCATGCTGACTGGCTTGGTTGATAGATGAAAAAGCGCGGCTCTATGCCTAATTCCCGGGCCTATACGACTATGCTGCACGGGTTTTGCAGTGTGGATAGAACCCCCTTTGTCAATCCTATGTCGATGGCTCGGTCGATTTACCAAAGTATTCTCGATCCCGACAGTGACATCGAAGTTAATCTTTTCCATCATAATGCCATGCTGACTGCTTGTGGGCACCATGGGGACATGAATTTGCTTTGGGAAATTGCCGGTTCTCTGCCTGAAGACGGACCAGGCTCGCCGAATGATTTCACGTACACAATCATTCTGAGCGCTTTAAGGAGGAAAATTCAGAAAGAGGCTGAAACGCTTGGAGCCCGCGAGTACGGAGCGGAAAAGACCTACAACATGCGGCTGTCGCTGATTGCGGAGGGCAAAAAAATCTGGACCGATATTGTATATCGATGGAAGAAGGGCGAGTTCGCGATGACGAATGAGCTTGTTTCAGCCATGGCCGGTCTACTTTGGGAAGGTCCCGGTGATTGGCATATGTACGAGGTGCTCAAGCTCATGAACCAAACTACCGGTATCCCTATCCTGACGGAGGAACCATCACGCGATCTCGAGGTCAGTTCACGCCGTTCACATGCAAAACAAGGCACCCCTAGAAAACCCAAAAAGTCAGAGGAGGATGTGCCGTTTGTGGACCGACTGGGCAGGCATGTCAGAGAAACGGCCCGCCTGGAGGCTGCCAAGGATCTGGAGGTCGCGAACGAGCTGGAGACGGAGCTGGAAGATGAGGCCGACTTTGAGCATCTTTTCGACAATTTCCTACCGGATGCGAAGCCTTACTCTCAACCCCCACCTTCGGAACCAGAACGCTTCGAAGCTTCACCCCGGAAATTTGTCTTCAGGCGACCTGCATTTCAACAGCCCGAATCTCAGACACCAGAGCCAGCCGGGGACGAAGTCAGGGGCCCGAACTACGTGCCTATAGGCAACCGAGAGCTCTCCATTATCATGGAGACGTGCCTGCAGATGACTAACGCTGCGAAAGCTGGAAAGGCCTACTGGAATCACCTTACGGAAGGCGATCACGACTACGTGGTCACACCAGACCGTCGCGCGTACATTGGGTATCTTCGTATCCTTCGTATAGCTCGTCAAAGTCGCCTCGCGATTAAACTCATCCGCGACAAGCTGGTCCCACAAGGCATCGAGTCGGGCCTACCGTTTCACCTTGCTATGAGCATCTGTCGCCGTGATCGCAACAATTTGAATGTCTTCAAGAACGCCAACGAGCTGCTGAAGCTCATGGATGAAGGCCTCATGCTCCCCGACTACCGAGCCATATCCAGCTATCTCTACCTCCTCAAGAGCCTGCAAGACAACCCGCAGCTCCTCCTGTCTCTGAACGGCCTCGACCCGGAGAAACAATCCAAGTCCAACCTCCGGCAAATGGGCAAGGAACTTGTCCTCAATCTCCAGACAATTGCAGCAGACCACCTCCGCCCCCTTGTCACCACGCTTGACAAGGCCATGGATGCATCACGAGCGGGCAAACCCGACTTGTCCGGCCGGCACGGCGTCGATATTGAAACCGTTAGATTGCAGAAAGTACCAGGCGAAGAAGCCGTCGCTGTCGCGGCCCGCGTAAGAATGCTGCTTGTTGAGATCCTGTCGCCTAAAAGGGAATACCCTCTCCCCAAGAAGGACCGCAAGCGATTCGAAGCGGATGAGGAGTTTCTCCGCAAATACACTAAAGCCGACGTTATCGAGTCTCTCCAGCGAAGGATGATCTACCCGACTGCTGAGCAGCAAGACCGGTATTACCGGCGCTTTATGCCCCAAAATGAGACCATTTTTGATGAGGACGAGGCCCTGACTGTTGATGATCCGCCGGCAACCAAGGATAAATAGGGCGGGTTGTTTCGCTTCTTGACCGTTTGTTCTCTTCACTCTTTCTCTCCTGTGTTGGTATACCGCTAAGCATACTGTGGCGTTGGTTTGATTTTCCGGCAAAGATCTGTATAATATACTACACGTGTGTAATGCATATACTAGATGGACTACTAAACATCCTAAGCATCTCTCAACAAGCAATCTTGGCACATCCTACTGCAGCAAGTATAGAGACGTCTGGGGCTAGTCACCGCCTTTACTTCTGCCGGAATGCGTACGTAATGGGCGGAGCGGAAAGCCACTCTAGCCTCTCTTTGAAACAGGCAAACAGGAGCAGCACGAGGGCGCAACAATCCTCCGCATTACATCTCCTGCAAAGTGGAAAGCATTAACGACATCGTCGCTGCAACCTCTGCTCTCTGGTAGGGCAGCTTACCTATGCATCAATAGCTTCGCCAACAACAGCACCAACTAGCTCAGCAATCACACAGACGCTCCGAACCCAGCAGACCATATCCATAACAATGGCCAGCTCCAGCTCAACACCCTACTATGTCCACGATGACCATGACGATGAATCAATACTGGATGACGGCGTGATTGAGGCCGATGATGGTGAGCTGCATCTACCTTCGCAACCCCTTCAATTCCTACTTCCAGGAAGCTGATTGACTAACCACCTACTTCCTCAGCAATCGACGCCGACGACCCCCTCCACGAAACAGACCGCACCCCCCTCCGCGGCAACATCGAGCCCGACTCATCCAATTCCCGCGGCGGCGCCAGCACCGGCAACAACATCTCCGGCGGCTTCCTCACCTCCCGCATCCCCGGCGAAGACCGCCGCGCGCCGCAGAACACCATCGACGAGACCGTATGGCAGACGCTCTCGCGCGACCTCCTGGCGGTCTGGGAGAAGATGCGCCAGGTCCTCTACCCCAAGTACCTGATCGGCGGCATGTTGCAGCGCGGCGGGGGCGGCATTGGGGCTGCAGAGCGCGGCGAGGCCTCGGGCTTTGGAGGCGGCGTGAGGAATGTGCTTGGGCGCTGGCCCGATGCGGATGTTGTGCTGCAGGGGGGCATGAGTGAGGGGTTGAGGGATTGGGATTTATGGTATGTTTATAATCCTGTGGCGCGGAGGGTTGGAGGGAGTTGTGGTTGGGATGTGTGCTGACTGGTGGTTACTGCAGGGGCCCGCTGATCTTCTGCTTGCTGTTGAGCATGTTCCTCTCTATGGCGAAGGGCGACCAGTCGGATTTGGTGTTTTCGGGGGTGTTTTGCCTCGTCTGGATTGGAGAGGCGGTTGTGACGCTGCAGATCAAGTTGCTGGGTGGGAATATGTATGTTCAATCTTCTCTCAGGTGGTTTCCGTGCTAACTTTCTGGCGCAGTTCGTTCTTCCAGTCTGTCTGTATCATTGGTTACACGCTCTTCCCTCTTGTCATCGCCGCCCTTCTCAGCGCACTCGGTCTCCCAACGATTGTGCGGATACCGGTTTACCTCGTCTTGATTGCCTGGTCTCTGGCTGCGGGAGTGAGTATCCTTGGTGGCTCTGGCGTCTTGCGGAACCGTGTCGGTATTGCGGTATATCCGCTCTTCGTCTTTTATATTGCGATTGGGTGTCTTTGCTTTATCAGTTAAGCAGCCGTCTAAGCTCAATATGAGGCTATTGCCGCTGCACTGCAATCGTGCTTGGGAGCGTTGAAGAGGGTATACAGCAAGCACAGCAGCGATTTGATTTGGGTATGGGTATATCTCAATGCGATTCAGCTTTATCTTCGTTCGTCTTCTTCGGTCCATTCCCTGTAAAGTACTAGATTCTTGTACCACCGCATGATATCCAATGAAACATATATAGCCTTCATGTTATGCGTAAGGGTTAGCTCTGGGCGCTTGATCTACGGAGTACTAAACCTTGGGACTGGGACGTTTATCTGCGGGGCCGGAGCGAGCGGTGACCGGGTGACGACTCCAGCAGTCCAGCCAGCGACAACACAGCACAGCAGCCGCTGCAAATCGAGATCTTCGCTTCATCCCACCTATCTTCCTCTCTCTTTTCCCCCTCACTTGTATGTCTTGCGAGGGCCTCCGTTTTGAGTAATTATACCTACTCCGTACCGACTCCGAGTCCATACTCTGCGATTTGGCACGGCTTGCAATCGTCATTTTGTTGAGCCGCTGAGCTCTTGACTCGACTCATCCCACGACGCACGGCACCGCTACCCACCTGATCTCCGATAGTCGAGCATCCTTCTTGAATATACTCTGTTGATATACTTCGTGCCTGGGATAAGACTGCGGGTCTAGTTGGAGCTACGGATTGACGAGGTAAGCACTTTGTTTGCGTCCGCCCATATCCTCGCTCGGGCGAAGAGCTTTGCAGATGCGATGGTGTTTCGCTCTGAGCTCAAACAGTGATACTCGAACTTGCTGAGCTACTCATTACGTTTGAGCTGCTCGTTTCACTGGACTTATTGTTTTTCGTAAACATTGACCGGTGGGCTGATACTGCAGATTTCGTATAGCTTGCATCGCTGATACCCAGCGCTTATCTATCTCAACTCTCACTGTGCATGCGCTACAACTCAGTTATTCCCTTGCGCCATTGAGGTATAAATATTAAATTTCCTGGAAAGATTTTCGACATGGCGTCGGAGACTCGGAAAGATGAATTAGAGGTTCAGAATGGTGCCGTGGATCAGGGTACGTTGAGCCCCATCTTCAAAATTGGTGATTTCTGGACAATGAACCAAGTCAACTAACAGCTCTGGTTAATCTAGCACCCGCGGACGACTCCCAAACCTCCGATAACGATGGCGGCGAGCGTCCGGTTCGCAACAAGCTAAAGGAGACGACCATCACAGCAGCTCCAGACCAGCAGGGCGATTCCAGCAGGGCAAGCAGCCGCGGCAGAAAGCGGTCGTTTGACGAGGACGAGGAAGAGAATGAGGACGATGCGGGTCACAGGAGGAAGCGGTCGCGGGACTCGAATACGGAGGAGATGGCGGACGCCGCGCCGGCACAGACGACAGCAGTGACGCTCAAACTCGACGAAGATGAGGGCCAGCCGGAGTTGCTAAAGCCGCAGCAAGAATCAGCAGGCGCATTGAAGAAGAAGAGGAGTAGGGATCAATTGGACAAGGATGAAGAGATGGCTGAGGAGAAGGGGGAGAAGGCCGCTGCCAAGGATACTGCAGAGAGTGGTGCATCGACGGCAAAGGCTGCGATTGAGTCTGCGGCCACCGCTGAAGGGGAACCAGAGAAGAAGAGGCACAGGGACGAATCTAGAGAACGGGATCCGGTATGTATAAATGCGTCGGCAATTGGTTGAGGTGGCTGAACTGACTGTCTTGACAGGCTCCCCTTCCCAGTGCGTTCGCAAACACGTCATCGGCATCTCCATTCGCAAACACATCGTCCACATCGCCATTCGGGTCAATCGGGGCCTCAACGTCGAAGCAACAGGAGGAGGCTAAACCCACCACGTCCGCGTCTGCATTCGCCTCGTCAAGCTTAGCTGGCTTTGCCAGCTCTGAGCAATCCCCATTCGGCTCTCTCGGCGCGTCGACACCATCTGTTTTCAAATCATCGGCCGAATCAACACCTGCGGATGCAGAAAAGCCCGCGGCTACCGGGTTCGCTGCCGCGGCTAAACCATCGGGCTTTGCAGGGCTGGGAGGGGGTTTCTCTGGCTTCGGCGGCGGCTTTGGAGCTTCAGCCGCGAGCTCAGGTGGCGGTCTGACTAGCTTTGCTGCCCCCGGTGGTTCTGCTATTCTGGGTAGTTCTAGCGCGAAGCCGCTTGGCGCAGAAGCTGATTCGGACGACGAGGAGGATAAGGACAATGAAGAAAGTGGGCCGGCTGAGTTTGAGGAGGATAAGACAGACGAGCGATTCTTTGAGCGAGAGAGTAAGCTTCCAATCGCCTTTTTCGTCTAGGGCCTCTTTACTAACAGCTTCACAGTCCAAACCGGCGAAGAGGCAGAAAAGACATACTTTTCCTGCAAAGCGAAGCTCTTCCACTTCTCAGATAAGGAATGGCGAGAGCGCGGCATTGGCACTTTCAAGGTCAATGTCAAGACCACGGACGGCGTTGAAGACAAGAAGTCTGCGCGCATGATTATGCGCGCTGATGGCGTCCACCGCGTTATGCTGAACACGCCGCTGTTCAAGGGGATGACGGTTGGCGATGCCAAGGGCAGCGAGCCGAAATCTACAAAGCAGATCCATTTGGCCAGCTTGGAGAATAGCCGCTCTGTTCCACTTTTGTTGAGGGTAAGTCATCTCATCTCTTACGGGTCTATGTGTTCTGCGAACAGAGAGACTAACTTGGTTGTCTAATAGACGGGGAGCGAGGAACAAGCTAAGGAGCTATACCATACACTCCAGGGCCTGTTGAAGTACCAGTAAACTGGAGGCCAACCGAAGATCTTCATGCCCGTGGGCAATGGACAGTTTGTGTATGCGTATCCTTGGGATTGGAAGATGATAGCGCTGGTGCAGGCGGTTTTTTGAATTGGGATCGCGGACTGGGGAGTACGTCGTGTCATATAGTAGTTGGCCAGCTGGATACTACTTTTCTAATTTATCGTTCTCTAGTATTTACATATACAAGGACATTCTTAGGTACTCTTCATCGCTTGCCCTTGTAACGCACTATTCCGTAGTTGGTTATATAGAGGCAACCTGTCCACGTGACTTCGCGTTTGCCTCGGCACGACTCCAGAGCCGACTTTTCAGCGCTCTTCTCTTGTAGACTTTCAACACGCTTCTTATCGACCACAATGGGGCGCTCAGATGGCTGGACGAAAGACGAGAAGTACAGCTCCATTCATCGAAACTGGATCGGCTGGGAACCGAAGCCACAATGAACAGGCTGGCAGCCAACAAACTCCGACCACCAACGCGTCTACTACGCCGCAAGTGCTACAAAGCCCAGAGCAGACCGGGACCACGAAACCGAAACGGAAACGAGCTGCAACTACCGTCGGGACTTCTAACCCTCAAGATAGCGCTGATGGCATAGTAACCGCCAAGAAAAACGGAATAGCAACGAAAGAGACCACCAACTCTACAAACGCACCAAAACAACCCGGCAAGAAACCCAGAAAGACCACCACGGGCACGAAAAAGCAGCCGCCGCGCAAACCCTCTGCTCCATGGCCGGACACCTTCAAGAACCTATCCCGTACCCATCGCGCCCTGAACATTGTTTACACGTTCTGCTGCACGAGGAAGCACTTCGCCACGACATTCGACAATATCAAGAAGGCGGTACAGGCGCAGAGCGGCACGGAACTTACGGTAGAGGATATTGCAAGGATTCGGGTTCTTATTCCGAGGGCTGTGAGGTTTGAGTATGTGGATGAGGCGCGCTTGGATGTTTTGAGTGCGGGGGAGAGAGAGGAGGTCAAGGGTTGGGCTGTTAACCCTAAAAACGGGGATGGCGCTGAGTCGGCAGAGAATGGGGAAGGGGACGGCGTAACGCATGCGTTGCTCTTTGAGTTTCTAGATGGGGATCTCAAGAAGGAGAGGAAGGGGGCCGCTGCGTCGCGGGACAAAGACGAGGACTTGAAGATGCCGGTCTACAGCCAGAAGCAGATGCTCAATCTGATTGAGAAGCGGAATGGGAAGTTTGCGGACGCCGTTGATGCATTTCTTGTGAGGTGTGAGGATGAGGGTATTCATCCTGTTGAGTCCTTGGAAAAGGAGAAGAATGCTTTCGCTCCTGTTCCTCCTGATTATGAGGTTGGACCTGGCTCTGGGGTGCCAGCGAAGGTACAGGGACCGATACCGAAGGACCGCAAAACGATGGCTGAGATAATTAACGAGATCCGGACCTTGGATTGGTATACGGGGCAGATTGTACCTGATGGACATAGGGCGTTTGATGCGCAGCCGGCTGTTTACGGGGACTTGAACTTTGCGCTCTCGCAGGATCTTGTGAATGCGTTGTACAACACGAAGGGGATAACGCGGTTTTATTCGCATCAGGCGGAAGCAATCAACCGTCTCCACGACGGACAGAACGTTATCGTCTCGACATCGACCAGTTCCGGAAAGTCGTTGATATACCAGGTTCCAATGCTACATGAGCTCGAGCAGGACTCGAACAGCCGGGGTATGTATATCTTCCCTACGAAAGCCCTTGCACAGGACCAGAAACGCAGCATGCAGGAGCTCCTGCAGTACCTGGACAATTTACAAGGTACGATGGTGGAAACGTTCGACGGCGACACACCAATGGAAAGTCGCAATCTCATTCGAGATGAGGCTCGAATTATCTTCACAAATCCAGATATGCTACATATCACGATCCTTCCGCAGGAGAGCTCGTGGCGGACATTCCTCCAGAACCTCAAATTTGTCGTCGTTGATGAGCTTCACGTCTACAATGGTCTATTCGGATCTCACGTTGCGCTCATCATGCGCCGTCTACGTCGGATCTGTGCTGCTGTCGGAAATCGACATGTCCGATTCATATCCTGCTCGGCAACAGTAGCTAACCCCGAAGAACACATGCGGGCCATCTTCGGCGTTGACGACGTGCAGCTGATCGATTTTGACGGATCGCCCTGCGGCCGAAAGGAGTTTCTCTGCTGGAATACACCATTCAAAGATCCCGGTGACCCAACATCCGGACGAGGCGATAGCGTCGCCGAAGCTGCGCGACTCTTCTGCCAGCTAATCCTCCGAGGCGCACGCGTGATAGCCTTTTGCCGCATCCGCAAGCTATGCGAGATTCTTCTGCAAGCCGTCCGAAACGAATGCACCCGTCTTGAGCGGCCCGAGGTCGGGAACATGATAATGGGCTACAGAGGTGGATACAGCCCACAGGACAGACGAAGGATCGAGGCCGAGATGTTCCAGGGCCAATTGCTCGGCATCGTGGCAACCAATGCCCTCGAGCTAGGCGTTGACATCGGCTCTCTCGACGCCGTGATCACGCTCGGCTTCCCCTACTCGATCTCTAATCTCCGGCAACAGAGCGGCCGCGCCGGTCGTAGAAACAAGGACAGCCTTTCCATCCTTGTCGGTGAGCGCTATCCAACAGACCAGTACTACATGCGGAACCCGGAGGAGCTCTTCTCCAAGCCGAACTGCGAGCTGCAGGTTGATCTTACAAACGAACTTGTTCTGGAAGGACACGTCCAATGCGCTGCCTTCGAACTCCCCATCAAACCAGACGACGATCAGATCTACTTTGGCCCGCAGCTGGCCGAATTCGCGTCTACCCGGCTTGTTCGTGATGTGATGGGCTTCTACCACTGCCACGAGCGGTTCAGGCCTCAGCCGTCGCGGTGCGTTCCGATCCGGGACACAGAAGACCAACATTTCGCCGTCATCGACACAACAAATGCTCGCAATGTCGTTCTCGAAGAAGTCGAAGCCTCACGCGCATTCTTCACCCTCTACGAAGGCGGCATCTTCCTCCACCAAGGCCAAACATACCTCGTCAAAGAGCTCAACCCAGATCGCTTCTTCGCGCGCGTCGTCCGCGTCACGGTCGACTGGAACACCATGCAGCGCGACTATACGGACATCGACCCCGTCGAAACAGAGCACATGCGCCTGATCACTCCTTCCACTCCTTCCATCGGAAACACACCTACACTCGCCCCTACAACAGATCTCGAACGCAAGGAAGAAAAAGAGAAACAAATCCACGCATTCTACGGCCCAATCCGCATTCACGCCGTGGTTTACGGGTTTTTCAAAGTCGACAAACGCGGCCGCATCCTCGACGCCGTGGCCGTCGATAACCCACCCATCACGCTCACCACAAAGGGAATGTGGCTCGACGTCCCCAAGTCCGCATTGCAGATTCTTGAATCCCGACGCCTGAACATCGCTGCTGCGATCCATGCCGCCGAACACGCGATCCTCTCGCTCTTGCCGAGTTTCGTCATCTCGAGTCCCGGCGACGTCAGGACGGAGTGTAAAGTTGCGAAGAAGGAATTGGGCAAGGATTTGAAACGCGTTGTTAGAAATGGGAGTGGTGATGATGTGCCGGTTCTCCGGCCTCCGCACCGCCAGCGTCCTGCGCGGTTGACGTTCTACGATGCGAAGGGGGGATCGTGCGGGTCTGGGATCGCAAGGAAGGCGTTTGAGTTTGTGGACTCGTTGCTCAAGCGTGCTGTTGCGCGGATAGAGGCTTGTGTCTGTGTTGAGCCGAAGGGGTGTCTGGAGTGTGTTTGTGACGAGCGGTGTAAGGAGATGAATTCTGTTATGAGTAAAGCGGGTGCAGGGGTTGTGCTGAGGTGTTTGCTGGGTTGGGAGGTTGATGTCGAAGCTTTGCCTTGGGGCGAGGTTGATGAGGATGATGGGGGTGAGATGGGGGAGTTGGCGGGGGGTCTGGAGACCGTTGTTTTGGCGAGGCAGGTTCCATTTAGGGCCTAAGGCAGGGCGCTTGACTACTTATAAAAGGTAGAAATACTGCTGTTTGGTGTTTGATACCCGGTGCGGACACCAGAAGTGTTCGTCTAGAGAACATTGAAAATTTTGTATATATAACGGTTACAAAGATGTGGGTATAATGCGTCGAATCAGGAAAGATACAAGGTAGGTAGAAGGTGGTCGAGCGTGCGACCGAGCTAGGGTATGGCTCGAGCTGTCCTTGATAGCTCTCACTTCTTAGATAACGTAACCACGTGGGAGAAGCTGCCAAAGATGCCCGCCGTGCAGGCCCTAAGCACTATATGACAACACACCTAGTCTCAAGATGCGACGGTTGCATCGAATGGCCACTGTCAGGCCACTAATTCGAGGTCGTGGGATGCGGGACATCTGTAGTGGAAGCCGGGCTAGTTTCGCTCTCCGTGTCGTCAAGGTTGAGCTTCCCAAAGACGGCTTTCATATCGCGCACACTTTCCCGGTAATCATCACGGGGATTGGTGGTTCGTTCAGCGGTCATTTCGCGGACCTGACGGATGATTGACGGATAATCTTTGCCGTCTGGAAGCCACCAATCGTTGATCTCCGGCAGCTGCCAGATGGCGGCAAGAGCAGCTCGATACTTGGCTGTAATCACATAGCTTGATTGCCTTCATTAGCTTTCATATTCCATGTAACCACCTTCACTGATAGCTTGACTCACCCATTTTGCTCCAGGGTGGCAAAGCCCCTCCTGGCCCAATTGAAATGCCGATCATCCTGTGGAAGAAACAGGCTTGCCAAGGTAATGCTGTTCTTGAAGGCAAAGATGTAGCCATTTTCCTTATCTGGCCAGCGTTCAATTGTCTCCATTAACCGGATCATTTCATATGACAGAGCCAGCAACTCATTCATTGAGCCCTGTTGCGTACTCACGATGAACTGGAACTTGAACATGGCTCGGCATGCATAATAGTCAATCCAGTAGAAGTTGACATCCCACAATGGTCCGTAGTGAAAGCTTCCAGGTACATAGGGATCAACAAGATCATCCCCTGTCAAGGGCTGCTGGTTAGGGAAGGTTTCCACAACATATTGCCCAGCATACTGGCTCAACGTGTCCTTCATGCGTTCCAAACTTTGACCGAGTTGCTCATTCTCAATGAGAAAATCACCATACTCGATCATGCCGCGCGACAGCTTGGCGTACAACGACGCCAACTCTAAGCCAAAGCGACGGCCAATTGAGGATACCATGGTCATGTGCTTTTCAATGTCATCCGGATTTTCGGCTGCTTCCTTGATATCGTACTCTTCTGTTTTGACGTACCATTCTCGCCCAAGAACCAGCTCGTTTCCGGAGACGATACCAGCTGTTATATCAAATCGTGCATACCACTCGAAAAGATGCCTATGAGCTTTGTCCGAAGAAGCAGATTCGGGCGATATGAGTTGGCGAATCAAGAAATGGGCGGCCTGATGGTGATCTATCAGGTTAACCCAGTCACCAACAAATTCCTGTATGAGAAGAAAGTGTGAGCTAACGTGTGATGACAAGGACAAACAAAAACAGCTAATCTGCACATACCTCGAAATTGACAAGCACAAGGACTGTGGCTAGGGTCGCTTCGCTATACGGTTCCCCGGACCCTAGCGACCTCCGTAATAGTGATAGAGCCTTGTTGTAGTATTTGAGAAAGGAATATAGATTACCACCCCCGGTTTGCACGACGTGATGGTAGGCGGAGAACCCGACGATAGCGTAAAGCAAAGGTTCATACTGCAAGGCATATTCGACGATGGTTTGTTTGACGAAGTTGTTACTGCGGGAACGCATGAAGTAGTGCCGATAGTTTAGGGAGTCCTGGTGATATGAGAGGTAGAACCGGAGATCCTCGGGTAAGTGGGCCGTATTCGGGTCTCCGACAGTCTCGAACAGATGAAATCCAACACTATCCGATCGTGCACTCAGCGATCCATACCGGGATGAAGTCTCAGTTGAAGGCGAGCTGCTATCCTCCTTGCGATTGGGGTCTGCCGCAGGCACAACCTGCTGCTTCACTTTACGACGGTGTAAAGACTGAGCACTCTTCTTCTTAGACAACGTAGATTTCAATCCAGTTGGAGCGGTGGCCCCGGTAGCTGTCGGTGATTGATGGGTGCTTGAACCGGGGCTACCTTCCTCTTCCTCGTCCGCAATTGGCGCTAAATCGAAAGTACGAGTCTCATCGGTGTCAACACTAACAGGACCCGATGAATCACTTCCGCGGGACTGCGGCCGAGAAGCCTTAGCCTTTGCCACGGATCGAGGTGCGGGCTTTGACGCCGGGCCTGTTGTACTAGGGTAGACGCATTCCCGGTTACCCTTTCGACATCGATCGCAAACAGGACGAGTCTCGTCGCACTTGATTCGGCGAGACCGGCAGGTAAAACAGCCGCTCCTAGTGCGTTTGTGCTTTTTCTGATCCGGCAGGGGCTGGAGGAGAGACGGTGTTCTCGGAGTGGCTGGGGTTAAAGGAACCGCAGGAGACTGTGACTGCGGCTGTTGCGGTTGCGGTTGCTGCGGCTGCTGTGCGGACCAGAGCGCAACGCTCTCTGGATACTGGTTCTGACCCAAGATCGAGTATGCGGAGAGCGGGGGCGGCTCTTGGATGTAACCTGCCATGGAGGTCTGAGGCGGGTTGAAGGAATGAGCCATGGCGACAGAGGAAGGCTGCACTGCATCCACAGGGTACTTAAGATGGAAGAGGGGAAACCCGGCATAAGTTGAGGGTGGGAAAGAAAGTAGATTTAAGGCGAGAGGGGACAGAAGTAAATAATATGCTGCATCCTTGGTTGCGGCGGAGGGGATGCGGTGGCGGGACGCTGGAAGCTGGATGGGCGGATTCGAAGAGCGACAGAAAGAACAGGCGGAACGACAGAAACGAGAGTCAAAGTTGGATCATGAACGAGATGAGGATAGGGGAGAGGAAGAGATGAAGAAGATGAAGATGAAGATGCAGTGGAAGTTGAAGGGTCAGATTAGATTTGGAAGATGGGGGCAGATCTCCGGAAGGGGCAAGAGTCACATCAACCCGTCCTGGACTGCCATAAGTCTTAATGGGCCCGGTTATTATTATCCGATTGAAATTGTTATGGCATGAATTGCCTTTGTGTTTTCGACTTTTTTTTTTATTTTTGAGACCGCCTGCGATCAACCCTATTATGGATCAGCGTGTCATCCTAGACCGTGACATACTCTACACTTCAGACTACAGCAAGCAAGCAAGTCGTATTAGCTTCAGACGCGCGAAGAAATCACTCAACTCATCATGCAAGCCTACTCGGTCGTCTGAGTCAGTGCAGGGGACAGATCACTCTCGATGAGGACAACGGCAGGCGCAAACAGAACAGTAGCCCAGCGTCTGAGTCCGGGGATGGTGCCTGATAGAAGGCCCCGACAGGGCCGAGATAGACTGGCATGGAGGGGCAGCTAATCCTTAAGCAGTTAAGACTCCTCCTTAGTGGCCCTTCCGGGTGGAACTGATCAAAATGACGGTGCTCGGTCATATTCTGGGAGACTGAGCTAACACCCGTTTCCTCGGAGTCCTTTTTCATGATTCGACCCCGAAGAGCTTATGATGAAACAGAGGAGGGAAGCCAAGCGGCCGGCTCCCTGTTCATCTCCGCCCTTATTCTTGACCACATTGTAATATTAGGTGCATCATATAGGTGAGTGGATGGGCCACAAGCCACCCACGGCATTCGACGAACCACAAAGAGCGGTCTTGAGTTTATGCTTGGGAGTTGGATTCTCTGAGCAAAGGATTTGACCACTTGACGCCGGATCGAAATGCAACGCTGCAAAGTGGGTAACATCGATGGCAATGTCTGATTAGGCAATATTAGACGGGATACTTGGAAATGGAGTCGAGACCATGAGTAAGATTTGAAAGTGCTCCATCCCCCGGAGTAAAGGAGGACCCTATGTCATCCTAAATGCCGTGCACTCCCGTCAGTCGGACCTTCTAGTCTAACTCCTGACTCGTGATCCCTGTGCAAATCATCAGAAGTCTAGTAGTGAGTAAGCCCGGAGCATGGATAGGCTTGTTAGTTGGGATGCTTGTACACAAGAATGAGGTACGGAGGCCTCCGGTCTCCTAGGTCTGCTAGATGCCGGTCAGTCGATATGGTTGCCGAGATTTCTCCAGCAGGTGGAGCCGGAAAAGACCTGAGCCTCCAGTTCAGATTCTAACGTTGTATATGTACTCCGCAGCTGCACAAGAAGTACTAGTGTATCACGAAAGGGACTTCTAAATGCAGCGGAAACCCAACATCTTCGCGCATGGCGCGCGGAAATTGGCACTTGTTGGACACTCCTGATCGTCGAAGGGATCTGACAGCTCGCAGAAAGCATTCTCCGTCGGACAATTCGTAATCGTATACATCTTCTGCATAGCAAACTCAGTAATATTTTGATTGGCCTCCATGTCGGAACTGACGGCTGAATTTCCAGGATCTCGTGTCAACCACGGTCTATCATGCCTCGAATCAAACTAGCCACGGGCAGCACGGACGTGGAAGCCTGAAAGGTGGGAACTCGTACCTTGGTCCGTTCTCCGTTCCGCAGTTTATTTGTGGATTCCAGGATGTCACTCGATGAAAGTGGAGGTGCCCTTTTTGTGTGGGAAATTAAGATTCACGTTCATGATCAAGATGCGACTGCTAGCGGGACCGTGGCAGGTCTTTCAGCCCAGGATCTTTAGCCTCGTCTTAGCATGTCAGCAACCAATGGCTCGGCGGAGTATAGAAAATACCCTGGTAATACTCTGAAAACAGACCTAGAATGAAGCAGGATGCGCATTTGAGTCACTGATGTGCTCATGCAACGCAGCCAACTTGTTCCACTCGCCCAGCGCTAATGCTTCGCGACAACCTAGGTAGTAGGACAGACGTCGTCGTGGACAGTGAGACAGATGGAGAAATTGCTGCGCAGCATGATAATCCCTGCCTGCTCCTCGAACTGAAGGAATCGATCCTTGTCGATGATTGAATAAAATGGTTGCTTATACACCGTATTCTGATTTGATTGCAGTATAATCCTTAACGCCGAAGCACAGTTTAGCGCCGTTTATCGGGCTTGCTGATTTTTGAGCTTGGGCCTCGGATTGTGGCTTCTTAAGCTTCGAGAGCGGTTCATGAAACGATAGATCCCCCCGTCATTCAGGGGCTCCTGCTTGTTCGTTGAACCCAAAGTCGACGGATAAAATGGTCTTGGGGGTCGAGACCGGACCAAGATTTGCCTAATAAAACTAGTAGGGGTTCGAAGCCCCGAACTCGTTCAGTCGGTGACCACCAACCTGGGAATCCATATTCCAACCGCAGGATCGGTATCCTGGTAGGTTTCCGGGACGCATTCCACCTGATGATATGAGGGGTCTATGACGAGGAGGCCGATTGCCGACTAAGGTTATTTGTGGGATCAGGATGCCAGCCATCATCCTGTTTGAACGGCGGAGAGAGATCCGCTGAGAGTCCGGGACAGTCTAAGGCTCGTGCTTGCATTAGTCGGTGACAACATATTATCTCCGTTCTCGGTACTTTCGCCCGGGCTCTTACTACTGACCTCATCGCGAAACTATCCCAAGCCATCGAGCTGGCATGGGCCAGTGTTGGCGTTACCTTGCAGTTGCAGCAGATGAACAGTGGCTTTCTTGACTGGCTGGTGTTGGAAGACATAAACCTGACCGACAATCAAAATGAAACCACTCCTTGAGGATCATGACAAATATTCTTTGATGTCGTGGACGAGGAAGTTGCGAGGCCGCCTCTGTGATCGATGTCTTGGTGAAGTTGAATTCAAGGATTGGCTTGCGGCACCCCCAGTCCCACAGAACACAGGTATGCTGTGTGCTGTGTACATGCAAACCTACCGGGAGCCAAATTGCCAATATCCACCCTTTGTTAAATATGCACCGTGGATAGCCGCAGGTATACCTCTAATGGCCATTGTTCATTGTCTCATTATGCTTTGATATCGACTTGATATACTCTATAAACCGTGTCCTAGCAAGCTATATTACAAATTGGTATCATGATGCTCGTCATTTTCACTATACTTGCCTCCTTGGCCAGAACGTCCCGGTCCTATGATTTCGCCGTCCCCATCTCCTCAATGGTCTTCTGTAACCCCTCAATGACAACCCCCCACTCAATCTCATGCACCTTTTGCTCGAATGCATGCAGATCCTCATCAGCCCCCTTCACAAACGGTATCTCCTTTACAAGGATTGGCTTCCCCATATCCACCTCTGATATGACATTATGGATCATGACCCCCGTCCGCTCAATCTTACCATCGAGCCATGCCTGGTGAGCTCGTTCAATGGCATTCTGCATGAGTCGATCAGCAGCCAGACGTGACAAAACAAGACATACCAAACAACTTACCGCTCCGTTGAACTCGCCCGGCAAGGCCGGATGCAAGTTCACAATCCTCACACCCTTGGCCTCCAAGGGTCCCAAGAAACCCTCCGAGAGCACATGCATGAACCCCAAGCAGGCCACCAAATCCGGCTTATCCTCTAACACCAGTCTCGCGAGCTCCGCATCGTACTCTTCTCTCGCACGCTGTACACCCTCTGGCGTCGCGGGGTGTTGCTTCTTGTACTTCACGAGGTTGTGGTACTGTGTGGGGATGTTGGCGCGTCGAGCACGTTCCAAGCCAAAGGCGTCTTTGCGGTTGGAGATGACCCTGACAATTTTTGCGGGGAGTGTAGTGTCGTCGATAACGGCTTGGAGGTTTGTTCCGGATCCGGATATGAGAACTGTCAGACGAATTGGGTCCATTTCTTCTTCGGTTTTCGGCTTTCTCTTCAGAATTCGTCGTCGTTGTCTTTCAGGTTCAAATGCGGACTTTGGAGGTGGTAGATCGGTGTGGTCAGAGGCTTTCTCAGCGATTGAACACGGTGGGCTTCGGCCTTGATTGTTGCCCTTCGGTAACTATTTAAGATGGGCGGGCGAACGTGTGCCTGTCTCTGGGAGGTCAATTGAGTGAAAGGGCGATGTGAAGGCCTTATCGAAAGTATTGATGAAGCTCCGATCATTTTGAGCGCGGGGCAGATTAGCTTAGTCAGCAGAACCAACGTGGGGGCATACATCCATATATACTGGACAGTAATATCGAAATGCATAAGTAATCATTCAGGTCGCAAGGTTTCATAAGTTATGGAATTCAATGGACGGTCTAAGACCTGCTGAACTAAGCAAAACGCTCTATGCTACCAGGGGAATAATACAGCTCCATGCTAAAACCCATAGCCCAGACATCATGAAAAAGGAAACGTTAGGATATTCCAGCCGAATCAAAGTATACAGTCAAGTTCGTGTGCATCAATGATACAACTCGACCTAGAACCCAGCCATGAAACAATGATCTGACATGAACGGCATCCTAACTCTGACGAGCAAACCCAAAAGAACGCGATGCAGCAATGGATATCCGAGGTGAAGGACAAAAGATGCAAAGATATAGTAAAGCTGTTAGAAACAGCGCCATGCTAAATACACTGACAAAAAAAAGTCGAATTCGTATAGTAGTAGGCCGTAAAAAAAATCAGGCGGCTGTTGCGCGCGGTGTGTCCGATGGTTGCGGTGGTTCGGTGCCCGACTTGTCAGCGACACCCTGGCCCCGACACAGCGGACAAGAGTTGCGACCTGTAGTTAACCACTAAGAGAAGTTAGTTTGAGCACGAAACAACGTCGCCCATTTAACGTACCTGGTCAATACAATCACGGTGGTAAAGATGTTCGCATTTGGTCAACTGCCGAAGCTCCTCCGCCGCTTCGTACTCACTGAGACAGATCAAACAGCGCTCGCCTTCAGAAATTTGGACAGTAACACCGCCATCAAAAGCCTCTGCTGACAAAGAGCCACCGTACTCCACCACACGAAACAACCCTCCTGCAGAAGTCAGGTCTTCCTGGGTAGCGACTGGCGGCTTTACAGGGCCAAGAAGTGATGACAGTAACACCATATCCTCATAGGTCGGGTTCTGCATGCGACATTAGCAACTGTACTCATCAATGCGAAGTTTTCATTACTTACATCAGTGAACAAACTGGGAGCCGCAAAGGCAGGGTGATTTTCGGAGAGGTTGGTTCCAACGACGTAAATCAGCCAGCTTCTCCCAGGTGCTGCGTTATGATTGTCGGGCTCGACAACGCCGTTACGCCTCGATGCCCCGGAGCCTAATTGCTCGCGGTGGCGCGCAAATTCGGAGTCACTTCGGCGTCGCTGACGAGTCGCGGTGGTTGGGAAACCCTCATCCGAAGTATCCACTGTAGGCTGCATGGAACGGTTCGCATTGAGCTGTGGCAGGACGTTCGGGGGCATAGCGGACGTGGTAGATAGTCGGCGGCTGGGAGTCGAAGCGCCAGACGAAACAGCCGACAGTCCCGGCTCCGCCGGGGTGGATGGGGGTGGATGAGGGCCCGGGGGACTTTCAGATACAACTGAGGGCAACGATGAAGGTCTGCCACGGTTACCGGCGTCAGACAGCCGCCGCGCTGCGTTTGACGATCCCAACTGGGATGGAGTATCATCACTTGTGGAAGACGCATTAGGTGGCGCGGGACGACCGAATACATTTGTCCCTGGTCGTGACCCAGCACGAGATGGGAAAGCTCCTGGCGTGAGGAAAGGGAGTCGGAGGAGAGCATCCAGGCCACCAGGGAGTCCCGCAGGCTGACGATCACCGCCATTTCCAGTTGGAACAGACCTTACTCCAATCACGACAAGTGTGACAGTTCGGCC
The DNA here is from genome assembly GCF_003369625.1 of Aspergillus mulundensis. Classification (NCBI taxonomy): domain Eukaryota; kingdom Fungi; phylum Ascomycota; class Eurotiomycetes; order Eurotiales; family Aspergillaceae; genus Aspergillus; species Aspergillus mulundensis. The sequence goes on from NW_020797889.1 coordinate 3,278,369, forward strand.
CTCGGATCCTTCAGGTTGGTGATCGGCCTCCATGGATTCGCCATGGTTAGCAGTATTGCTCGAGTCGGTCCTTGCGCGATTTGGTGTGTCGGACGATCGAGAAGCGTCAGAATTGGCGAACCGAAATACTCTCATGAAGTTCACCGGGGTCGAGGGTCGTTCCTCTTCTGCATTGTTAGTTGTATCCCCGGGTGCTGGCTGTCCAGATGCAGCACGTTGTAAACTCTGGATAAAACTCTCCAGAGAACCATCCGAACCTTCGTTGCCCAAAGATGGGATATTGGGCAACGCCGGGCCAGTCCCACCTGAAAGCTGAGTAGCAATGTGAGTAGCCGCGAGTTGAAGAAGACGCGACAGGGGTGTTTGTTCTTCTCTGCGCAAAGCCCTTGCTGGCCGTGCCCGTAGTAAACTAGGAAAATGCCGCGTACTAGATTGACTTTGGGGAGACAGCATGGTAGAGGAGGGCTGGGGTTCTGCTACTGCGGGCTCCACAGAATCAAGCTCGTGGGGTGTATCGAAATCCATGTGGCCATCAATGGGCCCAGGGTGGGGGATGAATCCGACGGGGTCGGAATCGTGGAAATGATAAGGGTGTTCGGCACCCTGCTCCATTGCCAAATCAGAAGAGGGCGGGCCAAACATTTGAGCGATAGGGCTTGGTAGAGAGTGTCCAACCCGACGTAGGCGAACAGGCCGTCGCCAATTCCATCCAGTTTCGGCTGACCCCTCTGTCGACGAGCCGAAGAGTCGCGAATGGCCGTTATTGCTCAAAGCTGCCTCGCTCCGTGGAATAAAGTAGGGGGCGCGAAGTGATCGCCGTCGACTACTGCCCCGTGAGCTCAAAGAAGCGAAAGGACTAAACCTACTACTGCTTTGATTGACCTCCGATCTTGGTATGGTCCTGGAAACAATACCGTGCCGATGAGCGTGACCTTCCGCGGGAGTCTCCTCTTCGCTATTCAAGAGTCCTCGGATGACAGAGTTTGGCAGAATCCTAGAACCCAGTCTCGACATTGTAGAATGCCTCCTTGCCGCTCGAGCGAGGATTGCAGATTGATAATCCTGCTGGCTGGCGTCAAGATGTGACCCAGCCTCTTCCTGAATACTCCCCATTTGTCCTGGGCTGTCCGCGCTGCCAGAATGTGTCATCAAGGACTGCAACGGGTCTTCCATGGAAGTCGTGATACCGGAATGCGTCATCTGCACATCGCTGTCTATTTCCTGTCCCGCCTGGGAATTGGAAGTCCCGGCCCGCTCCGTACTTTGACCGTTATTCATGTCTTCATCCCTATTACGGCTATGGCGTCGTTGACGAGGTATGTATGATTCGTTTGGGTATTGTTGGCGATGTTCTCGTTGAGTAGAGGAAGACTGTCCCATAGTAACATCGACGTGAAGGATAGGAAGTGGCGAAGGGAGCTTAGAAACCACCTAGTGCCATTCGCAGGACGATGACTAACAAGACGTTGAGATTAGTAAAACCCAATAACAGTTTAGAAAAAGAAGTAATACAGAATGCCGGGAACAACGTCGAAACAGGAGTGCAAATCTGCTATGGAGCCGATGACGGAACACCGGAAGCTGCCCACTCCACGACGCCACCAGTACGGAATACCCTGTCACTAAGTGACCGAATAGCCAGTAGTGCACTTACCATTGGATAGTTCAAGCTAGACCAGACTCGAGCCTCAGAGGTTATGCAGAAAGTATTGTTCGTCGTTGGCTAGTTGCGAACCTGTGTCTCGGCGGGCTGAATAGTAGGTTGGCAGGCCACACAACGTTTCGGTTGTCTGTGCAAGCGGTCTCTAATGAGGGCTTAACGCCGCAGGGTCAAGGGATCTCGGGAATAGAAACGTAAATTCCGGACTTGATGTCGAAGCGTAGGAATGAAGCAGACGCCGGCAAGATGCGCCGAGTGTCAAGGCGGACGAGAAGTGAGTTATAAGACCGCTACAACAATGATGAGTCACGGAAGGACAACAGAAGCGCGAACAAAGGAGAGTATAAAGTCTAGGTGAGCGATGCGGAGGAGGGGCGAAGAAAGCGGAAGGAGTTGAGAGGAGGGAGAGGCTGATGGACGGCAGATGATGTGACGACGTCGATGGAGGCAGGTGAGCGGGCGATAACGTCTCCTTTGCGGTCGGGTGCTGACAGTGCAAGGGCCGATTATATGTAGTACCACGTTGGTAATCCCTACTCGATACTTCTACAAGAGTTCCAGGATCAATTCGGTTGGCTCATATGCCTGATCCCAGGAATATAAATAGCTTGGAAGTGACCGGAGCCGTGAAAAGGAGTGGTTGAGATACCACAGCGGTTTCGGTTCTTCGGCTTGGGCTTAGTTTCAAACGGCCGCCAGGCTTGTATATTAGTAATTTACTCCTCAGTAAGTCTGAAGCAAATCCCTGACAGCGCTAGCATGTTTCCAGCGCGGTACCTGATGATCATGTGATAGCGCCATTGAGAGCCTTCGCTTTGAAGCCTTGATGCCTTGAAAGAAAATGTATCGGTTTTCTCAGTAGGTTGTCTTCCTGTCCAATACGCATCTCAACCAGTTGCTTTACTCTGCCTTCTACTCAATAATCAAAGCGCTGTTTCTGAGGTTGAAGGAGATAATAGCTGATCTAACTCTCTGGACGAACTGAAAATCCTTGCCAGATGATCCATTAGTCAACACTCGGGGGTAGTGTTACAGCTCCCGAGGAACAGGTTGTTAGATATCTGACAGCTCTCATGGCATTTGTTCCCTCAGCATCAGCTTTCTCCCTACCACTTCGTCCATGGCAGCAAAATCGCAGCCTCCGGGTTACCCGATATGAGCCTAAAAAGCGCAAGATCAGCGAGGACGCTCAAGATACTCAGACCGAAGGGGATGAGGGTGAAACAACTGACGCTGTGTCAGACCTCGGTCGATCTGTTGTTCTTTCCCCAGATGAGGCACATCAGTATCGTGTAGCGGGTCTTTCAGTCAACGAAGAATTGCCTGATACTAAGTACTTCCCCCATGCTCCAGTCAAGGAAAAGGTTCCTGAAGACAAGGAGAAGGCCTCTAAAGACAAGAAAAAGGACAGCAAAGTCAAGAGAAAGGATGGGGAGGTGGAGGATACAAATGGTGGAGTGAATAACCGCCGCTCAATCCCAAAGCAGCTATCAGAGCTCTCGCCGCCAATATATGCGCCTCAGTCCGCAGCACAGCAGGGAAACCTCCGGCTTCATCATCTTGCGGTCCTTACGTCTGTACTTCACCGGTGTCTTCTCGAGGGCGATTACATCCGCGCTGGTAGGGCATGGGGCCTGATCATACGGGAACAATTCGGTGGCACGCCTATAGACGTGCGTACTGATGATCGATGGGGTATTGGTGCCGAGATATTGCTGCGGAAAGACCGGCAAATCTCCGACGAACGCCTTGAAAATAGAAAAACCGACAACGGCTCGCATGACGGAAGCCCAAGACTTCTCTTTACTAGAAAAGGGTTCGAAGACGCCAAGGGTTATTACGAGATTCTTATTACCCAGTATCCTTTCCAAAAGACCGCGCCTGAACTCATCAGCGCATTGCATTTCTACCCGGCTATGTTTGGGCTGTGGATATATGTCGCCCAAGAGGAGAGCACGAATGCACGGAGGGAGCTTGAGGAAAGGGACCCAACTTCTTGGGACGAGGACGAGACCGGGTCTGGGTCTGGGTCTGGGAACGACGGACAGGCTGATTGGAAGAAATACCAAAAGCTCGCAGCTGATATTAGAGAAAAAGAAAAGGGCGAAGCTAAGAAAATCGCTGAGGCTATGGACGCCATCCTTACATCGCCGCCATATTCAGACAGTCCTGGGTTACTCGAACTACGAGGTATGGTGTGTCGGTGGTTTGCTGATCTGGTCATCTCTAGCCTGCCTGGAACTAACGACACATATGAGCACGACGAGAACTATGCTAGTGATGACGGCGGTGGCGATATTTTCATGTCCCAGTCTGGTGGGCTTGAGGCGAGACAGGAACGGCGAAGAGCCATTGAAATAAGACAAATGGAGATACAGAGGTCTGAAGAGTTCATGGAAAAAGCTAAAGAGCGGAAACAAGGCATTTCTTCCAAGTTCAAGACTATGGACCTCGACCCAGACTCCTCTCCCCGGGGTCAAGACCCGGACTCATGAAATTTATAGATAGCACAATCGTGTTTTGTGTACAGAATACATCTCCGGTGTAGCCGAACACGGTATTATTTTTGACTAGAATCAGAAATCGCCTCCACAGGGCATTGTACATTAGTATCAGAAAAATAGAGTGGCGATGTGGTAGTACGTGGTGAACATGAGAGTAAGCCCCGTCCGCCTGCGTGCCTGAGGATCCAACGCGTCTTCGCATGAATTTCCAACAACGCCCGTCAAGGAACAAACTCCCCAACTCCAACCTATCCACACAAGCTTAATTGGCAGCCATACGGTTCCACCTTATCAGGTAAATTCTGCTATAAATTTATTCCCGCAACGACGGCATGCCAACCGCCTTTTCTCCCCGCCTTCAAGCTAAACCAACTTAAACATGGGGGTCGGGGACTATGTGCACTCCAAAGAGAATCGCCAGCACCAGCCTCGAGCAATTGATCCGCCGAACCAAACGAGGCAGGCTCTCGCTGAACAAGCTCGTGTTGAGGTTCCCCCAACAACTCTGGTTGCACCGGTACCTATCCCAGGCAACCGGCAAGCGCCAATAGATCGATATGGCACGCCGTTTCGAGATCCGGCAGCCGAACGGCCTGTTCTCAGAGATGCCTTTGACACTGATGTAGAGGGGATCGACGAGTCGACTATTGCCGCGACAAGCGTGATTGGTATGGATGAAGTCCATTACAGATTACCACCTGCTGCGCAGGTGAATGCAAATGCAACTGCAAACGGGCATATGAGCCCTCAATATGAACCACAACATCATTCACCACAGTTGCAACCACAGCAACAGCCGTTGCCATCTCCTACACGCCAGCTCCGCACGGGCCGTCGTGCTAATGAATCAAAGTGGTACGAAGGTCTAGGCGATAGAGCGTTAAAGTCAGCGGGGTTCGACTCGGACGACCTAGAAGCCGCGAGCCAACATACTTCTACAGCTGGTGATGACGAGCAATCTAACGAGACCGACGACCAGCGCTTTGTGTCTAGGTACCGCGCAGCAGAAGAGCCACTTAGCAGACGACTCCAGAACTTCTGGACCGCTAGTCGGCGGACGACCTATCAACCTGATACCGTAGAATATACAGAGCCAACAAAGACGCAATCTTTCATTCCAGTCGCTTCCACCACCAAACCTCTCCCTGCCAATAGCAGGAAAGTCACGCTCACACGAAGCATGACAACAACCCCTAGGACTAGATTCAGTCCGCCAAAACCGTCTCTCCTCGACCAGCTAGACTTGACCCCCACGCGGCGCAGTCCCGGTATTACAAGGACACACTCCAGAAAGGAGAGAGAGCGCGAAAGAGAGAAAGAGGCCAGCAGAACAGCCGACGACACCATCAGAGGCACAGACCAAGGCCTCGGCCTATTCACCGACACCAACCAGGCCCGCGCCGGCGCAGACGATAGCTTCCAGTCGCTAAACGCCTTCGACATGACAAACTTCGACGATCTTGAAAACGACTCCTCCATGAACGACCCCTTCTCGCGCCGCGCTTCAATAAGATGGGTTGGACCACCAGAAGCAGATACGCCACCAACCCACACCCCGACACACGTCAGCACAATGGCAAACCCCAAGCCGTCTCTAAAGAAACGCCATCTCGAACCCGACTACCCGCCCGAAATCCTCAGCACCAAATCCTTCACAGACCTTCAAGCCGAACCCTTCGACCGCACGCCCAACCCCAAAGCAGCGGCAGAAGCCCAGCCCCAACGACCTCCCGAAAAGGGCAAAGACGAGGACAAAATCTCCTTCCTCCTCCGGCTCTCCGAGCAAGAGCGCGGGGAGTACTTTAGCAAACTCTCCATGGACGAATGGGAGGGGTGCGGCGACCTACTGATTGAGGAGTTTAGCAAGTTGATGACGAAGATGAAGGACCTGCGGCATGCGCGGCGCAAGACGGCTGCTGTGTTTGAGGCTGAGGTCAAGAGACGGCATGATGTGGTTGAGGAGCAGTCGGGCGAGATCTCGAGCAAGTTTGAGGAGATGAGGGCTGGCGGCACGGAGGTTCTCCGTGGGCGTTCGCCTTGAGCCGTTGTTGCGGCCTGGGTTATCATCTTTTACTTGCGCGTATGACTGGGTGTTTCTGAGACTTTTATGGACGAGTATGATTACCCCGTCCGTTTCGAGATTTCTCGCAAGTCCGGAATGCAATTGAGCTTGTTCTTGAGATATAAGCGTTTTGTTCGATTGACAATTTACAGCTATACCTCTGCAGCACCTTTAGAGCATGGCCTGTTATTCATGTTTATCTGTGTTCTTGTTCTCGTGGCACCTACACAAGACTCATCTTACATGTTTCAAGTTCCCTAAAAAACTGCTGGTCTGGGTGATTTAAACATTGTAGGTTTAGTTAAGCTAACATTATCTAGAGTCGTAGCAGCCCTGAAGTAAAACAGAAATGCGATGATTATCATCTATTATATAAAATTCACCGTAAGAAAAGAAAAATCTCAAGACTTTTGTCTATTAAGACCTACCAATCATGCACATAAGAATACACGGCTCTCTCATAGGCTCAGAGCGCAATAAGCAACATCAACATTAGGAAGTAATAGGGGCAGTAAGAGCGAGCAATAAAATGCTAGACGCAACACCCCCTGTACAGCGCAACAACAGGAAGTTCATCATGAGGAGGAGAATGTCAGAGGAGAAAAGAAGGGAAAAGTATGCATTAGAAGCTACAATCCTCATTCTTCATTCCCCTCTACTGCAAACTCAATAGCTTTGTTGGGCTCCGAGGGAAATCCAACAAGACCAATAGTTGCCGTGACATTTATTAGGGGAAATATGGAAGAAGGAAACCGTCAACATGTCCGAGCGCATCCCCGAACAGGAATGCAAATACACCGTACCGTCATCTCATCAGATAAGAGGGAGAAGTCGTTCAATCCGCATCTATGAGCGGCCGTATCTGGTCTTTCCAAAGGAGAAAGGCACGTAGCGGTACTTGATCATGTGCTGGATTTGGCGGCGCACTGCATAGTCGCGTTAGCATTTTCACTGCCTCTTCCCCACAACAACCGATTTCAACAGGATCAAAGGAGAAAGGCGGTACTCACTCGTCAGAACAAACAGCAAAATCCAGTAAACCACAAGAACAGGCCAGAAGACCGGGATATCAAAGACAGTGAACCAGGTGCAGAGGAACCCGATAGCGAGCGCGCGGGTAGCCGAGTACCAGAACTTGAACTCGGGGAGTCGGCGGATGAAGGGGCGGAACTCGTCGTCCTGCTTTGTAGGGAGGCTGGGGGCGCCGGCATCGCCGTCTTCAAGGCCCTCGTCTTGGGTGAGAGAGGGGTCGAATTTAGGCTGCAGGAAGAGGAGGAAGAGGTTGAGGAGGTAGATTCCGACGGTGTATGCGACTGCGTTCCTGTATTAGTCATTGTCGACGGATATCGGTTCTAAAGATGAGGAGGTACATACCAATGTACCAGCCCTGAGCGAGGACGATGCGCAGGAAGAAAACAATGAGGAGAACAACTGTGCCTGTCCATCGGTAGGCTGTAAATGGTGTGGAGGCGTCGAGGTAGGTTTGGTATTGCTGGAAGCCATTAGCTGCTGTTTCACTACTCCATTCATTCTTCCCCCAAAGTTCCTCATTTGTCGTATAAAGAAAGAAATTGATACATACCCTAGCAAGTTTTGAGGTCTGCGCGGTGACTGCTGTGAATGGCGTCTGCTCGGGCTCAGGGACGTCCATTGCGGCGGTTCAATAGGGTGCGGAAAACGAGGAAATAAGAGTCAAAAATGTTAGGAGAAAAGGAGCGCACTCTCAGCACCAGCTATACGGCACGTTAGAAATCCTAGGGTAGTCGTGAATCGTGATGGAGGCTGCTAGGCAAAAGTTGTCCACTTCCCAACACCGGCGGACTGCGTACGCCCGTCCTAGCCACAGCCGAGTGCTGCGCCACCAAGTCGGATATTTGACTGCTTGGCGGCTTATGTGAGCGGCATATATCACGTGCCGCATACTGCATAACCTCGGAACTGCGTATGCGGCTTGCATCGGCTGCGGGGAATCCAAGGTAGCTCCGGAGTATCTACTTGACCTCATTCTTGGACAGCTCCAACCATTACCATTGATTCGATTTACTACTTTGTATACTTGACCTCTTATCACACGCCACCATGTTTGCCCGGCAATCTACTCGATTTCTCTCCCCAAGAACCACAACCATCTTCGCGCGCGTCCGCTTGTACTCATCCGCTTCTCCGAGCTATGAGCACATCCTCACCTCAACCCCAAAGCCGGGAGTTGGTCTGAGTACGTCAACAAAAGAAGCAGTTCTTGTATTCTACGTATCATCTCAGTACTAATTGCTCGTGCCATAGTCACTCTCAACCGTCCCAAAGCCCTCAACGCCCTTTCCAGCCCTCTCTTCAAAGAACTAAACGATGCGCTCTCCAAATACGACGAGAGCAAGGATATCGGCGCCATCGTCATCACAGGAAGTGAGAAAGCTTTTGCGGGTATGAACTATGTCAACCCTAGCCTGACCACATCCTATCAAGAAGCAATGCTAACGGATATTCTTCATTCGCAGCCGGCGCCGACATCAAAGAAATGGCCCCCCTAACCTTCGCCTCCGCCTACAGCAACAACTTCATAGCCCCCTGGTCTCACCTCGCTACCTCAATTCGCAAGCCCGTGATCGCCGCGGTCTCCGGCTACGCCCTCGGCGGCGGGTGCGAGCTCGCCCTGATGTGCGACATCATCTACTGCACAGCCAACGCCACTTTCGGACAGCCCGAGATCAAGCTGGGCGTTATCCCCGGTGCCGGTGGTTCGCAGCGCCTCACGGCTGCAGTCGGCAAGAGCAAAGCGATGGAGCTTATTCTCACGGGTAAGAACTTTAGTGGGAAGGAAGCGGGTGAGTGGGGGGTTGCGGCGAAGGTTGTAGATGGCGGCAAGGAGGAGTTGCTCGAGGAGGCGGTTAAAACTGCTGAGACCATTGCGGGATATAGTCGGGTTGCGACTGTTGCGGCGAAGGAGGTGGTCAATAAGAGTCAGGATTTGGGTGTTAGGGAGGGTGTTGAGTATGAGCGGAGGTTGTTCCATGGGCTGTTTGGCAGTCAGGATCAGAAAATTGGTAGGTCTCCTTTCCGCTCCTTGTATCTTGAGATTCGTACTGACGAGGAGTAGGAATGACTGCCTTCTCAGAGAAGAAGAAGCCTGAATGGTCTCACGAGTAAGCAGCTGCACTCTCAAATTAGTGTATACCATCAAATATATGAGAACCACATTGAACCTGTCCCGGTTGATATTATTATTATATTCAAAGGCATCATTATACAGTCGTTGCCTCGTGACGTAGTATGTACATTCATTAGTTGATATTATTAGTTCGGTAAAGCAGCAGCTGATCGTGAGGGAACGGCTCAGAATACGCTGGCGGCTTGTCTCTCTGGATCACCTGGGTGCTCCTTCTGGCTTTGGTAGTTCTCGACCACTCTGCCCTCAAAAGTTTCATCGAAAACATCGACCTGAGTGCTAGCGAACTTGCGGGCACTAACTTTGCGCTCAAAAAGAACGTCCAGCTCGGCGAATGTACGACCCGCGGGCTCGGGTACGCGGAAATATGTATAAATGATGCAGAGAAAGCAAATCCCTCCCCAGAAGAGACCAGCAAAGTTGCCCCAGTCCCAGGCTGTGGGGTTCACCATATACGGCGTCATGACACCGCAGACAATAGCAACTATGTTGTACAAGATACGACCGAGAACGACGGTCTTGATCTGTAGACGACGAGTCGAAATCTCCGCGACAAGGGAATAGGCCACAGTCCCAACGGTTAATTGGTAAAACAACGCCCAGATCAGCATCATCGACCCGGTTGCAAGGGATGATTGTGTCCGATGTTCCTCTGGAACAAGACCAAGGAATCCCATAACCAACAGCATCACGCAGAGACCACATAGGCCGTAAAGATAGAGTTTTCGGCGACCAATACCCCACGACATGAGAAACCATGCTCCGAAGACACCGGCCATGTTGATACCATATTGGCCCATTGCAAAAGAGTACGCCTGCTCGTCACCGAGTCCCGCTTGTTGAAGGAAATAGGTCGAGTAGTTGGAAAAAGAGTTGCCGCTGAGGTTCTGGATAGCCCATACCATGCAGACAATTTCCGTGCGCCGCAGATCCACACCCCTAAAGCAATCTAGATAGCTAGCGCCGGAGGTAATCTTCTGTTCCAGAGCGGTGGTGTGGACCATCATGGCAATTGTGTCGTCCGCATTGAACTCGGTATCCCGCTCGGGGCTCGTCAGACGCTGCAGGGACTTTTTGGCCTCCTGTGTTTTGCCCTTTCGAACTAGCCACCATGGCGATTCCGGTGCTAACCAGATCCCAATGAAGAGTGGAATCGGCCACATCCATTGAAGTCCGTACGGGATCCGATAAGCCCATTCGTCTTGTCGACCGATCATGGCCCGAATCACGCCGACACCGATGAGTTGTCCCACACCCCAACAGAAATTGACGTAGGTTGTAAGGTAATTCCGCAACGCAACCGGGCAGACTTCGGAGGCGTAGGTGACACATAGCGTTTGGAAGACTCCCCAGGGGATACCGGCGAGGATTTCGGCGGCCAATAGGGCTTGGACATTAGGAGCTGTGAAGAATATTGCTGTCCAGGCCGTAATTAGGATAAGACAGGCCATGACAGTGTACCGATATCCAAATTTTTCAGAAGCCCAACCATTGAGCAATAGGCCGATAATTTCGCCAACATAAGCACCGTTACTCAAACCGGATTGCCACTAGAAGATCGACCAATTATCAGCAACAAGATATGTAGTTCAAGCACGCCAAAACTTACCCGTGCAGGAACCTGATACTCTCCGTTCGCTCCCAACTCGCCGTACTTGCGATTGAACTGCTCAAAGGCGTAAAAGTTGTTGACCAGAGAGATATCATAACCTTCCATGACAATGGTGGTAGAGATGATAATACTCCATACAATGGCTTTAGGATAGAGTTTGAACCCCTGCAACAGGGTCATCTTCTGCTCCTTTTGAGCAGCTGCCTTTGCATTTGCAACGATCTTTGCCATCGGCATTGCCGGATCATGATGAGGACTTGAGGGCTCTTCTTCTTTGAACAGACTAGGAGTAATCACATCCTGAGTTTTGGAGGACTCCATTTTCAGGAAACCCTGGATTGCGGGAGCATCCGACACAGGACAGGGGGCAGTTTTGGCGTCAGGCAAGCTGTTTTAAGAGCCAGCGAGATGGATCGGTAGAGATTTATATCCGCGGCGGGGGCTCGGGGAGGGTCCACACTAACCCACTCTCGCAAAGATTTCTTCCGAAAGATGAGCGGCCGACTGTCCAGAACGAACTGAAAAGCACGCGACGCTAGCACGAAGAGAGCATAACGCACCAGAAGGTGACATTTTCCAGGGCTGGGGTTTGTGGGGAAGTTGGGAACAGACCACTGACCATGGAGTGTTGCGGCCAAGCCCTGAGTAGTGGTGTCAGGATTCACGGGCCAGGTCGTTGGGAGAGTACGGATCGTCATTGGGTGTGTTTTTGCACATGGTTTGGCTGTCAGAGCGAGCAGACTCGAGAGCGTGACCATAAATCCCTGCTTAAGCAGGAGGGAGAGAAAATAAGAAACGTTTTCCATTTCGGCAGGTGGTCAGCAGCGCCATGGCCGGATCGGGAACCCCAACAGCCCTGAGGTCCCGAGGTCCAGCTGGAGCCCTCCCGCGTCCAAGGAGCAGGATCTTGGCCTCTTTGAGGTCCCGTCCCGTCATTCTTGAATGCTTCCAATTTCTTTGAATAGATGTTTGAAAAAGAAGGGGCCGAAGCTAAACGAATGTCGACGTAGTAGTGCTGTGGTCTTGACATCCAAAAGCCAACAAACTTCTTATGTGAAAAGCTTACCTACCCGAGCCACGACGCTTGTGTGGCAATGGATGCTTGGGTTACAGTTAGGAGGAGACTTGCCAATGCCCTGCTTGCCATTGGTCTCCCCGGATTCTAGCTGCGCAGTTGGGGTTCAGCATCCTTTACCGACTGACCCCTTAGAGACTTCCTGTTAAACTTGACGAGCCCTTCTCCGCATGGGTATTTACTCTCATTGCGAATACCTCCTGAAGAGACAGTTCGTCGAAAAAGGCCAGACCACGCTCATGGAAGATGCTGTAGCTCGTGCGGCCCTAACAAGTTGAAAGACTGCTAAGTAAAGATCCTTTTGAGGCTTGAAAAGCCCATAGACAGAAGAGGGGAGTTTGGGTCTATCGCAACTAGTGAGCCGGCCATTCGACCATTGTTCGGTCCGGTGCTGACATGAATTCAATTTCCAAAGCAAGCATCTGCCACAGCCCACCGACGATACTCGAAGAGGATACCCGGCACCTGAAGCTGCAGGAGTCATATTCTTCAAGCCATCCCGGCAAAGAAATGTGCTATCGTGCATTGCGCTCGGCATGGTCTGAAACTCGGTAGCAGAGCCGTACTTTCAATTCAGGGCGCTTAAGAATTATTTTCAAACCTCATTGCCGGAACTAGTATCATCCGGTTCCTATGCAGGGGGAGAGAGTACGTTCTGGCGTCGTTATAAACATTGAGGTCGAAGTTCCGAAGAACGAATGACCCCGTATATTCATTGTTGTCTCACAACCTTCATGATTGAACGACATGCGATACCGGCGCAGGCTCGAGCCAACAACCAATATGGCAGACTGGCGATCATTGGCTTTTTACAATGATTCATCCCGCTGTGTTAAGCGCGTAGATCATAACGATCGAAAGGGCCTCGAAGGAAGACCGGCTCTAAGCATGCCTAGAGACAAAGATTGACTTTGAGAACTAGAGACTGATAAATTCACATTCCTTGCTTTGCTCGGCAAACCACCCATTGAAAGTGAGTGAGTGACAGACTGGCATGCGGAGCCGAAATCTGGAGATGCGGAGAACGTTGGCGGCGGTGGAGCTGTTAGTCAGTGGAACAGGCCAGACAGTCTGATTCAAAACTTGGAGAAGCACGGCTAGAATCAGGCGATGCGTGAGGAGAAAGCTGATTACCAACAAGGACGTTCTGGTTGGGGCCGGCGAGCGTATGGATTTGTTGTCCATATCGGGGATGATGCGAGGTCGGAACGGCTCCCGGTCTCGCATTCCTTGGAAGAAAAGAGAAAGGCGATGCGACTAGATCGACCTGTGCAAATGTGGGTGATTGAATTAAGCCGTCTGTCGTTGAGGGAATCAGGCTGATTATAAAGATCTCGTAACCAATTCCTCTCCAGTTCTGTCTGATATGCGATCGAGATAAGGAAGGTCGAAGCGGAAGCTTGCCGCGGAAAGCTCCGACTTCCGAGGGAAAGTTGGCTGGCCATGGGTTCCGCCGCGATCTGTCACGTTTGTTCCGCGATTGCTGGTGCGGGGGAAACTGAAGATCGCATGGTTTTGGGGGGTGATAATCGGCTGTTTAAACAGCAGAGAAGCCAGAAAGATGATCGGAATGGCCTTCCGTTTCGATGGTGGGGCACTTTTGTTGACCTTTTCAAGGCACTTGATTGGCCCAAGCTGTCTATATAGATTTTTTAGTGCGAAGCAGCAGTTTCAAATGGTTTATATTATTTGGCGTTGCTCTCCCCTCACGCCCTGAGGAGTCCGCTATAAAGTCCCCGCATCCCCTCCGGCCTCCCTCTGTTCTCAATCTTCCTCGACTTCAATTAGCGCTAGCATTGCTTCATTACCGTCAAAATGGGTAAGGACGACGAGCAAAGTAAGTCTCTTCCCGCACTTTTAGCTTCTGGATTGACTCTAACGGCTCTCAGAGACCTACCGTTACAATGAGACTCCTGTCTACACCACATCCAATGGGTGCCCTGTACGTCGAGCAGCCGGCAATATGGTAGAGACACACTAACAGCGACAGGTAATGGACCCCCAAGCGTCCCAGCGCGTGGGCCCCAACGGTCCTCTCCTCCTGCAAGACTTCAACCTCATCGACATCCTCGCTCACTTTGACCGTGAGCGTATCCCCGAGCGAGTGGTCCACGCCAAGGGTGCAGGCGCCTTTGGCGAGTTTGAGGTCACTGACGACATCAGCGACATCACCACCATCGACATGCTCAAGGGCGTCGGCAAGAAGACCAAGACCTTCGTCCGCTTCTCAACCGTCGGAGGCGAGAAGGGCTCCCCCGACAGCGCCCGCGACCCCCGAGGTTTCGCCTGCAAGTTCTACACCGAAGAGGGTAACTGGGACTGGGTCTTCAACAACACGCCCGTCTTCTTCCTCCGCGACCCCAGCAAATTCCCCATGTTCATCCACACGCAGAAGCGCAACCCGCAGACCAACCTCAAGGACGCCACCATGTTCTGGGACTACCTGTCCACCCACCAGGAGGCCGTCCACCAGATCATGCACCTCTTCTCCGACCGCGGCACACCCTACTCCTACCGCCACATGAACGGCTACTCCGGCCATACCTACAAATGGATCAAGCCCGACGGCACCTTCAACTACGTCCAGCTGCATCTCAAGACAGACCAGGGCAACAAGACCTTCACCGACGCCGAGGCCGCCCGCCTCTCAGCCGAAAACCCAGACTGGCACACGCAGGACCTCTTCAACGCCATCGCCCGCGGCGAGCACCCCTCCTGGACCTGCTACGTGCAGACCCTCTCCCCCGAACAAGCCGAGAAATTCCGCTGGAACATCTTCGACCTGACCAAGGTCTGGCCGCAGTCCGAAGTGCCCCTCCGCCGCTTCGGCCGCTTCACCCTCAACAAGAACCCGGAGAACTACTTCGCCGAGGTCGAGCAAGCCGCCTTCTCCCCCTCCCACCTCGTCCCCGGCGTCGAACCCTCCGCCGACCCCGTCCTGCAAGCCCGCCTCTTCTCCTACCCCGACACGCACCGCCACCGCCTCGGCACCCCCAACTACCAGTCCATCCCCGTCAACTGCCCGCTCCGCGCATTCACGCCCTTCCACCGCGACGGCGTCATGAGCGTGCACGGCAACCACGGCGCGAACCCGAATTACCCCTCCACCTTCCGGCAGCTGCAGTACAAGCCCGTTAAGGCGTCGCAGGAGCACGAGAAGTGGGCTGGTGCCGTTGTGACGGAGCAGCTGCCCGTTACGGACGAGGACTTCGTCCAGGCCAATGGGCTATGGCAGGTTCTTGGGCGCCAGCCCGGGCAGCAGGAGAACTTTGTTGGGAATGTTGCGGGACACCTTTGCAATGCTCACCCGAGAGTGCGCAACGCGACGTATGGCATGTTCCGTCGGGTGAATGCTGATCTGGGAGCAAGGATTGAGAAGGCTACTGAGGGTAAGGTTACTGAGGCCAGGGCTCGTTTGTAATTTAGTTCGTGCTTCATTAGATTGGAATATACTGTCATGTTAGACGATCACTTTAATTTCTACTCTACGAACATGAGAAAAAGGCCAGGTACGAGCGTTGTCATTGGGCATGGAGGACAATCATGAGCTTCTTGTTTGCTATACCATTGATCTAATGCTATGTATGATAAACAAAAACGGCACTGTCTAACCTGGAAACTCGAGAGTCGGTACTGATAATAGAGGTGTTGATGTACCGATCGTCGTTGTATTCAAAATAGCAAACCAAACAATGTAACCCTAACGCCCGTCGGAAGAACGCCAAGTCCGTGGGGGAAAAACCAAAGGCTACCTTAAATACGCCGGATGTGTAAAAAATTGCATGGTTCGTACATGGTCGTAAGAAGATGTCTGGAGGGGGGTAGGCTGACCTCAGAGATCGATCGGGAGGACTGGCGCTGGTGTGATGACGTGGCTCACCGCGGTCTGGTCGTGACAACCCCAGAAGAATCCGGGGGTTTCACAGGTGGAAGTTTGCGGCGCTGAGGTCGAGGTTGTTGGTGATGTGGGGTCCCGACAGCCAAACCATCCTGGATCCTTGCAGGTTGTGGTTGTGGTAGGTGCCTCAGTGGTGGTTGTCACCGTAGTACTTGTCGGATCCTTGCAACCGAACCAACCAGGAGTTTTGCAGGTAGATGTTGTTGTGGTGGTAGTTGTGGGCAAATCGGTAGTTGTACTATCATCCAGACAACCCCACCATCCAGGAGTCTTACAAGTAGTCGTCCTGGTTGACGTGGTTGTGGTTGTAGACGTTTGTGTTGAGCTCGTCGTTGTGACCTCGGAGCCGTTGCTTCGGAAAAACTTCCACAACTCACAGTCATAGCATTCTTCTTCTGGCGCGCAATGCGGCACATCATCATATACCTCGATGACGTCTGAGATCACGGCTCTTATGCGATGCGTACCAAGTGCAACGCGCCACCCCTTGTCTGCGACGGTATCGTACACGCACATTTGGCCAGTGTGGCAGGCGGACTCCATGGCATAACCACCCCATGTGCACACGGAACTTACACCGTTGCATGTTCCCATGTAAACAGGATCTGCCGTATGGCCAAAATGATACGCCCCTGTGAACTTCCTCGCTTGCGGCAGGGCTGGGTCATTTCCGGGAGGACTCGGTAGGCCGAGTCGAGCGGCGGGAAGTGCTTCCGGTACAGCTTCAAAGGTGACGACAGGTAATCCGAATGTCAATCCAAGTAAACTAGCCATAGCACCTCCCAAAGAGTGGCCCGTCAGCCAAACGTTTGCTTCCGGGTACAGCTCGGTGACGTTGGAATACAAGTCGAGTGAGGCACGGTAGTATCGATTCTCGTCATTCATAGCCTCAACGATGCAAGTCAAATTGGCATTGAACGCGGATTTTTGGCAGTCACAGACCTCTCGCCACAGATAGGACCCGCCCTGGCCACAACAGCAACTGAAGAAAAGATTGTCGTTCACCTTGTCGTTGGTAGTTGTCCCGGCTCCGTCGAACAGGGCGGGAGACGTTCCCTTGAGCGATATGACGATGGTGCTGTTTGTGTCATCTGCGTAGATATGGCCCCGCAACCCATCGTTCTGCCAACCAAAACTCCTAGAGTAGTTGAGTTTACCATTGACATCCTCCCAGTCCTCGGTCCCTGGTACTTCGATGTAGTCATTTGCCGTCATCTTCGCAAAGGTCAAGACTGTCTTTTTATCAGTAACATTAGGGCCGGCCACAGTGTCCATGGCCCATTGCGATGATTCAAGTGTGACTGCTGACCCGGTAGTTCTTGCGGCCGCTAAGTGTTCCTCGATGACCGAGAGACGCCGGTCTGCTAGTCGCTCGATGGTGATAGGCTGGGAGGATGCAACAAAGGGTATGTTGAGAGCTGCGGGCTCGAAATCTTCTATACCATCCTCCGATAAGGTCCGTAGTTGTGTATGTGGTTTAATGTCTAGTCTCCTGTGTAGTTCGGGATATTCATAAGCCCCTCGCTGAACGATGTGGCGAAGGGTCTGTGGCATGTCAGCACCTGCACCATCAGTACGACACAGCTGAGCATGAGGCTTACAAACTCATGCGTCCCAGAGAGCGTAGGAGGATCAGCTAAGGGGACTTGTGGGGGAATGAACGGGGATGAGTCCTGAGACCCATAGTATACGGGCTGCTGATAAGCGGAGACGCAAGACGGAAGGGCAAGAGACATGAGCAGGGTGGTGACGCCCATGTCCATCAAATGCCGTTTCCTCGTCCGCTTGTGACGGTCCATGGTAAGAGATGATGATATCGATGTAGACACTAAGAAAGGAGAAATAGAGCGAGCGCACGGCCGATAGACTCGATAGAGAGAGGCTCACCTGCGAGGCACTACTTATCGGTGACGCACTGCGGAGAAGGACGATCACGTGAGGACCACCGTAGCCCGCGTCACCGGACCTGGCCTGGGCTGGCCTTACAGAACCACACCCGTTTCGGCCATCCAGAGTCCAGAATGTGTCCCGAGATGTTGGAACCTGCTCAATAACTTGCTATATGCTTTTCTCTTGCTTTTTAATTCTGCCTGTAATACCGGGGGCTCCTGGGTATAATTTCCGACAGTTATCAAAGCTCCGAGCTTGCGGGGCCAGCTCGTGAGCAGCTGCTGCCATGTCTTCCGACACTGGCCCAAAGCCCCGTCTCCATACAACACGCTCGTTCCCTCGAATGGACAATGCAGAAATCAGTCCTTTTATTCGTTCAAGGGCGAAAACCGTACAATCGATTCCGGAATCGGTGCACTCAGACGCACTCCCTTTGAGTCTTACGGAGAACCAAAACAGTCAGGATGACGGCCCGGACGTGTTCGAGAAGTCTGGTGCTTCACCATCATCGGAACATGGTCCAAGCGAGGATACTTCGGTGCTCTCACGAGGCATACCGAACCAACCGGAGGAGCTCCCAATTGAGCTGATCAGTCTTACTGACCGGTACGGAGTCTGTTGAGTTTCAATATCGGACCACAGCCGCTAATTCTCCCCTGCATAGGTTCGTCAACTCGCTGAGTGCCCGAGTACACACGTCTCCGCCGACCATAGATAGAATATCTACGCTTTTCCAAGACTTTTACCTCCGAGCGGAATCTCATATAACCACCCATATCTCTGCGCTTGCTTCTCGAATAAATCGCGACCCCTCGCCCTATGCACCCGATAAGAAGGACACAACCACGCCCAGCCGCCAAATGTTGACGGCATCTGAAGTGACTGAGAAGCGGATGGCTCGAAAGCTTCTTGCGTCCAAGCAAGTCGATCTCGAAGAGGCCGTGGAGCGGAGAGCCTGTGAAAGCGTTTATGACAAGATCTGGAGGCATAAAAGCACACTCGATGAGATCAGGGATGAGAAGTTGCGGTCAAAGACGGCAGCCTTGCTCTTGGTTGGAATTAACCTAAAAGAGCTCGGTGTCGACATCGACATCTCTGCGGTCGACGAGAAAAGTCAAAAGGACGCAGAGGATTGCTTTTCGGCTGCCCGTGACTTCCTCATGAAGATGAACGAGGAGAAATATCCATTAGGAAAATTGCGATATCTTGCGGCAGCGCACAAGGCAATTGTTGATGCCCTAACTAAGTTGCTGCCTTCGTCGTCGTCCGCTGACGAGATTCTGCCAGCCCTCATTTACACGCTGGTCACTTGTCCACCCGAGGGCATGAATGTCATAAGCAACCTTTTGTTCATTCAACGATTCAGAACGAGTAATAAGGTCGATGGTGAAACTGCATATTGCCTTACCAATCTCGAGGCTGCAGTGAGCTTCCTTGAAAACGTGGACCTTTCCGAACTTCGCGCGGAGGAAGGACAAGAAGGAGAAGTAAAAGCTTCCAAGGGTGATTCGGCATCAGTTGCCGAGCGCATCCCCCCTCCCCAGCCTACTCCCGAACAGACCACATCTTCTATATCATCTGTAACTGCCTCTGCTGAGCCTACGAAGCCAATTGGAACTCAGCCGTCTGAGACATTAGCAGCTGCGACACCGGCTCAGCAAGGCCGATTGAATACATTCTTGCAACCTCCTGCAAAGGTTCTCGGGGCCGCTAATGACGCTGTCCGCAACACTGCTGATCAAGGGCTGAAGAACATTAGCGCAACGCTAGATAGCAGCTTCAACTTTTTGTTTGGTCGTCTAAAAGAGCTACAGTCCAATCAACCACGAGGCAAGGATGGAGCAGCGGGTCCTGTACTGCCAAAAACTCTCGCGGAAGCTAGACGTCTGGTTACTTCCCCGCCGTCCGGTGGCAGTGCTCACTTGGATAAAGAAGACCCTCCAAAAGAGCCTGCGGCCGCCGAGCCATCCCGATTAAGACGTATTGGCTCCAAGGCAGAGGATACTTTCACCGGGCTAGTTGCGGGACAGCGAACTCCGCGTGATAGAAGCACGGACAGTGTACGGACGTATGGCAGCTCTAGGGCATCAATAGCCACGAACGCATCTAGAGACGAGGGCCGAACCTCTACCACAAGCTCCGCCTTACCAACTCCGACGCTAGAGACGGTTCGAAGTTTCGGAAGCACCATCAATCCCCTAAACCATATTCCGGGGATGATCAGGGGCTTTGGCCGTGCTACACCCGAGTCTCCCGCATTACCTTCTCTTCCAAATCGAACTAAATCACCGGCGGGCGACAAAACGAAGGCTGATCCGCCCATCCAACGTTTCCTTCAGGCTCAAAATGCAAACGAGCTTACTATTGGCGATGTAAGCGTCTTGCTTGAGGACTACAAACGTATATCTGCACTTCTTGTGAAGCAAGGCGCTTTGCCAAGATAATCATTATACTCCCGTCTATCAAAGACGCAAAGCTCAATTTGGGTGTTTCTTTTTGGCGGCATCTCTTTTTCGTCCATGGGTCGGTATCTGAGTACTGCTGGATTCGGTGCTCAGTGTGACTGTCGCAATCTAGGAGTTGTTCTTCTTTGGCATAAATTGGAGTTTAAAGTTATTCTATCATGCGGGATTACATATCGACGTTTTACTAGATAATTAGGTAGCGCAATTGACCATACCTGGATGATCTTGGATGTCTACACTCTCAGGCCTGCATGCATAAGCAAAGCCCACATGACATGATAGCCGCTTTGTACGGCCATGGTACCTAGCCTCGATAACAGGGCAGAGGGTGTGCAGTGTGCGTGTCATGTGTATATATATGGTCTAATGATATTCATTTATAACTATAATTCTAAAAGACATCTCACATAAACCAGGCGCAACATGGAGCCTCTCAATAATCAAGTTCCCCCCGGTGCACCAGGCAAAATGTGCAAGAGGGTATATTGCTTAAATAAAACGGGTTTAGCGTTGAAGAAAAGAATCAGGGTGTAGTTAGGTAAGTTTTTAAAAACATGAAGGTGCGTAACGGATTCGGATTCGGATTCGCCTGCGAAACCCATCGACTGGTACCACCTAGATCTCCAGGTACTCAACGCTATTCGAGCGCTTATCGTTCGCGGGGCGTTCGAGTTCCCTTGTCTTGGTGCAGATCCAGGTTGAGGCGTACATGTTCACACTGTAAAAACCACTAATTAGATGCCTCTGCCTCATTGATGCTAACAGACGGAGTAGGATTGAGACATACCGGTCAATGCAAGTACCCGAGAAACGGGCTCCAACACGTCTCGCCGAGAAGCCGTTCTCCTCGAAGTTCTTGATATACCACGGCTCGATGCTGGCGGAGCGGAGGAGGATGCGGCCGTCCATTTTGAGGGCGTGGTTGAATTTCTGCGCTTGCGCGGTGGCGTCGGTGCCTTCGGGGTCAAACCAGTCCATTGAGTCCATGATCTGCAAGGTTAGGGTTAGTATGGATCTAGAAGTAAAGGTGGTTCAACAGTAAAAGAATGACGTACTACGGCGATTGTGAGGCTTCGAGGCGTGATACGTCCGATGACTTCATTAATTTCGTCGGTGTGGATGCGTAGGCCGTCAAAGGCACCGGGAGATGATAATTTGACGTGGGCTTGGGGTGTAAGGTATGCAGGGGCGCATCTGTCAAGCCGTTAGTTGAATGTAAATAATGAGGAACGATGGATGATCACCTTCTTGAGAATTGGCCCTTCAAGCAGAGGTAGTAGAAGTAGTTGTCGTTGCCGATCATGGTTTCATTGACGACAGGGTCCAGCGTGTCAACCACGTATTCCCAGATTGACTTGCCACTGATGTCTTTAGTATTCTTCATCTCTTTTGTGAGACCATTGCGTTTGAAGTAATCCTCAACGATCATGTTTCGCTGGTTGCGAGGAACGCCGGCGGCCTTCCATGCGAACCACTCAGTGCTGACCACCGCCCAGTGGAGAGGCTTGCTCATTAGGACGGCCCGGATCCGTGGCCAGATCTTACGCTGCTCGGCTAGGGTCTGTGCCTCGCAGAGCTTCTTCACTTGACCTGCCAGACCGAAGACCTTGAAGATGTAGCGGATCATCTTTATGGCGTGGCGAGAACCGCCGGTCTCATAGAGACCTCGGCCAGATTTTGAGGTGAAGACGTGGCTGTGTTCAAGCCAGTACTGGAACGCCTGGCTGGAAAGGTGAGGACTCAAGCGGGAAATTAAAAGGTCTCGGAACTCAGAGTGCTTCCCTTCACCAAAGATTTTCCAGACATCTCGGTGGCCGAGAGCGATAAAGCTGGCAACCTTCAGCTCAATGAGGTGGTTCTGGTTAGGATTCAAGTCAACGGCGTGCACGCGGCGCGGGCTCTTCTGCAGATAGTCAAGGATGTTGTCACCAGCACTTGTAATAGCCAGAATAACGTCGTCACGCTTGATATTGAGTAGTCGGTGGTCAACCCGGGGGTCTTCCCAGTTAAAGGCATAGATATACTCATTCTGGAACTGGGTGTGCTTCGGAAGGAGGTCGTTGTAGAAGATGCGGTAATGGTGGTTTTGGTAGAAGGCCGCGGGAAGGGGAAGGTTGGCGCTCAGGTTGACAACAGCCGACTCGTATGCTTTGGAGTGAATCTCCTGTGTGCTCTTGATAATGGCCTTGTCCATCTCCTTACGATGGTTGGCAGGAGACAAATATGGTGATTCGGTGAAAGACGCGTCCAGCTTCTCAATAGCCTCCCGACTGGCCTGGTTCGGGGAGATATCTTTTTGGCGCCCGATGAAGATGTAGTAAGGGATGCCTCCTAGGAGGTAGTTTCGCTCACTAGCAGAAATGACTGTTCCAAAGCGATATTCCAAGTAGTCTCGCCGAGCGGCATCGAGATTCACACGGTCTGCCTCGAACCACGCGCGCCAGAATGCACGCCCTAGCCAATTGACATGTCGGTTAAAAGCACCGCCGATATAGTTTCTGGATGAGACGTCGACAATGCTTTGGACTTTCCAGGTATTAGACCCTTTACTCATGGTTGTGGTTATCTTGGAACTTACCATAGAAATCGCAAACACCTAACAGACCGGAGGGCTTAACCAAATGACCTATTGAGTCCACCACACTGTAATAATCTGTTGCTGTCAGTGGCTATCATGATCAACATGAAACCTCCTTACCTGGGATCATTGACAAGCTGTAACTCATTGTCACCACATCGGCACCAGCTCCGACAGTCTTGATGGGATCGATATTGTCCTCCGGCAATCGGAAGGAGCGAGCATCCTGACAGACAACGGTAACATTCTTCCACCCTAATCTTTCAAAGCGCTTGCGTGCAACCTCGAGTAGAGAAGGTGAGAGATCGACAAGGTAGACGTGGGAGAAGAATTCGGGAACGGACACGAACGCAGCCATAGCTTCGATATTGTATCTAGGGTTCTGTCAATAATGATTTATTCGTGCACGTAGCTCGATCCTTACCCAGTGCCGCCACCAATCTAGACCATCAGTTAGTTCAATCCGCGTAAGCTCAACGTGAGTATCTTACATCAACCCAGACAGCCTTGCCCTTTTGAAGCTCCCTGTTCTCGACCTTGTATTTGAGCTGAGCAGCAACGAGACCGA
This sequence comes from Aspergillus mulundensis, assembly GCF_003369625.1. Classification (NCBI taxonomy): domain Eukaryota; kingdom Fungi; phylum Ascomycota; class Eurotiomycetes; order Eurotiales; family Aspergillaceae; genus Aspergillus; species Aspergillus mulundensis. The sequence goes on from NW_020797889.1 coordinate 3,301,844, forward strand.
GCATATCCTCCCGACCACGAAGAAGGCGCTTTCGGGTAGCATCGTACACAGTAGCCTGTGAGACTGTCAATTGACATGCCAAGAGGTAGCGCAATAGACTAGCTCGTACTTGAGTGGAATAGAAGCTCTCCAGCGCATCTTGTTGACCGCTTCCGCCCTTGTCATGGGGCTTCAGAAAGCTGGCGTAAATGAACTTGAGGTAGGTAAAGATTCCGTTGTTGTAGTCGACCTTGCTGCGCTTCTGCGAGGCCGCGAAGAGGACAATTGCAACAAGCGCGCAAACAAAGAAGGCAGTGCCCGCAATGGACACATAGAGACGGTCAAGACCGCTCTGGAGGAAACCAGCAGGGCCACTGGCGAGAGAAGTCATGGCACAAGAGGACAAGCACGACCAGAAGGACAGAAGTAATTAGACTGCCCCAGCTCAGGAATTGAGTCGGGAGGGGCGCTTCTTGAATGAAATACCCCTCCAACGCCGGCCGGGCATCGGGGAGGGGAACTGAGCTTGCCTCTTTTGGCCCACTGGGACTGCTCTGCCGACAACGCTGGGTCACACATTGGGGACATGAGGAAGTGTAAAGCACATGATGCCCTATCAGGAGCACACATGGGCCTGGGGCGAGGTAAAGACATCGACTGGAAACGAGAATGGATCCATAGCAGCGGAAGTAAATAGGCGGGCGATCCTAGATCCATCCTCTTGCCATTGGCCCCGTAGCAGAACCGGGGGTGGGGGATATTCAGTGATAGAGCCAGTCCGATGCAGCGTGCACGAGGCAAGTGGTTTTGGGTCTGTGGCGCAATTGGAGGCAATCTGCAGCGGTCCCGAGGACCTGCAGACTAGTGCACGGGCTTGAGGACCACAGAATAGCTGGCAAGTAGGAGAGCACCGTGGAGACATGTGTGACAATCGGGTGTGAAGAGAAGGAGGAAGAAGATCAACGGTCGGAAGACGTTCGGGGCAGCGCTGCATCGCCAGTAGATGCGGGTCAGCCAATCAGAGCTCCGCATTTCACCACACTTTGGCTTCTTCATTCTGTAGGGCCAACGCCCAGGATTTGCCATCACGACGAATTTAAAGGATTCTAGTGGAGCAATGATACAATAAGGTCGACGTATCATTGACTCTTGATAAAGAGTGCTAGACTATAGAGGGATTAACCAGATTATTAGACGTACGGAAGTATATATATAGTAGAAGTACTTGTAAATTTGTCAACAATACTGGATTATAATCACTGATTATCAGATTATGAAGCCCTGCAGTGCCTACACGAAGTATTGTTTCCATTGCTGCTTAGGTTCATAGACAACCTCTCTTGCAATGTATAACAAACGATTAATCAGCAGTCAGGATTGGCGCTTAGGCGCCTAACTACTAACACATCCCTGAGTCACATCTCTCTTCCTTTGTTCACCCTTCCATACAGCCTGCAGAAAGCTTTGCCAGTCTGTCAGTTATGGATCCCTTTGACTGCTTTCCTGCTGAGATAATTCATAAGATCATTTCCCACACGGCTGATTTTGTAGGCATTGAAAGTCTTCTAACAGCCTCACCATGGGTCGATTCCATTTTCCAGGCACGGCCTCAAATCATCATGGTCGACTTGATAGCAGCAAATCCAATTACCTCAATGCCGGAGATCAAGCAGCTGCTCCGAAATGTTGCTATCATATACAGTCCCTCGACTAATTGCTCGAACCATGAGCAGTATCGACAAATATGCTACGTGCCTGGCTCTGACCGCGAGCTTCCAGACCAAATGACGGCAGCTGAATCATTGCAGATCCTTCATCTTGCAGCCAGAATACAGCGTCTAGCATGCATGTGCCTTCACAGCATGCAACAGAAGTTTGTTACTGCAGTAGAAGACTCTCAAGGGCCTCTTGTAGCTGCAAAGGCAGCTGAACCCACTTCTTGGATGGAAGAGTTCCGCGTATATTGGGTACTCTGGCATTTACAGCATTATTCCGCTTTTGTGGAAGTCTCGAAGGCCCGTTGGGCATGGCCAAAGGATTACATAGAGGACGCGAAAGAAAACTTTACCACCTTGAATCGTGTCCCTCGTATCCTGACAGAACAGGTATGGACGGTATCGGCTATACTGGCGGACATGGGTCTACGCCCACTGTACGGACACCCTAGAAGCCTTCCACCGTCATTCCGAGAAGTTAAAGAGGAGCAAGAGGAAGAGTCCTCGAAAGCTGGGTGGACATTTAATCAATACTTCGGTGCGGCACGACTACCACTCTTCGCGTCATTGGCTCTTCCACCGAATCATCATAGCTATCCAGTCTGGAGCCCACCACCGATTCCCAGTGATAACTCACGGATCGAACGAAACTGGCAGCGTGCTCCGCGGCACCGCATGAAGGAGACATTTGCATCAGCGATGATTCGCCCCATTGCTGGGCGGACCCATCAATATCCTGGATTCGCACAGGCTTCCCAGGACTTACGTCAGATACGCCCCTTCAGGCGTCTCGGGGTGACAATATGGGACAAATGGCGCATGTATTCTGTGGGGCTGTTGCAGGATACGGGCCAGACGAAGAGATACATTCAAACTCCGGACGGGGAAATCATTGAGCAAGGCGTCGGCCAGGTGTCGCTGTACTTAATATGCTCAAGGTGGCTGGCTCTGGTTGGCAAGAGACCGCCATATTCGTGGTCCGCATTCGATACTGAAAAAAGAAGTGAGCTGGTTTGGTAAGTAAGTGGTGCTGCTCCCTGTACCTGCGCCATCATCTCTACAAAACTGCCGAGCAAGTACTCGAGGCTGTCTAGTCTACTGCTCCTTTGACGGTCCTTTCCTACAGACTTTCTATCATGAACTGTCCCAAAACCTGCTAAGAGCAGACTTTCTACCATGAAGAATGTTGGAAACGGCCTGTTATGCTTTTTGATGGAATGTCTTTGTCGCCCAAAAATTTTGTGAGCTCACTCTAGATGGAGTTGCTCTGCCAGATCAACAAGGAAAGCTCCCGAGGAGCGCAACTACTAAGCTTTGTAACAGCATTTCATGTTGATCATGATTCGTTTGCCTCCCTATGTACACACCGCAACTGTTCGACACCCAAGAACTAATACTCCAATCATTCCGGAATCCGCATCACAGCCCTTCCTTCAATCTCAGACCTCCCGAGCCGTTGAATCACATCATCGATCTGGTCGAACTCAAAACACTCAATGTGAGCCTTCACCTCCCCAGCTACAGCCATCTCCATCAACTCCTCCATCTCCCTTGCCGTACCAGCTGAGTTACCCACAATCGTCAGACCTGTCCAGTGTTAGGCTCTGATTCATGTACCACCAAACCCAGAGCAAAATGAACAGTGAATGACGCACCCTTAACAATCATATCAAACGGCGTCGCCGGCAATCGAAATGGCACATTTGGTATCCCCACGCAGACAAGGACACCCAATCGCCGAAGTAACCGCATACTCTGCTCGTAGGCAGCCTCGCCATTTGCTGTGCAAATCACGGCGTGAGCTCCCAGGCCAGAAGTTAGCTGTTTTACGGCGCTTTCGACGTCGTCGGTCTTGTAGTCGAGGAAGGCTGTTGCTCCGAGGGAGAGGCAGAGCTGTTTCTTCTTTTCGCCGCTGTTAAGTCAAGGTTAGCAATAAGCATCATAATGAGCATTGCATGCATATGGCTTGATGGTGCTTACCCGTCAATGGCTATGACATTTAGACCTTTCTTGACGGCGATCTGGACGCCCCTGGCAAACTATATCAGTGGTTGGTTACGATACATGGAGCGTGGTCTCAGCAAAGTGGGAGACAGAAAAAAACACACATGTGTCCCAAGCCGCCTCCGGCACCAGGAAGAACGATCCAATCTCCCGGGCGAGTCTTCGTTTTGATGATGGACGAGTACATGGCAATTCCGGCTACATCGCTTCTCGATTAGGGCTTCTAGCACGCTGGGATATAGACGACGTACCGCATAGTAGCGGTGCAGCCTCATCAGGGGAGAGCTGCGATGGAATCTTCGTTACGTGCACAGCAGGGCTGACAATGTACTCTGTGACAGATCAGCATCTACCATGACCTAGCCACTTCCACGAAGTCAGGCACGGAAATCGGGACTGCATACGTTGAAAAGTCCCCGGTACATTCTGCCCAGAATTAGCTTGAGTCTATACGTTGCATCAACGTCTAACATACCGCACCGGCGTTCTTCTGATTAGGGCATGCCGTATTATTCCTCTCGCAGATCTCGCACTCCAGGCATGAGCTGTATAGCCACCTATAGATCAAGCCCAGCCCGTTATCACCAGTCAATGAACGTTCATAAACCAGAAACATACCTAATCCCAACCCTCGTCCCCAGCCAAGTCCCTTCATCCACACCCTCACCAACTAAAGAAGTTTAATCAGCCCTGAATTTCGCCGTAACATATCTAGACATAGGGTACCTACCCTTAACAACCCTGCCCACCCCCTCATGCCCCGCAACATCCGTCAACATCGGTGTCTCCCCACGCACACTATGGACATCTGAGTGGCAGACACCCGAGAACTCAAGCTTGACGAGCAGTTCGCCTGGTGCGGGGACTGGAATCGGGCGGTCATGTCTGATCTCGAGGCGGCTGGTGAGCGTTGCGCCGGTGGAGGGAAGAACAGCCGCGGTTTGAGTTTGAGGCGTTGCCATTGTGTCTGGAACCGCGTAGGGTCTTGGATAATTTGATGGCCCTGGATTTTGGGGGTTTCGTAGTGTTGGTGCGGGGTAACAAGATATATGGAAGTTAAGTGCGGGGAGGTGTACCACTTCTAAGGCCTGACGAGGGAGGGGGATGGAGACGGAAACTGAGGATTATTTATGGAGTCGGACGACGACACTATTGTATACCAGTAAGATTGCGATGGCGCGCAAATGGGACGTTACTATCTCATGATACCCTTGCTGATAGGGTCCGATAGGGTCTCCATGATAACAGCTCTGGTAGACAATTAGCATTAGTAACTCCTTTGTCTCCAACTCTGTTCCAAAGCTTGCTTGTAGGATAATGCAGTTCAGGGCAATTATACACCTGGGTGTTCATTCACGCTTTCTAAGGCTCCATAACCAGTTCCAATCATAACATATCAAGCCAGGCTCCATGCCATGCCAAACATAAGAAAAGCCAAAGCCAAGTCCAACCAACCGACACTCGAATCAATTAGGATATTATGCTGATCTCAAAACTGCCAAGTCAAAAAGGTATACTGTATAACGACATATACTCCGGAGCTTCAAATGCCGAGGAGGGGAATATTAAAAGGACTCTATCGCACGACAAAAGACGCCAGCGCTCATGCGTTTTCAGATTGAAGAGTTTGCTACGGAAATGTCAATAGGCGGCGGGTTAACGAGGAGGGAGGATCAACGTACCACCAACCAGTCCATACCCTCGTTCAGACCCTTACCATCAATTGCCGAGCAAGCCACGATGCTCCAGTTCCTATCCCGCAATTCACCGAGCTTAAGAGCTTCTGAGATCTCTCCAGCGCCCTTCGCACCGGGCTGATCCTGTTTGTTGGCGAATACTAGGAGGGCTGCCTCGCGCAGTTCTTCTTCGTTTAGCATAGCGGAAAGCTCGTCTGCTGCCGTGCTGAGTCGTTCAACGTCTGTGGAATCAATTACGAAAACAACAGCAGCCGTGTTGGCGTAGTAACACCGCCAGTAAGGACGGATAGATGTTTGGCCTCCAAGATCCTAGACACAAATTGTAATGAGCGGACACGTTCGTGGTTTAGCGCGCAGTGCGGTACATACCCAGACGTTGAAGTTGAGATTTCGGTACGTCACCGATTCCACGTTGAATCCGATGGTAGGTATCGTAGTCACGACCTCGCCGATCTACAAAGTCCGAGAATTAGAGAAGATCCTGTAGCTATATGCAGTAGCTATGGTTTAGCGAAGACATACCTTCAATCTGTAGAGAAGGGTGGTCTTTCCAGCATTGTCCTGTGCGATCGGTCTCAGTTCCGTATTTCCAAATATGCTGTTGGTGACCAAGGCCGTTGACGTACAAGTCCGAGAATAAGAATCCGAATCTCCTTCTTTGACCAGAACAAGGACCAAAGCCGCGATAGTGACCCTCCCATGGTTGTGTTTGTTGGTGGTGGTTGCGGCGAGATGCGGTGACAGCTTTCAACGGAGACCGATATAGTATAAGCCGGCTTCGTCGTTTCGGTGGGGAATCGCAGCAAGCGGGGAAATATGATGTATTGGATAGAAGATGCCTGCGCCCAACAGTTGACTTAAGAGAGAGAGAGAACGTGCTTTGTGTCAGCGGAGGATGATCGATGAAAGTGACCCAAACCCCAGAACTTCGAGGGAGCTGACTAAATCGCAGGGGCGGCTGATCAGTTGGTCAAAGCTTCTACCTCATCTTCAGGGCCCTGGGAGTTTGCAGTGAGTGCTTCTGTTGCTAGACAAGATAGAATGTGTGGTGGTACAAGTAAATTGATTCACTGTTTGGTTTCTCTTCTTATTACTTGTAGTACTCGTTGGTATAAGGGTTGTTGAATGACTATATGGTGCACCTTGTATACTACCTTCACGCTATACCTCTTGTGGCGATTCGCCTGTGCTGCCCGGAGAGTATGGAGAACGGACAGTCAGTGCCGTAGTTTGTCTTGGATGACTGCAAGAACACTCTTTTTCTCTTTATCTGTACCTCCTTATCCTTGACACTCTTCCACTCCCACCCTCCTCCATCGGATTTCGCCATCTCCTCATCATTAACAGTAATTGAAACTAGATTCTCTGATACGCGCGAGATCCCTTGACTGTCCCCAATCAAGCTGGTCCGATCTCCGGCGCGAAGCAATTCAACCAAGATTGATACTGCGCGCGCTACGAGCCATACACGATGGTTGGCAAGAAGTCTGGGAAGGCGCTCCTGCGAGATGAGGGTCAGTCTTGCAATTAACTCTTACTACTCTCGCTGTTGCGCTGTTTCATGCCCTAACTTCTCTGTTCCTAGGTCTCGAAAGGACGGATAACAATATGGATCTCTCCAGCTGGCCTGTGATCCCCGCAATCAACCAGAAAAACTACTACACGTTCGTACTCTGCCCCTCTGTTCCGATAATTCTCAATCCGCTTTTCGCTAATTGCATGTTCACCTGGTTCACAGTGACTATCTCAAGCGCGACGATCAGTACCTGGCGTTCAGACTACAAAATGAAGAAAACCGGAATCGGATGGCCAAAAAGGCCAAAGACCGCGATCGCGCTATGGCGATGGAAAAGACGAATGACCTAGGGATCCCAGAGCCGGAGGCAGACATGGACGGTGATACGAATATGGACGACGCCGAGGCAGCCGCTACGGAAGCGATAGGGTCGAAGGTCGTCGTTATCCATGTCGGTAGCCAGAACTTGCGCATTGGTTTATCTAGCGATGCACTGCCCAAAACTCTTCCTATGGTGATAGCGCGAAAGTCAACAACCAACGAGTCCGAAGACCAAGAGGAGCATCGCCCGAAGAGGTTGAAGCTGGATGATGGCTCGGAGATGGAGCCGGAGAAGAAATTCGGCTCAGAGGTATGCCTTGGACAACTCAATTTGATACTTTGAGTACGTTACCTAAACATTTACAGTTCTCATCGCAATACACAACTATGATGGCCGATCTCAAGACGCACATGCGACAGAACAAGCGCCGGACTTTGCCGAACTCCAAGGAAATGGTGGTCAACTACAATCGTCGAACCGTGCCGGAGACCATCTCAGAGCACAATGATCCGATGCGAGTTGAATGGACCGAAATTCCAGACCATGCACCTGAGTACATTGTGGGACAACCGGCTTTACGGATACCGGACGAGTCAAACCCCCGTTATAAACTTTACTGGCCGATGAAGTATGGTTGGTGTAACGAGCAGGACTATGATAACAAGAGACTTTTGTTCCTGGATATTTCGATCATTCTGGAGGATGCAATCAAGACCCAGTTAGGACTCACAAGCAAGAAGGATTGGCCACAATACTCTTGCGTATTTGTTATCCCGGACCTCTTCGACAAGGCATATGTCACCCAAATTCTTGAGATGCTCATGAGGGAGTTCTCGTTCGCTCGGGTGTGCTTCATACAGGAAAGCTTGGCGGCTACCTTTGGCGCTGGGTTCACATCGGCCTGTGTCGTCGATATCGGCGCGCAAAAGACGTCAATATGCTGCGTGGAGGAAGGCATGTGCGTGGAAAACTCGCGAGTAAACCTGAAATACGGTGGAGCCGATGTGACTGAGCTGTTTATCAAGATGATGCTTTACGATCACTTCCCGTATGAAGAGATCAACCTCTGGCGCAGGTATGACTTTCTGCTGGCAGAAGAGTTGAAGAAGAACGTATGCACAATGAACGAGGCCAGTGTTTCAGTACAAGTTTTCGATTTCCATCTTCGTGTCGCTGGTCAAGACACTCGCAAGTACACGTTTAAGGCATACGATGAGGTGCATCTCGCCCCAATGGGTGTCTTTCAGCCGTCGTTGTTCGACAACTCGATGAAGCTGAATGGACGGAGAAAGCTGATTGCTCGTTCTGTGGACATCTACGACGGCCAACCGAATGACCCAACATCTGCCGCCCAGTCCGAGATTCTAACAGCACTTGCTCCCGCGACCTCTGGCAACCAAGTCAATGGCGAAGCGCAGACGAGCATTCCAGATGTACAAGCAACTCCTAGCCGCTCGCAACAGGTGAATGCCCTGAGCCGTGTGCAGGAACATGAGGCCACTCCTCGCTCGTCCGTTGCTGGCTCTCCTGGACCCGAGGGCACTCCGCAAGCTGGAGGCGCCCTCACTCCTGCACCCGGCGGACAGAGTCAGAACACATCTCAACCCCGCGCGCCCACTGTTGAGGAACGGGATGATATCCTTCCGTCGTTCCCGTTGGACAAGGCAATCCTCACGTCGATCATGCATGCTGCTCGATCCGATGAGCGCAAGATGCGAGACTTCCTTGGAGGCATCATGGTAGTCGGTGGAGGCAGTCTGGTCAGCAATTTCCATCTGTTCCTGGAGGAACGCCTTCAGCTTCTTCAACCGGGCTTCGCCAAGGAGATCATGATCGGCACGCCTCCTAGAGACCTTGATCCACAAGTAGTTGTATGGAAGGGCGCCAGTGTCTTCGGGAAGCTCAGTGGGACGAACGATAGCTGGATCAGCCAGCTAGAATACGATCGTCTTGGTCACCGTCTGCTGGCGTACAAGTGCATGTGGGCTTACTGATTTTAGAATGATTTATTGTTATGGGTGTTCTTGGGCCAGGGATACTCGGAAACTAGAAAGTGCCTATTTATGACTGTACAACCTAATTTATCTTTGGACACTTCCATTGCTATCCTGTCTACATACGGAGTAGTTGGCTTGCGAAAGGTATGAGATGTTGTGAATGGATTCTTAGTCAGCGAGCATAAAACAGCTGGCAGAACATTGTCCACAATCTCCAGGCACCTGTGCACTAACCATAAACCTCAGGCGGTCAAACACTGCAGAATGGCTCCTCTCACCCCCGGTAAGTTTGCGCGATGTCCAGCCCCATTGTTAACAAGAACAGCCAATAATTTGTGCAACTTCTTGTACAGCACTTTGCACTTGACTCGGTCAAACCTGCCGCTAAAACTACGGACGAGACTGTTATACGGGACTTAGAAATCCCTCCAATTGACCTTCCAGCTCAGAGTATGTTTCTCCACAAGCTAGCTCTGGGCATCAAATACATCGCGATACTAATGCTGGGTTCATAGTTTGCACTCCGCCTTGCTCCCAAACTCAACAGGTCGCTCCAAAAACCGACGCCGAAGACTGCGAAACCGATATGTCGAAGTCAAAGGACGGCGGCTCCTCTGGGGGCTTCCACCAGGAATACATAGCTTCTTTGCGCTACCGAAATGACCTTCCTCCTCCTGATATGCCTCCAAAGTTCCTTGACATCCCGCATGATGGCCTTGAGAGATTCCTCACCCCTGGCTTTGCCTCTAACTTGGGGCGGCGCGAAGAGCTGAACATCGACGTTGATGCCGAAGGTGGTATGCCAATTGACTTAGTTGGTATCCCAGGATTGCATTTAGGCGATGAGAGTGGTACGTGTATCTTTGCGAGCTGAGCAGCGGGACTGCGTGCTAATACGGTTTTGATCATAGCGATAATGGCGCCGGAAAACCCTGACCCAATTGACCCCGCTGACCTACCGCTTCTTCTGACCCTCGATCAATTGAGAAATCCGGCACCCAAAAACGCCAATGTCAGTTTCCTGCGTCGCACTCAGTATATTTCCGCCGGCATTCGCGCCCCCGATGGTCCTAAGGTCAATACACCTATTCGCCCTAAACGCCTCGATAAGAAGTCTCAGGATGACCCTACATATATCAAGAAATACATTATGAAGGGATTCGACATTGCCTACCCGGACAGTAAACATGTGGGCGAGGATACGTCAAGCCAGATCAAAGGACATGCTCCGACGAAGCTTGAGGTGGACGCATGGGCTCAGCCTGTGCATCCCGATAACCCAAAGCTAAAGCCCGTCGGTTACTACCCGCTTGTACCAGACCTACAAGGATTTCCGGACCCTGGTGGGTTTGTGCAGTTCAAGTTCGATAAAGCGCCCGTGCAAAGTCCCGGAGGCAAACGAGACGAGCGCATGGACGTTGCGTTGTTACAACCGTCCGACCCAGAGGAGCGCATTATGCAGGAGTACGGCACGAAGAAAGCCTTGCATAGGTCCAATCCCAACCTGTACCCTGACCCTGGACCTGTTCCGTATGATTACAATCTATTCCTACCTGAGAAGAAGGACAAGGAGTCCGTGAAACGCATCCGAGCAAACCTCCAATTATCAAATCCCGACCGCGACGATGAAAGCCTCTACACCCACGAGGGTGCCGACAATACGAAGTTCCATCGCTATGACCGCCAACGGACCTACGCCACCAACTCCCAGACTCTCGGGAACGCCCAGAAACAGATAGATATCGCACTAACACTCTACGACCCCGCGGAAGCAAAGAGCGGCGGGGCTCCACAGGCCCAGAAAGCTGCTTATTACTACTCGATTATCTCGAAGACGCGCCTGAAGCCCGAGCGGTCACGAACTATCGCCCAAGCGGGTCTCGCCCCTACGCAGCCCACGTCCAAGGAAGATCAGGTTCACCAGATGCAAGTCGTGGCTTGCGACCCGGATGAGGCTGAGGCCTACAAACGCTCCACTTACCGCGGCCTCATCGACCCCAAGTTCGCTAAGACGATGCCTCCTCCCCCTGAGCCAGCTGAAGAGCCTGAGTCTCAGGAAGTCGACGAGGCGAACACCGGTTCACAACCCCAAGTAGACGAGGACGATGATGCGGATAGAATGAGCGACGAGTAATCTCGTCATCTTATGTTCCGTTTCATCTCCGTGCTACACCTATCACGGCCAGCAACCATCCTGACGATCTTCACCTGCCCTTGTATCAACATCTCTTGGCACTTGACTGTCTACATTATTATTTGCCAATTGGCGTCGGGCGGCAAAAACAGGCGTTTTGTTCGTTTGAGTGGTATCTATTCTATCATTTTGGGATATTGGAGTTCAGCGAATATTCTTGCTCTCGTTCCATGTACCAGTAGTCGTCCGAGACTACTTATATCTACGACCTGACTTTACGTTCATATATCGAACATAACAAAGCAATCATACCGATACTTCCTCTCATGTATCCATTCTGCCCGTTCTATACCGACCGCCCTCCCACTCTCCACATTTCATCCCAGGCGGTGACCAGCAGTTTCTCCGATTCGGAGCCCGGAGGTTCAACGGAAGTAGATTCACATCCTCGGTTACAGCCTCTCGAGAGTTTGGTAGTACGAGTCCTTGATTGGATTTGACTCTATTGCTTTTGCGCTGAGAGAGGTCGAGTGATTTGGGCCAATTGATGCAATTGCGCTGGTGAGTCGTCCTGGAGACTGAAACTTCCTTTGGGTTTTCATCGGGTTGGGTGCGGCAAAGTCGATATGCGTTGGCTGTCGACGAACTTTCGCTAAGGTTATACTTCAAAGGTCCTGAAGTCAATTGGTGATACCGGTTCCTACTAGAATCCGACTACACCTACGTATATAACGAAATAGACGAAGCGAAGCGAAGCGCCGGCGCAATGGCTACGAACTCCATCCGAAGAGTTACACTTTCGGGCGTCTCCCGCCTCGGCGGACGTCGCCCTCTTACACCGTTTTGCAGACAGTTCCCAAGATCGCAGAGCCTCCGATACGCCTCCGACACCAGCGCAGCAGCAACAAAAGTAACCGCAGAGGCCACGGCCGAGACAGCGAAGGAAACTGTCAAAGAAGCGCCTAAGAAGGCTGGCCGGAGTCTGCGACGGACGGTTGTTGGGACATCGTTGGCGCTCACGCTATTGATTGGGTATGTGTATGGAACGGACACGCGGGCGAGCATTCACCGGTACGGCGTTGTGCCGTTGATAAGGCAGATTTTCCCTGATGCGGAAGATGCGCATCATATTGGTGTTGATGCGCTGAAGACACTGTACAAGTATGGGTTGCATCCTAGGGAACGAGGGGATCCGGATGGAGATGGGGTTTTGGCGACTGAGGTGGGTTGTTCGTATTATTTTGCCCGGGACTGGGTGGAAGCTGCTTGGGCTTGCGCTTATGCTTATGGTGGATAGGTCTTTGGGTACACACTGGCGAACCCCATTGGTATTTCGGGCGGACTTGACAAGCACGCTGAGATTCCTGACCCATTGTTCGCGATTGGTCCTGCTATCGTCGAAGTCGGGGGCACGACACCGCTACCGCAAGACGGCAACCCGCGTCCTCGTGTCTTCCGCCTTCCCTCGCAGAAGGCCATGATCAACCGGTACGGCCTCAACTCCAAGGGTGCGGATCATATGGCGGCTATCCTGGAGCAGCGCGTCCGCGACTACGCCTACGAGAACGGTTTCGGAGCATATGAGGCTGCTGAGCAGCGTGTGCTGGACGGTGAAGCTGGTGTGCCCCCGGGCAGTCTCCAGCCCGGCAAGCTTCTAGCCGTGCAAGTGGCTAAGAACAAGGCCACGCCTGACGGCGACATCGAAGCCATCAAGCGTGACTATGTGTACTGCGTTGACCGCGTTGCGAAATATGCCGATATCCTCGTCGTCAACGTCTCGAGCCCTAACACACCCGGCCTCCGCGACCTCCAGGCCACTGCGCCTCTCACAGCTATCCTCAAGGCCGTCGTCTCGTCCGCGAAGAGTGTGGACCGCAAGACCAAGCCCTACGTCATGGTCAAGGTCAGTCCTGACGAGGACTCGGATGAGCAAGTTTCCGGGATCTGCGACGCAGTCCGAGGCTCCGGCGTTGACGGCGTGATCGTCGGAAACACAACGAACCGTCGCCCGGACCCTCTACCCCAAGGTTACACTCTCCCGGCAAACGAACAGGCAACATTAAAAGAGACCGGCGGGTATTCAGGCCCACAGCTGTTCGACCGCACAGTTGCCCTCGTGGCTCGGTACCGCACCATGCTAGATGCGGAGTCGGAAACGGCCGGAAGCGCCAGGGAGCTAGCAGCGACTGCTGCGCAAGCCGAGCCAGACTCGGAAAACGTTCCTTCTGTGGAAGCGCCAAGCGCTTCGCCGCGCAAGGTTATCTTCGCTTCGGGAGGTATCACCAACGGTAAGCAGGCTCGCGCTGTTTTGGACGCAGGGGCCTCTGTTGCCATGATGTACACGGGTGTTGTTTATGGTGGCATTGGCACTGTCACTCGTGTGAAACAAGAACTGCGCGAGGAGAAGCAGTAAGATACCAAAAGATTTGATAGAATACAAAATAGAGTCGGATTTGGCCCCTTGAAAGTGATTAGCCAGTTACTGCATGTGCTTCGGGGCTATGGTAGCCTCTCGACCGATCGTGCGAAAAGTACCATGTACGGTCAGCCCGAAGTAGATACCGAGTAGATTGTCGTCAAATATGATGTGCGGATGGTGCTGAGAACGGGTGGTATTCCATGAGGTTATCTCGCATTCGATACTGCAGCATGGCTTGCATATATCGCGACCACGTTCCTCTAGCGGAGAGGAAGGGAAAGACGCGATTAGAATAAGATCAAATTATGGATTAGTCTATACAAAATTGGAGTAACGTGTGTGTTTGATATGCCGTAAATATGGCCCGTTCATGAAGCGCGTCTATAACTTCCGCCTGCGCCGTAAAATGCGTTGTTTGATTGCATTTGCTTGCAAAGTGGGCTGGAGCTTCAAGTGAGAGTTTCCTCGACTTCACGAACGACCTTGCGCACACCCTCGATCTCATGGGCAAATCGACCCAGAAACATACCGTCAACAGCTGTTCCCAGACCTCCCGGGCCCCACAGACCGGGTCCAGCACTGCCCCCGTACAGGATACGGACATCTCCGGATCTCTGACCGATCAATGCGCGAAGTCCATCTACAACGGCGGAAATATGATCCACGCTGGCGGGCTTAGGTTTTCCGATGGCCCAGACAGGCTCGTAAGCAAAGATGACAGGTGCATCGGTTGGAATGGCATTCAATATGGCACGAACAAGTGGTTCGCATTCGCGCACTGCAAGTCCAACTGCTGCTGAAGCCACTGGTCCAGGGGCACTAATTTCTCCAATGCATACTAAAGGCACCATTCCCTGTGCACAGGTTGCGGCCGCCTTGCGTGCTGCCTGTTCGTCTGTTTCCCCGAAGATGGAGCGACGTTCCGCATGAGCTAACTCGACGATGGAGACACCCAAGGAGCTAAGCGAAAGTGGTGAGACTTCCCCGGTGTATGCTCCCAGTGATTCCCAAAAGCAGTCTTGTGCACCCAGAAGTAATGGGGCGGGGAGCGATGGTCTATCGTCTGATGATAGGGTAGAGGCGTATTCCTTAATGATTTCCGCACAAGGATAAATCGTGAGAAAGTCCGGGATTAGAGCGAGAAGAAGTTTAGACCGATTCTCCGGGCGAATGATGTCGTTCTTGGGGTCGAGAAGAGCGTGGCAGTATTCGAGGGTTCGGGACGGCTCAAAATACATTTTCAAGGAGATGAGCAGTAAATTCTTCGGCAGGACCGGGTAGGTCTGCTTTGTGTTGGTAGCCATTTTTTCGGGTATCGTCCGCAGTCCGTGTTTTCTCGATGCGAAAGGCTCTTTGTGCCTGCTTGCTGCCGCCGATTTGACTCTGTTGGCCTGGCTAGATATGAATTGCTGCGGGGGAGCGAAAACAATAACGATAGCAGGAGAATGATGACGAAATGAATCGAAGGTCGTTGGACCCGGGTCAGGAAAAAAATTGCCAATCACTGCAGAGTGTCCGTTAACAGACCATCCCTTGCTGACGGCAGATAATCTCATTGGATACTAGCAGCACGTCTTTGAGGCCGAGGGAATGGAGTTGCACTCGGTGGACTTACCTAGTAAGAAGAGAAAGGTACATAGATCGTCCCACGCAGTGCATGCACTTATCCAATGAGGCCAATTCCCGGACAGTTGTGCTCCGCTCCGCGATGAGCGATGAATTGATGAGTCGATGACAGTCTGGAGAAGACGATCCGGGGATTAAAATGGAGAACAAAATGGGGAGGAGAAAAGTGGACGGGCGGGGCGCTCGGGGTCTGGGGAACTTCAGTGTATTTGAACTGCCAGGCAAGGGATGGAAAGATCAGAGGATCCAGAGCGCCGATGAAGAGGTCATGAGACTATTGTACAGTCGGGGCCGGTGAGAGATAAATCAGGATATAGGATCCGCGGGATGAATGAGGTATCCCGGGTTGTGCCTGGACTGCTCAACCGGAGGTGCTGAAAGGAGCCTCCCGTAAAGCTGCTGTAATGTTTGCGAAAGATTACGGATAATGTGTCTCGCGAAGGTCAGAAGCTCCGGTCACGGCTGGTAAATTACATAGCGGGGCAGACTCGGGATGGCAGGTGGGGTAGCTCGCCGAGCCGAACTGACGGACTCCAGCGTCACGGTGGGTTTACCCCATACTCCATATCGAGGATACTTAGTGTGGCTGGTAGTAAAAGTACTTCGATCTAGACATCTCCCGGTGTACGGAGTCAATTGAACGGTTAATCCAATATGATACTCTCAGCAGGCAATGTAGCTTAGAGTAAGGAGTGCGGGGCCTACGTCATTGAGCACGCAGCTCTGCGGGCTAAAGTGAGTTTCGGTGCTATTGGAACCGGGATCAGGATTATTGCCATGGCCTCGAAAAACAGACCCGATGCTCCTCGAGACTAGCGTTTCGTCCTATACGACTGTCGAAACAAGCTCCACCTGCGTCCAGGCAGTCGAAGGATTCAAAGTGCGTGGTGGCGCGATTGAACAGATATTCTCGACGCTTTGCTCCTAAAGCCTCCGAGTGTCTGATCATGGATTGGTTAGATGCTATGCATCCCCCTTCATAATGGTGGCTCTTATTAAAGCAAGGTTGAGAGACTTGCCAGCTCGATGTCACTTTCATCCATTCATGGATAGTAACAGTGGATCTCTGAACATCAATCAGAGCACAACACTCATACAAACCACATACAACTGGGCGTGGAAGATACGCCGAGCCAGCCATGACGCCAACGTGGAGACAACCAAAGAGTCGCATGTTTGTTGCTGGAAGTAGCCGGATTGGACCTGATGAGGCACGGCTGCTAACTCCGCTCGAGTCTGGGGGTATCAGCAAGGCCAGCGATGATATAAAAAGCCTCTGTGTTCCCATTCTTACGGGTCTCATCTTCCCTATCCACTTGAACCTCCACCAACCCCATCTTCTGTGATCGTCACTGCATACTTAGGGTCTTTGATCGATCTTCTTTTGCCTTTACTTTCCACCTCCATTCACTATGTCTCAGACTCAGAGCCTTCGTATTGTCTTTGCCGCCGATGAGGCTGGCCAGCCCTACAAGGAGACCCTCAAGGAGGTCCTTGGAAAGAACCCCAATGTCAGCGAGATCCTCGATGTCGGCGTCAACTCGACATCTGACAAGACTGCATACCCTCACCCTGCCGTCGAGGGAGCCAAGCTCATCAGAGACGGCAAGGCTGACCGTGGTCTCTTCATCTGCGGCACTGGTCTGGGTGTTGCCATCTCCGCCAACAAAGTCCCTGGCATCCGCGCCGTCACAGCCCACGATTCCTTCTCTGTCGAGCGTGCCATTTTGAGCAACGACGCTCAGGTACTCTGTTTCGGCCAGCGCGTTATTGGTCTCGAGCTAGCAAAGCGTCTCGCGAACGAGTGGGTGACCTACAAATTCGACCCCAACAGCTCTTCTGCCCCCAAAGTCCAGGTCATCAAGGACTATGAGGCCCAGTTCGCTCAATAGATGCCAACCGAATGGTCGAGACAGGCTCAGGCGGGGGCCCCACTCTTTCGACTATACAAATCGGACCGACGCCGACTCTGCTGCATGACCATGTCAAAGGGACTTGTTTGAAAAGTCAACAGTGCTCGTGACACCATACGGACTCACAGACTGTTCGAGAATTTCTGATCACCGTTAATGCACGGGTTCAGGCCAGACCAACCCCTAGCTTGCTCATGTTGTGCTTTTCTTAGCGACGATCCTTTTTACCTTGCGCAAGTCATGATACCACACAAGCAGGATGAATTTGGCGGGCCAAATAATCTTTGTTATTCCTCATCTACTGCCTACAGGGATAGAGATAGAATAAAATTGTTTTCATCTGCTGCCATTCAACTTCTCGTGCATAGATGTAGACTCATAGTACTGCTGAGTCAGATATGATTCTGTGGGGATCCATTGCTTTCGATCCGTATTCACAACACATTAAACAGCACATAATTTCAATGTGAAGATGGCTTTCATACAAGGGGCTTCTCCTTTCTTTCAAACCCTCAGGGCGAAGACTCGCTACCACCTGTCTGTTGATTGAACTTGCACTTCCGGATCTGCTCGAAGTACAGCCCTCGAGACAGAGTACTCACTACGGTACTCAAACGAACTGCTGTCAGCCTTGGCTGCGTTTGCACCATCTTAGCTCAGGTTTATCTGAGAGATAGTCTACTACTGACTCAACATTGATCGCTCCCCACAGCATCAAATTGAGGTGCGCGTGTCTGTCGCCCCTGAGACTATCTATATCCAGTATATCCGGCTCGGTGGACCAACCGCCCCACCACCTGCCCGGAATCCGCTGAGCAATTCACGGCAGTTCCTGACGCTCTTGAAAGAGTAACCCGGGCGTGGATTTCCCATTTCTTCACTTCCGAAGCAAACTCCCTGGTGACCATGTCAAACGATCCACTCAAGAAACAGGGCGACGCTGCCTACAAGGATGGCAACTACACTGAAGCGGAGAACCTCTATTCCCAAGCGTAAGCCCAACTTGTGCGAACAAATCTTTCCCTGCAAGACTAAGAGGTGGCGCATTTACAGAATCACAAAGAACCCCCGCGAGGCAGCAATCTTCGCGAACCGTGCCCTCACGCGAACGAAACTCGAGAACTGGCCCGGCGTTGAGCACGATGCGCGCGTTGCGATTGACCTCTATGGACTGAAGTCGCCATACAGCCTGAAGAGCTGCAACTACCTCGCGCAGGCGCTACTGCATCTCCAGCGACCCCAGGAAGCGTACGATGTCGCTATCGATGCATACCGCGCGAGTCTTACCGTACGGAACACCGACATAAATGGAAAGAAAATCCCCAGCCAAACGGAGAACCTGTCCAAGACTGTACTGCGCGCTAAGCAGCAGATCTGGGCCGCCAAGGAGACTGCGCGGCTGCGCGAGATGAACCAGACGCTGGCGACGACGGAGCAGTTGGTTGAGGCGGACCTGAACCGTGCGTTGGGCGATCTACAGGGACAACTGGATCGGGGCGAGATTGGGCAGACAGGGTTCTTGGAGAGTCAGAAGGAACTGCGGGAGGATGCGGAGAAGAACATCCAGAATGTTCGAGAAGCATTCCGTATTGCCTCTAATGGCGAGGTGAAAGAACGGGTAAGCTGTACAACCCTAGTCCACTATCCCGCAGATACTGACGGACCAGGTCGTCCCCGACTACCTCGTTGACGGAATTACCTTTGAAATCATGCACGACCCGGTCATCGTACCCTCAGGAACAAGCTTCGACCGCATTGGGGTACTCAAGTACGTCGAGCAATCTGGCGTGGACCCCATTACCCGGGCTCCCATGGCCGTCAGCGACCTACGTCCCAACTATGCATTGAAAGCAGTATGTGAGGAGTTTTTGACCAAGAACGGCTGGGCCGTTGATTGGTAGTCTTTTGGCAGTCTGTTACCTTTCTTTCCATCTTGTATATTTGAATATCTCTTTGGCCGTTTAGCATTACCGGCGTTGGTGGATTTGAATGCATCACATAGAGCCAGCTTGAACTGTGTGCTTAATGGCGAACTTGGCCCCTTTTTCTCGTCAACATTTCAGAGCACCAAGATTACCAGCAGACAACATTGACTATTCCCTGCGCGCCACTCATTGCCGGCCAGGTCACAGAGTTTCGGCTTCCCAATCCCACGGTTGAATGTAGGCTCGGAAACTCCGTTCCACCAACTCCATCACGTTTCCCCCCAAATAAACTCGTGTCTCCACGTTGAGTTGACATTGTTCCGCATGCCTCTTTCAAGGCATTGCATTGCCAACTCAATCTATTATCCTTTAATTTCCCATCTTCCCTCCACCCGTGGACACCACTCCGCTCGCTGCTTCCCCCTCTCAACAATCCACTTTGAATGGCAGTTCTTGTCTCGCTCATTGACTTCAGGCTACTGGGGATAAATACCCAGCAAACTATGGTGTCTGTGGGCCATCTCCATTATGACCGGGGCATCGGCTGGTTCGGCGCATCTCGCATCCGACCTGTAAGTTCTTCTGGTCAAATGCTCCTGGTGCTTGATTATGAGTGATGCACTGACAAGCTGGATCTAGAATTAGTAAATATGCATGCCCACGGACAAAATGGAGGACGCTGTCCAATTCTTTCTACCAGCACCGCATAATAAGATCTATATACCCTGGAAACCTGAGATACTCAGACACTACAGTACTGGCTGTACATGCCTGCCTCAATTACCCTAGACTCTCCAAGTACATTCTGCGGCATGCCTTGATCGTCCCAGGCTTAGGCGTGTTTGTTTATTGGATGTCTTTGTACCCCGGGTATTCTTGCGTGCTGAAAGCAATTGCCACTGGAAACAATGCCACCCTGACGGTCACGGGCCTGCCTCTCCCCGCAGGGGACCTTTTTCTTTCTTTTCTCGCTATTACAAGGCAATGACAAACAAACGAAGCAGAAGCCATGTAGACAATCGTCCTTAGCACTCAAGATGAGGCTTCCACCTCTATATACCATATTACTTCGGCTGAAAAGCCATGCTCTGGATTTCGATTTCACGCCAGATACCCACGGCTTCGATGTCAATGACTACGTGAGTTGGACGACCCCTCCCCAGGACACAAAGAACACTTCTGACAGCTATCGTCTACGCAGAAACACCTTCCTCTAACGCTCGACCTGGCAACTTCCCAGCGCGCCGTGCCCTCCGCCGGAAACTCCTGGTGGACGTCCTCATACATCCGTACCCTAGACGACAGATCATATTTCATTGTCTCGCATGTCGGTAACCCAGGCGTTGGATTCTACCGGTACAGCATCCTGGACATCAATAATCCAGAGTACTACCAGCAGTACGCATACACAGGCACGACGGCCGATCCCGTATCCGCGCATATAGATGGTGCGAATGTAACCTTGCCAACGTACGGGTTTGAGGCTATAAACCCGGCGGATACACTAGCTGGCATGCGGACATGGAGCACCTCGGGCTTTGAATTCAACCTTTCGTTTGAGTTCTCGTCACCTGTTATACTCAATGGCGGCTCGGGGACATTTACCTGGGGTCCGTATTCCACGACTGAGTGGTCTCTTGTTGCAGGCGTCACAAGAGGAAGTTTCGTTGTAGATAATGTTCAGCTGACCATTGACCCCGAGCGTTCATTGACCTGGTATGACCGGCAAATCGTCTGGATACCAGCTGACGCTGGCCCTGCAGCATCACATAACTGGACTTGGTTCCAGCTGCATTTTGACCACGAAGACGGGCACAGAGGTGAAAAGACCCGGCCCTCCAAAATCTCCGCCTGGATCTGGGACTACGCGGATAATCCCCGAGTACAGTTTGCCACAACGCATAGCTCCTCGGCAGGGCAGCAGCAGGTCATGCCTTTGACGGAGTTCTCGCCCTCGAATTCCAGAACATGGACGTCACCTGGGTGCGGAGGTACATATCCTCTTGAGTGGGACATTGCGCTCGCGGATGGAATGAGATTGCGCATTGAGGTTATTAGAGACGAGCAAGAGTTCTGTAACCCTGAGCAGCCATTTCAGCCAACGTATGAGGGCTTTGTCTCTTTTCACGGGATAGATGGGGATGGAAATGAGGTTGGCGGGTTCGGACTTGTGGAGGTTTGTTTGGAGAATATTTAATGACAATACGGGAGATTCTTGGGGAACCGGTAAGCTTGTTGAGATTGGTTACCAGGTCAATATGCCCGGTCAAATAACCTGACCCTGACCTCGGGATATTGCTGTTGTCATGTGCAGGTACCTTGAGGTTGATATGGATCAGAACTAAGATATATCTGAGTCCAATTTGCTCCGAGACAAGTCACAAGACACTCTCCAGCCTCGGGACTCATCAAATCATCCTAATATGACGTTCATAGGTAGCTAGGTAGCCCAATCCGGCGCAGAGTAGCAGTACGTAGAACAGAGCTAGCCCAGCTACCCCACCAAACAGCAACCAACACCCCACCATTTTTCCGAACCCCTCAACCATCTCTCACATTTCCCCATCTTCACAACCCAAACCCAACTCAAACAACCACGCACACGCATACCAAAATGTCCGTCCCCGCCTTCACCGCCGCCCTCACAGCCTCCCAAAACAAGGAGAAGTTCTCCGCCAAGGTGCAACAGCTCGCCGGCGCCATCGACGCCTCCGCCCTGAGCGCCGCCATCGAAGCCATCCTGGCCGGCGGCGACGATGCCTCCGTCTCCGACGCCGAGCAGAGCAAGGCCCTCACCGCAGGCTTCGAGTATGCGACTGAGCTCGTCAAGGAGCTGAAGAGCTCGCCTGGGAACGATGATAAGCTTAAGGTGTGTACTCCCCCTGCGCCGTGCACCGAGTTTAGCTTGGTGTGTGTGTGTGATTTGCTGTTTTGCTTGGCTGGGTTGGCTTGGGAACACTGCGTCTGCGTCTGTTGAGTCTGGATTGTGCTAATATGTTGTTTCTTTTCTCTTTTAGCTTTACGCTTTCTTCAAGCGCTCCAAGAACGAGGAGCCTGCTGCGCCGGGCGCGTTTGCGTTTGAGGTGTGTCCTTATTTCCCATTTTCTTTTCATTCCTAGAGAGGAGTGAGTAGGCGAGCGAGCGGTGGAATAACAATCAGCAGGCCAAGTACAAGTACAACGCGTGGAAGGAGATCAAGGACATCAGCCAGCAGCGCGCCGAGGCTCTGTACATCCAAAAGGTCAACGGTCTCCTCGAGTCGATCGGCACCAACTAAGTGTCGGAACATGATGAGGTACAGGAAGAATAGGGATAAATGCTGCATTGGATAGGGTGATCTTTAATATCTATATATGATGATTTCCTAATCCTTGATACAAAGACGGTAATTGACCATGATGATGCAATGAGGCTATGTATACACGCTCTGATTGTCAAAACCCCTTGTGCATGCTGCATTTCACTCTCAACTAGTCATGCACCATCCACGTCTGTCCAAGCCAGTCAGGCTCTGCATGAGACATTGTTGCACACCACGGCTCGTCCTTCGCACTGTACAAGGTCAAAGGTAAGTCGTACGGCATCCGGAACCCAACCACCGCTGCAGGCGCTGTTGTGTCATTCTCCTGCAGTGGTTCTGGCTTGTCCTTCTTAAAACACGGCACCATGGTCACGGATCGCGACTGCGACTGCGGCTTCGTAACGAACAACTCCGGCCAAACTAAAACCCCGATCTCATAACTGCAGATGCGCACTTCACCACTTTTATTAGTGGTTGCTCCCCAAGCCTGCGTCGAGAGGTTCGCCGAAGTGACGAGCGCCCAATCAATCCTTTTCATATCCTCGTCTGTAAATCGTACATAGGTTTTTATGTGTGGAGCTGCGCGGCGACGGCCAGCGTCTTGTACGCGCGTAGGGTAATTATTCGAGACATCTCCCGCCCAGTGCCGCATGTAAGGCCGTAGATACTGCAGCTGCTTCTGTTGTGCAGCGGTTTGAAGCTTCATGTGGATTGACCCGCCGGAGCCGTAGCCGTTCAGCGAGCGACGAATTTCTTCAGCCGTTGGGAAGATTATAGAGTACCGTGGTTGTTGCTTTTGCTTCGCTGGTGTAGATTTGGCTCTGTCTGGAGCGAGGGCCTCGAAGAAAACGTCTTTTAGCCATTTATCTGTTTGCCCTAGGGTTGCGATGGAGGACATCTAGTTCCTGAGATTAGCTTCGAATCATGGGCTAATTAGCTAGCTGAAGCCGTACCTGAACGACGATATGTGGCGTCGATGTCGTATTCCCAAAACTCTCGCGCAACGGGATCCTCCGCAGAGCGTCTTTCAAAGCTGGCCATCCCCAAATGGTCTTGCCATCACCATCTCCGTCGCTTGAATCTTCGCCAACCTTTAGTTTAGAAGGAACACTCGCGATCAACTCAGCCCTTACAGCGCTAAAATCGTACTTTGCAAGCTGTTCAACCAAAGGACCCGTCTTCTTCACACCATATGCCTTCAAATACGCCAGCAAGTCCCTCTTGAATCGTGACCCCGAGCCCAAAGCTGCAGACTTCTTATCTTGACGGGCATTCTTACCAAGAGGGAGAAGAGGCGAGCGCCATACTGCCTGCGACATGTTCGCCCAGTCGCCGGCAAGCATGTTTGCAGTGTGGATTACGACCCTATTTCGTCAGCTTATCGACCTCACAGTAAGGATCAAAAAACATACTGAGCACAGTCATCATGCCTCAGTAGAATCATCATCTTCGAGTGATGCGTCCCAAATGCCTCAGGCATGTAAGCCACAATTGGTTCGACGTTTGAATACCGCGCACATGCTTCCTGGCCATCAATCAACTTGAGCTCCTAAATCGCACTTCCAGCCAAACAGATACTTACCTCAATTCGTACCCTATTCTCCGACTCCCTCTTCCAAGACCCATGCACTACCTTGACCGTCACAAAGCTCCTAACATCTTCATCGAACTGATTCATGAGAAAGTCCACATCAAAACAATAGTTGAACTGCCAGCATTCGCGGATGAGCGGGTCGCCGAGGATATCCCGCAGCTTGACAGTGTCGTCATTGTTTCTCAGTGAGTCGCTAAAGTCGCGAATGTGCGTTAGCTGGATCGGAGAGGAGATTATCTGAGGCCCAGCATTTTCCTGCTGGGGAGTTGGAGTGTGGTTGTCCTTTTTCTCCGAGCTGTGCGGAGAACCATTTGGGGCAGCACTGCTGCTGGCACGTCCGGAACGCGTTGTGGGAGGAGTTATGGAGCGGCGAAGGGAGGCGAGAGTGGAAACTGAGGGATTCTCAGATAGATCTGGCCCTGACTGGGATGATCGCTTAGGGCGTTTTGCTGGACGACCGGAATCTGGCTGGTCGTCCATGATTGCGTAGTTGGAGAAGGAAGAAAGTGCTGTGCCGGTGCGGAGAGCGATAAGATAAAGCTGGAGGCCGGCAACACCTGCCCTAGTTCCTCTATGTGCACGTAGACCAGAGGTGATCAATTGGTACATTGGTCGTTATTAGAAGGAAAGAATGATTGCGCTATGCTGCCTGATTGGTCTCCGACTGAGTCCGCTCAGAACATTGCATGGGCGCGTCACCGAGCCAAGCACTGTTGGAGAATAAAGTGAGCCAAGGCTCTTGAGAGAATTATACGAAAACATGCTCAAGATCTAATATACAGTCTATGATAACAAATTAAGATATCTATACATCACCACAGGAAGCGCTGGATCTTCCCCGGCTCCTGCGGCCACTCAAACCCGCCCCGAAGGAACAGCGCCCCGGTAACCACATTAACAAGCAGAAACCACGCGGTCTCCAGGAACAAAGGGAAATTGATTGCAAGCCGCGCCTCAAGATCCTTCTCGTCGCTGGCCCGGCGGTAAACTACAGGCGTCGGAGACGCTGGCAGATGAAGTCGCCACATCACCCAGGGGATAATGAGGTATCGCGGTTCGACAAGGGGGGCGGTAATGAGTGACAGAGCTGTGGCAGCCAGCCATACAAGGACAAAGCTGACGCGGGAGGTCTCGTGTTCGAGCCGTTGACGCCGTCTGATGTGCTCTTGAAGGTCGGCAAGGACCTTAGGGTCGATAGGGGCGGGAGCGGACGAGGCTGCTGGTGTTGGCTTCTTCGATCCTTTTTGCTTGCGCTCCGGTTTCTTTTCCGCCTTCTCGGTTGGGTTCTCTGCCGATGACGATGGCGCTGTAGGTTGGGCTTTGACGACCGAGGCCAGTCCGGGAGCAGCCGTGACGGGTGAAAAGCCCATGGCGGAAATGATCATCCATGCGCCGAGGAAGTAGACAATAGTAGCGGCATATCGTGTGTAGGGATGTGAACCCAGCAGGATGCGGAAGACATAGAAGACGTAATGACGGTTATCAGCCAGTGTAAACGGATGTACAATGGTGTTGTAATGAACCACTGCCAACATCATTGGGAGAACGATGAACACAGTCAGGAGCTTTGGCAGCTTCCTGCGGGAGGCCGAGAGACCTTGGTTGAGGAATTTCGGGAGCATGAACTTCGGCAGAATGATGTTGGCCATGGGAGCTAGAAGAAGAGGCCACGAGAAGAAGAGGAAGTACGGCCAGATATACAGCATCTGGGCTAGGTGCAGACTGGCTGTGTGATACTCCTTGTGCCCGAGAACAACGCTGCCATTCCAGAGAACGAATCCTCCAAACGCAGCCAGGATGAGCAGGTACGGCATCAATGCATAAAATACAGCTCCCAAGTTGTTCAAAGCAACAGAGCACAGTGAGACGGCGGTCTTGAAGTAGTCTGCGCCTGTCAGTTTAGACCTTAGCAAAAAGTAAGGGACAGTACGCACCGGCCAACGAAGCATCCAAAACCACAGGATCATACAGCTCATACTTCGACCCGGCAGCCACAATATCAGCCACATTGCTCGACTCGCAATTCTTCGTGACCCTGCGAATCCTCCTAACAACCTGCAAGCCTCCGAAGAAAACCGACACCCAGAAGATGTTAGTCTGCCTAAAAGCCAGTGCCACGACCCCAAGAACCAAAAACACAGCAGTTTCCAGCGGCGCCGCTTTCGGAAGCGTGCGGCTGAGATCCCAATTATACGCCTCGACAACCACCAGCAGCGCCAGGACATCAGTGTAGTACAGTCCGGATAAGAAGAACAGCGGCGGGAAAAGACAGATGTTCAGCACCGTATGGCTCAGCCAAGCTCCAGAAGGACGAGTATTCCGCTGTCTGCGCACCGCATCAAGCGCAGTTTGCAGTCTCAAAGGAAGCAGCACAGCCGCTGCGGCGGCGTTCGTTGCGCGGAGAGCCGGGGGGTCAAGTTGCTCGGGGGAGCCGCGGAGGAGCAGAATCAGGGCGCAGACGACGTAGGAGAAGATATAGAGGCCCGGCGGAGTCGTGATCTTCGGATCCCATTGCGTCCACTTGTGTGCCCAGTATGCCTGGGCTTGCGGGATGTGGAATGCTTCGTCGAGGTACGGCTCGGGGACGACGTTGTTCACTTGGGTCATCCAGATGGGGATCAGGAGGAGGCCGAAGGGCACAGCATAGCGGGCTGCCAGGGCCAGGCCCGACCTAGGTTGGGCATTCATTGTTCCTCAATTGACCATGCAATGGACAGAGTTGTTCTGGGGAGAAAATAGTTGCGACTACCGCTTGCAAACAGTACAAACTGACCTTCGACATTTCAGCTTCCACTGCATATGGTCGAACTACGACAACGCCAGCAAGGTACGGAATAAAAGTGCTATGCATGCTTGAAAGTCGATTTTCCTTATCTGCTCCTCCTCTACCCCCGCTTCACATTTCCGGGTCAATGGCCTTCCCCCTCCCCCGGGGCATCACGCCCCCGGAGATCTCCTTCCTGGCCGAAATGGAGCTGGTCACAATCGTCCCTCGGCAGCGACTAGAGGGTCTCGAGCTGCTAGGCGTGCGTCCTCCGTATACACTACCTGCAACCTAAAGCACCCACTGACAATAACTAGGGTCCCGTCCACCCCCTCATCCCACCCCGCCGAACAAACATCCCCCTCTGGCTCGCCCTCCTCCTCAAGCGCCAACGCCGCGCAAACATCCTCCCCCCACCCTGGCTACACCCGGAATCCCTCAGTCTAATCCTCGACATCGAGACCCGCGACCAAGCCTACCAGCACGCGTTCTCCCCGCCCCCACCATTACCAGGCCAACCCAGTCTCCGCGAACGGAGCTACGCAAAGCCCACCGCGCGCCCGCGCTACACGCCCGAGGGCAGCAAGTACTACGCCACGCCGCCGTTCCTCCCGCAAAATGTGGCGCAGGATCAGGCTGAGGAGAACGAGCCGCCGACGCTGCCGTTTCATTGGCTGGAGGTAGGGACGATGTTGCTGGATGTTGCGGGGGATGATCTTGTTGATCCGGATCAGACGAGGAGGTTATTGAAGGAGTTGAGGGAGGTTCGGTCCGCGAAGATTCGGTCTGGTGTTGAGGTGCTTGATGATGCGGCGGGGCCCGGGGGTGGTGTGGCACTTACTGGGGTGGGTGCTATGGAGATTGGAGAGGGGAGGGGGTTCATTGGAGGAGTCGTTGATGGGCTGAGGTATGTAATTTCGGATCCCTTAGTCGTGGCACCTTGCTTATGTGTTTGACTAGACGAATTGGAGCTTCGAAAGAGCAGGCTCGTCGGGAACAACTAGCGGAGTCTGCGACGAACGGTGGGTACGACGGCACGCAAGACTATGACGACGAAATGGAGTTCTGATCTTGAAATGGCTGGACTGTTTTGCTTCTATCGCGAGTTGGATTGGAGTTCCGGAAAAGGGATTCAGGCGGCGGCATCTTATACTCGCCTATGATGGATTTCAAATGTATATATACCCAACCTGTCTTTCCCGTTATAAGACGCAAACGAAATGATTTGATCTGATTCAACCTAACACCATGAGCATGCGACGCTGGGCTGTAGAGTTCAAAGATGAGGTAGTCCAGTATGGATATCAAACATAAAGATGAATATGCAAAAATGAGAAGCAAAAGTGAAAGAAAGATCGAGGAGCTTAGGCAGAGGTCAACTTCCTCTTTAGTTAAGTACAAAGCCGCAACACCATGCAGACAGACAAAGTTACCAATCAAAGTCCCAGTAATCGAGCGCGCAGCAAAGTAGGATGTCAGAGCCAAAGACCCGCCAGACAAGACATTCTGAATCGAATTACTCACAGATGTAGACAAGTACCACCGGATCCGTCCGTCATTGCGCACTCTGCTGCTTAGCCTCCATCTTCCTCCGCGCCGCCAGAATCATTTCATCTCTCCGCTTCTGGAGCAGACGCTGCCGTTCTTCCTTATTCTGCGACCAGCCTCCGCTTGATGATGGCTTCGCATCAGATCCGGACTCAGACTCTACTCCGCTGGCCTCGGCAATCTTTGCAGAAAGGTTATACCGCGAAATCAGGTCTTGCCCGCTGGATTTTGAGGGCGTTGGTGAAGCCGCAGGCTGGGCAGGAACACCGGTAGGCGGAATCGCAACGAGAGGTTGGAAAGAGGGCGGGGGCTAAAGCATCAGACAGTCATCAATTAGCATGTTATGTCAGATCAGAGAAAGTAGCACATGGTAGGGCGGCGCGACAAAAGTGCTAACATGAACGTAGACATACCGCATCCAAGCCCCTGCCGGAAAGAACTCGCTCCGTTGTCGCAGCCGCATTCCCGCCATTCCGCTGTAGATCCCACATGATCTCTCGCGTGCTGAGTTGCGGGAACATTTGAGATATCTGTTCGACTTGTGCCGGGTCGACGACGTTTCCGCGGGCGCGGCCTCGGGAGCCACCGGGCGCGCTGCTGCCGTCGTTACTCTTGAAGAACCATCGGATTACGAAAAAGGAGACGACGGCGAGAGTGAGGAGGGAGGGGATGTTGAGAGAGGGTTCCTCGTCGGTCATTGTGGCGATTGAGCGGTGATCCGCGGCAAGGTTCAGGGGTGATTGACAGTGGTCGAAGTCAACTCGGAAGGTAGTCGAGCTATGATTTGTTGGTATTTTAAGTGTAGGTAGGCGTAGGTGTTCGAATCGATCGCGCTTCGCGGAACAGTTACTGGAGCGGTGTTCACGGCTGTCGCATGAGCTGTCTGTGGCGTTGTCGTGGTAGGTAGATCAAGGAATCCTCGAGGAAGTAAGAAACAAATGAGACCGAAAGGATAGTAAAGACTGAATATAGGACCGGGGTGTGGGGAGAGTTAGGTTGAGAAAGCAGAGGGGATGGCAGAGGCAAGGCCGCGAGCGGGAGACGATGACGGCGAAGGGCCGGTCGGAGCGGAACAAACGGGTACCTTGTCCTTATCGCCATGAGGCCTCAGTACGGTCAGTCAGCATCATAAATGAAGCTTTATGTTTCATTATACGTAGATCATCAATCTATCAATAAAATCACAGTCGCAATGCTAATCCAGAACATCCATACACATTCTCCAGAAGAACACCAGCATTAGCCCAGATGCCACCATGCCAACCCGAGAGTAACGGAATAAATATCAACAAGAAAAAGCAAGCAGTCACCGAGTCCGAGTGGCTGTGGCTACCTCAAGTCCGCCGGGGTGAGGGCCTGTACAACACTCGTACCTTCGCTGAATCTTGTCCGGAAGATCCGATTCGCGTTCTGGAACATGCCATCCTTCAGCGAGACGACGATGAATTGTGATCCCTTGAAACGGGTCTTGATCAGACGACCGATGTTCTGCGTGTGTGACAAGTCCAGGGCGGCGTCAACTTCGTCGAGAATGTACATTGGTGCCGGCTTGAATTGCAGGAGGGCCATGATCAGGGAGAGGGCAATGAGAGACCGCTGACCACCACTCAGTTCTGTCAAGCTCTGCTTCCAGACCTTACCCAGAGACACCTTGACCTCGAGACCGTCGGTGATATCCTTGCCCTCGGGAGGATCCAACTTGGCGAAACTGCCCGGCAGGAGCTCCGAGAAGATTTGGCCGAAGTCGGCGTTGACCTTGGTCCATGTCTTGTGCAGAGCCTCCTTCTTGTATTCATTAAGGTTGATAATTGTCTCCTCAATCTTGCTCTTATCACGAATGACAGTCCTCATCATGTTCTTCAGGGCAGCTTCCTTCTTCTCAACGCTGTCAATCATATTCATGACCTTGGGGTTGATCTTCTTCTTCATGCCCTGGAACCGTTCCGTGACGTTGCGCAGCGTAGCCTTGCACTCGGCGATGTTCTGGTTCTTGAAGTCGTATGGGGTGTTGGGACGCCCAAAGTTATCCTTCTCATCCGCAATCCACTCGTGCTCTTCTTCAAGGTGGGCCACTGCCTGTTCAGCAGCGCTTTGCTCTTTCTGCAGCTTTTCCAGCTGGTGTCCAAGCTTCTGCATATCCAACCCCTCCTCAGTAATCTGTGAGTTCTTGGACTGCATCGTTCGGTCCAGATCTCGGAGCTCGTCGTCAAAGCCAGTCAGTTTCGCCCTCTCGTCGTCGAGATGTGCTTGCGCGATATCGTGAGCGTCCTGTCAAGCATTAGTTATGAATATTGACTTCATGGAAGAGGCAGTACCTTGATCCGAGTCTGCTCTTTCTTCAGCGAATCCACCTCCTCAAGCTGCGCCTTCAGTGTGTTCTCGCTTTCAGCATGTTGCTCCTCTGCTGCAGACAGATCACTTCCGACCTGCTCCGACTCGAGCCTCGAGGCCTGGAGTTCCTTGTGCAAGTTCTTCACTGACGTCGAGTTCTTGGACAGACTCTTCTTCAGAGAGTTCAGAGTAGTCTGAAGTTCTTCGAGCTTGCTGTCCTTGTTGTCATTGAACTCACTCATATCTTTCTCTATCCGTTTAATATCCTTGGATGCCTCGCTCTGGCGCACCTTGGCGTCAGAGATGTTTTGCTTCAGCTGTTCGATGTTCGCTTTCATCTCTTCAACAGCTTGAATGATCTGGTGGGGTTAGCCTTGCCGCTATAGAGACGCGAGAGCAGACTTACCGATGATGATGAGTTGCCACCAATTTGTTCCTCTGTGAGCTTGATCTCGTGGTTCTTCAGATCCAAGTCTTGTTTGATAGAGCGGACAGCATCAAGCTTCTTCTTCTCCTTCTTCATCGTCTCTTCCAGTGTAGCCAAAACTCGCTCTTTGCTCCTGATCTCTCTTGTGATTTCGTTGAGTTTTTGCAGGGTTACAAGCATGCCGCTAGAGTTAGGCGCGCTACCACCGGAGAGTGTACCGGATGGATCATAGACATCACCATCTAGAGTCACGCTCTTGATACGAACAGCGGGATCAAAGGTCACCTTTTTCGCTGTCTCTGCATCGTTCGATATCAGAGTGTTGCCGAAAACGTAGTTCATGGCCGAAGTGACTTCCTCATCATATCCAATAAGCGACAAAGCTAGGTCAACCTTGCCTGGGGCGATGTTTTGGGCTGCCCCAATCTTCTCCGCAGACGCCTTAAAAGCAGAGATCTTGTTAAGGGGGATAATGGTGACACGCTTGCGAAGCTTTCCTTTTTGCAGCAGCTGCGTACCGGTATCAGACGTGTCCACAACAACGTTGTACAAACGACCACCGGCGCAGATTTCTAGAGCGGTGGCAGCCTGGAGCTTCTCCTTGTCAACAGTGAAAAGCTGCGCAACCAGACCCTTGACTTTAGATCTGTCAAAGTTGGGGTATGGGTCGGAGTAGTTGAACTCGATGTTGGCAACCTTCCTCTGGAGACCATCGGCCCTTTGCCGTAGCTCCCGAATCTCCTTCTGGAGCCCGGCCTGTTCTTGATATAGCTGTTCCTCACGGCCAGGCTCAAAGCCGAGCCTCGACAGCTCGGATTCTAACTTCTTGGCTTGACTCTTGAGGCCTTCAAGTTCCTTCAGAAGTCCCGAATTCTGCTCCTTCGCCTTCTTCGCCCTCGGCTCCTCCTCCTTGATCCTTTTCTCCAAATGCGCAATCTTGAGCTTTGCCTGCTCTTGCTCTGTAGCGGCGTTGCTCGCACGGTTTCGCGCGTCCTGTAATTGACCCTGGTAACCGCTCTCTTGGCCTTCTTTCGAAGCGACACCGGTTTGCAATGTCTGAAGTAACTCCTCCTTCTGTTCGACCTCTGCTGTCTGAGCATCAAGCTCCGCCTTGGCCGCATCGTACTGTGCCTGGAGTTTATCGTAAATCTTCTTCTTGTCCTTGAGCGCTTTCTCAAGGTCCTTCACCGACTTCTGCAGCTCCTTGCCCTTTTCTTTCTCTTCTTCGATACTTGCGTTCTTCAAGTCGAATACAGTCGTCAAACGAACAAGTTCATGGGAATGGGCCTTGACCTCGTCCTCAAGAGCCTGGAATTTGCCTCCTTTGCGCAGCTCCTTATCCCGAGCCGCTTTGACCCGCTTCACATCCTCCTCCATGTGCGCAATTTCGCTCTTGAGTTTTGACGCATTATCCTCCAGCGCCTGGATCTTTTGCTTCTTTTTCTCGCACTCCTCTCCAGAAGCCCGGAGACGGTCGCCGCTCCTAAGATAGTCGTGTGCAACAACAAGTCGGGTCAGGCGCTCCAAGTCATTTTGTGTCTGCTGGAAATCAAGGAATGCTCGCTTCTCAGCCCTGAGTTTTTCGAGCTTTGGCTCAATCTCTTCCTTCAATAGGCCCTCGATTTCGTGTAATTTCAAGTCCTTCTTGGCCATGGTCTTCGCCGCCTTCTCCCGCCTATCCTCGAACATCCTTGTTCCAGCCGCCTCCTCAATCATGGACAGAATTTCCACCGCCTTCATGTTCAGCACCTTCGTAATCCGACCCTGCATAATCAAGAAATTCGGGTTGTTGATATTCAGCTGCACACTCTGGAACAAATTCTGTACGGTTTGTTGTTGCGCACGGTGGCCATTGATGAGGTATTTGCTGGTTCCGCCGAGAACGATCTGGCGCGTAACTGAGATGGTCGCATATTCTTCGAATCCGATCGGCGATTTCGCGGTATCCCTATTGTCGAAAACAATTGTCACGCTCGCTTTGGTCACACCGGCCTGACCGCGCTTGTATATAAGATCTTGAAGATTTTGCGCGCGGACTGTGCTCATATTCGTGATACCGAGGACGAAACAAATAGCGTCGAGGATATTCGATTTACCACTGCCGTTAAGGCCAGTGATTGAGTTGAACGACTCATCCCTAGAAGCCAAATGTCAGTGGCGCCATACTATTCGCAAAGTTATGCGATAGTAGAGAGTTAGTCGGCGGCACACACCATCCTGAAATCACCGTACGCACAGCGTACGATTTGAAGCCCTGCGACCGGGTCAGCGCGCGCTCAATGACACTGACTGAAGTTCCCGGAGAGTGATACTCACGTCAATAATGATTTCTGTGATCCTCATGGTTCCGGAAGCAGACGGGGCCCGTCAACTTGAGAATCGGCAGCATGAGAGGGATCCGGAGAAGGCTGAGTTGTTTTGCGGCCGATGTTTTGGCGGGCGGATCATGTGTTTATGCATTCCCAATTCCGGCTTAGCGTTTGCTGAGATAAGGAAGGGACTGAGGGGTATCACGTGCTGCACAACTTGGATTCATCAAGACCAAGAAGTATAACAGAAGTATAACCAACCATCCCGTTTATCTTAAATAGACAATTGACCTTGATCTATTCAGCGCTTCCACAATGCTTCTGAAACCCTAAGTTACGCGATTTTGGTGGTGGAGTGCTTATAGCCGCCCACGCCTTCTTTAGACCTCCAGCCCTAAGTCAGAGAACAACACCCTGCATGGATGGCCCTAGCATGCTCTCAATTACGGTAAATCGTACCTGTACTCTATGGGGGCTCGCTCCCGACTAGTCAATACACTCTTAGCCAGCATCAGTATCCGTGCCGTACATCTCTGCGCTGGATCCAATCATAGACGAGACCATTTCTGGCTAGTTGACAAATATGGACTTTGCCTCAGCTGAACACCAGTGCGGAGAGTTCTCGGAGACTTACTCCAGAGTAAGATGTCCATCCACCAATGGACAAATCCAACATATCCTATTAGTATATGTTCGAAAAGGCATATAAGCTGCTCGAAATGCCTTTCGGTTTCCTCACCTCTAAGCTTACAGTCCTCTTTTCTACTTACAAACTTTTTTTAGCTCTCTTCAATATATATATTTACCCCCATCTGCATACATTCTGCCCACAACATGACCACCGAACTCACAAGCCTCTTCAAAAACAAAGGCTTCTCTGCCCGCTACAAGCTCGCAGAGCAGCTTACCGGCCTATACGCCCGCCCTCTTATAAGTCAATCTGATATCGCATCATACCCAAATCGCCCCGTCGTCTTCGACAATGCCTGTGGTACAGGCATCATCGGAAGCGTCCTTCACGATACGCTCGGTGAGCGAGTTCGACAGAGCTGGGAATTGACCTGCGGCGACTTCTCCCAGGAGATGGTCAACTATACCCAGCAGCGAGCTGTGGATGAAGGATGGCTTAATGCAACAACGAAGGTTGTGAATGCTCAGGAAATGGATCTACCAAGCCAGCATTTTACGCATGTCTATACTGCTTTCGGTGCGTTGGCTTCCCTGCTCCGTTTACATGGAATCAGTGTGGTATACTAACATGTTTTGCTGTTATACAGCATATCCCATGATCCCTGATACCCCAGCTGCCTTGAAAGGCAAGTAGTCCTCATGAAAAAGCACCACCTATCTAAAACTAACAAGTCTCACATAACAGAGTGCCTCCGAATCCTCAAACCAGGCGGAATATTCGCGGCAACAGTCTGGAAAGATGGTACGTACATACCCTACTCCCCAAGGAACCAATTCTCACACACCTATACAGTCCCTCAGATATCTATGACGCTCTCCTCCATCTCCCCTCTGCAGCCAGATCTCCCACTCCCCACCGCTTCAGAATTCATCCCCCAGCTCCTCAAAGGCTGGGACTCAGAGACCACCGTGCAGTCTGAGCTCGAAGCAGCCGGATTCACGGACATCAAGATCACGCCTGTCACCGCTAAGGTCGCTATGCCTATTGCGGAGTTCGTGGAGCTGAGTAAGAGCATGGTTCCTGCGTTCTTGGGCCGCTTTTGGACGAAGGAGCAGCGTGAGGAGCATGAGGGACGTGTACCAGAGGTTATGACGAAATGGCTGGAGAATGAGTTTGGGGTTGGTGGAAGTGTGCCTCTTGAGCCTACGGCTCTTGTTGTTACTGCGCAGAAGCCTGAGTAGTGGCTTCCTTTAATGATAATGTTTTAGTACCTATGGACAGTTCAGGTATTAAAGCTAGGGACAGGGAAGAATGAATAGTGCGTTATGGACATTCTGTCGAGTGTGATGAGATATTTAGCCTTGTACCCTCACCTAGCACGAAGCAGATGCTATTGGTCGTAAAGTAGATATGGCTAACCTTGGAGATAAAGCAGGAGGCTTAGTGAGATCTATATACACAACAAGCTACCTATCAAAAGTCCGAACCCCCGTGAGCCTCATGCAAGAAAAGAGCCTTGAACCCATCCACCAGTCGCTGATACTGCTCCGGCTCCAGTTCCCCTTTGCCCAACTTGGTGCAGACCTCGTAGAGATAGAAGTCATCGTCCTCATCATCGGTATCGTCCTCTTCCTCGTCTCCATCATCATTGCCCTTTTCTTCCTCTTCCTCTTCCGCTCCCTGCTTTTTATCCTCCAGTTTGGCAGCCTTGCCGGTTGAATCATCTTTCGCGGTCTTTGCTTTAACCTCCTCGAATATCCTTTCAATGATGTGATCCGTACAAATGGGGTCATCAGCAGCGATCTTCAGATTGTGAATGACTAGCGAGTCGTGCGCCAGCTTTCTAGCTGACGGATAGTCTGACAGTCCGGCTATAATCTCCTGGTACTTTTCTCGGTAGGAGGCAAGTTCGGCCGGCGAGTTCTCGTAGAGAACTGAGTTCCTGTCCTCAAAAGCTGCGTCATTTGGAGTAGCAGATATGGCGTCATCGTCCTTGCTATCATGGTCCTCTTTGTCGTCGTCCTTTACACCAGTGTCTTCACCATCGGAAACTGTTTCATCGTGGTACCTGTAATTCATCGCATCCCAATCGCGAGTCAACCAGCTCGGATAGCTCTCATTGCCGAACATGCACTGTGGGACAGCAATAACACCGTCCCAGTCTATAAGGCTGAGAAGATGCCCGTCCGTCTTGGAGACAATGACATTCTGTATGTCTAAGTCGGGGTGGACCAGAACAGACTTAATTTGCTCTTCATCCTCTCCTGGTTGGCATTCTCGCACTGCAAGGTCAATGAAAAGCTTCAGCAGCCGATGCATCCCCAGGCCAAACTCATCAGACTCAGACGGCAGCTCTCGCCGGTCCAACACGTGCGTGAAGTATGACCTTGGATCGGAAAATGGCCCAACCTCGTGAAAGACACTAGAGCCGTCATAGTCTTCGACCTCGCGTGAACGGTCGAGCATGGCGCCCACGTCCACCTTTCTGAACGGGCCAATGTCGCCAGATACATGGCCATCAGCATCAAATAGAACCATGCCAGCTTGATGGAACGTAAACCTGTTCAGTTGGACCAAGGCTTCCGCGACGTCGCGCAAGGCTTGTCTGCGGTGTTGCTCAAGAACCTCAAGAGAAACACTCTGCTCAAACCAAGCATCGTAGAGGGGCCGCCCATCAACATAGTTCATGAGGATAAACGGGCAGTTGAGGTCGTTGTTGCACGAATCATCGAAATCATAGACCTCTGGGACAGGGATCGTGGTTTCTCTGCTGATGAGGCGCATTGTTAGCGCCTCCGACCTGAGTGCGCGAGCAGACATGTCATCGAAGGCACCGTGGTAGCCATTGGCAGGAATCTTCAATAGCCAGTGTACTCCATCGGTGAATACGATCCGAAAGAGAATGTTGTGGGATCCGAAGAGGGGCTCGGAAATGACTTTGCAAGACCGGGCTTCGCCGTCTTGGGAGAAGCTTTTCTGGCGAAGGCGAGAAGCGAAGTCGGGGAGCAGATCTAGCCTGAGAGCAGCGCGTACATGGCGAAAGACAGCAAGATGCTCGTCATCTTCGGGACCGGGAATACTAATCGAGTCTGGCATTACTTGTTCCTCTTTGGATAGACTTGAGAGGCTATACCAAGGGATAATGCGGTGTGGAAATGCGCAGCTGTTAAATAGTCGCGCCTTAAAAAGACGCTCAAAGGCGCGCTGACAGGGAGCAGACAAGTTAACTTCTTGAAGAAGGGGGAAACCCAAATACTGAGCGGGTCAGGTCTGTGAATTAAGAAGTGGGAAGTCGAGGGAAAGCTGCGAGCTCATATGTAATAGCACTTAGATCCCCCCTGTGGCCGAGCATGTGTTTCTTCTAAGGCTGATAGCAAGGGCAAGGCCACGATACAGAGAGATAGTGCCCAAATTATGTCTGTCGCAAGCCCAATGCATTTTGATGGGTTCCGGAGCCAATAGTTGCAGGGCTGGAAAGGGTTCATGCCTGCTCGACCTTAGCCTTATGTTCGTCAATTCTGGCCTCTTCATTCTTTGCAGTAGCAATGGATACAGCACACTATACACCAAAGAACGAACTTGGATCGAATAGAAGCCTTGTAGCAAGTTCACTGCATAGCAGATGCAGCTCGGTGCCACAAGGCCATGAACTCCATTCAATTGGTCTCAATAGATACCCTATGTAACCCCATCACCACATGATACGTGAGAAGAGAAACGCCTGTTCAGCAAGCAAGGTGACACCCTATCCGGATAACCATGAGGAAACCGCCAGCCAGGAAGTGAACCAAACGCCGTTGCTGATCACTGCATCACCATACTACTGATCCTATCATAGTGCCACTCCAACTCTTGAACATTTATGATCCATGTTGCGGGAACGCCACTCGCGATAGTGTCCGGTTGAGTTCCATTCGGTTGTCCAGGTCCTCGTAGCGAAGAAGAAACTCGCGCTGTAGGGAAAACAGTGAGCACGCGACCATATTTTAGAAATTCCAGAGTACAACTTACCCTGACTTTCTTCCACGTTGCGGGGTCCCATATTACGTAGACTCCGCGCTCGCTAATTCCCCGTTCTACATCAACGGGGCCAGGGTACCCCTCGTCCCGCGTTAACCAGCAGCGCTCGATCTTGTGATACCGCCATTTTCGCTTCATGAGCTCTTCTGCAGCAACCTCTTGTATAACATCTCGAGGCATGCTGTAAAAGACGTAAAAGAGAGTCTCGTCGGCGAATCCGGGGAGCCTTGTCTGCAGGGGTTGAACGTTTGCCACACTGTAGCAGCTTGGAAGAGCGAAATTTTGCTCTAGCGGTACACCCGGTAGTGAAGCAACAAAAGGAGAGACAAACGTTGAGTGTAGAGGTCTGAGGTGAGGTTTTAGCGCTGGTATAGGGTTGGGTACTTTAAGACACATACTCTGGCTGGTTTAGATCCAACCCCAATGTCATTAGATCTTGTCCGATTGCAAGGCTGGCGACATCGGCACTATCACTATGGATCATCCGAAGAAGGCCCGCTAGTCCAAACCTATCCAGCTCACTCATCTCCGCAAGTGGCTGTTGCTCGGCTCCGTTGGCATCCTGCGACGGTCGAGTCAAACCTGGGGCCGCTGGTATCGACTGTTGCTGGCTCGACACCGCCGCATTTATTGGGTCCTCTTTTTCTGGCCCCGGAACACCGTTGGTTGTTTGATTGACTGGCGATCGTGACGATGCAATCCCTAAAGAGAATAATTAACCCCATTTAAGAGCATTCGAGATTTGTGCGCTCCTACCTGACGAGCTCGCTAACCCCGGTGACGCTATCCGTTCTTGCCCGCTTACCGAAGTGGCCATCATATTTCGACTTTGCGGTTGACTTTGGTTGACGCCCGTGAACGACAAGTTGGTACTGAACGCCCCGAAGCCGGCGCCTTGCATCAATGAACTCCTTCGATCTTGACCAATCTCGGTAGGCATGTTACGACCAAGAGGAGGGAATTCCTCGATGTTCCCAGTCTGCGGTTGCGCGCCACCACCCAATTGCCCACTGATTCCCTGGCCACCGTTCCTGTAGTCGTCTAACCGATTGGCAAACTGAGATCCGGACGGGAATACGTCATCGTGCGATGGTTGGTTTTGCTGTTGCGGAAGTTGAGTTTGCGTTTGTGGCCCTCGCGAAGGGGCTTGCGAGGTGGGAAGTTGCTGTCTTTGAACGGGGGTCTGTTGCACGCCACGCTGGCTAGCATTTGCCCACACTAGATGCGCCTGATTTTGCGCTTGCGATTGCGAAGGAGCTCCGGATAATGAAGGGAAGTCGCTAAACAGATAACACAGGTACACGTCAGTGCCGATCTCGGTAGAGCATGAGGTTCAATATGATCGTGTCAGACTCACGACAAATCCAGCGGCGTAGCAGGTTGCGATCCAGTGAGGCTCTGCGCGAAAGTCCCCATGGCCCCGATGTTACGTTGTTGGTTACCCTGTATCCCCGGTGTTCCACCCACGGGCAGGTTGAAGTTCCAATTCGCTCCGCTACCTATTGAACCCACCGGCGTCAGTCCCAAAGATGTACCAGTCATCCAACTGGGCAAGTCATGGCGTAGTCATACTGATTTTTCCGTTGGGCAAGCGTGATGAAGCCAGTGTCGCATTTCGAGCTTGGGCCGGTTGCTGTGCGGGGAAACCTGACATTGCTCGTAGGGGTTGTGGACCTGGTCCTGGGGTATCAGAGACCGTCAGCGAGGAAAACAAGGCGACGCAGATGTGTTGCAAAAGCTTCAGAAAGAGAGCATATGTTTCAATCAAGACCGGTGGTGTTCAGTGAGGGAAGTTGTGCGAAGTGCGTCAGGCGCAAGAGAAAGAGCATTTTCAAGACGGTTTGCAATTTGCAATTGGGGCGAACGGAATGCAAAGATGCCTGTCTTCGCACCAAGCCCCACAGGGACAGATAAATTGCTCTCGAAGCCAATGCAACAGGAACCCGACACAGACGTTCATGGCCGAGCCCACATGACAAGGAGATGAAGGGAACCTTCGAGACTGACGAACCTGGCCTATTCATGGTGGGTTTCGGCCTTTGAGGCAGTAAGATATTTCGGAAGATCGAGAATCAAGGTTAAGATCGCAAACTGACATCCGATAACATCGAAGATCGAAGTGGTTTCCAGGATGTCTCGTTTGCCCACACTACTTTGTTGCGGCGGCTTTGGAAAGTAAGTGGAGTGCGTGACCACAGCCGCGCGGCTATTGTGGCTATTGTGTGCACGGACCTGGTGGCCACTATTATCCTCTCCCTTCAACAGGCTGTTATGGAGTTGATTGAATACGGTTTCCTATTGTAAATGATTCCCGTTGAGATGCTGGACTAATGGACAACATTGCAGTTTACTATACAGTACGACAATGGTATTCTATATTGTTCTGTAGCAGAACGCCCTCACCACGAATCACCAGATTCCAGTCCAAAGTAACCAAGTAGCTGTAGAACACATTTCAAATTTCCCTTCCATGGTGAGTAGTATGCTATAGCCCGATCAGCCTCATAAGCCCCAACTGCAGTGCTCGCTATAGTATCACCACTGTGAGACGTTGTTGACATGGCACGTGATCTAGCCGCCGAAAAGTCAACTCCCGCAGGCCGAGAACCCCGTTCTCAGCCTTCCAGTCCGTCCGACCAGATCAGCCCGGCTTTGTGGTCACCGATTCACCATGCATCGCCAATCCATTGTGCGACTGGCTCGCCAGTACGGATCCTTTCCGCTGGCCGAATTGCCCCCTGCGTATCTTGCGCCCTCTCTCCATTTCCCCCTAAACCGGTCGACCGTCCAGACCTCGAACTTTTCCTCCACCGCACCGGCTGCTGGCCGCGGCAAAGACTTAAACAAGCAACGCGCGGTATCTGCAATTCACCGGACCGGACCGCGATTCAAGCTCGGAGTGTCAAAATACCCCTTGCCCAAGCCTGTCTCGCCTGAGAACCTCGAGAAGCGTCAAAACACCCCGGACCATGGACTCTGGGGATTCTTCCCCAAGGACCGTCTCCCGTTGAGCACGCCGGAATATGATAACGCGCATGGTTTGTCTGGAGACTCCCGGATTCAGACGAGTGTAGTTTTGCTTATGCTGTGCAGGCCGGTCCTGGTCCATCCAAGAACTCCGCGAAAAGTCTTGGGAAGACCTCCACTGCTTGTGGTGGGTTTGTCTCAGGGAGAAGAACCGCATAGCCACCTCAAACTTGGAAAGAAAGCGCCTGAAGGCTGGTTACGGAGAGTGGGAAGCCACGCAGCGATACCAAACCGTAGGCTCCCTGGACACCTGTATAAGGATCTGAGCTGACCACACTGCGTAGATTCGTGTCACACAGAACGGCATCAAGC
This sequence comes from Aspergillus mulundensis, assembly GCF_003369625.1. Lineage (NCBI taxonomy): Eukaryota > Fungi > Ascomycota > Eurotiomycetes > Eurotiales > Aspergillaceae > Aspergillus > Aspergillus mulundensis. The sequence goes on from NW_020797889.1 coordinate 3,343,355, forward strand.
ACGTCCTCCGAGAGAGGTGGTATGCTTGGGAGGATGCTCAGAACCTCTATAAGAAGGGGTACCGACCTCAAAACGATGATGCCGAGGAGTCGGCGTAATTCTTCGGAGGTTCCTATGCACCTTTATGAGTTTTCTGCCTTCTAGACCTGTACTTTTTACGTGTAGTTTTAGCATCTGAATAATATCAGTCGTTGGATAAAGCTATATGATTCTTTCCGAGGTTTTGAGGAGAGCCGCATATCCGCAAATCAAATCCTTGGTCATGACAAAGGCCATGGAATAAATTATACTTAATGTAAAGCAGGTAAGAACGGACCGAGAAGAGTTACCGAGAAAACTTAAAGTATTCACCTTCTAGAAGAGTCAATGCAATGATAAAATCACGTTCAGCCAGGCTCCCACGCCTGTTTTGACTCCTCTCGAGAACCTAGCTGATCAACGTCGACTTTGAGAGCACTGCAGAAGACTGAGCATGACCAGGATACCTTTGTGCCACTTGTGGGTTTCGTGAAGGATGGGCCGATAAATTCAAGCTTCGATGTAGCATTCGTATCATTTGACGGAACGTACGAATATAAAGGGTTCTTGCGGGGCTGCATGCGTTCAGCTCACTATACTAGGGCCAGGCGTGGTATGGCTCCAGGTACGTATAAGGCTGCTTGAAACTTCAGCTATATGAGCCTGAGAGTGGAGACAGACAAGTGGTAGAGTTTGAGTCGATGGGAGTTGATGATAGTTGAGAATAGTGGATTGTACATCGAGTACCAAGTAGGTCCTCGGTCAAGCAAATAGCTTCATTCCAAGTACTTGACACAAAAAAAAACCAAAGTATGAGTTAGATAAGAATGAAAAGGTCACTCTTACCACCGACATTCTATCACCTACCAGTCAAAAAGCAAGAACAAATAAGGTGCGAAGCCAGTCGACCATCTAGCAAGAATCTAAACCCTAGCACCACAGGGAAACCCCGTCAGCCTCTTTATGAACCACTGCAACCGAAACCAACATAGATCATTCTGCTCATTGGGATCAAGGTTCGAAAATCCTTCCTCCATTTCTCACAGGGACCTCGTCACGCCATGATATAGCCTGATGATGCGGTGCGAACTCCCCAAAGATAGCATTCTCTGGTCCTGGTCAACTTGGACCACGAGAAGAAAAGTGAATGAGAAAACCAGCCAATACTGCAGAGGGCTGCCCTGGGGTTCAAACTCTATGGTACTGGAAGTACGAGTAAACTTTGGACAGAAGTCTTTGAGGAGTTGAGGAAGACGCCGCCGGACTGCATGGTTTAAGTGTCCTGGCGTTATCTCTAGGGTTTACAACTCGGAACTGAGCTGTAAAGACTGCAGGGTATGTGCCTCTGATGCGTTCGTAGAGAGCCGGTGGGTTTCTTCCTGTGTTGGGGCTTCGAGGGCAAGACATATGTAGTGGTTCTTGCATTGGGAGCACATATTGCCCAAGTACACCGTGTAGCAAGGCATTTCGAAGTTTAAACGAATTTCCGTACTTGAGAGTTAGTAGAGCACTGTTCATTGACAGATCGTGTATGTCATTTGTAGGCAATAGGAAGCATACTCGAGCAGAGCAGACTGGCATCATTCTCTGTGGGAGTCTCGTCATTTGCTTCTCTGTCGAATGTCTGCATCTTAGCAAGATAGAATGAGCTCATATTCAAGGGAACCGACAGTCCTTCTGGATTCCGATGAGTTCATGTAAACCAAGAGCACAATCAGCAACAGCCCAGGGAACATTGATATTGATTTGACCTAATGTCTCATGTTTATGCTTCATCCCCAATCAAAACTACTTCAGGTTAGTTTGGCACTGTGTGCTGAAGCACAAGCACAAGTGAACGTGCGCCTCAAATGAGCGAAGTCCAAGCAAACTCTGGCCACTTCAGACTCTCAAAGTTGCTATTGTTGTATGCTGAAAGAGACGTGGCGCTTTGGTCCGAAAAGGGGCTGGGCTCAGGAGTCGAGGACGAGGGTATCCTGATATTGCCATGACACGATAATAATTTCCAGGGTCAATAGATCGTGCACTATTTGCCGGGAGTATATAGATAGGGCCCCAGTGGAGATCGCAATCTGTCAAGAGTTGCCCCTGGAGTGTGTAAAAGGAGAGGATGATCGTGTATAGTTAGCCGGGCCTAGTCGTTTCCAGTGTCCACCTCACCGCTAAGCTCCCAGCTCACCATCTCCGCATCCTTTCAACTTTATCCCCTCTTTCCTGGCAACTGCTTTTCTTTCATATTTTGAACGGTCCATCTTTTTCACTATCACCTTCATCATGGATGAGATTGCCCCCGAATACGATGTTGTTGTCCTCGGCACCGGTATGTACCGAGAACTACCCCGCTGCTTGACGCAAGAGCTCACAACCCCCCTTCAGGCCTGACGGAGTGTGTGCTGTCTGGGTAGGAATTCTCACTATACCTCGTTGGATTCCCATCATGCTTATGACCATATAGTGTACTCAGCGTCAAGGGCAACAAGGTTCTTCACATCGACCGCAATGATCACTACGGAGGGTGAGTTGGCGACCCCGCTTCGCCGCTATGAAATAGCCCGCTAACGCTCACCCAGCGAAGCTGCTTCAGTAAACATCGAGACCGTAAGTCTAGTTGCTTCACAATTGTCTTCCATGCTAATCGCCCTTGTCTGCTTCAGCTCTTCAAGAAATACGGCAACGTCAAGTCCGGCGAGGAACCCTGGAAGAAGTATGGCCGCGTCAACGACTGGAACGTGGACCTGGTGCCGAAGCTGTTGATGGCAAATGGCGAGCTGACCAACATCCTCGTCTCGACCGACGTCACCCGATACCTCGAATTCAAGCAGATTGCCGGTAGCTACGTTCAACAAGGAAGTGGACCCAAGGCGACAGTAGCCAAGGTGCCCTCCGACGCCGGCGAAGCTCTGCGCTCGTCTCTCATGGGCATGTTCGAGAAGCGAAGGGCCAAGAAGTTCCTGGAGTGGGTTGGTGTATTCAAGCAGGAGGATCCGAGCACTCACCAGGGTGCGTATTGCCGACCAAGGCCCTTGACGACGCTAACGCAGTCCAGGTTTGAACATTGCCACGTGCACAATGAAGGAGGTCTACGATAAGTTCTCGCTGGAAACCAACACTCGTGACTTTGTTGGCCACTCGATGGCCCTTTACCAGGATGACGACTACATCGACCGCCCGGGCATGGCCTCCGACGCTATCAACCGCATCCGTCTGTACGTGAACTCGATGGCCCGGTACGGAAAGTCGCCCTACATCTACCCCCTATACGGACTTGGCGAGCTCCCCCAGGGCTTTGCCCGTCTCTCCGCCATCTACGGAGGTACCTACATGCTCAACACCGATGTCGACGAGGTGCTCTACGACGAGAGCGGAAAGGTCTCCGGCATCAAGGCCACAATGAAGGACCGTGAGGACGGCGGCGAGACGATGAAGTTCGAGACCAAGACCAAGAAGATTATTACAGACCCGTCCTACTTCCCCGGCAAGGTTTCTGTCACTGGCTACCTGCTCAAGGCCATTTGCATCCTGAAGCACCCCATCGACAAGACTGATGGCAGTGACTCGCTCCAGCTGATTATTCCCCAGTCCCAGGTTGGACGTAAGCGCGATATCTACATTGCCGTGGTTTCCTCGGCACACAACGTTTGCCCCAAGGGCTACTACATTGCCATCGTCTCAACCATCGCCGAGACGGACTCCAACCACCACCTCGAGCTAGAGCCAGGATTTGAGCGCCTGGGCGAGATTGAAGAGAAGTTCTTCCCTCCCCCCATTCCTCTCTATCAGCCTCTTGAGGATGGCAAGAAAGACAATATCTTCATCTCCAAGAGCTACGACGCCACATCTCACTTCGAGACGACGACTGGTAAGTTCCATAACATCTGGCATAAGAAGGAGAATTTTTTGTACTGATTTTTATAGATGACGTGCGGGACATCTACCGCCGTGCGACTGGCGAGGAGCTTGTCGTTGAAGGTCTCCGGGAAGGTCAGACTCTCGCGGAGGAGTAAATATATCGAGTCCGTGTGGGATTAATATAATGTCGCTTGGATGCTTTTGAATTGAGCACTAATATCCACCGTTTTCCTTTTTCTTTTGCTGGACCGCACACTCTTTCTCTTCTCTTGGACAGGCTGCTAGTAGAGCTGGTATCGAAACCAGCGAGTGCTCTTGTAAGACGACAAAGCGGTAGACAGAACAGAAAAGACAAAATAATAATCGAATCTAAGAGGTATCACATCAACACTCTATATCTACCTACATCTTAACCTCCGGATCCGTATTCGCCTTCTCATGATCCGAAACAACACAAACCTCCTCTCTCCCATCCTCATGCACCCTCAAGATCTCCGACCTCATAAGCGCCAACCTCTTCCCCATACTAACAACCTTGCTCACAAGCCTGACCCTCGTCCCAACAGGCACAGGCCTAAGGTACGTAACATTCAAATGCCGACTCACACCCCCCAGCTCAAAGAACCCTGGCTTCGAGACACCCAGCAGAATCATCGACGAGAGGACATCGAAGAGCGTCGCCGCACACCCGCCATGCAAGTTCCCCAGGAAATTGCAGTGCTTTGGCGCGATAGTGAGCTCGAATGCTATTGTTGGCTGCGGGGCTAGAGACGCCGAGTGGAATGTTAGGTTCAGCGAGGGGGTATCGATGGACCAAGTCTGTGCTTTGTTAGTATTATCGAGCCTTTACTTGGTTTCTAGGGAGCGATTTGGGAATGTACGTCTTCTCCATCGGAGGCTTTGGACATGCGCGCCGCGATGGCGGAGACGTGTTGTTCGAAGTCGGTTAGGGGTCTTTCGGGGAGGTTGAGGGTGCTGCTGGGGGGCTTTTCTGATGACATTTTCTCGTATTTTTCTTTTGACACAGGCCCTTGTTTGATTTAATGTTTATTTTTGTACCAGAATCAAGGAGGAAGAGGAAGTGTGTTGAGGTCAATTACTCTCCGCGCCTGGGGTCCGGGGAAGTCTTACTGTAAAGAGTTGCCGAGGTTAAGGGCCCCTCTTAATCCTCACCCTTGAATTCCAGCATGGATCTTGGGATGCCTAATATTAGTATTCTAGTTATGAAAGTATGCAAAGGATTTTGCTGTTCAGTTAATGGAAATATTGGGGGAAAGAGAATGCAGAAATGCTGTGCCCACACCCACGGTCCATATAGAAGGGACCGACCCGACCTATAAAACCAAAATTGGATTACTTTGAAAGCAGCATTTCCTATTGCCCTGCATTTCTCGACACACTAAGCGAAGCTATGTCATCAAGAAAGTTACCATGGCGAGCTATGTACGTTGGATGAAGAAGACAGGCCGATATACAGGGAAGGCCTTGACGAAAACATTCATAAACAACCTCGACTATGCCGATGTAGCACCTGGAATGATCGCAGTTCCAGACGCAGTAATAGCAGAAGTAGACTGCGCAACTGCACCCCCTCCTGCAATCAGACTCGGTCCGGGGATCGTATAAGTTAGCGGGTTGTAGATGTCCACCAAGATACCAGGGTCAGTAGAAGTATACAACTCCGTGCCTAGGACACCGTCCGGCTGCGCTGACCCACTTCCCGAAACCAGCAAATTGATGCACTGCATGTAATTCTGGGCTCCGCCCTCAGTATGCGCGCTGTGAAGCGCAATAAGCTCATGGCGTAGGACATAGTTCCCCGGCGCAATGCTCTCGGGAATTTTTACGAGCCAGGCGCTATTATTGTCAATGAGCTCATCTGTGCCCCAGTAGCCGGGGACAGAGGAGTCGTCAATGAGCCCGACCTCAGAGATCTTGAAGAACTCCAACGTTGTCTTGTCGACGGTCTGACAGCTGGTGCCGCAGTTCGCGAGATAATCGATCACAGGGCCGTGGTGCGTCTCTGGCCATGGCGTCCACTGGAGGTGGACCGTGTCGCCCGCATTTACTGGAATTGAGCCCTCTCCATTTGCTGCGTCGAGATGGCAGATGATATCGGGGTCGCTGTATCCGTCTGTGGGGAACCCTCCGCCGGTATTTGGGGTTCCCCAGGAGGCGACCAAGGGGATATTACCTCCCAGGTATGGGAAGACGTTGATGTTCCATCCTTGATAGGAGACGCCGTTGACGATGATGTTGGAGATGTGGCCGTGGCCAAGTGCACGGGAAGCGAACAAGCCTGCGAGGAGAATACGCGACATGGCTTGGTAAGCGTTTTCACTAGGAAGTAAGTGAGATAGACAGAATGTTTGCGATCATGGACCTGGCCAAAAACCCATGTCTCATCTTATACTTACTGCGGCACGCTTCCTGGCTTCCCATGGCGCGGATCTTCGTCCATTCTTCACGGATATCCCACCGTCCGGTCAAGAGGACCGCAAGGAAAACGGAATAATCCTTGTCAGTAAACTCATGACTGGACCACTGTAGCTTGGCATATCTGGGGTCATATAAGATGAAACAAGTTGGCCGTATAGAGCTCGGACATGGGAACGGCATGGACTCCGAATCGAAACAGGTATGTCCAAGTCCATCAATCATTCTCCAGTATCGCAAAAAAAGCCTTATCGACCCCGTTTCGGCGGCGCAAGGGCGTTGTATAACACAGTTCAAGGATTCTTGAGCTCGAGGAGGTCATCTGGACCTGGGTTGCTTCGCTTCTTGCTGCGCAGCTCTTCTCTAAAGTGGACATACGTGAGAAGTCGACCCTCACTGCACTGGTGTAGACAAATCCTAAATCTCAGGTAAGATAGAACACCAAGATTTCTTAGCCATGATTCAAGATTTTGCTGCCACAAGTCACTATCTGTCCTGTCAATGGCATTGCAGCCAGGCTCAGGGCAGATATAGAACTTTCCCGTGCCTGATGATTCTGTTAGCGAGCTGCGAATGAGTGTAGACATATTATTCATCCCATTCTCTCTGTCTTCTGTGTAGAGATGGAAATCCAAACAAGGATGATGGATGTGGAGTGAAGATGAAGTGAAAGAGAAAGCTGAGGTTATGCATGCATATCACGTGATCTGTGCTTTGTTGAAGGTGAAGCTCGAGTTCAGTATCACCATCACATCTCCCGAATCCTCCACCTCGAACCGCCGCTTCGCGAGATTATTCGAGGGTCATCCGGGGTGCCAACCGCTTGCCTTCGACCATGGCTACCGATCCCTCACTCCAGGATCCCCTTCTGGCGCTGCGCCGCGCCATTGCGGCCGGCAGCTTGCCCACCGCGACGACCTCCTCCGACCTCTCAACGGAGAACGCAACCGAAGACCTGGCCAAAGCCACGCATCTATATTTTCAGCACCCCTTACCGCAGTCTCTCGCGCTCAACCTGCCTACTCGCTTCATCTCAAGCTCCTCCGGCTCCCCCGTCGATCTCCGCGGTATCTTCTTCGCGTACCAGAAGAAGGACGTCGCGATTCCCGAGTACATCACCTCAGTACAGGAGCTGAACGAGGCACTTAAGAAGAAGGAGCGTGGGGAGGGAGTACCTGAAGAACAGGCGCAAAACCTTACGTTCGTCGAGCGATTGGATCTTATTACATGGTTGGAAGGTGCTTCGGATGAGAGTGAATATATCAAGCCGCTAGAGGGAGCTACGGGCGTCCCCTCGTCGGCGGCTCAGGCTCAGGCATCTTCCAATGTTGCCTCTGGTGCGGCGGGTGTATCTACTGCGCCCAGTGCTGCTCCTGCGGCGGGGGCTGCTGGTGGGAGAGCAGGGAAGGTCATTGACCCCCGGCTCCAGGAGATCTACAATGGGGAGCGAAAGATGGGAGACCGCAACAGTGTTCTACGGGGAATCAAGCAGACGGTAAGCGTACTCATCACCGAAATTGTTGGTCTGTCTCTAAGTATGGTACCAGGACTTCTCGCATGTCCGCAAAATCGCCGAAACCTTCCTCGGACGAAACCGATCACGAACAGGCCAATACGCTCCAGGCGCAAAGCCCGGAGCCAAACCACACTCCATGATCCCAGCGCCCTCAGCCGGCCTCTCTCAACCCCGCAAGGGTACCTCCAAAACGCAGGACCCCATCATCCTCCTCTCCCCCTCTGCCTCCTCCCTCATCCGCATGTCCAATGTCCGCTCATTCCTCGGCGACGGCGTCTTCGTGCCCCCAGACCACCCAACCCTCGCCATGTCCAGTGGCGCCGCCAGCAACATCCTCTACATCCACCGCCCCCTCGGCATCTCCGACCCTTCCTCATCCTCCCGCGCCATCGGTTCCCAAGGCCACGCCCGCAAGCCAACCCGCTTCATCCTCGTCGACAGCACAGCGAACTTCAAGCCAGACTACTGGCAACGCCTCGTCGCCGTTTTCACCACCGGACAAACCTGGCAGTTCAAGTCATACAAGTGGTCGTCGCCCCCGGAACTGTTCAAGCACGCCTCCGGCATATACGTCGGCTGGCGTGGCGAGGATGTCCCGCGTGACGTTCGCGGCTGGGGCCGTGGCGTGCGGAGCTTCTCCGTCGAGCGCTGGGACGACAAAGGCGGCGTTAACGGGTCAGGGCGCTGGCGGGATCGTGAGGTCGTGGAGGGGATTTGGACGGCTATAGAGGAGGGCATGAAGCTGCGTGGGTGGGGGTCTAAGTAGATGGATGACATGACGGGTGGGATGGGCCTGAAAACTAAACAACGTCTTTTTTTCTTCCTTTACTCCTTTGGACTCTGTACATGGCGTTTTGCGGGTATTGGCGTTCTTACCTTCTTGCCGATCTATGTCTTATCTACGCTTTACTTAACTCTACGTATAACTTACACTACTGCTGCCATGTTGGACGGTAATTTTCGCTTCCATCTGAGCTGTGACGAACTTGGAGGGAATAAAAATCACTAGACCAAAACTCTATGCTATTGAGTCAGACGAGCATATTTGAAATATCACGCTCTATCCACATCTTGATACTCTAGTCACAGCCAGTTTGGTAAAGATCAACCTTCCGAAATATGGGGTAGAACTATACAAATTTAGAGACGTGAACAAATGACAAATAATGAACAAGCCGTGACAAATCTAAACCAATAGAACCACATTTCCTAATGTTTTTTATACTGCATTTCTGTAGGTAGGTATGTAGGTCATAGCATATGTATACAGGAATAGCAGGACACCTTCAGGAGCAGTCAAAAAGGAAATTGGACCCATGAAAATGCAAAACCAGATAGATGCATGTAGATGATAGAAGATTGATGCTCGATCCGATGCACGGGGAAAGAAGCATATGACAAGAGCACATTTACATGGTCAGATGCCCCAGAGACAACAAAGAAAATGGATGAAAATAAGAAACGAAATGGAATAAGGAAATAGAGGTCTTAGCTTCATGCATCAGAAAAAGAGAAAAGAGAAGAAATGGAAAGAAACGCCACTCTAATGCTGCTCAACAATTATGTTCTGGCCTCTCCTCTCCGTGTTTTCTATTCTTGAATAGAAATCATGCGAAAAGAACAGGGAAGAGGTGGATATAAGGGATGACAGAAAAGCTCAGCAAGATCTCGGCCCAGGCGTCTCTATCAACGTGATCCGTGGATCATAACATCTTTCATATCTCGTCATGGCTTGCAAAAGCTCGTCGGGGAAATCGGTATCGTGTATCGAGGGTGATTATATATAGGAAACAATGCGGAGGGTGTTCATATCACAGACGTGGAATGAGAAATAAGACGTATCGCGTGGAACATACTCGTGTCTAGAAAGTAATATCGATATCGATCAATCGAATACGATGGGCGTAGCCATCACGTTCGTAGATATTCACTGTCATGAACGTTGCGAGCGGCTCATGGATCGTTCTGGGACATTTCCAGGCGTAGGCGAGTAAGATCTCCCACCACCAATCAGATCATCGACATCGTGCTCCTGAAGAATGGCAGAATATTTCGGGTCGCGCAGGAATTTGGGGACAGAATCCTAGTACAGATTAGCTACTAAGCAATAATGGACAGAACCCGGTGCCACTCACGCTCGACATCAGCTTGAACACTGATGTTTGCGCCATCTCAAACAGCTGTACTACTTCTTGAAGACTCTTGAGCATTGATTCGTCGTCTCCTACTGCTTTAGTCATGCGACTGGCCAGGCTATTGCGGAGCGCGTGGTCAATGTTGAGCTCGCAGGGAGACCCAGGCGCTAAGAAAGCGTTGTAGAGGCCTTGACAAGTCAGAAAAAAATCAAGCAAGTTGCCGATAGCATGACTTACCATATGCTGCTGCAAGTGTTTCCCGTACAGCGTCAGGCTTCTTGAAATGACCGACTTTGTCGAACTTGTGATATTGTGTAGTAAACTCAGAAACGTCAATGTAGAATGATAAGTTCTCTTCACAGAGCGAAAAGCGGAGGAATTCGCGGAACAGCAGGCGCAACGCAGGGTCCTGTAAGATGTGGTTCAGGCGCGCATTGTTGGAATCTCTGGGGATGCCACGGCTGTCATAAGTCGTCGTGTCGCGGGGCTTGTCGCGAGCGAGCCAGCCGCAAACTCGTTGGCCACGCTCAGTTATGGCGTAGATCGCGTTTTTAGAGGGTTGGAAAGCAACCAAGGAGTTTTCGAGTTGAGGGATTGAACGGTCTTCTTGGAGGACAGTGATCAATCCATACTTGACGAAAAGTTCTGCAATCAAAACTGTTTCCCGAGGCTCAATCGTTGTCGAACAGTCCATCAACCAGTCAACCGCACCCTTTCCAGTAAACGTGTTGGCGCAAATTTTGTCGCCAACTTTGCGCTCGCGTGCCATCTTTACACCAACCAAGCCATTCGAATAGTCGCTGAGGGAATCCGAATCCGAGCTCGAAACACTGCTCTTCACATTGGGCCCGTCTTGTCCAGCAAATCGGCGGAAGATGACCTCAATTGTTGCTCGATCGTGGGAAAGCTTGTCGGTTTCGGTATCCCGCTCCAGATTGACCAGCTGCATCGTGTTACGAGGCGACTCAAGAACATCGATAACGTGGCGCGCCGTAATTCCGTTTCGCTGGCAGAATCGTTGCAGGATGTTAATACCCTTTGGAGTAAGCTGATACAAAGCGCCCTTTAGTGGGAACGTGTGCGTATATTTGCCGTCCACCGACTCAATGAAGCGAGCATCCACAAATCGCTGACATACTGAGCGAGCCATTTCTTTAGCCATAGAGAAAGTGGTTGTTGTGGTCGTGGTTACGATGCGGGAGGGGTCTTTCGGGTCTGGCATCCGGTTCGATTGGGAGAACTTTAGGGAGCCCAGGTTGTTGATGGCTTCCTCTGATGTGAAGGTGTGGTCATATTTCGTGAAGCGAACGCGGTGCGAATCCAGTTTCAAGCTGACCATAAGAGTAGAGAAGAGGTCCATAAAATCCTACAAAAAAAAACACACAGTTGTCAGTCATTGTTCCTTAGCACAATTGCGCTATTGATCGTGTATTACCTTAGTGAAAGGACGATCATCCTCCGTCATGCGCAACAGCCTTGACGATGTTTGATGCATTTTGGTGGGAGAAACAGGTCTTTTTTCGGGAATCGGCGGAACGAGTTGGATGGTCTGGCGGCGCCTTTCTGCTGCAGAATTGGGCTGCTCAGTGACCGCTGACAAGGGTTCGAACGGGGCAGAGCTTGACTGCTCGCTACTGCCGCTACCGTCAGACAATGGCGGGGATAGTGGGACAGCGCTTGGTGTTTCGCCGATGCTCAGTTGAGAGGCCTTTCGCGAATGCTTCTGCAGGCTTCCGGACGAGGCGGACTGCCGGAGAGAGGAATTCGTGGTGGATCCAATGGACGAGAGATTGGCGAGAGCACTGGAAGTCTTCTCTCGAGCAAGAGCAGCAAAAGAGCGTCTGTTCCGTCGCGAAATGGAGCCAATAACCGAGCCCGTGAAGCTGGGTGCGGTTGAGGTGGCGGGGAAGTCGGAGGAGATGAGGGACGAGGTGGAGGTGAAGGATGGGAGGCCAAAGTCGACCGGGGAGGAAGACGAAGGAACAGCGACAACAACAGCAGCAGCAGCAGAAGAAGGGGAGGACTGAGGCTGATAATCAATCTGAGAAGAGGGAGGGGAGCCTTGATTGAGGGGAGCGGCAGATATGGAAGTTGGCATTGAAGAGGGCAAGGCCGAGAGTGGGAGGGTAAGTAAGGTAAAAGTAAATGAAACGAGAGAAAAAAAAAATAATAATAAAATAAAAATAAAATACAGTACGGATGACGAAAATCAGGCTAAAACCAGAGGGGACTGAAAAGGGTAGAAAATTGGGGGAGGGAGGGGGGAAAGGGACAGTGTGAGTGGGAGTGGGATTGGGAGAGAGGATCAAAGGGAGAAGGGAAGGGAAGGGAGGTGGAGGTGGATAAGGGAAATGAAACCTTGAGTTCTTCAGGCTTCATGGGATTAGGACATCGCCCGCTAGGATCCTCCTCTTTCTGTGTGTAGTAGTCCAAGTCTGTCAGCCTTGAGAGTCAGAATCATAATCCTTCCATCAGCCCATATTTGAGCAGAAGTAATATTTATTCCTTCCTGCTCCCTCCAGGGGCACCTAGCCGCTGAGTCTAGCAGAGGTGAAGAATTCGGCCTGTCATTCCCGACCCACCGAGCACGCGGACGGTTTCATGCACCAGCGCAACGTGGGCCAAGAGCAGATGTGGATGGATGGATCGGCCTCTGGCGCGATCAGAGAACCTGGCCTTGCTGCAAGGGTGTTGCTGCTGCAGCCATGTACCTTGTCTGAGGTGCCAGTACGCAGTAGTCCGTACCTGCCACCGTCGAGGTACCGAAGTAGGATACTTTGCGTAGACCCGTGGTATTCAGCGCTTTAGGAGATCTCGCAAGGCTGAAGATAATCTATCTTGATTCTTGAAGAACGACTGAAGAAGATATCCTGGTAACGGGGCTAGACTGGACGCGTGTAATGGAAATACCGTAAATTACCCTTATCGGACGATCAGCTGGGAAAAACTGTTTCCGTTCCTGGGGTTCCGTCAAAAACACCGAGCCTTTCCTTTGTCTCTTCGGGTCGCCCAATTCTTGCTTATTTTGTTACTATTTTACTGACAAAGACCTTCTTACTCATTTACTACTCCGGACAGCGACTGCAGCAGCAAGCCTCAAAACGTGGTCGCCGCGAACTGCCAAAACTGCCCAAGCACCTTCCGTTTCCAGTAGACTCTTTTCTGAGCCAGCCCCATACACGCAAGAGCCAATCATCGGGCGGTACTGGCGGCTCCTTCCCGGGTCGGGACTAGCGCCTTCACACCCCAGTCCAGCAGCACAGTTCAAGCAGGATTTGCGTGACGGTCCGTCTTTCAAGGACTTCCAGCTCCTTGCCAATCTCATTTGTGACTACAAGATTTGATCGACTGGCAAGACGGATCTCCGGAGATGATATACTTACTCCATATGCGTACGACGTTATTTCCCTTGCTCCGACGATAGCGGCCTTTCTGCCCACGTGGAACTCCACGCTTGCGGCTTGAGAACCCTGACCGATGTGCTACAGCCGAGCCTACAGTGCTACCAAAGACGCAAACTTCCGTCACGTGAATCAAGCGCTTTCTAGATGCAGATCACGACTCGGGACTTTCTGCTTTCGCGAGTCATGGGCGTTCTAGAAGGCTCTTTTGAGGGAGTTAATAGTCAGATCCCTTGGCTTGTACAACTGCGCTGACTCGATTTCACATTATATTATTGTTTCCATACATTTGCGTCGCTTCTCGTCCTTACCGTGAGCTGCTGATACCGGCAGCACTATCCAATAATCGACACTTCGATACGTCTCTTACGATACGCTCAATAATACTCATAGTTCGGGGCCACACCAACGCTAAACCCACCTAGTGGGCTCTAGCGTGGCTGAGCGGCTGGAGGGATCGGACTCCTTGGATGATTCTGACCTTCCCAATTGTTGCCTAGCCGAGATCCATGCGGATCCACGTGGACACACGTGGACTCGTGGAGAGAAACGACTCTCGCTCGGGCGCCTTGGCTTAGAGTCCGCCGTTTGACATCGCCGCTTGGGCGGTATCTCGCGCTTTCAGCCCTTGTCATTGGTACGAATTCTCCTCATCAGATGAATCGCCTTTATCGGCCTCCTATGATTCACATACTGTCAACTTGTGAGGAGTGTGGATGCTGCCCCGGAGATTGTGAGATAGCAGTGGACTAAATACTCCGGCTATCTCAGTCTCGGCATTTGCTCGGTGCTAGCGCACTTCACCATCTTTATTTGATCTCGGCGGCAACGCATAAAATTCCGGTCGTTCAGCGAAGATTACAAGAGCCGCGCGGACCGCGACAAGTCTACTCTTGGTAGACGGAGAGTCGGAGACTGGAGTTACTAGTATCGCCGCAATTCTTGGATTGGATGTATCAATTCACCGCATCTTACAGGTGTTACGGCCTACGGAGTACTCGGTCACGCTCCGAGTTCGGCCGCCCTGAGCAAAAGGAAGCTTCCATTATACCTTCTCCGCCAGCCAAAAGAGTCAAGGCTCTAAACTACTTTACATGTTCTTCCCCGGCGCTCTCCGTTGGCTCCCTGGAAGCTGAGGCTCAAAGGGACGATCGGAGATTCAGTTCGTCAATTAAGGTTCGACTTAAGCCATGCAAACAAGCTACGATGACAAATACACGAGTCATGGCTAATCCAGCCTGACTGCCTTAGTGATGTTTCTTGATTCCTTCCTCGGCTTCTCGAGCTTACTCTAGTGTCCACTCAGTACCACTCAGACAAGAGCGGTGAGCGTCGGCCGACGTCCAGCGACCCGTGTTATTCTGGTCCACATGCTTCAGAGACATATTCAACAGGTGACCTTGATTCTTTTTAGAGAAACAGCAGGCTTGCTTGCTTTCTGTTTGCTGTGTACGTAAGCTCCTGACATTCATCCAAGCAGCCGACGCATACTGTTTCTGCGCAAACTGTTTGGATCTGTCGAAGATTCGCGGCTAGCTTGGTCCGGACTCCAATTCTCTACTCGCGGTCAGAGCACAGCAGTGAGCGCGAAAACTTAAAGCATGACGATCACTGATCGCCACGCTCTTGCAGCAAAAATTGCGAGGGTGTGTTCTTGTCCTGTATTACCATGATCTGCCGTTGGTTGGCAAGGGTCGAGACGTTTGAAAGTCTCAGTTTGACGTCAAAAGCTAGATCCTGCCGCGCTTTGGGGACTCGCGAATACGCTCTTCTGTCATAATTGTGGCTGAAGCTGGTGGTGACATCGTTGAAGTGAGAATCCGGAGTCCGGATAGGGCCGTTATCTTGTCCAAAACGACCGAAATCGTTCTCCTTGCTATCGCTCGTGTCCGTCTACGGAGGTATCGGGACAGCATGCGTCGGCTCAAAAACGATTCCGCCTGTCGTAAGCTCAGCCCACGGGTGAGAGCAACCAAGAATTTGATGGTCAGTCCTCGCGGTAATCATTTTAAATGTCACGGCTTAGTATTTCAGGACAAATTCTCATCTCGTTGCAAAATGCCGAGTTAGACTACAAGCAGTGACCAACTACCGACACGCGGGACGGGCGTATGGATGCCTGAAACAACCTCAACTGTGACACACTACTACTGACATCTTGATTTGGGCCTTACAAGGTGTTCGGCAATTCCCGCTGCCATCCACTCTGGATTCTCGCAAGCTCTCATCTGGAGGCTGGGGCACGGACTCTGTACCTGTTTCGTTATGGTTACGAGGCCGGCCCCGTAGTAAGATGCAGCATGGTTTTGTGCCACGCCGTGGCTGCCAGGTGGTATGTTTGCCTCGAGAATTGACACCAATGGCTCTTCTTTGTCTGGGGAGGATGTTTCCAAATCCAGCCAAGTGCATAAGCTGGCCTAGAGATGAGTTTCAACTACGAATATGAAGCTTCCATCGGTCATGTTATTTCTTTTTCAGCTCCCGACTTGGGAACAGCACAGCGACTCACTGTGAGCACTGACCACCGGCCACCGACATGACACCAGTCGGCTCGTAAGGTCCTCGCTGACCTCGGCAGCGCTCCACGAGTCCACAATAATTCTGTACCCGCGGTTGTGTCCGTATCCTGAAACAGATGGAGCGGGCTAACATGGCACTCGTGGGTCATGAAAGCAGGCAAGCCAAATCGTTAGTCGCGTGAACCACGTGGCATAAAGATGGCTAGCCAAACTTAATGCTCCATGGTTTGTCCCAAGCAACCTTGCCGATTAATATACGGTATACACCTTCCCGTTTCTGAGGATCCAAGATGAAAAGCAGGAGGCTAAGAGGCTAAACCGAAGTGTGCAGACCGACAATCTGCGCCGACAACTTGATCATACAGCAGCAGTCAATGTCGAAATGCTAACGCAAGAGTCATATTATTGAGGAAGGCCCTGCGTTGACCACATCTTTGTCAGTTCCAGCCCATCAATAGCTCTAAGAACATTTCCCCCCTCCTATCTCTATCCCAACAAAGGTATGAGACATGTCGGCGCATCCGAAAATGCCGAGATATTTCCTTCACCACATGGCGATGGACCGTATGACCAGGCTGCCCCAGCGAAACGTCATGACATGGAGAACTCGAAAGAAAAGCGGACACCTTCGCCACCGCCCATCAAGGTGGAGCTGCTGGTCTCCAGAATCTAGTAACGGCTTTACGACAGCTCCAGGCTCAAGCCGTTTATTTTTACCATAAACGGCGTAGAATGTTCTTCGTCGCCGCCGCTAGAAGCTCTTGAAGAATGAGGCGCGAACTAAGAGATGTCATATCCATTCTACCCGTGTCCAGTCCAAAACTGCGCTTCTAGAATATGACAGTGTGCACAGATGCACCAACAGACAGCCCGTGTCAAGTTGACATGATATCGCTCAAGGCGGAATGTTTCATCCTTTGCCTATCCAATCCTTTGTTCAACGACGCGTCAACCCCTTTTCTTGATCTCCCTGTGATTTATCCAGAGCAAAACAAAATATGAGATCATACGAGCCCACTGTTATTCCATGGTTCTGGAAATGATTTAATCTCAGTCGCCGAATGTGATATCAATCTAGCCTGTCGATGACTCGTTGATCGCTGCCCGTGACCAGGGATGGGCTCAAAGCGGCAAGCCCCTTACAGGCCAAGAGATTGGAAAACTCTAGAAGGATTCTAGAAGGAAGCTAGAACAATCCCGTGTTTCGCCTTCAGCCTTCCCTATCCATGGACCATCAGGTTTCAGGCGGGTGCATCCCCCGTTTGGTTTAACCGCATCTTGCAAATGCAGGTGTCTCGGCGAGGCGGCCTAGGATCCCGTCCTTCTCTGATAGCTGGGATGAAGGCAAGGCTGAGATTGAGTTTACTCTGGCTCAGTGGCAAATACCAATGAGATGTTTCAACTGTCAACCAGTCTTTGCCGCGACCCCTACCTTGGCGAAGCCATACTGAGTCGTCTGGTTTTACAGGTAAACACGTGAATCTACTTCCAGAGACTGGCTTGTTCGAGAATAGAAGGATATTCATATTCCACCCTGACAAATTAACACCGACTATCAATTGATAATTGATACTACCATAGTCCGCAGAAGCTCGGATCGCCCGAAAATTGGACATGAGAGGCAGGCAGACCACACGTGAGGATCTTCGAGCCTGTTACACCGCATCTCTAATCTTCTGTCTAGTGGTAATCTATGTCCGAACTAGTAACTCCTCTGCCATGGCAGGCCTTCTCTCCCTGAGTCTGAGGCTGGTAAGTCCTGATTTCCAGAACCATGGATCACTTCTGCGCCCGAAAGGCCACGAGGGTGGCAAAGTCAAATCCAGAAAAACTTCTGATCGATCGGGCCCCTTATAACGTCAGCATTATTGTCGTATCGATCACGATTATTGCCGACGACCAGAGCCAGTCAGCCTCAGGGCCGCAGAATACGATCCATGCCAAGCTCGGATACGAGGAGACTGAGTCTTGAGTCTATTGACAGGCCAGACCTTCTCCGGACTCCAGATCTCGGAGCGACCGAGCGACCGAGCGACAGGCATCTGCGCGCCTTAGTCATTGCCACGATATAGTTAGCCCTATATCGGCCACTGTCAGAGCAGAGCAGGGCCAAGGCTAGTGATAAGGATTTAGTAGCGTGGGAGTCGGTCCAATAATGGATATCTGCTGCTGATCCTTGTTGTCCACGCGAGAAGCAAACGACGGAGCTGAAAGACAGGGAGCTAACTTGGTCGTCTTGTAGTTAGGCTAGATCTGATTAGCCCCAACTTTGCCCAGTCTTACTTGGCGCAACGGTTTGCAAGGTGAGCGTCTGACGGCGGAATTGGTACTAAAGTCGCTATAGGGCTGCTAGGTGATACCACCACGCATAGTCTAGGATGAGATTGGCTGTGGGGAATCACAACACGTGCTGTGTCCGAGTAACATGGCCTTTCAGGTATGTATACAGAGAGTCTCCAGGTACATACAGGGTACATCGTCCCTGCCAGCCAATTAATTGCCCAAATGTCGTGCATTAGTGCCGACATGACAGCCCCAGCCACTGGCCAATTCAAACGGATGAAGCCACCGACATAAACTTCCAATTCCAGAACAAGCATCCCTGATACTGTTATTCGGACCCATGTTGTCTCCGTTCCGCCGTTGCACAGGCTTCCTCGCTAATGCCTGGTTTTATTTTCAAGTCCGTTTGACTGTCGTGTAACGAACTATGCCACTAGTCCGCTACTACCGCAGCGTGGATTGGCGTGGCAGCTGCTCCTCTGCAGAGGCGAATGCAGTGTCATCCGGTTCCGGTGCCTCCGGACTCCAACGTGGCTCGGTGGCTTAGCATTTTTGGTCAGACTCGGTCTCGGTTCCTTCACGGAACAGCCTGCTGTTGCTGCAGTACGGTAGTGTTGCTGCAGGCGTGCGTTTCCTTCTACTCGGATGGTCTACGTGCATCCTGGGCGTCTGCGGTTTGCTGAGGATTCACGGCCCTTCCCTGCCTGCATCAGGCTCCCTGATTCTCTTCCCTCGAATTCGCTCATCGGACTGCGATTGGGATTCATCATTCGAACAACCCTTCGGGTATACTCGCTTATGCTTAAACCCAGTGCCGGCCCCGGGGGCTGACTCCGCCTCTAAGCCTGTGGGGGGGCGATGACTATGGTCTCTATGCATACGACCAAGCAAGGTAGGTGCGTCTGTCTACGGAGGCAAGGGAGCCATGCCATGTATCATGGAAAGTGCTTATTCCGGCCCTCGCTCTCGGAAGAGGCGGTCGACTCCGGGCCCGAATTCAATTCAAATGTACTTCGGCGCTTCCTTGCTGATGTTCATCGTACGCAGTATACTTGGGTACATGATGACATCTAGCGACCTCCGGGCTAGGTACTGTGCTTAGTGCTTACCCACCTGGGCGTAGTGCCTCCGGAACCCTATCGAACTTCCAAATCGGAATGGTACCCGGTGCCGTGGTAGTGGTACACTATTGACTTAGTCCACCAACCTATCGATACACTTTCTACACATGTCCTCGCAACGCGCCTGTCCAGCTAGGGCGAGCTTAATGAACGAACTCAATACTCCACCAGCATCTGCTACCCTAGCATTCATCTTGGAGCTATAAAAAGCTTATTACTCGGCTACGACGCCGGTTTTGTGACTAATTTACTTAGCATGGTCTACTCTCTCGCCCGAAATGCGCAGCCCTATAATTAGAGTGATCACGAAGCTGCGTTTCATTTCGTCTCGTTTCAAGCTGACTCACCACGTAGCAAGAAATGCAAATATACAGGGCCGTAATCTAATAGACTTAATATACTGGAAACAAGCCGTTGGCGTGGATTTTCGGGATATATCTGAAACTGAAACGGCCGTGGCCTGAGCTTTCGGTGTCTAATTATCATCTATGGCACCACATCTGTATACAAATATAGGTCATGACATGCATGAGGACTCCGCAAGTGGTCTGATTCAGAGGCAATGGGTCTATACAGAGATTGTTCTACTCTTACGTGTGATGATTTGATATAGGATGTAGATAGGCCATCACTTATTAGGCAATCACATACAGGATTTAACAGTCCGTGTCCAACAAAGATTCAATTGCTCAAGAATTTAGCTATTCATTACCGTGTCCACCAGATGCCGCATATTGGAGCGGCATGAATTACAGCAGATTGGGAAGAAAGAAAGAAATAGACCATCACTCCGGTACTACCCACCCACCCACTCACATAGAAAAAATCTTCCCATACTCATCACGATAGAGCTCCTTGCCAACACGGACAATAAACACCTGACTCTTGCTCGTCTTCCGATCAAACCCCTCATACCCCCAAACATCCTCCATGTCCTTCCGGAACGCCGTCTTGCGCTTCCCATCACGCACCCTCAACTTCTCAAAAAAGACATACGCCGCGTAGAAGACGCTGCTCTGGTTGCCATCCGTAGAGCCGGACTTGGCCATGAACGAGGTCAGAGGTCCCGTCGTCATGGGTTTCCCGTTATTCTGGTTCGGCAGGCACTTGGAGATTTCTCGCAGGAAGGCGGCCTTTTTGCAGGAGGTGTGGTCGAGGAAGGTTTGGATCTTGTGCCGGATGACGTCGCAGGTGTCGTAGACTGGGACGTCGCCTTCGTCTTCGCCGTCGAGGTAGATGGTGCTGACGTCGTAGTTGGTTGTGGAGGTGTAGTCGAGCTCGGATTCTGACTCTGTGCCGGAATCGGAAGCTGCGTCTGAGTCTGAGTCTTGTTCCTCGTCTTCTTGCTCTTGCTCATGGGCTGAGTCTAAGTCTGAGGTCAAGTCTGAGTCTTGTTCCTCGTCGTCTTGCTCTTGCTCTTGGTCTGACTCCAACCTGGCTCTCTTGCCCTTCGCATGCTCACTCTCCCTCCCAATCTGCGCTTCCACCTCCTGTCTGAATTGGCGCAGATACTCAGGGCTCCTCCTGAGCTGTTGCCTCTGTTCTTCCTGCTCGTCCTTGTTCTCACGTTCCAGCTCTACCCTGGCTCTCTTGCCCCCACTAACACCACCAGCCGCACCTCTCTTCTTGCTTGCATTCGCATTCTTCTCCTGCAGCGGCTGCCGGGATCGACCACGAGTAGTACGCGTGCTTGCACTGGCACTTGCACTAGCACCCGCGCCTGCATCCGCATCGGCATTTTCAGACTCAGACTCCGAGATCTCACCCCCCGCCAACGATACCGGCCCACGCCCATTCAAGCGCCGGTTCATTCTAGCCGGGAACTCCTCCTCCGTCAGTTCCTCGCCCGCAATGAGCTTCTTGCATACGTCGACGGTGAGAAGACCGCAGAAGCCTGTCTCCCGGATCGCCTTCTGCAGCTTCCTATCCCTGGCCCTGCTTTCCTTGTCGAATTTCGGCCATGCGTGCTCTTCTGCGTTGCGAAGCTGAGGCATGGTGAGCTCCGGACTTGGACTAGTTTTGCTTAGATCTTGATGGGTTGAAGGTACTTGTAATCAATGGTCGATGACAAGAGATGGATGGTGGATGATGATGGATGATGGTATGGCGATGGTAAACAACACGAACACGAACGCGCGTTCACGTGATCCACTTCGATCTATAGGGGGGTTTGGATCAGGACCACTTGCTGTGCTGCCTCGAATCTCTACATCTGAGCTCGAAAACGAGTCTTGGATTATGGTCGACCTCTTAATTAGTTAGATGCCCTTTTTTGAAGAAATAGCTAGCTAGATGATAGCCATCAAGCCCTTGGTCAACTAAATATATCTGTAGTCCAATATTTGGCTTGATGATATGCAACGAACACAATAATATATTCTTACATCAGTTGCACGGAGCTCCCATTTCTAAAGCAAAAATTCATCCTCAGAAGAGTGATAGTGATGGGCAATTTCCTCAGCAGTCAGTACCAGACGATAATCAGCGCCTCAAGTCAATGGAAGACTATAGGCAGGGGAGTAATCAACAAATGCACAGACGACCTCACGCTCAGCTAATTGCTAAATATAAAAGATGGCCTGTGCCATCCCTGTACCAAGATCAGGGCCTAGAACCCAGCTAAGTCACAAGAAGTCTCATTAAAATATCATGGATACAATGCCGCTAACATCAACGGACATGACTCGAGACGAACCACGGTAAGCCTCCATACATACGAGCTAGTATGTAACGACTAACGGTGCGCCTATTTAGTCTAAAATAGCCAGATACCAGTGTCTAAGAGCAAGCAGCGTCCAAGATCGCACGTAGCAACCCAAAACGCCCGTACCCACGCATTTAAAACCACCCTGCGACGCCGGGCCTGCGCCGCACGGGACATAGCCAACGCCAAACCCAGTCTGATGATGCCTGCATGACCATGCCATGGCGATGATCTCGAGATCACAGCTAGTAGACTAGCAGCCGGGAGTTGCAGCACAGGGCAGTCACTGTATTCCGCGCCTGGATAAGAGCCACGACGCCATATACACCGTATTTCGTATGTGATCAAATCACCTCTGAGACTGCAACGTTCAAGCATCACGCCACCACCTCCCAAGCGACCCCCCAGACCCCACCAAATCAACGACCTCCTCGAAGCTGATTTCAACGCGGAACATGCGTCCATCGGCCGTGCCACTTCCACCACCAACAGGACTAATAAGCCCCCAAGCGACCAGTCGTTCCCACGCCTCGCGCGCGACGTCTCTCCCCCAAACACGTCCGGGCGTGACAGACGCACCAGAGACAGAGGCAGAGGTCTTCGCTGACGTCAGGAGCCGGACGTATTCCGCGTACGCGGCGGGGAAGGACAGCGCCAGTGGGGCGAGATCTTGTGGTTGGCCGGTTTCAGCACCCGGGTCGTATAGGGCTGTTAGGCGGGTTGCGGCGAGGAGGAGGGAGAGAGGGAGGGAGGAGGGGGTTGATGAGGTGGATGTGGAGAGGGATGGCTGGAAGGGGAGGGGCGCTGGGTCAGGGCAGGAGAGCGGGTGGTTTGAGAATGTGCTGGGGGTGGGGATCTGAGGGGACGAAGTGGAAGTGGATGAGGTGATGCTGTGATGGAGCTCGGTAATGGGAATCAGCGCGCTCGTGAAGAATTCCCGCACGGATTTGGTTTGATGGTATATCCGGCGCAAGTGCGTCTGGAACGCCGGATCGGCCCAGAGTGCCTGTAGGGTGTGAGCTAGATTGCTAGTCTGAGGGTGAAACAAGCTTGTGGTCTTACCTGTAGATACGCTCTCCACCCGTCCAGGGCCGTCTTCCAGCTATCGGACTTGGCGATCGACTGGTCATCGGCGCTGAATCTGGATCCTTCGACTCCTTCGTCGAGGTCTAACCCAGCAAGACAGGCCTCGGAGAATACCTCAAATGTCTTCGGCAGCGGCACGTAGACCGATCTGTGACTGAATCGGCTCTTGACTCGTTTTTCCAGCATCTCGGTCACGTCCACTTTCGTCGTAACCCCAAGGACTGCCAGGGGCGCTTTGCGCGCTTGCGCGATATCAAACAGGTTGTAAAGAAGGGTCTGGCGGGGGTGCGTAACAAATAGGTCAAATTCGTCCAAGACAATCACAATCGACTTAGCCGTCGTCGTGCCGTTCTGATTACCGGCAGAGCCCTGCAGCTCTTCGGGATGGGAGAGAAGAGCAAGCAACGTCGCCATAGTATCCGCATAACTGGTCACCTTTCCCGCATCTTCTTCTGTATTCATCTCGCGGCCAAGCTGTCGCCATATCTCACGCAGCGCCAGTCGGTCGTCCGTATGTAGAAAGCCATTGAGCCGGACAACGTGGAACTCGTTTTTGTGCTCCTCCTTCAGATTTGAGACAACCGTCTCTATGATAGCTGTCTTTCCTGCTCCGCGCGATCCAAGGAGAAGCATCGAGTTACCCTCTCCAACGGTAACACTCTGCTGCACGAGTTTATGCACCTTGTGGTACTCGACATCAAGCCCCTTCAATGGGACAAGCCTTTTCCCATTTAGCTTCTCAACCACCGTCCTCGTTAGTAATTGCACTTCTCGCGCGTAGCCGTTGCGCACGAGATTCTGGAACGCCTCCACATACGGAGGCAAAGCTTCCTCCCCCGTAGCATCACCCTCCTTCCCATCCAAATCGCGCCGAGCAAGATCCTGCTGCAGCTGCATGGCGACAAGATCATCCAAGCCATCCTGGAAATCATCCGGAGACGGCGACCGATCTTTTTTCACACTATCAGACCCATCCGCCTCCGTCCCAGTAAACCGCACAGAAGCCCTCTTCGACCGCGGCCTGGCGGGCCGTTTAGCCTTGGGCTCAGGCGTCCCGGACTCCGATGCTTCTTCCTGATCCTCATCCTCAAAATCATCCCCCGTCTCCGATACCTGCGACTGCAACGATTGGCGTGGCCGCCGCCTTACACCCCCCGACGCAGACCGCGTCGGCTTTTCTCCAGCCGCAGTAGTAGCGGCAGGTGTCGGCGTAGACGTAGCCGTAGGCGTAGAAGCAGCCGTATCCTTGGCCGGCGTCGGTTTGGACTTCCTCACCGACCGCGTGCGCACGGCTTCATAGCGCACAGCCTCATCTTCGTACCGCTGCGGCGCTTTCCTCTGGCGCCCGCTTGACCGCGTTCCCGCCCTGGAAGGGGTATCATCTGTCTTCGGGTTTGCGTCTCCGTTGTTGGTTTCCGCGGCCTCCGCGACCGCGTCGTTTGAGGGAGCCTGTGGCGGCGTCGCGGTGTTTTGCATTGTAATGTCGCCGTCTTCGTCTATAACTGCGACATCGGATACGCGCCTCCTTTTCGCTGCCCGTGGGTCTTGCATTGGTTCTGGTTGGGACGGATGGAATGGGTGATCTTTTGATTGGGGAAAGGAGGTCTTTCAAGAAGTAGGATTCGTGCGCGAAGGGTTCCGTATCGACAATTTATAGAGAGTATGACGGACTGAGTGAATCAGCAGGCGGAAAATGTTGATAAAGCATAGAATTGAAGCTAGGGCGATTCAATTCGAAAAGTGCTCGGCGATGATTAGAGGAAATGCCTGGGGGTGCTTTGGACGGACAGCTGCACTGCAATGATGTACTTATTCAGACAGTGAAAAGGGACTAATTGGAATATTCGTTATTTGAGCAGCAAGCCATTGGTTGAGCCCACGCGCATGGAGATTTGAAGGTGTCTGAAGATGTTGGGAGCTCGGAGATGGTTCTCTCATATTCAGGCAAAAGCTGTCGGCCTCAGGCAAGGAATTGGACGCGAAGTCAGGTGCTCGGGGCTCCATAATATATCTCAGTAGTTCAACATATCTACGAATTTAAATGGATCTTTCATTCTTGAGTCTCCATGGGACATTGGCAGAAGAATAGGATAATAGAAAGGCAAAGCCTTTATATCATTGAATGGTATGCTGACGCTGGCTATCAGCTCGATATTGGAGAAAATATCGGGGGAAATAAAAGATAATAAAGACAAATCGTGAAGCAAAGGCTGCGCAAAACACTCGCAGTAACCGTAGTCTCCCATAGAGATCCGTAACCCATTAGTGATTTCCGTAAAACGCGCCGAATACGCCGCTCTCAAACCCATCACAAGAATAAGCACCCAAGCCCACGACGAACGCCAGTCCATTCCAATCGTTTACAAATGAATAAAAGAGGTAGCAGTAATAAAACATAGAGAAGACAAATGATTCGTCAGGTATATCGATGACCAGTTGTGTCTGAAGCAGAAGAGGAAAATGCTGAGTTTATTAGGAGGTTGTCGGAGTGTGTGCAGGTTGCGTTGAGCCAGAAACATCCTTCATCATGACATCTGCCGCCGTGGGACTCGACAAAGAAGAGCCACCTTCCGGGTGCGTATTAACCGCCATGGCTGAAACATCACGTCTGTCCGAAGACTGTATAGGTGGGGTCGGTGGCGGCATCGCAGCCTGGGCCTGCGATTTCTCCGATGTTGGAGTCTTCAGCGAGCCCCTTCGACTGAGATAGTCACCTAGACTGAGCTTCTTTTTCACAGGGCTAGGCGCGGCCAATCCCGCCCCGGGAAGAGCGGTTGCGGCGGAGTGCTGCGAGGTCGGATCCAAAGTGGACGGCGATGATATAGCTGATGAAACTGAATTTGGGCTCGTCGCTGACGGAAGGGATGTGGAGGTGACTAGAGGTACGTGGAGGTCTACACGAGGGCTGGTGGCCTTGCGCGCAGGTATTCGGGCGATATGCGCCGCGCTGGACGGCCATGGTGTTGACAGCGGCACCGCTTTCCCTGGCCCTCGCCCGTGGGACGGTGACATATCCACAGATACATTGCGTGTCTGTGATCGTGCTGAGGATGCTTCACTTGGTGACTCTAGATCATGCATCTCCACATCTTCCTTCTCCCCTGATACACTCGGGGTAGTGGCTGTTGGGGTCCGAGCAAGGTGAGATGACCCTTCGAGTGCAGTTTTACTCGATTGAGGTGAGACAGGCTGTTGACGACTGATTTGTTCGATCCGAATTCGGTCAATATGACATCGCTTGAGCAGACGCTGAGTAAGAGGGATGAAGTTAGGTCGCTTGGAGGAGGGAGGGGACGGTATCACGCCGTTGGGAACCTCAATATCTGCTTGAACGGCAGAGTCGACATACCGGGACGCAGGAGTGCTGGGACCAGAAGGTTTGCGCGGTGATCGGTGATCGCCTCCAGATAATGGGGGCGAGAATGATTGACGATCAGAAGTGCTTGCTCCGGGTGTTTGAGCGGAGTGCCCACTAACACGCTTCTTCCGTCTGTGAGTTGTCTGCTGGTCCTGCTCTAACTGTTGGAATTTTTTTTCTGCTGCCGCGATCTTGCGCCTTTCGCGAGCAGACAGTTCAGAATCCCCGAAGACCAATGAATCGGTGGGGGTTTGTAGGGTCGGAGTCAGATCCCGGCTACGGGTCTGCCCACGTGTGGAGCCCGATGTAGAACGGCTGTCCGCGTGTTCATCATCGTCCAGATTCTTGACGGCCTCACTCCCAGCACGGCTATTGTTGGCAGGCGGCGATACAGTAGACTTGCTCTTTGTTTTCCTTCGCTTGGCATTGGCTTGTTTTGCGCTTCCATCCACAAGCTTCGGATGGCGGCGGCAATCAAGATTTGAGAGCAGGCAGTTGTGTGGCGGAACACACGCGCAACCACCAAAGTTAGCCAGCACATTGCTGATGCAAACAGCAGCAAGCTCCTGCATATTGTCACCAGGCTCTTGCTTAACGATACCATTAGTCGATCCGAACAACTGAGGATCGAGATACCATGTCGCGGTAATCTCCGAATCAGGTGCGATGTCCTCTTTAGCAACGAAACAGAAATGATACTCATTTTCATTTGTGATGTAGGTCTTCATAGTCACGTTGGGGCGACACGAACGTCTGGCATAGCGAAGAATACTGCCTTCTTGCCGACAGTCAATGTATATCGGAAGTTGAGGATGGAAAAACACGAAAGGCTCGGGATGCCGCAATTCTTGCCAACGGTTGTCGGGGTCAAGGCAATAATTGCGTAACAGACCAACCTTGCCTATAATCTCCCCAACGATCTCATCCCTACCAACAGCATGTTGCGTTTTGAGAACCTTCCATGTCGGATGTTTGCCGTCAACTTCGATACTGCTATCCGTTGATGACTCGACAGTGAGCGACGGCCAGTGGGATCGGTCCAAAGCTGCGCCAGACCTAGTAAAAATATCGTCTGCAGAACGACCGTTGGCTACCTGGGTAAGGTAGACAGGATCTTTCACCCACAAGGAGAGGTCGGTGGCGACAGTCAAGTTGCCGATAAGATTGCTGACCATATCGGCATGCCCATGGTCCTGGTCGTAAAGGTGGAGGAATTCGTTAGAGTACAAAGGAATCGAGGGCCCGGGCGGTTTGGTGGGGCTCATAGAAGCTGCGGTGCGCTTGCGTCCATCAGAGGAAAGCCCCGGGTTACCCGGCAACGAACTGATTGAGCCCGACGCGCGATGGCTGATCTTTGTCTTCTTGAAAGGGGGCTGATCGCGACTGCTCGACTCTGATCGTTGATGAAAACCATTCACATGATCCGCATGATCCTTGACCTTCTTCTTGTGGCTCTTCGCCCCTGATCGCTTAGCCTTCCGGTCACCGCCATCGTTCTGCTCTCTGAGGCGTCGCTGTCGCTCTGTAGCGCGCCGACCGTCGAGATGACGGGGCTCACAGTCGACACAGTTGTGGACCTCTGGAACGTCCCGAGCGTGATAGTAGCATTCTATATGCTGCCATGTTTCGCACCCCTCGCAGAAGACCGTGTTCCCATCATCGTCTTCGAACGCACAAATGCATTTGATGGTATACGGTTCCTCCTCTTCAACCGGAACCGAATCTGAGACGGCGCCGTTGATGATGGGTGAGTTCAGAGGGGCGGTGACCGGGAAAGGCTCCGTGGTTGGATGCGTGATGGCGACTGGGGAGGTCTCTGTCATAATCCGACAGAACACCTCCTCAAAACGACTAGTGCAAAGCGCGCTGGAGTCTGTACTTGCAAATGAGCGACGTATGGGATCACTTATACCCCTAACCACATATCACAAGCACCACGAGGAGCCTTGACCCAAGGTAATACCTGCTTTCAAACGAAACAGATGTCTGCGATTCAGCACGTATGAAGCCCAGTGCAAGATGTCAAGCCTGATACCCCTCGCAGATTAACGCGATGACTGTAAGTCGTACTGGCGTGCCAGAGTTGACTGCAGGAAGAGACCCGTCCGACAGCTTCGCAACCCACTATTGTTCCGATAACGAATAGAACCGAAACAGCCGGTACAACAGTCCGAGTATATAGTAGGTCTAATATGGGCGTCGGCCACCGTGCCGTCTGCGACCGTGGGAAAGGAGGAGCTTGTCGAGGGTCGAGAACCGAGGAATGCGAGTAGGCGGGTGAGGCATGAATCGCATGGAGGAAAGAGGAAAGCGAGCGAAGAGACGTCAAGAGGGAGTCAAAAAAAAGAAGTAGGATAGAATAGATAATATGGAGAGTAGGAAGGGTGACTGAGATAGGAGAGAGACAGGGAGGTAGAAGGGCGAGGGTGAAGGAGGATGGAATGTGGGAGGAAGACGAAACGAAACGACGGAGGGACTCGGGCGTAGCAGCTGAGGTGGATCAATGCGAGAGTGAGACACGCGAGAAGGTGATCAGTCGAGTCGAGACGCAGAGGAAGCGAGAGAGGGATACAAGGACAGAAAGCAAGAGACAGCAGGAAGAGGAGGGAGAGTGAGGGAGAGGACAGGACAGGACAGGCTAAAGCCACGGATGGGCCATTCAAGCGGCGCGTCCAAGACCCAAGGTAAAAAAAGAAAAGCGCGGAATAATTTTTCCCACCCGATCGTTGATTTCTGGGGGAGGAGTGCTGGTTGATCAGGAGCTTTGCGCCGGTGAGAACATCTGCACAGTGCTATACAACCGTAAGTTGAGTAGCTGTTAGGGTGGATAATAGCACGGGACAAAAAAGAACAGCAGAATCATGGTGGGAAGGGGGAGGGAATCTGAAAGAGAGGAGGGGGAGTCGAGGCGAGCAAGCAAGAATCCCGTTGGAGGAACGAATGTGAGCTCAAAGCTGAAATGAGTGCCTCGTTTTCGAGGCATCAGTGCTGTTGCGGCCTGGAAGTTAGTGCCTGAGGTGAAAGCGAACTAGTCCTATAGCGGCCTAGCATGGAGCCAGATACCAAGACCCAGGTTGGGCATGGCGGAGAAAGCAACGGAGAGCGATCGGGAGCCAGAAATGACTGGCAGCCGATCACGGTCTGTGTGGTCAGTAGAGACTTGGTCCTGTCAAGTCAGCAATAAGGTAGAAGTCATAATGAGAGCAACCGCCGGGTTGTCTGTCTTGACGAGGGGATTCGCCCCTCAGCTAGGTATAGGTAATGAAACCATCCGCGCGTTCCATGTAGATACTCCGAAAGGCGGAGGACAAGAGGGTCTGGCAGGTGAGACTAAAAGCCCCTCACAGTCACCGTCTGTGAATACAGCAATAAGAGGTAAATTGGGCATGGGACGGTGTAGAGGGAAGGAAATCCAGGAAGCGATGATAATAAATTGGAGACCAGGCAGGAGTTGAGAACACGTGAAATGGATATGCAGAGGTGCCAGGCTCTGAGCCGGCATATTGGGCCTCATAGTGAATCCGGAGAAGCCCAGTCCGGGTTGCCAATATCAAAGGACAGGAGCATCATGTTCGGGTAGAATGTCCATCAAGAAGAAGGGGATGGTCATTCAAAGAGAGACTGTTTTGTTAGGTGTGCAATGAATCGGTGGTTTACGGGGAAAAGAAAGTATAAAAGGAAAGGCAGATGGTGAAAGGAGACAAAGTGATGAAGGGAGGCATAAGCAAGTCATCTGAGCAGGGTAAAGGATTGGGGAGTAACATGATCTTTGATGGGCGGTGCAAAAGAAGCGAGAAACACAGAGGGCCTGAGCAGGTGGCATCGCCTAGTGCAGGAATTATTGACTGTTGGTTGATTCAATGCTGAGAGAAAATCGATTCAAATATGCTCCCGAAAGCAAAGAAGGCAGAATGGGCGGAACACCCAAGCCCTGATAATAATGGCTTTTGACATTTGATAATAAAAAGAGAATGCTTTTCTGCGAGGCTTTGTCCTCCTTTTAGGGGCTGGCTGGTGTGTGGCGAATCCAACAGCGGGGAGGAAACTAGCGGAGATGCACTGCGTTCCTGACGGGGAATGGCCTCAAACTGCCAGGGCCTCAGGCAACTTACACTGGACCCCTACTTTAAGTGCATTCTACATTGCGTTCATATATCAAAAGGAACAACCATAAAATAAAACAATATATCTACAGTCACCCACCTTGCATCAGGTGGAAATTAACAATAAGCGGTACAGAAACAGAACGAAAGGGTGTTCAAAACAGCAATCACTGAGGATATATGCTAGGGTTCATTGCGTGAAGAATTAACCTAGGTAACCACACTCTGTCCTCAAGAAATGACAGGATTCGGCGTAGGAGTAGTCGAACTCTCCTCTGGCCTTTGCGCTTGCACTTCTTCCATTTCAATGACTTGCTCCTGGGGGTGATCCTCGTCCACGTCCACGTCTCCCCGATATTCGACCACAGGCGAATCCAATTGAGCAGCCTTCTTCCGAACGGCAACTATGAATCGATGTCCGCCGTACAAAAGACCAAATAGGTTAAGCGCGACATGGGCGGGAATCCCATTCCGAGGGTTCAACCCATGACGGGGAGCAACGGTGACTTGCGCGAGGTTGAGGGCAATTAGCAAGACACAGGTGCCCATGGCGAAGTACGTCCCAAAGGGCTGGACAAAGGACCTATGCACAGGCATAATTTCCGACTTCCTGACCACTCTTCGGAACTGGAGGTACGCCAGACACGAACACAACCAGGAAACACAGCCGATAGTGGTGATGAAGAACATGAGATAGTTGTACACCTCGGAGCTCGTAGTGGCCATGCAGAGGAAGCAGAACCACGTGAATCCAGCTGAGATGGCGACGGACATATAAGGAACATTCCATCGGTTGCGAATCATGAACATTGCTGGAGCGTGCCCGGTCTCCGCCAACGAGGATAGCATGCGAGAAGCCAAATTGAGAAAAGTGCGTCCAGAGGCCACAGAAGAAAGGAAAATCAAGCCACCTGCCAAGGACGGCAGTAGACGAATCTTGGAGTCAATGAGGCCAACCATGTAAGGCGAGAGTCCAGCGCCACGGCCCTGGTTGGTAAGTCTCTGATCGTCGAAGGGAGCCATCACAGTAAGGGCCAACGTGCTCAAGATGTAGAGTATGAACGTGACGACATTGCTGTTCCTGGTGTACCTGAAGATGCTGTTTCCTGGCTCCGAGTCACGATCTTCGGCTATCTGCACGGTCAATTCCGGAAGAAAGGTGAAAGATACTACACTGCAGAGGACGCAAAACAGCAAGCCGAGAAAGCGTCCAAGGTCGCCGAGAAGTAGAAATTCGGCGAACGGACCGGGTGTTATCCAATACTCAAATCCTCCCACTATCGCCCGGGGTTGGCTGGCACGGATAGCGAGGTAAAAGGAGATGATGATGAGCCCGATCGTCGCTAAGAACTTTATTCCCGTGAAGACTGTCTGCGATCTTCTGAAAAGCTTTTCGGGCAGCATATTGAAGAAGAATATCACGACCATCACAGCGCCCATACGCAACGCGAGACTCGCGCTCGGTTCCCATAGCCCAGTGTGGACCATCCCCGCAGTGATCTCAAATGGGACGAGCAAACTCATGCCAATCCATCGAAGGTAGGCTATCGCAAATCCCACATGATTCGACGTGTAATGATAGTTGTGGGCGAACATCGCACCATTTCGGGTGACGGAGTGGGTTGAGACCTCGGCGATGGCAGTCGTCACACAGTATACCAGTGCTGATAGGAATAAGTAGGCGAAAATGAGCGAGGCAGGGCCGCCGGCCGCGAGCGCCTGGCCGGATCCGACGAACAGGCCGGTTCCCAGAGTTGGGCCCACCGTCATGGCTTCGGTAAGGATAATGACGAAGAATAAGGTTGAGGAATATTATGGACGTATGAGGAGAGATGGTGAGGAGTCGACAGGGAATCAATCCAAGCGGAGGGAGGATTGTGGCCCTGAATTTGCGGGCTGCATAGTACCTGCCTTCGGACGTTCCAAACCGTTAAACAAGGTAGGAGTGCTGTCTTGACTGGTGACGATGCGGTGCATCGAACGGGAAGGAGCGTAGATTTAGATCCGAACAATACCTGTCAAACTCCGTACTCCGTACTCAAGTCCATAGCAAAAGCAAAAGGGTATACGACTCATATACTGAAATGAAATCTTGAGGATGGGTATCACTGTCTATCAGAAGATAAAAAAAAAGAAAGGAAAGGGTGGGAAGAACAACCGCCGTGTGTCTCCACAGGGCGAATGTAGACGAGCCTGTCACTAGTTGTCGCACTCGGGACTCGGGTTTGAACATAGGCGGATGAGCATGTCCTCATTTGTCTTGATCATCAGTCATCTCCGTCTCTGCGTATTCGAGCCATTCCCCGGACAGGGCCTTTTTCCAAAACCTAACAACGCCGTCGTCGCCGGAAGAAATAAGACAATCACCTGCATAGTCATTAGAGGGCGCCGATACTACAGGTAAGCCGGGCGAACTAACCGGCATAGGAGAAACCGACTTGCCAAACATCAAGATGTTTGCTGTCGATGCATGCGACTTCTTTGGCGGTATGCTTGAACTGCGAGTCACCAGTTGCAGGCCGGCTGCTCATGGGCATGGTGGCACGATTTGCGAGGGCCGAGCCTATTCCTGACTGCGCTGTACTGCGGGATGACTGAGATTGTGCTGAAGATTGAACATGGTTGGAGTCGGAATCCCGCGCATTGTTAGAAGAAAGTGAGGTATAAACCTCGAAGACTCGAACAAAGCCATCCTTGCACCCACTGGCGATGAGATCATAGCCACGAACCGAGCCGTTAGCCCAAGATATATCTCGGACCAGCCCACCATGTCCTTTAAGCTCTATTGCATGGTAGAAGCGACGATTGGCATCGGTCCGGAAGATTTTCACGCTATCCATAGCTGCAACCACAAGCGAAAGGCTCTTCCGGTCCCAGGAAGGCAACACGGAGTGAGTGATGTCTGTAGGGTCATGGTGAAACTGCACTTTGAAGCTCGTCTCCTCCCCTCGCGGGGGCGCTGCGCATACCCTGAACTCGTCGACAGTTTGCCAGTCAGCAAGCGAGTCTGGAGTGACAGGTTCCATGACCCTGAGAAAGCCATCGCGCGTTATAACGGCAAGCCAGGATTCAAGGTCAATGTTGCGAAAGTCAAGCGAAACGTAAGGATGCCGCTGTGGCGCCATCAAGCGGAAGATATTCCTGAAGCGTCGGCCAGAGTTTGGCGGTTGAGTAACGTCTTCCTGCCATATTTTCAACTTCATATCCTCGCCTACACTGCCGATATGCTGGCCAGTGAAAGGCCCATTCCAGGTTGCCTGCGGTAACGGACCGTTAGAAACACACTAACGACCACAGAAGAGACGCCTACATCACGGATCTCCGCATCATGGGCACGCCAGGTATCAGTCAATTGCCATTCGCCATCTTTCTGGTCCCAGACCTTCATGCGGTGGTCCGATGAAGCGGTAACTATGCGGTTGCCATAGAAGTTGAACTTGGTCACGGTCACCAAATCGCGATGACCGGCGTCAAAGTCAGAGAAGCCGGCAGACATGTCTGGCCGACTCAGAATCCCAACCGAAAGATCTGGACCCTGCAAGACATACAGCTGAACGCGTACTACGAGTGGACGTCGCGTGGGTCATGTGAGCGAGATCGGGCATACATGCCATCTCACCGCTTCCAGGCTGGGCAGTGTGGACCGGCAGAATAGCATGACGTAAGCTCGAGCCGTATCTTTGCCGTATTTTTGGTACACTCTTGAAGCCAGATTGCAGCAACTATCTCGACCACATCCTGTACTCTGTGAGGAACTGGGACTGGGATGCTGCTTATGGCCTCTACACAAGATGGCAGCCGCAGCATCGAATTACCTCTCCCGGCGGGAGACATGGAGTCTCTTAGTCCTCGCAGGTGCCTGTCTCGGCGTTCTTGTCAATACGTTTGAAGGAGAAGGCGCTCCTTTGGTGCCGTCCGTTGCATTCAGTGGCATTGCATTTGCCGTGACTTTCAGCATGATAAGATGGCTTGGTCCTGTCTTTATTCGAGCGGGCTTGAGTGGAAAAGACATGGCTAAGCCAGAACGGCCGGTTATGTATGTGCTCTCTGTCCATTCTGCCCCAGTGAGACTAATGCCTCGATAAAGCCCGGAAACTATGGGAGCTGTATGTGCTGTTGTGTATCTCCTGGTGCTCATCTTCTTCATTCCCTTTGCTTTCTACAAGGATATCGTGGCAGCTACTTCAGGCGGCGGCAACCGCGATGTTGTCCTTGAGGTTCACCACGTAGAAACAGGCCGGACGCTGCATAGGTTTCCCCACGAGAGGGTTGGTACCTCTATTAACCTCAGTATTTACGTTCCAAGTGTACTGACGCAAGAACTCACAGCTCGCTTCCTATCTTTCTGGTCTTTTATCACTTCAATGCATTGTCATTCTTGGGATCGGCGATGATCTCCTTGATATCCGATGGAGACACAAAGTGTTAATACCGGCTTTCGGTGCCATCCCAATGCTGATGGTCTACTTTGTAGACTTTGGGGTTACGCATGTTGTTGTGCCAGTGCCCTTGCGGCCGTATCTCGGCCCCTTCCTAGACCTTGGTTTCTTGTACTACGTCTACATGGCCGCGGTTGCTATCTTCTGCCCGAACTCGATCAACATGCTGGCAGGAATTAACGGAGTTGAGGTTGCCCAGTCGCTTGTGATCGCGGTCTTACTGATGATCAATGATGCGCTATACCTGATCACGCCGTTCCGGCACCCTGCGACGGATTCCCACCTCTTCTCTCTCTACTTTCTGCTCCCGTTTGTGGGAGTTTCGCTGGCACTTCTGTGCCACAACTGGTACCCGTCCAAAGTATTTGTGGGAGACACATACTGCTACTTTGCCGGTATGGTTTTTGTCGTCGTCGGAATACTGGGACATTTCAGCAAAACCCTGCTGCTGCTGTTCATACCTCAGATCTTCAACTTCGTCTACTCAGTTCCGCAGCTCTTCCACATCATCCCTTGTCCCCGACATAGACTTCCAAAGTTTAATGCGAAGACTGGGCTCGTCGATGCGTCTGTGACCGAATGGGAAGTTCCTCCTTC
Organism: Aspergillus mulundensis; assembly: GCF_003369625.1. NCBI lineage: Eukaryota > Fungi > Ascomycota > Eurotiomycetes > Eurotiales > Aspergillaceae > Aspergillus > Aspergillus mulundensis. The sequence goes on from NW_020797889.1 coordinate 3,378,920, forward strand.
ACCATTGGTCGCGGTGACTCTGGAATTGCTGCACGGCCTTCGCCTGGCACGGATAAAAAAGAACGAGCGTGGCCAGATTATCGAATCAAGTAACCTGACAATTCTCAACTTGTGGTTGGTATGGATGGGACCCATGAGAGAGGATCGGCTGGCGTTGAGCATGGTGGCCGTCCAGACTGTATGTGGACTTTTTGGGCTGTTTGTGCGCCACTGCTTAGCATTGTTGGTGTTCCCGTCAGACAACAGAGCACTCGGGGTTATATTATAGACGTCATAGAATACATGTATATATTTACTTTCCAGTGCCTCAAACCCTGCATTATTATTCATGTCCAGATCCGATTACTATGTGCCTGGCTTCATAGTTAACGCCGCTGCTTACCCCGGACCGGGATCTCCACACTAACCCGCTAACTCCGCGTTGTCTGACTTACCGTCAGCACTCCTGCTCAAGTACATACAGGAATATCTCCGTCACGGTTCCAACCCACTGGGACCGGAGAATGACAGTAAGTTGGGTGACACAACTCCAGAAAGGAAGGCAAACGCTGAGATGGACGGAGATAGTCAGCAACATTCGACTGCTGGCGACCATGGACTCGTCTCGTATAAATATGTCGACTCTTCCCACGAACCAAGGAAAACATTTCTCCCTCATCATTTTCATTTCCCTTCAAATCCTTGATTCTCTACTGAATCCCATATTACCAACACCATGGCTGATTTCATGAAGCCGGCTCCCGAGCCTCGCACCGAACTCGGTCGCTACCGCGTGCTCTCGTCAACCGCAGGAATCCGCGTATCCCCTCTGCAGCTCGGAGCCATGTCCATTGGCGAAGCCTGGTCAGACATGATGGGCTCAATGGACAAGGAATCCTCCTTCAAGCTCCTCGATGCCTTCGCCGAAGCCGGCGGCAACTTCATCGACACCGCCAACAACTACCAGAGCGAGCAGTCTGAGACCTGGCTGGGCGAGTGGATGGCTACCCGGAACAACCGCGACAGGATGGTGATCGCTACCAAGTTCACCACCGACTACAAGTCCTACGAGCAGGGTAAGGGCAATGCCCCCAACTGCTGCGGAAACCACAAGCGCTCTCTTTACATGAGCGTGCGCGACTCCTTGAAGAAACTTCAGACCGACTGGATCGATGTCCTCTACGTCCATTGGTGGGATTACACTACTTCCATTGAGGAACTCATGGACAGCCTCCATATCATGGTCGAGCAGGGTAAGGTACTCTACCTGGGTATCTCGGATACACCTGCGTGGGTGGTCAGCGCGGCGAACACCTACGCCCGCGCACACGGCAAGACTCCCTTCAGCGTGTACCAGGGCCGCTGGAATGTGATGTTGCGTGACTTCGAGCGAGAGATTATCCCTATGGCCCTTCATTTCGGTATGGCGCTGGCACCGTGGGATGTGCTAGGCGGCGGCAAGTTCCAGACTGCGAAAGCCCTCGAGGAGCGCCGCAAGAACGGCGAGGGACTGCGCAACGTGCTGGGTTCTGGCGAGCAAACACCGGACGAAGAGAAGATGAGCGAAGCCCTAGCCAAGGTGGCTGCTGAGCACGGAATTGAGTCGGTGACGGCTGTCGCACTGGCCTATGTCTTGCAGAAGGTCCCCAACGTGTTCCCAATTGTGGGAGGGCGCAAGGTCGAGCATCTTCACGATAATATCCAGGCGCTCAAGATTAGGCTGACGCCGGAGCAAGTGACGTTCCTGGAACGTGTTCGGCCCGTGGCCCTTGGGTTCCCGTACGATCTATTAGGCACCGATCCGAGGGTCAGCGGAGTTCCCTGTCCTTGGGTAGACTTCGGTTCCAAACTGGCGGTGCAGCCGGCGCTCAAGGGGATCGCGCCGCCTTGATCGTGCAGCTTGGGCTGCGGTTTGTAAGCATGTCAAGGGCCTGCAAACTCTTTCGCAATATCTGGTTTGAGGCGAGTGTTGTAATGTGGACGATTCGTCGAGATGTTGAAAGCGTGTATGTAATAATGAAAGCGTAGCGAATGGCAGGCGCATATACGGAGTCCTTCCCCGTTAGCAAGTAGAAAGTGACGTCTAAGACCTAAGCATTTGGCCGTATCCACTGGACCCCAGATGGCTGTGAAACCCCGCGTACTCCGTACTCTTAACTGCGACGGACTATAGCAGTTCAACGTGGTAAGCGGCAATCCGACCTCCACAGCTATCTGTCGGAGTATTCCTCCTCCGCTGCATGATGCCACCAGATCCTTGCATGAACTTTTCTATCGAACCAAACAGAAGGCGCCGATTACACGGACGAGGCTCAGCCCACAGGGAAAACTCCGTGACTAAGCGGCAAAGGCCGAAGGAAGCCCGGTGACCGGAGGCAGTGGGGCCAAGATCCGCCAATCGGCAGCGGCACATTCTCTCTGACCAGCCCCGATCTCGGCGGCATTCCAGAGCCCCTCGATGCTGTGGCCAGCGACATCGCGATTCAGAAGATTCTTAAATGGCGGAGAGCTGTCTTTCTTTGTCTTACGCATCCTAATCTGACTCCTTGTTCTTTCTGGGAGACTCCCTGCTCCTATCTATCTGCGCTTCCTTGACCTAATCCACCCTTTTGCCTCCGTTGTTCTATACTGTTCTCATACATCATCATGCCTGGCGCTGACCGCAAGCCCAAGACCTTGTATGACAAGGTCTTCGATCATCACATTGTCAACGAGCAGGAGGATGGCACCGTTCTCATCTACATTGACAGACACCTGGTTCACGAAGTGACCTCTCCACAAGCCTTTGAGGGTCTCAAGAATGCGAGCCGAAAAGTCCGCAGGCCGGACTGCACTCTCGTCACCGTTGACCACGTAGGTCTCGCCATGATTCTTTATGTCATAGCAGGAACTGACAGGCTTCTCCTAGAACATTCCCACCTCATCGCGAAAAAACTTCAAGAACGTCGACCAATTCATCGAAGAGAACGACTCCCGCCTACAATGCTCCACCCTCGAAGAGAACGTCAAGGACTTCGGTCTGACATACTTTGGAATGGACGACAAGCGTCAGGGTATCGTCCACGTTATCGGTCCCGAGCAGGGCTTCACTCTCCCCGGTACAACCGTCGTCTGCGGTGACAGTCACACTTCCACCCACGGTGCCTTCGGTGCTCTCGCCTTTGGTATCGGTACCAGTGAGGTCGAGCACGTCCTCGCCACACAGACTCTCCTTACCAGACGCAGCAAAAACATGCGCGTCCAGGTCGACGGTGAGCTTCCCGCTGGAGTTACGTCGAAGGACGTCGTTCTACACATCATCGGCCTCATTGGCACCGCTGGTGGTACAGGAAGCGTCATTGAGTTCTGCGGCTCCGTCATCCGCGGGCTGAGCATGGAAGCTCGGATGTCCATGTGCAACATGTCCATTGAGGGTGGCGCCCGTGCTGGCATGGTCGCACCAGACGAGATTACCTTTGAGTACCTGAAGGGCCGCCCTCTGGCCCCCAAGTACGACAGCGCCGAGTGGAAGAAGGCCGTCAGCTACTGGTCTAGCTTGGCCTCTGACGAGGATGCCGTCTTCGACAAGACCATCATGATCGATGCCAAGGACATCGTTCCCACAATCTCGTGGGGTACTTCACCCCAGGACGTCGTCCCCATCACTGGCGTTGTCCCCGGCCCCGACGACTTCGAAGACGAGGCGCGCAAGCTCGCCTGCAAGCGCGCCCTCGAGTACATGGGCTTGACTGCCGGAACGCCCATGAAGGACGTCGTCGTCGACAAGGTCTTCATTGGTTCATGCACAAACTCGCGCATTGAGGATCTGCGCGCCGCCGCCAAGGTCGTGCGCGGCAAGAAGATTGCCTCTAACATCAAGCGTGCTATGGTCGTCCCCGGCTCTGGTCTTGTCAAGCAGCAAGCTGAGGCCGAGGGTCTTGACAAGATCTTCGTCGACGCTGGTTTCGAGTGGCGTGAGGCCGGTTGCTCCATGTGCCTCGGCATGAACCCCGATATCCTCTCCCCACAGGAACGTTGCGCCTCCACCTCCAACCGCAACTTCGAGGGCCGCCAAGGTGCCGGCGGCCGCACCCACCTTATGTCCCCCGCCATGGCCGCTACCGCCGCCATCGTCGGCAAGCTCGCCGACGTCCGTGAGCACATCGCCGAGAGCCCCCGTCTCGGCAAGGTCCAGCCCAAGGTCGACGTCAAGCCCGAAGCCGAAGACGTCGACACCGAGGAAGAACTTGACCACATCCTCGACCAACCCGCTGACAACGAACCCCACACCAACACCTCCGCCCCCACCTCTGCCTCCTCCGCCGGCCTCCCCAAGTTCACAACCCTCAAGGGCATCGCGGCCCCCATGGACCGCAGCAACGTCGACACCGACGCCATCATCCCCAAGCAGTTCCTGAAGACCATCAAGCGCACTGGCCTGGGCACCGCTCTCTTCTACGAACTCCGCTACAAGGACGGGCAGGAAGACCCCAGCTTCATCCTGAACCAGGGCATCTACCGCAACTCCAAGATCCTCGTCGTCACAGGCCCCAACTTCGGCTGCGGCTCCTCGCGCGAACACGCCCCCTGGGCCCTCCTCGACTTTGGCATCAAGTGTATCATTGCTCCCTCCTTCGCAGACATCTTCTTCAACAACACCTTCAAGAACGGCATGCTCCCCGTCGTGATCCCCGAGCAGGCAACCCTCGAGAAGATCGCCGAGGAGGCTCGCGCCGGCCGCGAGGTCGAGATCGACCTCGTCAACCAGGAGATTAAGGACGAGGCCGGCAACAAGCTCGCCTCCTTTGACGTCGACGCCTTCCGCAAGCACTGCCTTGTCAACGGCCTCGATGACATCGGTCTCACCCTCCAAATGGAGAACAAGATCGCTACCTTCGAGAAGAAGCGCACGCTCGAGACCCCCTGGCTCGACGGCAAGGCCTACCTCAAGCGTGGCCGCAACGGCGGCGCGAACATGGTGCAGGCTGCGGCCGTGCCGAAGACGAATCGCGGTGATGTCAAGGGCGAGCCGCTTGAGTGGTAGACTTCTTTCATCCTTCCCCCCTTTCTCTATAATGATCCATTTTCTGTTTTCATGCTTGATATGACCTGCGATTGTTTGAGGCGCATGCATGCATAAAAGAACGCTGTTTTTTTGCTTGGAAGCTTGTTGTTTTAGCATTCGGATGGGCTTTTGGCTTTCGGGCATATACCTTGTTATTACCCTATCCATCTATCAGCAATATACCAGATAGCAGTCGAAGAATTAATGAGACTGATGAATGATTGACTACCTCTCTCCTTACCTTACTGTCAACGTATGTAACTTCCAGTAAATCCGTCTCGTCCCGAGTGTTCAACGGCTTTGAATGCCATTAGTATTTTAAGAACCAACTTAGCTTTGGCAAGTATCTTTTCCATTCCACCTCAGGCAACAAAAGGGAGATCGGAAGCTCAGTCAAAAGCCAAATCACATTCATTAAGCACATTTTCATCCGACATAACAATCAGTAACCAAAAGAAATCCAAATAGTAAGAACAAAAAAGCCACTAAATACATCTCTTCCAGCCCCCATTTCGCACATATATATCGGTGAGGGCACAAAATTAGTTTCAGTCAGAGTTCCATGGAGAAAAGAAGAGACCATATTAACATCCGAATCATTAGCATTATGTCCGACTCATATCGTAGTCGGGTTTCAATATCGTCAAGAAATTGCAATGTATGCACCGGTTTTGGTAGGTAAGGGTTATGGGTGGTGGGTGAGTCGAATCTCGAATATGTTTGTCTGGCGTGGCGTGGCAGGGTTGAGATGACATGCAATTAGGGCTTCGTTAGCTGCTCTTTCCGGAAGAACCTGAGGAACCCAGCACTGGACCAAACCGTTAGCCGAGACCCAAACTCCAAGCAGGGGCAAGAAAACAAACCAGATCAACAGTTGGAAGAACAACGCAATCCAAAACCACGCATTCGCAACAGCGCCCGCCCCGTCCGTAACATCAGGCGAAATTGGCCCTGGCCCGATATTATTGGGCCCGAAACCCCTCGCGCAGATCGTGGCTATAGAGCCAAGTACCTGGCTAGCAAGCAGCGTGAAACAGATATGCATTCGCGTAAGAGTCTGCAGCAGGATCATGCCGAAGCCTAATCCTTGCAGGGAGTCAAGGATGCCTAGCCATAGCCAGAGAGAGCGCGATACTAGGGCGCCGGAGGTGTAGCTTCCTGCCCAGGGGAGGTACAGGCCCATTCCTGAGACACCCCACCAGATCTGGGCCCAGCGCGGGGCGCCGAGGCCGCAGGCAAAGACGGGGAGGATCCATGAATGGGATTTGGAGAGCCGGCCGAAGATGAAGAGGATGAGGACCCAGGCGACGCCGAAGAAGGCGACTACTAATAGGCCGATTTGCCATGCTTCGGCGTGGACGGAGCTCCAGAGGACTGTATCCAGCTGTTAATACAAACTAGGGCACTGAGGGTTTATGACTTACAGCTCCAGTTTCGGCCGTAAGGGGCACTGAGGAAGAAGTTCTGCAGGATGACCACGACAAAGTTCCAAAGGATGATCTTGCGGCGACAGACGGATTGGTAGAAGGATGGGACCTTTCCGGGTGTCTGGCGATAGTAGTTTGGCAGGCCGAGGAAGACGAGGAGGCCAAGGACCCAGAGGAAGACTGCTATCGGCAGACAGATGGCACTGGAAGGGGTTAGCAAGAACATGCTAAATGAGGATAGAAGATACGTACGTCATTCTCCATGTCTCCGTGATATGAGCTTGGACATTAGGGACACCCCTGGTGACTGCTTGCGAGATGGACGTTCCCCAGTACCAGAGACCGATGATGTATGCTTGCTGGGTACCCTGGATAATGCATGCACGCCACACCCAGTCCTTAACGGGGGCGCCGCTTTCGTCTCCGAAATTGAGGGCAAAGAACAATGAGCCACTGGCCGATGCAGCGGCGTAAACACCAGCACCAACGTTCTGAATCCAAGCGCGCGCGAACCCATCGCTCTCGTAATGGGCAACGCCAATCAGGACAAAGGCAAAGCCATAGAAGAGCCAAGGCAGGGACAGCACGACGACCGATCTGCAGAAGCGGAAGAGGAACCACCAGACAATTGAGCTCACAAGGTAAACAGTCGCGATTCCATAAAGCTTCTCAGGCCGCTGTCCGATTTCTCCAGTCAACAGAGTGATTTGGTAGGAGTTCGCAGCAATGATCTGTCCCAGACCAAGAATGAACGAGTAAATGGGCCAGTCGAAAACCCGGACTTGCATCCACTTCCTGAGTCCATAGGGAGGAACGTAGTCGTTCCCAAGACCATACTCGTCCGGTCTCCTAGGAAGCGAGCTTCCACTTTCCCGTGAATCGACTTCGTCGTTTGAGATGACTGCCATGGGTGAAGAGCCCTCGAATTTGGTACGGATCGGAGAGTGGTTGCGGCCGAGTCGTGCATTACGGAATCTGTCAAACCACTTCTTCTCGCTTTTTTCCAGGTATTCTTCGATACAGAGCTGAGAAACAGAGTTGGAACCATTGAGCTTTTCGAGCTTCGCCTCGAACGCCTTGTAGAACTCGCCAGTGCTATCCGTGAACGTAGGGTCGACCTTCTGCAACTTGTAATCTTTCTTCTCGCCGATGATGGAGTCAACTGAGAGGACAGAGGCGCTGCTGAGACGGTTCCCTGGCTCTGTAAAGCGCGGTGTAGGCGGCACGAGGGTCTCGTCACCGTCAAACGTTGTTGAACTGGCCGGAGACAGAACGGTCTGAGATAGGATCGAGCTCTGGCTCGAGTGCCTGCGAGAGAAGAAGCCCCTGAGTGAGCCATGGGTCTGCTCTTCCTGGGGAGCCGCCTCCGCTCGTCGAACCTCCTCGGCTTGCTCAGGCGTAAGCGTGTACTCCTCTTCTCCATAGAAACTTGGGATGATATCGTCATCACTGCTTTCCTCCGTCATGGTGGCAACTCCCTCCATCCCAGCCTGGCTATTTCTTCTCAACCTGCGGCGTCCACGACGCATGATATGGCCGGGTCCAGCTCTCACACCAAGAGACAGGCCGGATCTGGGCTGGTCATCGCCGCCTGGGCTTGGGTCCCTACTGTAGACGATCGTGTTACGCTGTTGGGGTCCATAGGCACTCAGACGGTTGACGTTGGAGTAGCTTCCTGTTCGTGAATGGACGAGAGGGGGTGTCTGGATTCCAGTTGGGGTGACGGTGCCAGTCGACGCAATCGGGGGTGTCATCATGCCGAGGGGGGTGTTGCTTCCAGAGTTGTAGGGCTGAACGTTTGACTTGGCCAAGCCCTTGCTGTGAATTCGCATCGCCGTTGACTGGAGAATTTCGAGGTCTTCAACCCATTGGGCCACGGGGAATCGTTGCTTCGCTGACCTTGCACGCATCTTCGCCCGAACCGACGGTTTCGAGTTCAATGCACTTCCGATAGCCAGTTTGAATTGATGGAGTAGGTGAGCAGTGGTTGTGGATTCAACATTATACCACCAGCCTGGCATCTGACCAAGGCCACCAACACGCGCACCAATACCGAGAGCTCCCTTGCGGCCGAATTCAACGGCAACCAATCCAAACGGTTCGTCACGGGATGGAATCAAAGCGAACTCTGCTCCAGAAAATATATATGGAGGAAGTGCCGTGAACTCGGGCTTCGAGAACACGCGTCCGGGATAAAGTCTCATCATCCGGTCAAGCTTCAAGGCGGCGAACTTTCCGTAGAGGTCAATGACTGGGCCAATGCAGATTAATTGAACGTTTGGCCGGGACTCCAGAACAGCAGGCATTACATCGGCTATCAAATCGACTCCTTTCTGCATTGACCATCGCCCAACAAAGACCATAAGGTCAGCGTTGGGGTTCTGCTCCAAACCGGCCCATTCTTGGGCTTGCCGTTTCAGTTCAGCTCTGCTTGCCTCGTAGTTCGCGTCGACCTGGACTTCGTTATCCTTGGGCAGCTCCTTGTTCCATTCGGCTGTGTCGGAGGGATCAGGATTTGGAAGATTTCCAACTTTCTTGAGGCCCCAAAAGATCGGATAACGGGCATAAGAGCGTTTACCATACTTTCTGGAGACTCCAACTGCACCAAAACCTTGTTGATGGACGCGAAGATAGCTTGCACCGGCATGAAGCATGTTGAAGACTTCTCCGAACTGGACATAACGCCTAGCAATATCGACATCAAGATTGAACACAGAGCATACCTCATCCCTTTCTTTTTGCGTCCGCATGGGCCACAGGCCTTGGAATTCCGCATTGTGGAGTGATAGACACACTGGAATTGTTTGAGGAAGAAGATAGAGCGGAGCAATGGAACCGTGATAATCGTTTATGTGATATAGGTCGATCGGAAAACGCTTGATGGTTTCGGCAATGCATTGATTCCAGGCGGAATAATAAATTGCGCTGTCAAGGTCGTCCATCCGAGCTGGGTAGGGTTCAGCCTTGGACTGTTGACGGAAGACCGGAGCATCGAGGAGAACGTAGGTAATATTGTTCAAGACATGGTATTGGACCTTGACTTCGTAGATATTCCCAAGGACTTTAACAAACATTGGCTCGCCCGGCTGATCCTCTGGGTAGTCCACGCCTCCGACGCAGGGGACAACCCAAATCAAATCTTGATGACCAAGGTTCTTTCCCATGAGTTGTGCCATGACTCCGAGACCGCCAATTTTGATCTTAATGCCCCAGTCTTCAATGTCATACTCCATCGTGGCGATGAGAACACTGCGCCGATGTGAAGATCCTGCTCCGAATGCAGGCGTGCTTTGAAGGAATCCCGACTTGTTGGCAAGGCGCATTAGAGGATTCCGTGAAGACTTCCCGGCAGGGAAGAAACCAAACAAAGACTTCTTTTGGCTGATTCCGATTTGATTGAATTTGACCTGGTAAAATGACTTCATGAAAGCATATACGCATGCGATAGCTGTCACTAGCGGCACGAACCAAAGCAAGAAATAAACAGCCATCTGGATGGTACGTGATCCTGCCGGTTGGAAGTTGATGCTCATGGTACCGTCATCCACCCAGAGGTCCCATGACAGGTGAGATGACGGGGGCTTTCGGGTGACGTTAATTGATAGGTCGCTCAGAGAGGACGGAGGCATGCGATCCAGGACGCCGTCAGAATCAAGGTCACCATACACAAAGCTTTGGTCGGGCTCTCCATCTGGGTTCATACCCCAAACGTTGAATTGCCCCTGGGCTGGGAACTCCACTCGAAGTCGATACTTCCAATACCCGTCGCTGTCCTGCTTCACCTCGTTGTCCAAACCGGCATCGTATCCGTACTGGTTGTAAGGTCCATTGAAAAAAAGATGAGGGAAGCGCCTTTGGCGGCTTATACCGTAGTCCCCTTCTTGGGCATAGCTGCTGCTACCGGTCAACTTGCTCCAGTACTCGACGCGGACGTGCTTTCCATTCCACTTTTGTTTATCAGTTCCGGACCAAGGAAGCTCTTCAATCATATCGTCGCCACCTTTGTACTCGCGCCAGTCAGAGAAGGTGCTACCCCAGTTGGTGGAATACCGGTACTTGTCAGCGCCAGCGGCTTTGTGTCGAACAAAAAGTGTCCCATTGTCGTGCTGGTGGAGGAGATCGACGGAGTAGTTGGCTGCAGTGGAGATCATTGGGTTGTCTATCTGGCCAACGCGGAGGAGGAAGTGGTCAACAGCCTCTGTCGAGTCACCGTCTTCGCTGGTGGCGTTGGTGATGGTCAGGCGATGGATTCCGTTGTAAACACCGGTCAGCTTTGACGTCCAGACCCAGGTGCTGGGAAGCTGGGCAGTCCACTGCGTCTTGCTTGCGTCGACCTTCTTGCAATCCACGCTGTTTTTGTCAATAGAAGCTGTCTTACCAGCCTCTGTCGTGGACCGCAGTTTGATGGCCTTTGTGACAGAGTCACAGTCCATCTCCGTGTTGAAGTAAATGCTCACATCGATGTCTTCGGCCTCGCTGGCTCCGACCTTGGAAATAACTGGTTGATCATGTCCAGGGGTGATTCTGGTAATCATGGGTCCAGGTTTAACAAACTGTGCCTTCGGGACGAAAGCCTTGAATTCGAATGGCTTCAATTTGATGCTATCAAGACATCCATTGAACTCGTTTGAACCATTGAGCCGGAGCTTCTTGGGGCCGTCCTCCAACTCATATTCATCGTGCGGGTAGAACAGATTGACAACGGTCGTTTTCGTGTCAAAGGGCGATATCAGAGCCGTGTCATTGTCCTTGCAATTGAATTTGTAATCCACCGTTTTGTTATCATTCTGGTATACAAGCCAGACCGGCTGCTCGTTGTCAAGCTTCTGAATCCTGTATACCGAGTCTCTCAGTATAGACCACATTCCGGTTTCCGTAGCTGTGCCGTTTGAGCCGGGATAGAAGACTTGACGTGTTTGATTGGATAGCTTCTGGACAGAATATCCGTCATTCAAGACTTGATAGTCTTGTCGCAGCTGATACATGTGTTTGACAATATTCCGCAGAGGATGGGATGGATCGCGATGGTCGTAGGTCACGGTGTCGTCATGACAGCCTTCACGCCCTTTGGTGATGGGCCAGTTGTTATATTGGTCCGCTGTCAATTGGAAGCAGCCATGGGTCTTCCATGCTGTAGCTGGAGACATTGCCTGACGGCCGTAGACATAGTTATCTGCGGTGGCGTCCAATATATAAAAACCTTGCTCTTCGCCCCATAACAATATTGGAATACCAGGGAGGTGCAGGGTAGTAATAAACATTGCTAGAAGTTGGCGTTCAATACCCTGGTCAATGGCTGGCCAACGGAAAACATCCTGATTTGTAGCTCCATACATGTGTCGAGGATCAAATTCACCGGTATTTGCGTTGATCATATCGTTGGTCATCACCATCAAGTTCCAGGCGTCGGTCCAGTCAACAGGCGTATCGTAACCCGCCGCGAGATTTCCGTCGAGGCCGAGAAATCGGGTAAGAGATCGGTAAACCGAGTAGTGGAAGGCAGCACTATCGAGTGCTTGTAGGCCGTCCTCACGAAGAAAATACTGATGTCTAGACTCGTTGTTCATAGCCATTGAATCCATCGCGGAGTCAGGATATTGGTTGGGCTGTCGACCACGCCCTAGATAGATCGAACCGAAGTTGTTTCCACCAGTAATCTCACCGGGGAGGAAGAAGTTCGTCTTGCCAACCTCGCGAGCACACTCACGATAAGCACTCGACATGTCTCCAAGGGCGTCCACGGTGGATTGAGTGGCTTTGTCATAGCGGAAACCATCGATATCCAGTGCTTTGATGATCATACAGGAGTGCCTAATCAACCTTTCTCGGACACTAGGGTTCCATTCACGGAGGCGGTCTTGAACTGATGCGAATTTGGCCAGCTGGCGCTGCCAGTCTGGATATACACCGAAGGCCTCTCTGTCACCATATTGATCGAAATCGCTATCGTAGCAACCCTGCAACTGGTCACGAACATCCTTGTCAACTGGCCAGCCAGTTTCATTCCAGAATCGGGGATATTCGCAAGTTTCGTTGTACGTGTTGCCAATATCGAAATCAACATAATGGCGCTCAGATTTCCAGAGAGCTTTGTGCTCATGGACGGAAAACGGGGTGGTCTCATTCAAGTAGCCTTTGAAACCGATCAGATCTCCCATTCTTGAAGATTGTTAGCATTCGCTGACTCTAATTCGGCTAATCCGGAAAACTTACGTTGCGATAGTGTTGTCAAATAAGACGTACATTCCACGCTTGTGAATCTCGTTAATCGCGTTTCTCCATGTCTGAATGGTGCCGAAGTGCTGATCCAGCAGCGTGGTATCCAAGATCGAGTAACCATCTGCTCCCCAAGGTTGGTTCATGAGGATTGTACCTGCGAGGTAGATTCCCTAAACGAAAAAACGGTTAGCATGGGAATCGGGCGAGAACTTGGAAAGAAGAGAAAGGTCAAACCTTGATCCCCATTCCCTGAAGGTAGTCGAGGGTATCCACCAAGCCTTGTGCGTCACCACCATGTCGCATTTGGTTTGAGTGTAGATCATGTTCAAAGACAGTTCCGTTTATGTTATCATTCGTAGGATCGCCGTTGACGAATCGGTCCAAGAACAGGGTATAAAACGGAAACCTCCAGTTCTCTGGCGAAGGCGTATACTTGTGGTTTCGCCATTCTGGGGCGGAATAGTCTGCTGGGCTGGCAGCATTTTTGTTCACGTTGAGGTTGTAGTCAACTAAGGACTCTTCGTAAGGCCAGCCTGCCGCGGTTGCCGCAAGCAGCGCAAGTAATGAGCTAGAAGCCTCCCACTTCATGGTCGATGGTCTAGAGAATGTTCTCAGATAGCCGACATGTGTTCCAGGTCCCAACAAGTGTGCACGAGGTCAAAGACGAACAAGAGTCCAGCTCAAGAAGTTCTCTGAGCCAATTCAACCAATCGCCCTCACTCAAAGTTCTCTCTTTCGCAATTCCTAGGATATGGCGAAGGGATGGGCACTGGTCAAGAAAGAGCAAGGTAGAAAGCTTCGAAGCAAAGTTGTGGCAGCGGCAACGGGGGAATAAGAAGAGACTGGAGGGAAGAGAACGGAAGAAGAAAGCCATATGCCCGAGAATATGTCCGAAGAGCTGCAGGAAGAAACGCAATCTATAGGCCGGGAGAAAGCATTATTAGTTGCGGTATACCGGTATACTGACAGGAAGGAGGGTCAGCGAGGATCCATGGCGTCTCGAAGGAGGAAAAGAAACGGAGATCTTTTCTAACCTATCAGTACTACCGTAGAGTACAAGCCCAATTGATGGCTTACAAGACAGATAAGGTAGGCCAGATGGAGACTCTGCTGGGCCCAGCTGTGGGAACACAGGTCCCTTTGCTGGCGGGCCACCGATCCCTCCATGCTGACTCGGCTGCCAGTGGCGAGCTGAAGAAAAGAGACGTGAGAGCTCCATTTGGACATGGTATCAAGAAAAATTCAGCGGAGGAAGGGGAAGCTGTCGAAGGGACACGAAGCGATGAGATGCATGCAAGTCAGTTGGCGCGGCAGACAAGCGGGAAATCATGTACTGTGACCAGTGGGTCTGGTAATACCAATACATATAGAGCTGCGATGAAATTAAAGATATCAAGCACGCTCTACGCTATCTCCATATAGCATTGGGGCTTGAGAGCCGTCCTCGATAAACCCATGAAGCTTGCTCAAGAAGCCGTAGCATGTATTAGCTTGCGTAGATATGGTGGTATGTTACACGCTGCCATTCCTCCCTTCAATTACTTTCTAAAGCACAAGAGTACGTACCAAGGAATATACGGGCTAGGCCTAGATATCGTAGTTGAGGCTGAAATATCCTAAATGACTAACCTTTTGCTTATCTTCGTCGTCTTAATATAGTTATGTCTAAATATCTACTTATCAAAGCCCATGTCTTGCAGTATTTCAGGGCCAAACAATCATCAGGGTCAGGAACCCCTGTCAGCGTGCAATGCGCTTATACTGACTCTTTTAGCTTGATCATAAGCCGGTATCTGACAGCAGCCATGACAAGTTGACAACCGTCGCATGCTGATGGCAAATATAGGTCGGTCACCGAAGTATCGCCGGGTACCGCCAAGTACATTTTGTTACGCGGGATACATCACGGTACAGCATGCCAAGCCAAGGTGAACCCTAAAGCTGCCCCCTTGCTGCAAGGTCGATAGGGATATCAGGATATGAGAAGTACAACCCTATTTGCTCGACTCGATGTCTCATATCTGATTCATGCTGGCTTCGGGCCTGACGACCTCGAGCGATTCAATGACGCTCCAACCTCCCAGCTTCTGATGCCCAAAGCTCTTTTACACTTACTACGGATGCACATGCATGAAGACTCAGCGAGCTTTGGAGAGGCTTATCACTTAGCAATCTGTATCACTAACTTGTGGTGTTTCCTCCTGCCATCTGTTCAAGGTGAAACAGGGGGTACGGTCTTCAATATCAATCTCACCTAATTTTGCTTTCTAAACACTTGGCTTGGCAAGCTCTTGACCTTACTCTCACCGCACCGAGTTTCTTATCTACAAATATTCTCATAGAAGCGCGGTTATGCAATGCGAAAGCCACGACAGTCAATCTTTCCATAGTTGGCATGACTCGTCAGAGTGTTGATGCCAAGACATAGATCCAGACTAGCGACAGCTTAATTGGGCTTTCTGATTTTTGATTGGATGACCTGGAACTAGCGTGTCCCACCACAAACCGGTTCGTTGTGGGTCACGGGACTCGGGTGGGCTCCGAGAGACCACAACACTCCGTCCCCTCGCCCTTGATGTCCCTTCGGATGATCGCTGTCAAAGTCCAAGACCGAGCAATAGGATCGGGCTTACTGCTAACTGGGATTATGATTTACTTCTTTACTAGCCACGTCTTATCTTGTGGTGCCACCAGAATTCCTCGAAAAACCAGAAAATTTGACCATCGGCCCATCAACACTCGGCACTTTTCGCTTTCGAAGACTTGATGCACGCATTTTCATCATGAATGCTCAGGATGCTGCCCTTAGTCTCTCTTAGATCTGGGCAAGGCAAGCTAAAGTCTCAACACTGCAGAATGCCCGAGTCCTTTTCAAGGTCTACTTGCTTGGTCATCTCGCAGCTGGATATGGCCACTGATGCCTGGAAATAGTATCCAAGCACACCTAGAACGTTCACGAATACATGAACGGCGTCTGAAAAAAGGAACGCTCGGGCATGAGTCCCAGCGAGCGGAACTGCTTACGCCAGGCGCAGATATCTATGTGCACGTCACCCGAAGTTGACTTCAAAGAGCTCGATCAACCGTATCGTTGACAACTTGTCTTCGGTAGGTAAACACAGTACTTTGCTATATTCCATAAAATCTTCATGCGGTGTGTAAGCAAGCATGGTGACCCTCTTGGTGCTTTGATCAGAACAAAAAAACAAACTACACTGATCTGGCGCGGCAGACGCCGTCAGACCCGCTACATCACGGTGCCGAAGCAGACATTAACGCGGTTGCTACTGCAGATCCTGCAAAGGAAGTTTATCCCGAGCTGAAGACCCTGGGTCGCGCTCATCCCCACCTTTCAGCCTTTTGAGAACAACTAGATTATTCAGTGTGCAGTGGCGGCAGCTCTGTTCTATGTGCATGGCAACATTAGCTGCATCTACGTATCAGACGCATAGATACTGTGGTATCTGCACATCTGACCTGTTATACGTCAACGCACCGCCGATACGTATCACATTAAGCAATCCGCTGCGAGATCTTGGCTCCGAAATCGTGTTGGGAGTCTGCGAACCGTCGCAACTGCGGCGGCAATCTTCGAGCACGGACATCGAGGGCTACATATGAATAAGAGCGTACTCAACTGTATGCCGTGTCTAAGTACAAAGCTCTAGCTTGACAGGCTGCTCGTGGCTATATACGCTCGTCGACATACCTTGCTGCCATTTCCTCGTCGATGCCGCGTTCCTTCAGCCTTAATTCCACAAAAGAGCTACCGGTGACACATTCCGCCTCTGGAATATCATTTTATCATGGAAATCTACTCACCGGTCTTCCAAGCGTCCTAAATTAGGTGTTCGTCAAAAAGCCACACTGATCCGCTGCACCATGCAAACAGATATATCCAAAACAGGCCAACTAGCATAGGCCGGCAGTCGCGCTTCGAGAATTTGTTCTTATACCGCATCGGTGGCCGCAGAAGACCAAACGCAAGCGGCAGGATATTCTGGCCACAAATGTCACTTCGATATCAGCTTTCGACCAGGCAGCCTACGCCTTGAAGGATATCAGAGCTCGGAAAGTACTCCATGATTGGCGATAAAATGTCCAAAGAACCGGTCAGTGGCCACTACGAATGCGTTGACGGAAGCTCGAGGCTGCCATGCCAGCTCTGAAACGCACTATTAGAGCGGTCACCGCCCTTCCTCTGAATTCCGCGACGGGATCTCACCAATAGCCGAGCCTTTTTATCTGTGTGGTCTGATCTGGTATGCCAAACATTGATTTTGAGCCTTTGAAAGGAGCAGAGCATACCGGCCGCAGATCGACGACGTACGTATCTCCAAACATGATTTCGTGCCTCGGCCGTAGAAACAGGGTGAGAGTCTCGAGCTCTGGACGCATGCTGGTAAGGTTGCTGTGAAGTCCAGGGGTTATATCCGGCATTTAGGAACTTGCGAGTCAGCCGAGGATATCAACCTCCTGGACCACGACAAGTACGTACTTCTGTAGGATTTGGGGCTCTATTCAGGCCCCGAAGGCGTCTCGAGTTTATATTCTCTTAATCCCGTAGTCAATCATAAATTGAACGTTTTTCAATATAAATTTCCTCTAAAGCCTCTCCCCAAAAAAGCCCGAGCATGTAGACGCGGACAAATATATATCTTCGCGAGGGTCAGTCAGGCCGCGCCCCTCTAGGAAGACCCTATAAATAACCTCAGCCATTTGGCACAGTTGATATAATAAAGCGTGTACAACTAAATCTATAATCTCCCAGGATGGGAGCGGTAATCTACGAGGTTTCGCCGTCTTCGGTCGGGAAGCGGCCGTAGACAGCAGCTTAAGACTACGAAGCGGATCATCAAGGTAGCAATCATTCATTTGTATTCATAACTCAATCATCCATCTAACCCCCTTCAAAAAATCCATGAGACTACCCTACTCAGCGCCATAACGCGCCCGGTAATCCTTCAACCGCTCAACCTCCTTTTCCCCAATCTCACCACCCAGCTTCTCAATCAAGTCATGCAGCCCAATAACCGCGCGCACAGGAACCTTCTCCCCAAGATCCCGCTGGGCACAACCAACCGCACTCTTTGCCTCACTCTCGCTAACGCGCTCCTCGCGATCCAGCAGAACAACAACACCAGAAACGATACCGCCCTCCTTCTCAATGATCGACACGGCCTCGCGCAGCGCAGTCCCCGCCGTAATCACATCGTCCACAATAACAACCCGCTTGCCCTTCAGCGGCGCACCCACGATGTTCCCGCCCTCGCCGTGGTCCTTGGCTTCCTTGCGGTTGAACGAGTAGCTGACGTTGTCCCAGGTGCCTTGGGGCTTGGCAGCGAGGGAGTCGCGGACCGCGAGCTCGTTGACGACGGCC
Organism: Aspergillus mulundensis; assembly: GCF_003369625.1. Lineage (NCBI taxonomy): Eukaryota > Fungi > Ascomycota > Eurotiomycetes > Eurotiales > Aspergillaceae > Aspergillus > Aspergillus mulundensis. Next base: position 3,396,969 of record NW_020797889.1, read on the forward strand.
GCGCAGATCGGGATGCCCTTGTATGCGGGGCCGAAAATGATGTCGAAGTTTGGGGTGGTTGTGCCGTTTTCCGTGCTGACGAAGGGAGGGGAGGAGAGGACGCTGGCGTAGGCGGCGGAGGTGGCGCGGAGGAGGGGCGCAGTGTGCAGGAGGGACGAGGTGAAGAAGTAGGGCGATTCACGGCCGGATTTGAGGGTGTAGCTGCCAAAGGAGAGGACTTTGTTGGAGATGAGGAGGGGCAGCAGGGCTGCTTTTTGCTCAGGGGCGGCAGACATTTTATATTATTTTTTTTAGGGATAGTCGTAGAGATTGGTTTATGCGCCCGAGAGATTGAGGAATACAGAAAAATCAATTTTATTCAATTGCTAGCAAGATAGAGAAGAGGATGAGAATTCCCCATGTATTTTTTTTTCTGGCCGATCCATCTGGAGGGGCGGAGTGGGCTTTCCCACTCGACGAGGGGCGGAGTCCTCCGAGCTTTTTGTCTCAAGTCCCCATCCTCCGCCCTTTTCTTCTTCTCTTTTCTGTCTCTCCGCACTGTGCTTCTGGGGAAGAATCATTCTTGTTTCATTTCAATTGCTGTTTTTGTTTTCTCATTGCTTGCAGCACCGGACTTGTATCGGAGTAAAACACGTGCCGTTGTCCTCCGAACTCCGGTCCTGAGGGGTCCCCATCGCACCGCCTCGTCTTCCTCTGCATACCTTGTCCCACATCTCACGTCTCAGAGCAGGCTCTCTCTGTTGACCTGACTGCGCCCCTCTGTCATTGTGTGCCTTTCGTCTTGAATTGTCTTTCTTTGTTCTTTGTTTCCTGATTTAGTCGCTTCGGGATTGCATGCCCTCGCCCAAAACAGACTTCATTCTCCGAAAAACTCACCGGTGAGCTGATCTGTCAGCAGAACGAGGAGAGTCAATCTTGAATATCCTGGAGTACACATACTGTAATTCAGACAGTTTGTCAACTGTGAGTGAAACAGCCTGATCTTCTCAATTCGCTTTCTTCCGTTCGCTGCTGGCCGAGAACAAGTGCTAATGTCGTTGACTAGAATAAGCAGCTCCCAAGATGCATATCAAAGATAAGCTCGCCCAAAATGAGGCCGCCGGCAAAATCGGCATCTCGTTCGAGTTCTTCCCACCGAAGACCGCGCAGGGTGTTCAGAACTTATACGACAGAATGGACCGCATGCACGCATTGGGCCCATCTTTCATCGATGTCACATGGGGTGCTGGTGGACGACTCTCGGATTTGACCTGTGAGATGGTCAATGTTGCTCAATCGGTCTACGGTCTGGAAACATGCATGCATCTCACCTGCACGGATATGCCCCAGGAGAGGGTGGACGCTGCGCTTCAAGCAGCGTACAATGCCGGTTGCACGAATATCCTTGCTCTGCGCGGCGACCCTCCTCGTGAAAAGGAAGTGTGGGAGGCTGCTGATGGTGGATTCCGTTATGCAAAAGATTTGGTCAAGTACATCCGGGACAAGTACGGCAACCATTTCTGCATTGGAGTTGGAGGATACCCTGAGGGCGCCGATGACAACTCAGATGTAGATCAGTTGATCGACCATCTCAAGGAGAAGGTTGACGCTGGTAGCACGTTTATTGTCACCCAGATGTTTTACGATACGGACAACTTCATCAAGTGGGTTGAGAAATGTCGTGCCAAGGGAATCACCGTGCCCATCATTCCCGGAATCATGCCCATCCAGACATATGCTGCTTTTATCAGACGTGCGAACTGGACTAAGACACTCATCCCTCCTGACTGGCTGGAGGCTCTGGAGCCCGTAAAGAACGATGATGCCGCTGTGAAGCAAGTCGGCAAACGCTTGATTGCGGACATGTGTAGGAGATCAATTGCCGCTGGTATCAAACACCTGCACTTGTAAGTTACTCCGGTCTCCTATCAGTGACCTATGAAACTGACAGATGATAGCTACACTATGAACCTGGCCCAATCGACACAGCTTGTTCTCGAAGAGCTAGAACTCAGCCCAACAGCCGAGGCTCCGATCCCAAGGCCTTTGCCTTGGAGGCCTTCCCTGGGTCTCAACCGGCGAGAAGAAGATGTTCGTCCTATCTTCTGGCGGAACCGACAATCATCTTACATTGCGCGAACTGCGATCTGGGACGAATTCCCCAACGGCCGCTGGACGGACTCCAGATCGCCCGCCTTTGGTGAGTTGGAACTTTACGGTGTAGGTATTAAGGGCACAAACGAACAGAACATTAAACTCTGGGGCGAGCCCAAGTCTCTGAGCGATCTCGCCCACGTCTTCGTTCGTTTCCTGGAAGGCAGTCTCGACCGACTCCCTTGGAGCGACTCTCCCATCACCCCTGAGACAAATGCCATTAAGGACCCACTGGTCGAGCTCAACAAGCGAGGTTTCTTCACGATCAACTCTCAACCCGCCGTTAACGGTGTAAAGTCCTCTCACCCTGTATATGGATGGGGCCCGAAGAACGGTTTCGTCTACCAGAAGGCTTACCTCGAGCTCCTCATTCCTCCCTACGTGATTGATGAGCTCATTGCACGAATTGATACGAATGAAGATCTCACCTACCACGCCGTGACCAAGCATGGCGAACTGCGGACAAACACCCGCGATAGTCCTAACGCCTTGACATGGGGTATCTTCGCTGGACGCGAGGTTGTGCAGCCAACCATTGTGGAAACAGTCAGTTTCTTGGCCTGGAAGGATGAAGCATACCAGCTCGGTGAAGACTGGGCCAAGTGTCACGATGCTGCAAGCCCAAGCCGAAAGTTGCTCCAAGGCATCATGGACAGCTGGTACCTCGTAAACATCGGTAAGTGGTTGAATTTAATGCTGAGATACTGTGCTAATCACACCGCAAGTTAACAACGACTTCCACAACACATACGATCTCTTCGAGCTGTTCAAGGACCTAAATGTCAAGGACCTCGACGTCGAGATACCAGGTGAGACCACCGAGCAGAAGGCCCACCAGAACGGAACGACCAACGGCTCAAACGGCACAACCAACGGCATAACCTCCAACGGGACTGCCGCCGAGGCCGTAAAGAACTAGGCACCTCAACAGCTGTCTCTTCTCGCATTGCTTAACACAATGCCGCTCTCACATCTTTATGCACACGATCAACCATATAATTCAACACCTAATATTCAACACTTACTAACCTCTCAACGATGATACCTGCTCTGCTGCCATGGCAAGTCCCAGACAAGCAAGCAACACCAATGAAACGTTTTACGGCGACACGAATGAAGACCTCTCAACGATTTCTTCCTCTCAGCGTTATTTTAATTCAACATGACCTTTTCAATTCTCAACAATATACCCTCGCATTACGACTTTTCTTTCCTTTCGGCACGGAAAATTCTTCAACACACATCCTTATTCAACATGATTACCTATGATTTCTCCCTTTCTCCTCCCTGGGAAGGATTACGGGGGCAATCTAAAAAGCAGCAAGCATAAAGGGAGCCAGGGGAGCGGTCTCTTAATATTCAACACTATACACAACGGGATGGCGGATCGGAGTTTTTACGAACATGAGTTTTGAGCGGCTATAGCCAGCCACCAAAAGTGAGCGTATCCTCTTCAACATGGGATACGGATTGGCTGGAGTCTTTTGTTTCTCTTTGTTTTCTTCTCGCTTATTTTTGCATGGGTTTTGGATATTCATATGCATTTTTCGTCTTGTTCTCTGTTTTTGTTTCTTCTCTGTCTGTCTCTCGGTGGATGGGCTGTACGGTACATAGTACTCAGTGAGTTGAGTCGATAGAGCCAGATCTAAACTTTTGCGTTGGCTTGGTGCCAACAGAGGAAGACAAAAATCAATAGAAAGCCCAAGCTCCATCGTCTAAGATAAGATGGATATCCCTACAGACTTTCCCTGGAGCTTCAAGTCTACGCATCAAAATTTATCAATAATATCTAGGCAAAGACTCTTCGGATTGCTTAGGTGCGCCAAATAATGCACATGATATCGACCGTTGCATAAGAATGGTAGGCCAATGGATACCCCGGCCAATATTAGGTCTAGACATAAAAATACAAGATGGAAAGACGTGAGTTTCCCGGCCAGACCCAAGATTCAGAAAACGATCTTCCTTGAACAGGATAACATAAGGATGGTTATAGAAATAGAACCCGCGATATTGTACGAAAAGTCAACGCAAACGGCCTCGCAAACCACACTAGCCAAGTGCCGATGAGGATCATGAACCCCACAGCTCGTGCAATCACCATAACGATAAACCCAAGCACAACCAGGTATACTATGGCTTGACCAAGGTCAGTGAACAACCATGCAAGGTCTTTGTCGTTAGTCTTGGGCCAAACTCCGGTGGAATTGTATGCGGAAATGACGGCTAAGCCCTTTCTAAGGACGTGTAAACAATGCTCAAGCATTCCGAGTATACCGTTCACGAACAGCTTGAGTAGAACGACCTTCGAGCCACGATTCTCTTTGATCTCACAGCAGAAATGTTGCACCTGAGCGACAAAGAGGAAGACAATGTCAATGAGCATGTGCAGAGTCTCTGAACTCACTACTCCCTTGGAATTGGGTTGTGCTTTGTTGTTCGTTTGGCCCTGGATGGAAGACGGGGCTTTGGCGCTGGTATTAATCCCCTGGTGATCATCCACTTGGTGTCCATCTAACTCAGCCACATCGGTAATCTTCGCGTGCATCATAGTGCTGCGAGGTTGCGGTGGGCTCTTGGTCGGAGACGAGGTTGTTTGATTGACAGGTTGTGAACTCGTCCCCTCTGAATTATACGGTGTCGATTTCCTGGGTGGTGCATAAGCAGCCTTGGTTGGTGAGCTTGAGACGGAGGATTCGGATGCTTTATCTTCGGGAGGATCGATGCGAGACTCTGTGGATGACCTCGGGATGCCTGGAGTACGGATGAACCCACGCATGCCCCGCGGTTTGTCTGCTGCGGCAGGTCCTCCTGCGGGAATGACCCTGATGTCTACTAGTTGTCTTGCGGCGGGGATGTTGGTGGCTCTTGCTGGGTCTAAATGCACCGCAGATGGCGCGTTTGATTTTACCCATGAATGTTGAGTCGCCCGGCGTAGACCTAAAGGCGAGACACCTGCTTTCGGGTTTGCCGGCAATCTTGTCCGGGCGTCGGTGATGAGCTCGCCGGCGCTGCGAGCAACGGGTTCCCTGATGTCCGTAGGTTTGGGTAAGTGGCCTTTTAGATCCGTCATAGTCACCATAGTACGTGTTATAGTGGGTGTGATAATGAACACATCGTCCGCCCTGGGAACAGGCTTCTGGTTCTCTGATGACCTGGCCCGCCTCTCGGTAGGATCGTGCTCGCCTTTCCCTTCGGGGCTCGTAGACTTCTTTGTCATCAGTTGCTGGCACTGCCCCTCCCGGCATAGCGAGCGGGGGGATAGCTTCGAGCATTGGGCATGCTTCAAATTCCGAGAAATTGGTTCCCATTCGTCTTGAACGATTCTGGTCTCCCCGTTTCGTATCTTCCCTCGGTGCACCACGCCCGGCTTTGAGTCTTTCGATACCCGGGGCATACGAGAGGGCGGAATATTCACGACCTTGGGGCGCTCTGGCATCGAGAAGTAGAGAATCTCGTCGGGATTTCGCCTGTGCGGCCCATTGATTTCCTTGCATCCTAAAAAAGAGCCGTCTGGATTTGCAGGTGGCGGCTTCTGCTTGGGGCTGGAGGACGATTCTTCCCAGATTGTGCTAAACCTTTTGCCAATTTCATCCGGGCAGTAGTAGCGGGGGTGATTGGAGTGATAAGCCAAGCCACTATCAGCGTCATGATCAGAAGAAGATGTCCTTGAATCCTGGCCGTCGAGCATCGCTGGCCGCTTTCCATGGTGTTCAGGGAACCTTAGGATATGCTCCGGTGTCGTGGTACGCGGGCTAGGGAGGGTGTCGGGATCGACCATTGAGCCCCCTTCCTTTTGGACTTTCTCGATACTCCGTTGGTACTGAGCGATCTGGCCCACATTAAGGGTGGGAGGGTTGGGCTCCCTGGCCGACGGCATGTGGACGACGAACCTATCTTCCCAGTCCTTTATCGAAGAAGAGGGTCCAGAGGGGCCGGATATGGGAGAGACGGAAGAATTCGAGTTGTAAGACGACTCAGTGGTAGTACTGCCTGTCTTCGACTTCTGGCTAGATAGTCCACTCTCATTCGAGCTTGCTGAATGGTTACTGTTCATCCGTCCTTTTCCCTCCGAAAATCGATTTCGGTCGATTGAAGTGCTGTCCTTGGAGCCATCTCGTTGTTCAGGAGCCGTAGTACCTATCTCCGCTGCATGACTGTTCCCTGTCGTGCATAATTTGTCACCGGAAGAGCTGCCAGAGTACTTCCACTTCTGCTTCGATATTTCATGTCGCGAGGAATTTGCGAACGACATGATTTTTCGGTACGCCCCGTGGTGGTGTGTCTTCTCCTTCTCGTTATCACGCGGCGATAAGGACTCTCTATCCACCTTATCCCTTATTTTCTGCCAATATCGTTCGCGATCCTGATTGAGGGATTTGGGTGATACATATTCAGGTGAGCCGTCTCGTCCTTTGTCTTCACATGACGCAGCGGTGTCCTTTCGCTCCTTACTGTCTTTATCCGTGGAAACCTTGAGCACCGGGAGTTTGGTCGGAGTTGCCTTGGATGGAGGGGATGTGGCGGGCGTATCAGCTTCAGAGATGGTGCTATCTGAGCCGATTGCTAATTCAACTGCACTAATCCGGGTGCCGCCGGCGTCAGAATCGTGTCTCGCATCTTTGCTGCGACGTGGTCGGGGTTGAATGTTGAGCAGATGCCCATTCACTCGGTCAAAGGCCATGGCCATATCGAGACGTTGACGGCAAAAAGCGCTGGTAGTTTCGACTCTAGAGTCTGCGCCGATTGTTTAGCCAATTGTCTTTTCCATGACTGATTATCGTGTACAAAACGAGAACAGTGATGGAGACTTTGCGTTTAGCTTAGTGCTGAGGGAAGGTCCTTCAGAGCACGGAAGTCAATGGCTTGGGAAAATCGAAGATCATGTCCGAATCAGCACGGCTGGGCCAGCTCGTGTATAAGTGAGCCCGGAGGCGTTGGAATGTAGACCGGGTTGAGTCGCGACGGTCGAGAATGCATCACCAAACAAGCGTGGATTGGAATGCTCACACCAAGTCCCGACGCAGCTTGGAATGGAAGCTGCATCATTGGCAGATAAGTTACATAAAAGGAAGGTGCACCCTCCGATGTCGATCCGTGATTTCCAGAGGCGGGGGCTGAGAGCAGCTTTAACATTGAGATTTCCTAAATCTCGCGGGTCAATTCTGACTGTAGCCTTTTCGACAATGACGTTGATTTTAATCCGCCGTTGCAATGCCTCGGCCAAGGTTATCCCAGCCACATTCCATCTCTGACAGTAACAGCAGTGCAGCACTGTCTTGTGAAACAGCATGCATAAAAATAAGTCCGGATGGATTGCGCCTCCGCGCCTGCAAGGTTGTTCGATGATTCGTGTATTTATGTGCGATGGTATTATATATGCTGCAAGGATGTTCTTGTGGGGTGTTGCTATGTCAACTAGAAGTGTCCAGTCTCACGACGAAGACTACTTCTGCTGGTTCCCGGCGTGATCGGACTCGGGGCGGCGGATATGTTGCTCTTCTTGAGCGGGCTTGAGGGTCGGGCGTTTCTTTCCTTGTAGAAGAAGTCGCCACTGTTATGCAAACGACGATCAAAGTTTCCCGGTGTAGATTTTCGTAGAGGTGAATTGGCATGAGAGTATATCCCCAAACTGCCACCATCCCCTGTGCGAGACGGCGTTGGTCGGAATTGGGGTTGGCGAATAGAGCCCAATGGGGCTTTGACGACTGGCGAGGCATCCCGCAAATGATTGGGAGTTTGCACTGAGTGAGGGGGTCGTGACGGCGTGGAAATAAAGGAGCTGTTCCGAGAAGTGTTTCCCTCGGGATCAATATGCCTCACGTAGTTAGGGTTGGGGCTCGTCTTAAATCCTCTGTTGATCACAACGGCCGGGGTGTATGTGTCGACCTTATTGTATTTCTCCTCAAAGGTCGAATTGGGACCCGAGAACTGGGTTCCGACCTCTCTCATTAACGGCTGGGTTCGAGGATGCACGAATTTCGCATCGTACTCCCTCATCACTTCCTTATGAACGATTTGGGAGTCCTTCGCTTGTTGCTTAAAGAATGACGAGAGAAATGACATCTGCACGGACAGAAGAGTGGTCACCACAAGAGTCGTCACAATCGTAACACTTGGACGAGGGTCGGAGAGCTGTGTAGGCAGGAGGAGCCAATAAATGAGAACATGTCCGGGGCTAAAGAGACAGAAGAGGTCGAGGCAAATCGGTAGAGGATCCCAGACCGCAACCTCCCAGACGTCACGCTCGGCATTTGGATGAGCCCTCGACTCAGCGGATCCAGACAGTGCATTAGCAAGGTATCGAAGCGGCGACGCCGTTACAGGCGTAGAGTCAACGCGAACGCGATGGGCGGATGGCGTAGCAGGCGCTTTATCAATTGAGGTTTCAAACATGCGATAGTGTCGTTTGCGCTGGAACGTATAGAAGGTATTCATAACGGAGGCGCAGATCAAGAAGTGGACAATGAACGACGCCTGGTAGCTACCAGTTAGTTTCCACACATAACCCAGACACTAACGACAGCAGTGACTTACGAGCCAGCTGAGGTATGAAACTCCAACTTCCTCGCCAAACACATCATCGATCGCATCACTGGCTTTTGACCGGCTGTTGGCCCTCGCGATCATGAACACAAGGTTCAGGACAATGCCCAGTGTAGTCGCCCAATCCTTCGCAAACTGGTCCCAATCGTTCGCATCGATCTCTTCCGAAAGCCAAAGCAGGAAATCCAGCGGGTTCAAGTAAGACTTGATACGCTCCGTCAGAGGCTGACGGCGTACAAGTCGCGGCATGGTGATGTCAGATAACGGAGGCTCAAAGAACAGAAAATAAAACAATGATTCAATATGAGAGTCAAGCAGTCCAGAGCCAAGCTCCAAATAAGCAGAATATGGCCAAATATTGACCTCCCGAGCTTTGAAACCAACTTGAGGAAGTAAACAACGTGGGCAACACTAAAGGATAAAAGATGGGGGAGCTTCGGCTTAGATAAGCGGCGCTAGCGCCGATAGTGAGCGAGCAGTGGAACTAGCACCGTTCGGGATGACGATTGGCGGCCGACGGGGACATCGAGACAACTGACAGCTGCTCAAGACAGAGACTCAGACAGGGATCTGTTTGTGCACCTACATCCAGATCGAACCGCTGCCTGGGTACCAACCTCTCCGGTTTCCCCCATCCGCTCAACCACCATGGCGGCAGGTACCGTGGCCTATAAGGTACCGCCGATATCCCCCTCATTCCAGCTGCGCGGTCTATCTAACAGCGAAATTCCCATAACAGGACCGGCAGTTCCTTGCTGTCATCGGCGACGAAGAGTAACTCATCCCCATACGAAGAATCCCCAAAACAGGACCCAGCGCTGATATATCCCCGTCCAGCTCCGTAACTGGTCTCCTGCTCGCCGGAATCGGGGTGAGTATCCAATCTGAGGTCCGCAGAACACGGAAGTAAACTGACTGTCTTATGTAGCACGTCACAGGACCCCCAGACGCCCAACGGAACTTCCTCGTCGTCGACGCAAAGACCGAGAACTCCACGATCGAGAAAGCGTTCCAGAACTTCACTCAGGAACGAAACGATATCGCCGTTCTCCTGATCAACCAACATGTACGTTGCGACAGAGCCGGGATTGCTGTTTATATATGCACACAACTGGGGCTGGAATGCTAACTGCTGGAGCAGGTCGCAGAGCGCATCCGACACGTCGTTGATTCCTACTCCGAAGCCTTCCCTGCTGTTCTCGAGATCCCAAGCAAAGACCACCCATACGACCCTGAGAAGGATAGTGTTCTGAAGCGAGTGCGTCGGTTATTCGGTGAATAGATTAGTCGGTCTCATATCTTCGTTTCTGTTATATATTATTCAGCATTTACATCCCGGGAAAGACATAATTCCGAAATTTGAAGAGAGCGTAGGCCTCCATAGTGGTAATAGTGGGTGGTGGAAGACGTATTGAATATCGGACGCCATGGGTAGTTACATGAGACCAGGGCAGCATCGAATTTCTTGCGTCTCCAAGTGGTTTTGTGAGGCGAGGTCAATGCTACAGGCCTCGGTCGTCGCTGATGCAAGCTAATTTTTACTAACGTGACACTTTATGGGTAGGCATTAGAGTGTAGTATTATGAGCACTGAAACCAGCCGAGCTCTAAAGTCGCTTCAAGAGTCAAAGGGCCTCAGACAAGCTGAGGCAAATGACGGCAATATGCTGATTGCGTACTATGCATAATAAAAGTCATGTAGAGACAATCAAACAAATCCCGAACGCCGCGAAGATGTAGCACTTGTACATTACAGCAGGCACCGCGAGGAGATGGGCGTAAATCGACGTCTGTAGAATATAAGAGCAAAGAAGATAAAATGACTTGCAAGACGAACAGACAAAGCTAATGCCAGATGAGATGTGGTAGATCATGGAGCGAAGGTAGAGTAGCAGATCGTGTAGGCGTTACATAGGTAAGTAATCGTGAGCGTGATAGGGAAAGTGGACATCCGTGATTGCTTAAAACTGAATGTTCTTGGCATCCAAGCAGGTGATCCTGTTGTTGTCCTTGGTATAGACATCCGCATGAACAGTGTATCTGCCCTGTTGTTTCACACGTGCCAGGTTAGACAAAGGCTCTTCAGCATCGGGGAATATAATGATACATACCGAAGGAATCTGCTTCGGAAGATCAACCTGCTTGGTCAGGACCATCTCACCCTCTTCCAAGGGGCATTGCAAGTCGACGTTCACAAGCTGTTCACACAAGTCGGCAGTCTGTCTGAGGAGGGTGATCAAGCCGTATTTGACTTCCAAAACAACGTAGGCGCCCTTTTCAATCTTCTGGTGCAGATTGCCCTTAGCATTGATTACGAGAGTTGTACCACTAGATTGCAGGGCATTAGCATGAAGACGCGTAGAGATAAGAGCGACCGAGTCGACTTACGGCTTAGGAGGGTTGGGAGCCAAGTCCACGGATTCAATTTGTAGAATGTCGCCAGACGGCTCTGATTCTGAGCAATACTCCAGCGGGTTATCGCCCTGAACGGCTTTCCCATCTGCAATAACATCCTGGGAGTATCCGAAGAGCGAAGTGGGCGTGGCAGTGGCGGCCAACGGGGCCAGGCAAAGCAGCGCCGAAGCGGATGATAAGAACTTCATGGTCGCGGAGCAGAAAGAGAATCAAAACTAAGAGCGAGGACGGTAAGGTAAGCGGCAGTTTACTATGAACTGCAAAATATTGAGTTAAGCGTGCTTTCAGTAAAGGCACGCAGTCGTGAGGAGGTGAGGAGAAGGGTTGGAGAATGGACAATGGAGATGCAGATGGATGGGGATGGTGTCATGGGACACTGACCGTTGACGAATGGCTGGGCACACGTGATTGATTGTAGCACCGGCTTTAATTCAAGCCATCTCTTGGCGTCTGCACTGACTAGCCTCACTTTGATAGACTGCTAGCACACATTTTACCTATGGAGACAATGTCCAACATTTGCAACTGCTCGTCGAGTCGTTTTCCTCCTGGCGTTATCGAAGACGTTGGTTGACATTTACCCCTCTTACAACTCTAAGTATATTCATCCGATCATCGGACGGATCCGCCCCACTCGTCTCCATCCATCTCCGCATATTCTGGACCTGAAAGTGTTCGCTACTATTGTTGCCTGACCAATACTTGTGGTAAAGTATATACAGATTATAAGTCGTCATAGTATCTGGTTTAATGCTCAGAAACGAAGATACCCGCCATGCCCATGCCCTGCAAGGATAACGTCAGCCTAATGTTGAGGGTCTAGGGGAAAGCAGTACTCACCGTTCCAACACACATGGAGGTAACAGCCACCCGCTTGTTCGTTCGTCGCAGCTCGGATAAAGCAGTAACGACCTGCCTGGCACCCGTAGCACCGAGGGGATGACCGAAGGCACTAGAGGGGTCAGTTAAGGGGGTTTTCTTGAGACGAAATCAAGCCTTACATGGCACCACCACGAGGGTTGACTTTGGCCTCATCCAGACCAAGTTTTTGAACACAGTATACACCCTGTCGATTATCAGCGACGTCCTCCAAGGATAGGTCAGGAGAAATACGTACCATTGATGCGAATGCCTCGTTGATCTCGAAAATGTCGACTTCGTTGTTGGTCAACCCGAACTTGGAGAGGATCTTGGGAATAGCATAGGACGGGCCAATACCCATAATCCTCGGCTCCAGGCCAACAACTGTCGCACCAGCAAACTTGCCAAAGATCGGCTGGCCGAGCTCCTGTGCACGGGATCGCTTCATGAGTACGAGTGCCGCGGCGCCGTCGGTGATTTGACTAGCATTGCCACCAGTAGTGCTGCTAGGTTTCCATTGAGGGAACGCGGAGCGAATCTTTCCCAGCGATTCGGCAGTTGTGCCGTAGCGGATACCGTCGTCCTTATCAACGACGATGGATTTGATTTCACCGGTCTTGGGGTCTTTAATTTGTGTCTTGACGGGGACAATCTCATCTTCAAACCAGCCAGCCTTCTGAGCGGCCTCCGCCTTCTGGTAGCTCTTGGCAGCAAACCGGTCGTGCTGCTCACGAGAGATGTCAAACTGGCCGGCAACATTCTCAGAGGTCTGGCCCATGGGTTGCGTATTCTGCGAGGCGATAGGGTGGGACAGGATTGACTCGGACAGATCCGGTGCACCACCGTCGGCGTTGGTGCTCATACTCTCGGCACCAACCGCAATTCCAACATCGATCGAACCGGCGATAATCTGGTTCGCAATGTTCTGGATCGCCAGCAACCCAGAAGAGCAGAAACGGTTGGTAACGGATGCAGCGGTGGTCGCAGGGAATCCTGCTGCGAGCACGGCGGAGCGGGCAACATATGCTTGGCCAGGACAGAGAGTGTTGCCGACGCAGACATCTTCGACGAGGTTCGGATCCAACTTTGACTTTTCGCGCACACTCTGTTCAATTCATTAGTCCAGTTAGTCCGGTTTGATGAGCAGCAGTTATCGACATACTGTCAGTAACGAGATAAGCAGGTCATCAAGACGAGTGTCCTTGAGACCACCCTTTCTCGCCTTAGTGAGCGGCGTTCGGACAGCGAGCGTGATTACCTGATCCCGAAAGGTGAGCCTTAGCATTATTAGATGGTGCGAGTCAACATACCACATCGTCGGGGTTCTTGGCCAACAGCTTCTCCCTTGCGGCTGAAGCGCTTGAGCTCGAGAGCTGGTTTGCAATAGAGGAGAGTCTTTGCTGAGGTGATGACATTGTTGGACGGTGTGTGGTGTATGCTTGAGGAGAAAAAAAGAAATCCGAGCGGAGAAGTTCCCCGCGGTATGATATATGAACCAGCTTGGGGCAAGTCTATCAACCGCGGCTCTGGAGAAGAATATCTACGGAGGACTAAATCGACAAACGCGCAAAAACTCCGCTTTGTGTAAATACTGTATACCGCTTTGCTTACCGCTTTTTATCCACCCCTTAAAAAAAAATTTTACCTTTAGTATAGCTAGGTTATTATACAATTCTTAAAGCCTTTATAATAGGTTAGCCACCTATTAATCTTAATCCTTATTAAAAAAAGATTAAAAATCTCTTTATAACTAGTTTTTATATTAATAATATTACTTTGTACTTAAAGCACAAGCACCATCTTAAAGTTAGCAGGCATATAATTTAAATACGCCTTTATAACTAGGGTATTAAACAAAATATATTTTTAAATAATATTATATTTTTAAGTAATAACTTAGCCCTTTATACTTAAATTAAAGTCTTAATATATTAGGTTGGCCTTGGTAAAGTTAATATTCTTAAGGTTTTATATTTTAAAGGGTTTAAAATTTAGGCTTGTACGCTAAGATATATTTATATAAAGCTTAGGATGCTATATTAAACCTAGAATTTAATTTTTAATAAAAAAAAGGTAAATAAGGTTATAAAAACTTTTTATACAAAGCTTGGATCTAGCTAAATTAAAGGTTATAAATAAAGCATGCTAGCAAGTTATTTTTAAAGCAAGGGATTATTAATTAAAAGGTGCAGGTAACTTAAAATATATATTACTTTTATAACCTTTTTTTACCACTAACTTTGTATAAAGATTGGCTCTTTTTAATATATAAAAAACTAGCACCTAAAGCTATATAAAAATGCTTATATAACCTTCAGCGCCACCGGGGTGCTTATATTATACCTAGGCTAAATTTTATTTAGTTTATTAATAACTATCTTAAGCTGGCTCCGTACGGTATTAAGATTTATATAGCTATTAATACCTACTCCCAATATATTATCTAGGTTTATATAGGTATTAGCTCTTATATAGCTATAAGTATACTTAGGCAGTTTTTAAATATACTTAAAGTTACTTTAAGGCAGCCTTGCTTTATATAATTTAATTAAAAGGGGGAAATAGTTTTTCTAGCTAAGGCCCAGCACAAGCTCCAGCAGTTATATTATTTTAAAATCTTTATTAAAAATTATTATTTATATAAAACTAGTACTGCAAACCAGTAAATTAAGGCTTAATAAGGGCAGTTAATTAAGGGTTTACTTTTTTAATATTAAGTAAGTTTTTATATAGTAACTCTAATTTTATACTAATTATACTAATAGGCATACTTTTAAACCCTTGTATAAAATGGGCACTTTTTTAAAAATATTCTAGCTAATTAGATTGCTTTATACGTAATTTACATGCTTATTATCTTAATCTAGATCACATTTTTTATATAAACCTGGAATAACCACCCTATTTACAGGCAATAAAACCAGCTATACTTTATTACTAGCAAGCCTTTTATAAACTATTACTGCCCGGTAGCTAATATACAAGACCATGGTATTAAGTTTAATCCAGAGCTCTTTAAGTTACTACAAAAAAATATACAAGCCTGGGGTAAGTATTATTTTATATAATTTAACCTTAACTAACCTTTGTATACTAGATCCTAATAAGTATCTACTAGCTAAAACTTATGCTTAAACTTATATAGAGCTTTTAAAGCTTGGCTTTAACCCTAAAAGCCCTTTAAAAAGTGCTAGGAATAATAATAACCACTTATTTATCCCCTTTTATATAGTGTACCTTGCCCTTTAAACTAAGCTTAAAGCTTATATTAAAAATAAGCTTAAGCCTAAGCTTAAGCTTTTAAAAAAGCCTACTAGTATATTTAACTAAAATTTATAGTTTATTTTAAATAAGATAAAAGAGGTGGAGTACAATAAAAAGCCTGGTAAAAATAATAATATGCTTGCTTAACTTAGTTAACCTTATTTATAGGTTATTATATAAAAACACAAAAACTTATTTTATTTTAATAAAAAAAACCTTTTTGTACACAACCTTTTAAAATACCTTTATTAAAATTTTGCCCTACAACCGGACGGCCTTATAGTAATATATTAGGCTATAAATTATACCTTGCTTATAATAAGCCTTCACCCCCTTTATAGCCTTATATAAACCCTTAATATTATACAAACCCCTAGCCTTGTACAGGGAACCCGGCTCCCCCTAGTAAAAAGATTATTTTAATTAAAAATAATAATAATATACCTCCTGCCTTTTTTTAAAAAGCCCTCCAGGTCTTTGCCCCTGCTTTTTTACCACTAAAAAAGGAGTCTCCCAAACACTTCCAGCATTTTAACTATACGGGAGGAGCGGAGGATTACTAATAAAAGTTTATTACCTATATAACTTAAATTTTAATATAGGGAACTCCTTGCAAGGTTAAATTTTACCTTCTTATATAAAAAAAAATTTATAAAATTTGGAAGCCTTTGTCCTGTAATCTTATTAGTATATTAAATTAACCTTTAAGGTTTAATCTTATTAATTTAATTAACTACTTTTTTTAAATATTTACTTTATATAAATTTATTCTTATATAATTATCTTGTACAAGGACTTTATTAAGGCCTGCTTAATCTAGGAAATAAAAAAAAACGCGTATAAACTTTAAAATAAGGATAACCTACGCCTTGCCACTATAATTTAATCCTAGCTATACCTGGTCTACCTCTAGTAATTAAATAATAGGATATAAAAAGTGGCTGCTATTCTTAATTAATATAAGGTTTTAGGTAAAAAGGATTATTTAATTTATGTAATTATTATAAAAAATACTATTAAGTTTATACTAAAGCCAGATTAAACACCCCCTAGGAGGTTTACTAAAAAAAAGGCAGCTATATAGGAGCCAAAGATTAAGGTAGAACTAGCTATATAAAAGCCAAAGGTTAAGGCAGAGCCTAAGCCTAAAAAAAAGGCAGCCATATAGGAGCCATAAATTAAGGCAAAACCAGCTTTTATACAAGGCCCTAAAATTAAGGGAGAACTAGCTTTTAAAAAGCATTTAGTCTCTTTCTTAAAGAATATTAAAAAACAGGCTATTAAAAAAAAAAAAGAAACTAGCCTTCTTAATCCAGCCAAGCTTTTTATATAAAAAAAGCAAGAGGATAATAGTGTTGCTTATTATACAAAAAAACATTATTAAATTTAACCTAAGAATGTTAAGCGCTCTGCAAAGTTCAGGATCTTTATTTAAAAAAGAGATTTATCCTATATAAAAGCCTTAACGCCTTATTAATTCCGCTTGTTACATAAATTAATATATGCTGTACAAAGGCCTTAACACCTTGTTAATTTATTTTATATAAAGGCCTTAACGCCTTGTTAATTTTACTTACTTTACTATTCTTAATATGCTATACAAAGGCCTCAACACCTTATTAATTCCGCTTGCTTTACTATTCTTAATATCTTATATAAAGGCCTTAACGCCTTGTTAATTCCACTTGTTGCATAAATTAATAAAATTATTATTTATTTTAATTATTATTTTAGGGTTTTACCTTTTGTTCCTGTACAAAGGGTTAAATGCCTGCTTTAAAAAGTTAGGCTTAGGGTTTTTATATAAAGCTTGCGGTGCGGAACACTTAGTATTTAAGTTACTAGTAAATTTATAACTCTAGGCTTAATTTTACCTTTATATAAAGGCAAGTTTAGGTTTATAGTACCACTATCCAGGCCTTTGTATAAAGGTAAAATTAAGCCTAAAGTTATAAGTGCGGCCTTTATATATATAGAGCGTATAAAAGCAAGTGCAGCCTTTATATAAAGGCAAGTGCAGCCTTGTATAAAGGCAAGTACAGCCTGGTAAAGCTTTAATAAGCTTGCGGAACACTTAGTATTTAAGTTACTAGTAAGATCTATAACTTTAGGCTTAATTTTAGCCTTGGTGCCCGGACAGTGGTATCATAAACCTAAACTTGCCTTTATATAAAGGCAAAATTAAGCCTGGAGTTATAAATCTTACTAGTAAAGCTTTAATAGGCTTGCAGAACACTTAGTATCTAAGTCACCAATAAGATCTATAACTCCAGGCTTAATTTTGCCTTTATACAAAGGCCGGACAGTGGTACCATAAACCCAAACTTACCTTTATACATAAACTCCAGGCCTTTATACAAAGGCAAGTTCGGGTCTATAATACCACTATCCAGGCACCAAGGCTAAAATTAAGCCTGGAGTTATAAATTTTACTAGTAACTTAAATACTAAATGTTCCGCAAGCCTATTAAAGCTTTACCAGGCCGCACTTGCCTTTATATAAGGCCGCACTTGCCTTTATATAAAGGCCGCACTTGCCTTTATTCCAAGCCTTTATATAAAGGCAAGTTTAGGTCTATGGTACCACTATCCAGGCACCAAAAGTTATCTTTTAAACTGCTTGCCTTTAGAAATAGTTAGTACTATATAAAAATCTCTTTCTTTTTGCATACCTTGCCCTGCGGAATACTTAGTATCTAAGTCACTAGTAAGATTTATAACTCTAGGCTTAATTTTAGCCTTTATATAAAGGCCGGGAGTTATTTAGCCTTTATATAAAGGCTAGGAGTTAGGGATAAAGTTGCCTTTATATAAAGGCTAAAATTAAGCCTAAAGTTATAAATTATACTAGTAAATAAAAATAAAGTTCTTAAAGTAAAGTGGCTAGTTTTATATAAAAATATTTAAGGTATTTAGTTAGGTGGTCACAACTAAGCAACATAATATACTAAGGCCTTATTATTCTTTTTTTTTTTTTTTTTTTTTTTTTTTTTTTTTTTTTTTTTCGTTTTTTTATTTTTTTTTTTTTTTTTTTTTTTCTTTCTTTTTTTTTTTTCTTCTCTCCAACCATTATTAATATAATGGCGTATATTTAGCCCTTTACCTTTTATTTCCTATTTTAAAAAGGCATTAGCTAACCTTTTATACACTGGCAATGGCCCTTATAAGGCCTTTTTATATAAGAATAGCTAAGTAAGGCTATCCCTAGTGTGCCGTGTTACTAAAAATTAGTAAGTAACCTTTTTTTTTCCCTTTTAGTTGCTCCAAGACACTTGCTAATAGCTTTATATACTAGTAATAGCTTTTAAAGGTCTTGTATAAAATCTTTAAGGCCATCCTAGTATATAGTGTTACTAAAAACTAGTATATAATTTTTTTTTTTTTTTTAGCCCTTTGCCTCCGCCCTTTAAGCTTTATAAAATGCTAAATACCTTATACCTTACACTAGTTAAACACTAGCTAATAGCTTTGTACGCTAGTAATAGCTTTTAAAAGGTTTTATATAAGACCTTTAAGGCTATCCAGTATATAGTAATTTTTAGATTTATTACTTATCCTAGTGTTAAGCCGGCTTGGCTAAAAATGGATTTAAGTGCTATTTTTAAGCGTATTTTTTAATAAACTCCCGCGGGTTAGCCTTTAAAACTTTTTATTAAGGGTTAAAAGTTAGCCCGGTTCTACCATAATTATATATAAAAATAGTTAATAGCCCGTCCGGGCAGGTTAGTAATTATTATACATAGTAGTATAAGGCCTAATTAAATAATATTACACTAGGACTTATACACAAACACCCTTTTAATTACTTCCCAGGGGGAGAAAGTAAGTATCCCATGCAGGTATTATTAACACCCGGGTGGTTTTTATTCCTTTATAAAATGTATTTACCTTTCTAGTGCATTTAGTGGGTGCTATGCTAATTATAAATAGCTAAATAATACTTTTGCGTGCACTATATAGAATAATTATTAAAGGGCAGGACTATAAACTACTCCTAGTTAACCCTAAGGTTATTATTAAAAATAAGTTACCCGCGGACCTATACAAAAAGGGCTTATTATAGGTAGTATAAAAAATCTAATTAACTTAAACCTAAAGAAGGGAGAGGCGGAGAATCCAATTAACTTAAATTAAGGATTTTTTTTATTTTTATATAATTAGTTAAGGGACACTGCACTGCGGGCGTTTAGGTGTTTAAGTATTTAGGTGTTTTTATTTTACCCAAGCGTTAGCTTGCACCTTTTTATAATACTTAAAATAAGTAGCCGTATAGTAAAACTAAGCAAGTCATGGTGTATCTAATTTTCTGCCAGCAAAATACTAAGCAAATACATAGTATTACACTATAAGTAGAGTTTTTGCGCATTTGTCGATTTAGTCCTCCGTAAATATCAGCCGAGACTGGGCCAGGGGTAGGTACAGCCGAGAGTCGGTCGGCTTGAGAACGGGCATTTCTGCCGATCAACGCTTTGGGAAGATCTCGATGACGGCAGGTTTGACGGCCATTCTTGAAGCCTTAAAGACCTCATTCATGGATATATTACCATCTGATGCGCAAACCCGAGGGACAGCGTCCAAGTTGTGATCAAGGAAGACTGGAAAGCATCGGGACCCCAGCCAGATGAGCTGCCGAGTATTGTAACAGGGGCGTAAGATACGGTATTTCTGGTGGCCTCGGCTGCCTCGGTGTGGGCCTCCATGTTGACAGAGCAGATCTCGACTTGCTGGGGAAGCGATCTACCTCCGACATGGACTCATGGATAACGCTGGACAATTCATTTTTGGTCATCATGATCCCAGAGTACGAAGCTCGCACAGCTTGTTACACACCGGGGAGTAGCTGTAGTGTAACAGCTTGAATATGCCGGGAATGAATGCCCTACTCCGTACAAAGAAACATGTGCGGGGGACTTCCGGCGTGGGGAACAAGAGAGAAGAATGCCTCAATGCCTGCCCCTGTTAGCGCCTTTGGTTCTTGGGGTCATGGACCAAACAAAGCTCCGGTCTCCGCCATAGTCATGCAAATGCGTTTGTCGGCCTTCGGGTCTGACATGTCACTGCACTGCCGGCTTTCGCCCCAATGACACGTACGGAGCTGGCCCAGCGCCAGTTCCCGTCCCCAGATTCCGTGCCTACGTTAGGCTCGCCAGCGTTCCTTGCTGGATCCAGTTCTCCAGACCTGGGATAGATAAAAGGCTTAGCCTGGCCGCTCAAATGATTGCGGGGCTGATATTGTCTACTTTCCTTTGCGTTTTGGTAGTGTTCGCCATGGACCTCCTGTCTGAGATTGGCGTGCCCGCCGTGGCCATGGCATCAGCGCTGTCAGTCGCGGCTGGTGCTTACCTAGATGCCAAATTCTCGGTCTCTACAGATTTATCTACTATGCTTGGTGACCGGGCTTTTGGAAAACGTCTGGCACAGCGCATGGCTCAACTGGGGGACACGCCTACCGTCTATGGGATGCTCCATCGAGTGGTTGAAGTGGAAAAACGTGGCTCAGCTGAAGCGATTTGGTTTGAAGGAAAATCATGGACATATGCCGAGCTGAAAGATCGTACGTCCTGCATCTCTAAAGTTATTCTCAATGCTGATACATCGCGTATAGTTGCGGACCGATTGGCCACTCTGCTCAGCGAGCGAGGCATCAACGCAGGCGACTTTGTCGCTGTCTTTACCACAAACTCGCCAGAGATGGTCGCCATTATCTATGCGCTTTCGAAGCTTGGGGCTGTTGCTGCTCTGATCAACGTCAACCTGCGAGGTATTCACGTTCAACCCTAACTCTCTCTTGAACAATCGTGTCTAACCAGTTGGCGGCCAGATGACACATTTTTACACTGTCTGAATGTCTCCGGCTCCAAGCTTATTATTTCTACTCCTGATCTGTCACAATTTGTGTGCTCCGAGTTGCCTCACCTGTCATTCAACATATCCTCTTTCGACGGCATCTCTACGGTGTCTGATTTGATCACAACAGCGGAATTACAGCAGTACTCTCCCTCCAGGATAACAGCTGCAAAACGAACACCAACAGATTTATCAGCACTTATATACACGTCAGGAACTACCGGAAAGCCAAAGGCCTGCGCCATCCGTAACATGATGGCCATGATAACATCGAATCCATTGTCTCGAGATGCCAACAACCCGTCAAGATACTTCCCGCTACGAACCTACTGCTCACTTCCACTTTTCCACGGTACAGCCTATTTCACCGGGCTGTGCTACTCAGTAGGAAACGCAGGCACCCTGTGTATCCGCCGCAAGTTCTCTGCTTCCAAGTTCTGGAAGGACGTACACGACTCACGAGCCACTCGCATCCTATATATTGGAGAGCTGTGCAGATATCTCATGGCTACGCAGGCGTCACCGTTCGACCAAAACCACTCCTGTATTGTCGCCTCCGGCAACGGCTTGCGAGGAGACATCTGGGACCGCTTCCGCGAGAGGTTCAACGTTCCCGAGATCCGTGAGTTCTATCGCTCAACCGAGGGCGTCGCCAAGTACGACAACCATGGCTTTGGATCATGGGGAGCCGGGAAGGTTGGTTTCTCAGGACCAATCAGACGGTTCTTTGAAGACGACACAATTATCGTGAAATACGATCCGGACACAGAGCTACCCTATCGGGACCCCAAGACGGGATTCTGCGTCAAGGCAAAGATTGGCGAGGAAGGAGAGGCAATCGGTCGTGTTAGAAACCGTGGCATGCTCACCGAATACTTACGGAATGAAGACGCTACCGAGAAGAAGCTTCTTCGAGACGTCTTTGAGAAGGGAGACCTTTTCCAACGCACCGGTGATCTACTTGTCCAGGACTCGGATGGGTGGATAAAATTCCAAGACCGGGTGGGCGATACCTTCCGGTGGAAGGGCGAGAATGTCAGCGCAGGAGAGATTCGAGATCACATTTCCGCCATTCCTGGTGTTCATGACGCTGTTGTTTATGGCGTTAAGCTTGGAGCGTATGATGGACAGGCAGGCGCGGCGGGCATCACTCTTGAAGAGCACACAGAGGCCGCGGCGAATGAGTTCATGGGCAAGCTTCATGCGGAGTTGAAGAAGAAGGGTGTGCCGTCGTACGCTGTGCCGCGGCTTGTCCGGTTGACAGAAAAGTGAGTCTCCCCAACTGAAACTGTTGTATATTGTCTAATTAGCTCGTGATAGGGTTGCGACTGGAGTCACGTTCAAGCAGGCCAAGGGCGAGTTGACGAAGAAGGGCTGGAACCCTCTCGGCGACTGGAACGGCGACAAGCTGTATTGGTTGAACGGCACAAGATATGAGAAACTTACGGAGCCAATTTGGGCGTCCATTGAAAATGGGCAGGCTAAGTTGTGATTTTGTTTGTATAGACTTGGATACCTGGTCATTGTATATTTAAGCGTATATATTCTGTACCCTGCAATATTAGACATTCTGTCAGCGTCCAGTTTTTGCCTCCGCACTCCACCAAGATCGGCATCCTGTCCCATTCCCTGTTTCTCAACCCCAGCCGTCTAAAACTCGTGCTTTAGCAGCTCCAATGGCTCTCCATCTCGGTCTAGCCCGTCTAGCTTATCGCTTGCGCCGGGACTGAGGGGTCAAGCCTTCCGTGGCGAGATTGCAAAATTTCTGCCCCTCCATCTTTATGATTCAGATTCTGGCAAAGGAAACGCCAGTCTCTTTTCAAGCGCACTCTCGGCATGGCTGTCGCATCCCGAGACATGGATGGGAAACCCCAGCCTATTGTCCGAGACATCGATGCCGAGGCGCAGGCCGAACAACCAGCAGCTCCCGATCAATTCGACGAGAGCTACCGGACCACGCGATCAGAGATCTGGGCTTACTACGCGTGCGTGATATTTTAATCCAAGAGAACCCTCGCTAAACAGCCCCTCCAGCTATTACATAGGAAACAATGGCCTCTCATTGTTCAGTAAGTGCCATCTCAAGCCATCACCTTGGCAAAGCTTAGCATTGTACTGATACCAACCAGATTTTGCGCCAACTGCGTTTCAGAATCTCTTATCACAAGCAGCGAACGAGGACGGACTGCTCCTCTTCGCCGGCCGACTCCGCTCAGTGGAGAGCATCGTCCTCCTCTGCAACGGCATCTCCTTCGCCATCCAAGTCCTCGTCTTCCTAGTCATCGGCAGCTTCGCGGACTTCGGCACCTGGCGCCCGAATATCCTGATCGGATTATCGCTCGTCGCATACGGCATTGGTTTCGGCTGGCTAGGCGTTCACGATGCGGAGAAATGGCATGTCGCCGTGGGCCTGTATATCGTTGGTCTGATCGCCTACCAGACAACCCTAACGTTCTGGACGGCCGCGTTCCCCGGTCTTGCGCGCAACACGCTCGAAATGAAGCAGAAGGCGGACGAGTACCAAGCTAGTAGTATCACGCGTGAAGAGTACGATTTTGCGGACACCATGAAGCGCAGCCAGCTTGCGAACATCGCGTTCTATGTCCAGTCTGTTGCGGAGATCTTTATCCTCGCTGTTATTGTCGGCATTATGTTTGGCCTTAGGGTTGATGATAGCCAGGCGAATAACAACTGGGGGCTTAGTGTCCTGATTGCGTTTGCGAGTGGTGTCTGGCTGCTTGTTTCGCTGCCTTGGTTCTTCCTGGAGAAGAGACGGCCCGGTCAGGATACCGGGGGCAGGAGTATCTTTCTGGCTGGGTTGCGGCAGATCTACGTGGCTGCGAGGCAGATCTGGAAGCTTAAGCAGAGCTTGCTCTATCTTGTTGGTAGGTTTGAACCGGCCCCGGCTCTGTCTGGTCCACAACCCCTCGTGGTGAAGTCTATACGGAGCACTAACAACGTGCAACAGGATACTTCCTCCTCGGCGACTCCCTAAACACCACCGTAACCGTCATCTCAACCCTCCAAAACAGCATCGTCGCCTACAACACCCTCCAGCTCACCTACCTGCTAATCGTCGGCATCGCCGCCCAAGCAGTGGGCATCTACGCCTTCTGGACCCTGCAAACGCGCCTCTCCCTCTCCCCGCTAACCCTCTTCCACGCAATCGCCGTCTCCATAATCATCCTCGACCTCTGGGGCATGATAGGCATCTTCACCCGCCACTTCGGCTTCCACAACACCTGGGAGATCTGGGCGTACCAAGCATACTACGGGCTCTTCGTGTGCCCGTGGTACAGCTACAGCCAGATCATGATTTCCGAGGTCACGCCGCGCGGCCACGAGTTCCTTTTCTTCTCGCTGTTTAGTATCGTGGGCAAGACGAGTAGCTTTATTGGCCCGCTTGTGAGCAGTGCGATTATCGATGCGAGTCCCTCGGGGAATGCGAGTCTGCCGTTCTATTTTTTGCTTGGCGTTAGTGTGCTTGCTGCCGGGGGGTTGGCGCTTTTCTTGGATTTGGGGAGGAGTAAGAGGGAGCAGGAGGTTTTCTTGGAGGAGAAGAAGCTGGGGGTTGTAGATAGGGCTTAGGTATATTTGTTACTCCTCTTGTTTTGACGATTTTTAGAGAGATACAGAGAATTGCTTTTGCCAAACCCGTATCAGACTAGATGCTTCTGCGCTTAGGCGGCGATTTATGTACTAATTGAAACAAGCATATACTGATGTACAGGGCGAACGGGAGCTGGATTGGTTCAAGCCAATTTATCTATGATCTGGACTGAGATGACTGACTGAGATGACTGACTGAGATGACTGACTGAGATGACTGCCATGAATAGATAGATAGATTTTGATTCTGCCGTAATGTTCAGACAAAAAAGTATAACGCCAGCCCATGCCATGCCTAGCGCCTATTGTTGGGAATACATCAGAAGGGGTCTAGGAAAACAACGCAACAAGCCAAAAAGGACAAACAAAAGGCAAGCAGGCATCAAGCCCTGCTCACTCATTCGTCGTCCGAGTCTGCCTTCGACTTGCTCTTCTTCTTCTTTTTCTTCTCTTTCTTTTCGGACGCATCGACGTCCGCCTCCGCCTCCGCCTCCGCCTCCCTCTTCCGCTTCTTTTTCTTTTCTTTCTTCTCCTTCTTGGCCCTCTCTGCCTCTTCCAAGTCCTCCGGTGCAACGAACGCCTTCTCCCGCTCCTTCATCTTCTCCTCGCGCTTTAATCGCTGCTTCTCCATGACCTCTTCCTTCTGCGCGCGGTCCTTGGCCTCCTTGGACAAGAAGTACTCTCCAGACTCGATCTGCAGATCCACCTTGCTCTTCTCCGGCGCCGGCGGGAAAGGAGTGTAGACCTTCTTTGTCTTGTCGGTGACCTTGAACGGCATGCGACGCTTGGACAGTGTGCGCTTCTTGAAGTTAGGGAGGAATCGGTCCCATGACTCGGCGGCCAGTGTGGGGTCCTTGGCGAGTTCGCGCTTGATCATGAGCTCCTTGATGTGGTAGATTGGGTGGATGTTGGCCATGCAGTCGTCGACGATTCTCCGGACTTCCTTCAGACCTTTGTAGGGGCCCATCGCGGCGACGGTGTTTCCCTGCACGAGGATGTAGGTGCCTGTTAAGAGCTCGAGGGCCTTGAGGGTTGAGCCTTGCGGGCCGAGGATACGTTGGCGACGCTTGACGAAGCGTTCCTTGTTGCGGACTTGATTTCTGATCTTGATGACATCGCATGCGACGCCGTCTTCGAGGATTTTAAGGGCCTGTAAAAATACGGTGTCAGGATGGAGGGACGAAAATGTAGCTCTGAAAAGTGATACCCACCTGCTGAACAGGAACACTTCGCGATAACAGCTTAACCAGATCACGAGCCTTGAGAATCGCCGCCGGATCGAAAGTCTTCCGTGTCGTCTTAACTGTCATGCTACCCTCGACCAAATCCAGAGTACAAGCGATTCCATGCTTCTCCAGCGCCCTCGTCACAACCGGCCATGCTTCCTTCAGATATACCTCTCGATACTTGGGGAATAGCGTGGCGAATGAGGATTCTTCGGCGAAACTACCGGCGGCGTTGTCTTCTGGTTTGAATTCATCGATCTAGCGGACAAGATACAGGTTAATTACAAACAGCGGAGACGTAATCTGTCCCATCCGAAAACGCACCTTCCACTTGTCGATGTCGTCCGTATCCCACGGCTTCTCTTTGTTGTTTGTAGAAGGCATTTTGAACGAGTTCCTGGTGGTCAAGATGGACCGCAAGATTGAATGATGCGAAATTCTTTTGATGGCGGAAACATTTTTGGTCCGCGGCCACTTACCCGGATAGGAAGGATACTAAGCCTTAAGGGTAAGGCACAAATCAGGCAGACACTACTAGCACCCATAGCTCTCGACGTTCGACCCTTACCTCACTAAACAGTTGATTTCCTGCATTACGCATGGACCTCATCTTATGCTTAATTTACTCCAAGTTCTAGACTGCGTCGACTTTGGGCGAACTGCGGAGCAGCTCCGACCTGAGATCGGCCGGCCCAATTTCTGGCTGATTCAATTCAACCCCTGGATTACTGGAATGGGCGCCGGCTCTTAGATAGTACGTATGTGGTGGGGTGTAACACTAGCCATACCAGAATCTCACGATTTTTGGATTGCTGATGAGTGGGAATCGGCGGCATTGCTCAAATATGAGCTGAGGTGAGACCGGTCCCCTTGTCTCAGAGATACGTGTTCCGAAGATACCGTGTGCTCCCAGCCTTTTGCCGCAGTACTTTTGCGTCCAAGGAAGCTTGGGCTCCAAGCCTTAACAGGTTGGGTATCTCTTTGGCCTTGTAGGTGGACACCTAGAACATTCAAAGCCCGCCGATCTAAAACAATAGTTCGGCTCAAGTAAACGATTTCAGCTTCAAGCACTGGAGCAGCAAGCAGGCAGGCAGATACTTCATAGTTCCATCATTAACTTAACATGGTCTTTGTTGGTTCAGACGTAGCTTACTTGGCTTGGATGCGATAACATACGTATCAGAGTATCTCCTTGGCCGGAGGGGGGATTAAGGTGACATCGATAAGTTGCTTGGGGTATCTAGCGTAGCTCCTCTTCAAGATATCAATATGTCTTCCAGTGACTCTTGAGTCTCAATCAGAGAGTAAATGTGGATTTGCTATCGAATCAGGGCTCGGAGCCAAAGATCGAGGTGCTGGGTCGTTGAGAGGTCGGAGTATTTAGCTGGTTCGGTGTTAGCCAGGTGCAGAAGCCAGATGGGAAATACTTTTGAGAGATTACCTGAGTACGAGTCGAGGTGGAGGGTTCTTTAAAGGTTGATTTGGTGTAAGGTTCAAGCGCACCCGTGATGTTGGGGCTTCTCCTTCCACTTTCTTTCATCAACATTTCCCCCTCCTTTCCCCTCTTCCTGTCCATCACACCCTTTCTCTGATCAGACTCAAGGACTCCTATTGAGAAATGTGAGTTATGCTGGTCTTTGTTACTGCTATCACTGTGCCTTTCGCCCTCAATTCCTTTTTCTCTCCGTGGAATGCTATTGCCGCCGATCCCGCATGCTAGTTTCAGTGATAAGCAACTCACCAGACGCGATCTCCTGGGAGCTGGTCTTGCTTGGGCAACATAAAGCAGCTTCTTGCTGAGACGGGGACTCTTTGTTTTATTCTTAGGCAGTGGGACCGGCACGCCTTGCCTCTCTTGAGTTGCGCATATGCAGAAGAGCTTGAAACCACTCGTCACAGACTGACAATGCGGGAGGAGTCTAGCGATTGGGACTCCTAGAAGCCTTCTTGTGATATTGGGAAGACAATGTAGGTATTCCGATGATCTGATTTTGTTTGAACGGCAACAATGGATCTTGAATATCACAGTGTTCAATCAACTGACCACTCTCGAGCTGAAATTAGGCACTAACTAGCGTTAACCTCATCAGTTTTGTTGGCGGTACTGGACGCTTCAGCACAGAATACCCAAATCCAGCAAAATCTCATCACAAACCAGGCTCCTATGCTATCATGGACTGACCAAGCAGCCGGACACCGTTCCATTTCCGGTCAACACCGAGGCTTTCGTCCGATACAAACATACCTATACTATTAGAAGACTGCGTCAGACTTTTGGGGTTATGGCCTTACAGTGGAAAATAGGCTTTCAGGCTTCGGTCGCCTACCTCACCCTGGGCTTTGGATATCAGATCTCGGTATTGCGCTTGTGGCATACGAAGGCGCCGAGTCATCGGGAATAGGGACGAGGAGGCAAGCAACCTCATGATATTCTCACTATTCATCGCACCTATGTCTCGGCTCGTGGGGTCTGAGGGTTATTGTCAGCACAATGACCTAGACAGGCACAAGGTTCCAACCGGCTACATACTGTCAGGCCACGCGGAAAGAGGCAGGGGAATCATCTTTGCATCAACTTCTGTAAACCCTGCTGCAGTCAACAAGGTCTTCAAGCGGGTCCCAACCCTGAGATCCTTGATGTCTTCCATTGACCTCATGAGGTGCGAGCTCCATTGCCGCAATGCGTGGTTCTCGGTAATGGAGCCGTTGTCTGATTGGACATTGAAGTATATTTCGATCAGTTGAACCCATCCCCCGGGCTTGAGTACTCTATACCATCCAACCGTTAGCCCTGTGCCATCAACAATGGGCTTGGTGGTACGGCCCCACCGTCAAGAACGGAACCTTTTGATGTCTAGAATATATGATGGCCAACGGGACCGGTTGATGCCCGCCGCTAGGAGTCGAGAGTGGACAAGGTCAAAGCAACTCGGAGAGAAGGTAAAGGGGCGGTTCAGATCATCTACCTAGCGAGAAGGTCGTCAGCTTTTACTGCTTGATTCTGACCACCACTAGAAGGATGTACTTTTGGGAAACAAGAACAAGTGCAAGACAGCCTCTGGTATGTTGGGGATGAAGGGGTGTTCGAGCGCGGGGTTGTGCACGTATTCCGGTAGACGAAGGTATGGTAGCTTACCTGGAGCCAGAGGTTTTCCGGTGTATCGTCCGGGTTCATGAAAGGGTAAATGTCGATTCCAATCACCTAACAACGATAGAGAGGTTAGTTAACCAAGTTTTAGAGTCATGCGTGTGTATGGATATGAACCTCGCAGTCAGGATTTTGCTCTGCTACATCAACGGCCCAAGCTCCGGTGCCATATCCACAGTCTAGCACCCTTCGAAGCCGTGGGATAGGAGGAAAGACCAGGCGGTTATCAAACACTTTGCTGAGAATACGATGCTGAAGTTCCAATCGCTCAGCTTCATCCTATTGACATCAGAGATGAGCTCAAAAGCAAGACACGAAACCAATCTTACTTCGTCCACCGGTTCAAACGAGACCTTGTTATCGATCGAATACTGCTGATACTCACGGCCTTGGATGGAGATAACGCGGAGGTATTCATCGTCTAGTTCCTCTGTCTGCGAGTTCGGGCTCCTTCGGAGACACCAAGTCAGAGTCTCCCCACAAATATCTGGTCAGGCTGGAAGGACGTACGTCATGATTGTACGGCAGGCCCTGTATTAATTCTGTGTCGTCTGGCGAGCCGGCTCAGAAGGAAAAGACAAAGGCTTCATAGCAAGGTGGGATGTTGAAATTCTACCTTGTGGCGGGTGACGCGCGAACTTAGTGTGGTTCGAGTCTTTGTCGAAGCGATCGATGTGGCAGAGCAATCCGTTGGCCTGGGATTACCGCTGGGCACGGACAAAGGACCAGTTAACTTCGCTCTTGAGATGCCCTAGCAAAGGACTATCGACGGGGCACACATTCTTACCCAGGTACGAAACGAACAGATGGGAGAAGACCTTGTTCGGCCTAGAGCCTTTCGCGTCTCAGTCCGATGGGAGCCCACGGCGGGTACATGAAGCAATGCATATGAGCGTCTCTTCGCAAGCGAGGCGAAAGAGAGCTGCAACAACAGATCCGTGACTCAAGGCTCCCGTCCGCTGCCTCCGCATAATTGCCGCTCCTTTCGTCTAACCAAAATACATGTTTACCTTTACATGTATAAGATGATTACATGCAGGCAGATGGCAGGGATAAGACCATGGAGGGGTCGGCAGTGCGCCGCAGAGTGGCACAGTTAACGAATCGCAATGGAGGAATATTGGTCTCACCGGAGAGATCGCCATGGTATGGCCCTAGTCCTCGATCACAGCCCTAGATGGCCAAACTAGTTGCCTGGGAATCGTCTCTGCACTGCTTACTTCGAAACCCCTGACCCCGAGGCATTGGCTGCCCTCGACCATATCCTCGGGGCCGGAAACATGCAGCAAGCCGCCGTCTCATTGTAACGCTCCGGCGGCGGTGGGATGTCAAGCATAGCGAACTCCAGTCAACAACAAAACAACGAGCCCGCCGCATCAGAATTCACGAAAGATCCATTAGTGGGGTTATGCGAGCTTTACAGTATATTGGTGACTGAGAGATATGCACGTCACGAAGTCAACTAGACCCCAAACAGAAATTGGATGGCGAACGAGGGACCAGCCATAAGTGACCGGCGTGTCTTGGAGGGGCAGCGATTTGCAAGGAAAAATCCGCAGGCTCGGTCAGATTCAAAAGAAATTGACCGATCTAGCGATTACGCAGCTGAAGCCTTTTAGGGCTTGAAAAGACCCTTGTCTCTGTGGCTTGATTCAGCTTCCATCTGTCTCTAACGACCCGTTGGTACTCTGTACATGCCGAGATCGAGGAACATGGAATGCAATGATTTCTGTGCTATTGATAGATGTGGCGCCATTGCGACAATAGTCAAACGCGATGGAAATTTTATCTGGGACACCTTTATGCACAGGTTAGTGGGCAGCCCGAAAATGGAGATACTCACATAATCTGCAGCGGGCCCATGGCGTACCGCGAAACCCAGGAGTCTCTGCGTCGATCCAATCTGCAGGATTTCTTGAATTCTTCTTCCCTTTCATCATCTCCGCTCCATGCCTTTGAAGTTTGCTCACCGCTCCTCTGGGCCTTACCTACTGCTTGCATCTTTACTCTGGGCAGTGACACTACTAGGTCTTTCAGATGACCACTCAAGCGGCGTCAAGTCAAATCGAGGACAGCAGGGAGACGAATCTACCTGGAAAGCCAGCCAATGACATCAGTGGGTTATCCTGCGAACCCTCAGTTAGTCTTAAAAGTTCAGAACAATTCGAGGCTTCGAGCGATGGGGCGCTCAAGGATCAATGACCAACGGCTGTGGAGACCTGAAACGGGCTAGTTCTTAACGAGCAATCTCCGCCTGCAAGTGACCTTATAGTGTCTCATTGCATACATTGAGTACAATAACAAGAGCTCAGACTACGGAAATGCTTAACAGAATTGCAGATACTACTTGTCCCGTTAGCCCAGACATGATTGAAACCCACCGGTTGGCTGCAGCTCTGGCCCAGGGACATCGATGGCAAGGTCATGGCTGTTCAGGCGGCATGCTGGGTGCATGTTAGCATGGAGCACTGTTCCTGATTCGAATTGCTGCATAAAAGCGGGACACACTATCCTCAAATCGATAAAGTGCGATAATGGACCAAACGCGCCCTCTGTGACACGTTGTACACACAGTCAGGGCGTTCATGCACGTCCTGGTTCGAACTTTGTTGTTTGGATGCAGATTATACCCAAGTGCTCGGGCCTATACAGAACGAGTTAGTAGACGTCGAAGGAGGGTTTGGTAGGGAACCCAGAGCCACGGTTCACCTTCGGGAAGAGCGCGGCGAGCACAACCTTCTCATTGACCAGTGGTCCACTGTGTGGGACTCCGCCGTGCAACTCGGCGGGGTGTCAATCAGGCCTGCTTTCGGCTAATGCCCTCTGTTGAGGAAATCGACAATTACCGAGTATACTCAGTCCTGACTCCTGCGACTCCTGCCTGCTCTGGCTTGCAGTGGATGCTTCATCCTTACAGGAGCCAAGAGTTCTTTCCACCATTCAAGCAGCATCAAACTACGTAAGTTGTTTGGGAATTGAAACAGCTGAGCTAGAGTTTCTAGGTTCTAATAGACCATCTACTATCACCAAGTCAAGCGTACAGTAATAATGCAAATGTATGTTCTCAATTCCCCAGCCCAAACCGCGCTAAGGAAACAAATCAAGAAAGTGAAATGGCCCAGGCATCCTCCGTCCCAAAGGAAATCATTCCTTGCCCTAGCCTAAGCGCCCAACCCAAGCGCCTCGTAGCACAAAGAGTCGTGAGCATGCATAAAGTTTTGCTAAAACATAAAAGAATGCGTTGAGTAGAATCGAGCCGAACCCTTCACGCTCTCAGATAGTCAAAGGAGACGGGGGAGGATTCGAGCAACTTTGAAGGATCGCTTGGAGCACAAATAGATATCTGCCCCGGTCGTCTGCCCCCAGGAGGACGTCACGACCGCTTCCGCGGAGCGTACACTCCGGAAGTGTTGTTGGGTTGGAACACCTGTTCCGCGCGGAAGCACGAGTAAGGGTGGGTGGGTAGACCTCGCTACATAGGGCATTTGGTAAAAGGCCGCCCTCATGCAATGACGGGTAGATATGACACCGCTAAGTATATCATGGTCGTAAAGCTTGCCCGACGCCTGTAGTCCTGGTCTAACTCAGTCCTCCTTACTGATGGAGCTCAGGGCATGCGCTAGTTTCAGCAAGACGACGCTCTCGGTTGCGGCGAAGTAATTCAAGCTGCGAGAGACATCAGTAAAATTCATGAGGAAAAACTGGTAGAGCTTGTTTTACCTATCCATGAGAATGCGAAGATGGCGACCAAAATGGTCCTCGTATCTCTTCAATACGTCCTCGAGCTTTCCGAGGCGCGCAGGGTCGTAGCCCCGTCCGTCAGACGTGGCGGGGCTTGAGCTTAGCTCTGGGTCGGCTGTGGCGAGGGCGCGGCCTAGTTGTGCTGCGGACCAGGAGGCGAACATTGTGCAGCAGGTCAAGAGTTTTGAGTGGATCTAATTGAGTAAGCTTTTGAGTACTCCAAGGCGGCGAGGGCAATATTATATCAGCGCAACGTACCTTGAGGAGTTTCGCCTGCGTCAGCATGCACTCTTTCAAACAAGTATCTAGGAAATCGACGTGGTCCTGCATCAGTTCGTCGACTGTTCGGTTGACCTGCTTGGTACCATTGTGTGTTACTTCCGACCCGTCTGCATCGGTACCATTCACACGATCCATGAGGTTCTGCCAGTTCGGCTCAATTACTTCCGCCGTGCAAAAATAGAGTAGTTGCTGTACGAATACAAGCATCTTTGACCGCAGGTTCCAAGCGCGCCTCTTCCACAACTCCAGCCGTCGGTCGGATGATTTATGGCGCCAGCCTAGGACTTTGCTTTGGTCCAGCCAGGCGGACGAGAGCATGGATTCGAGATGGCGGAGAGACAACAAATGCCGGAAGATGAGTTGATATCGGAGGACCGTCTTTCGACTGATGACGAGGGATAGCGGGAAGGGAACGGTGTAGTCGAGTTCCAGGGCGTCGAAGCCAACAATATCCTTGTCGTCGTCGCTCCCTGCTTGGGGTGCTTGGTATTTCTCCAGGGCGGCTTCTGGGTTGTCCTGGTCGATACCAGAGACACTGACAACCTGCATGAGCCATTTGGTCAGGCCGACCTTGTTCATCCGGACTTTGACGTCTTCCTTGAACGGATCTTGCGCGGCAATACTGCCCGGTTGGCGCAGGACTAGATCAAGGAGTGATTGCAGTTTGCTTTCGTTGACGCTCTTGGCTGGCTTGCGGAGCTCGGATGCCCCAAGCTCAAGGAAGTAGGAGAAAAAATCGGATCGGTCAAGGAAGAAGTAGTGTTTCAGGGAACGGAAGCGAGTGGTAAGAGAGTTCTTTGTTAACAGGAGGTTCAGTAAAGAGGCGTTGGCATATGTATAGGCGGCATTAACGTTTTCCAGGAAGCGAGGGTCATCGAATGTTTTTGGAACATCCTTAACCGCTTTGCTGACATCCACTCCTCCACACTCTCGCACCACGTTCAGGTATTTTCCAGCTAGAAGAACCTTATCTCGTACGCTATCGAGCTGTGGCGGCACTTCGTTATCGCGGATCGTATATCGCTTCTCCCAGTACTCATCCGTGTAGTCCTCCTCGAGCCTCTCTCGCTTGATCCATTTCTGCTCCTTGACGAGAAATTCTCCATGCGGATCTTTGATCCCTCCGTGGTGAAGCCATTCGTTGAGCATTGTCATGTATGGCCTGCTAGATTCACGAAGAAGAGTTTCTAGAAGCGTTTTTGTGGTCGGATCGCCGGAGAAGGTCGCCAATCGCTCGGTTAATAGCCGCAGTACATTGCCTCCTTTACATATCTTCTTGCTAGACATCGCTCCAGGGATCAAATCTCCTCCTTCTCGAAGTTGCTCCAAGATGTTGTCAACGTCGTCAAAATCGTCAATTGACTCATCAAGATCCTGATCCAAAAGACCGTTACGTCGGAGGAGCTCCTGGCCTAATGAGTACAGCTGAGCTAGACATTGGCCGGTCGGCATGGTATGAAGATGGAGCAGGTGGAGAGTGAAATTCGGATTGTTGAGCAGGTGCGTCTCTAGCTGAGCGACGAGTATCAAATAGTCTTTTAAGAGTTTTCGCACCGCGGCGCATAGGGCATGGCTTACTGCGCCGTATTCCGCGCGACTCTGGAGTTCCACGAATGCCTCTAGGGCACTGTAATGTGTAGCCATCTTCAACATGGACCTTGTAAGGTCCCTTAGGGTAGGATCAAGCCCGGGCGGTAGTTGGAAGGCCGGTCCAGCCAATCGGTCCTTCTCCGTGGTCGGGTCATATTGAGCTTGATATTGGATGTATTGGCCCTCGAATCCCATGAAGACAAACAGCAGGTCCTCCAAGATCGCCTTCTCCTGCGCATCGGTCGACAGTTCGCGTAGGGGTGTAGGTTGAAGTGATTGCGGTAGTGTCGAGGATAGCGGAGGTACGGATACGCGACTAGCTAGGGGCGCAGTGGTGTAGGGCATCAAAGAAGCGTGCGGATTCCATGGTGCTGGTGAGAGTCAATATATTGTTAAGAGGATCTTGAGTTTCGGCGAATGTCTCACCATCTGGAGCCTCTTTTTCCTTCTTCCGCAGATTGGGACTGAGAGGGCCCGCTGTATTAGCTCTTTTTGACCGCGATTTGTCGCCCTCTCCACGATTCCCTGCGCTGGGTGACTCCCTCACTGGGTTCCTCGTTCGGCCTTGTGCCTTGTCTTTGGTCTGGACCACAAGGCGTTCGGTTCGTTTTTCGGACGCGACATGATCCCTGGGGACTTTGCTCTTCTGAGTGGACGTGCTCCCGCGATGATCCATATTTTCTGCCTGCAATGGAGAAGCTGTGCCGCCGCGTTGACCGGGCTTTTCAGCATCGGCGACGCGACTGGACGCAACGCGGGGTCGTGGCGGGTTCATGTGGCTGGCGCGGCGGTCATTGATGGACATGGACCCCCGATAGACAATAAAAGGGGCAGATTATGCATAGATAGAAGAGATTGACAACTTTAGGCGCCGAAGACGAGATCTGTGCTGGTCCTGGTCTTGCGTAGTCCCGATGTTTGGTCGGAGCGGTGGGTGTATGCTGCTGCCTTGATGCCTGAGATCTCCGCCAGGCACTTGCGACTTGCGTAGCAGCGTAGCCATCATCCTCAGAGCTTCATCCAGAGCTTCAGCTTCCTACGTCTTCCCATCTAAACGCCCTGCACCTTAACTGCTGATTCCGAATACTCACTCGGTGCTACACTCTACATTGCATCTCTCGGTCTCCATTACACGTTTCATATAATTCAAAATGTTCATCGCGCGATCGGAATACGGTAAGCTCCATCAGACCTCCTCTTGAAGCCCAATCTGACTCTTCCTTACTAGACCGTGGAATCAAGTACGATATTCTCCCCGTCTAACGTCCGATTTACATTGCAACCAGTCTAACGGTGGTCATTACAGCACCTTCTCCCCGGAAGGTCGTTTGTTCCAGGTTGAATACTCGCTCGAAGCTATCAAGCTCGGTTCAACCGCCATCGGTGTATGTCCTTCGCCCTTACCAGCGTGTCTCAACATGGCTCTTCGTCTATACGAAGCATTTATGAGCTTTTCAACAATATCCGCAGAAAACCCGCTGACTACCTCAACAGGTAGCAACATCCGAAGGTGTCATTCTAGGAGTCGAGAAGCGTGTCACATCTACCCTGCTCGAAGCGTCCTCCGTTGAGAAGATCGTTGAGATTGACCAGCATATCGGATGTGCTATGTCCGGCCTGCAGGCAGATGCCCGGTCTTTAGTTGAACATGCCCGTGTTGAGACTCAGAACCATGCCTTCCACTACGCTGAACCTCTGCGTGTCGAGAGCTGCACGCAGGCGATTTGTGACTTGGCCCTGCGATTTGGAGAGACTGGAGATGACGAGGAGAGTGTCATGAGCAGACCTTTTGGTGTTGCTCTTCTAATTGCTGGTATTGATGAGGATGGTCCTCAGCTGTACGTCGCTTTCCGGCCCTTTGACTTGCCAGCTTTCGAGCCGTTTGGCAATGTTTATCCTACGAATAATATGCGCTGACTCCATCGTTCTTACTAGATATCACGCCGAGCCCTCCGGTACATTCTACCGGTACGACGCAAAGGCCATCGGGTCCGGAAGTGAGGGAGCGCAGGCCGAGTTACAAAACGAATATCATCGTTCTTTGACGCTTCCCGAGGCGGAAACACTTGTTTTGAAGACGCTCAAGCAAGTTATGGAGGAAAAGCTGGACGCGAAAAACGTTCAGCTGGCGAGTGTCACCAAGGAAAAGGGCTTCCGTATCTACAACGATGAGGAGATGGGTCGCGCTGTTGCGCAGCTGGGTGGAAACCAATAAGCGACTAATCAGTCCGCTAAGTCTGTGATGAGGCCGTCATGAAATTTATGTGCTATACATCACAGGGTTATTTTGAACTCACATAGAAAAGAACAATGACCTCGTCCAATGACTGTCAAGCAGTTTATATCTTCATTTACAAGTAATTTGCTAATGCTCAGGAATCAGGTTGTGTGGATAGATGCGACTTTTATATGCTAACCTGGTATCATAGAGGGCGACTCATATATAGTTCTTCCAAACAAACCAATTACCGAATCTTATAAACACAGGGCTTCAGCACACCCGCCTCATCCTCCGGCGACAAACCATTATCCGCAGAAACTGGTTTTTCAATAAACCTCTTCTTCCCAGCAGCGGGAGCCCCAGTGGTAGAGGCATGTTTACCCTTCGTTGGCGCACCGCCCGCCTTGACAAACTCAAGTTTCACAAACATCTTGTTCGACTTATCCACAGTCTCAGACTTGAGCACAAACCCGCGGGTCCTGAAGACGTCGACGAAGGCAGAGATATCAGTCTCGTCGTCCTGTGAGGGACGGGCGTCCTCGGCAAAGATATCCGCCTCGTCAACGTCCGATCCGGCGTCGTCGTCGCCGCCCTTCTTCTTCTTGAGCTTCTTCTTCTCGGCCTTCGTGAGGGTTCGCTTCGCGCCGATTTGGGCTTTCTTGCGCTGCACTTTGCCGAAGCGGCTTTTCACTTCGCTGACCCAGCATTCGCCCTTGCCGTCGCCGCGGAGCACGCGCCATGCTTCTTCGACGAAGGACACCCAGTTTGTGCCCATCAGACTCAAGCAGAAGATTGCGATGTCGGCGGAGCCGTCTTCCAGGGGAAGGTTGGAGATATCGGCTTTGGTAATGGGGGAGTCTTTGGGAGCGTGGAGGTCGAAGCTGTGGAGCTTCAGGTTCAGCTTCTTGGCGGAGGGGAGGAGAGTGCTGTGGAGTTTAGCGTCACCACAGCCAAGGTCGACAATGGTGCATGCGCCGTTCGGTCGTCGTGGTAATGGCAGGCCCCGGGCTTTTTGGTCCGGCTTGTTGCCCTTCTTTGGTGCGGCGATGGCTCCTCTTGTGCGGATGGCGCTGATGTAGCCGTCGACGGGGTTGGAAGGCCAGGACTCCTTGACCTGGCGGGAAAATCCGGCGTGGTATTCTTCGAAGAGTTCGGGGTTCGCGGTGAAGAGCTCAAGGGCTTTGGTTGACGGGGTTGTATACAGAGTTTCGTTAAGGTGACGGAAACGGGATGAGATCAGCTTCTGCCGCATAGCCTGCTGGAGAGGGGTCAGGGTAGCTGTCGTGGGAGGAGGTGCGGCTGGCGCTGTCTCAGTAGCGGCGGCTTCAGTGGAAGTTGCTTGGGTTTCTTCTCCGTCCTGGCCTTGCGATCCTTTGTTCTTATTCTTGTTCTTTCTTCTCCTCTTCGAACTCTTGCTCTCTTCAGCTGCACCATCGACTACAGCTTCTGGTGCCTCGTCCTCTTTTGTATCCTGACCCTGAGTTTGCTTGGCGGCACCGTTCTTCTCTTCCCTCTTGCGCTCCCAGGGCTTTTTCTCCGGCTTGGGCGGCGCGGAGTTGGGCTTTGCGGGCTTCGACTGGCCCTTTGATCCTTCGATGTGTCGGCGATACATCAAATCGACATTTTTCTTGGTGACATTGTCATCTCGCTTGCGCTTGTTTGACTTTGCAGTGTCATCTGCGTTCGGCTTCTGGGACTGGTTGGCTTGGTTCTGGGGCTGCTGCTCACTCTGCTGTTTGAGCGCAGAGGCCGAAACAGACCAGCCGGGGACCGCGAACATGGCTCTGTATAGGAACCGCGGAGTTCGCAGTAAGTATATTGACAGGAATTCGGTCTACTGCCGGTGCCTTGTTGACAGACTTGGGAAGCAACCGTTGAACGAACCAGCAGACTGCAAGAAATTTTTGGTGCTTGCAATTTCTGCCGGATTCTAAAGGCGGTACCATAGGTAGCGCAGGACGCTCCGCCTTTACTCCCTAGTAGCCGAAAGTCCGAGACTACGCCGACAGTCCTGCCACTTGAAAATTCCCACAGAAGCTGGAAAGTGATATTGGGGAGGTCGCCCTATAGGAAGCATTATGTGGTGCTTATCTAGCTCTAGCATGGAATATATGCACAACTGAGATCCGAGCGATCTTAGAATGCACTGTTGAGTGTTGACCTGCCTTGAGGCTTACAGGAAATCTCGACCGCAATGGCCAAAGCAGGGTTCAGCACGTGGCGGATTCTGGACCGTGCACTCAATCTGTTTTGAGTTGACGTTCAGATCAGAGGTCGATCTCCCTCCCCGCAAGCCCCGTGTCATCCTCCATTCCTCCTGGATCAGAATCTCCCCCTGTCTGTTCTGTTCGTCGAGCGCTCTTCCAGATTGACTATGGAACCCGCCCTTCAGAGTGACTCAATTAGCAATCATGGAGACCGGGAACCATATCAGCGCAAACCCGCCGAGTACATTACTGAATCTTGAAACAAAAGTCCCCGATCAACCCACCAACGTAGTGGCGACGCAGCAGCTAGCCGTTGCGAAGGTCCCCAGAAAGCGCACCAAGACCGGCTGTCTAAGTAGGTTTATCGATGAATTGCGCGGGTAAGCCACTGACAGAATGTAATCAGCTTGCCGACAACGTCGCATCAAATGTGGAGAAGAGAAGCCTATCTGCAAAAACTGTACAAAGTCGAAACGCGAGTGTAAAGGCTATGCGCAGCGATTGATCTTCAAGAATCCCCTGGGAATTCCTGGAGTACCAAGCACCATTCCAGCACAACCTGCTCCTCCCTCCAGCCAATTTGAGAGCCAAATCGACTTTAGCCAGACGTCGGCTGGCACCCATGGGCCAATATTGGCCCCAAAAATCCCTGCTGCCTCTAGTATAGAGCACCGGCAATCACGGCCTTCTGTTGACATATCAGCAGATATTCTCAAAAGTGATGCTGCGTTCGCTGATCAGGTCCCTGGCCTACCACCAAGCTACCAACCGGCAAACCTGTCAGCTAGGTTCAGCCAGCCAGGACAGGAGGCATCAGCTTTCGCCCAAAATGTCTATCCTCACTACAGCGTGCATGACTGGGACTCGCCCCAAACCCAAAATCAAGGATTGGCTATCAAAGAGTCGTCGTCGCGCACAGAAACACCACCTCAAGTGTACCAGAATGTTAAGGTATGCCACCCTGCCCGCAGTGCCAATCCGTAAAACTAACAGTTGTATCAGGTTGCTGAATCACCTCCTGCAGTAAATCTACCAACACAGCACTCGGCCGAGCATCAAGCAAGCACGCATGACCAATATCGCTCCCCTTCATCTCAGTTACTATCGCCATTCCACTATATCGAGGATGAAGAGGGCGACTACTACGATGTAGAATCGGACGAGGAACCGGATCAAGTGGCAATGCAGGATTTCAACCAATTGAATATGGTTCTGGCTTCTGCGAATCGCGATGCTACCCAACATCGTTCTTTCACCACATACTTGAACGAGGCCAATATGCTGGCCACCTACCAGCCGGATCTCGGTTCTTCTCCCTTCAACAATCCCAAGACAGCCCGAATTTTCTTACACTTTATACACGCTACTGGTCCAGTACTATCGATATTTGAGCGACATGGAACCGATCAATCGACCATGCTAGGTGCTCCAGTCCCTATGGCGCAGCAAGGACTGTGGACATACACGCTTCCGCTCAAGTCTTTCCAGAATCAAGCATTGCAACAAGCTATACTAGCATTGGGTAGCTTACATATTGCGTACCTCCAACAAGCGCCATCTACTTCCTCGCTCAAACATTACCAGTTTGCGCTTCGGCGGATAGGGAAAGCTGTCGGCCTCCCGATGCAACGAAAGCAATTGGGCACACTGGCGGCTTCGCTGCTTCTAGCTTACTATGAAGTTATGGTAGCTGATCATACCAAATGGAACAATCATCTTGCTGGATCAGCTCAACTAATTCGCGAAATCGATTGGGCTGGTATAACTCGAGACCTTCGCGCTCAAAGACGGAAACGATGGCTTGAGCGGAGCAATACCCACAGCTTTTTTCAGGATGTCTACATGTTCAACAACCCGTCTTCCAGCGACGATTCTTTCGCTGAATTGGAGACCAGGATTGATGAGGATCTCATAGGGTGTTTTCTAGGACGTGCCGTCAACTACGACGAGTTCGGACAGGTTGAAGGGGAGCATGCCCAGCCTCGAAACAGACATCTTTCGCGCAAGGACATTGAGACTTTCCGGACTCAATGTGACCTCTACTGGTGGTATTGCAAGCAGGACTGGTTACAAAGTATTATTAGCGGTGGCCAGTTATCTCTGCCTTATTCTGAATGGGGTCTGTGCCCTCCACGTGCGGGCATAGGGCTGAGAAACGATCTCTACGGGACTGCAGATCATTTGACTCTATTGATGGGCCGACTTGCGGACTTTGGAGTACGGGATAGGAAGCGAAAGATAAACATGGCCAAAGCCACAGGGTCGGGATGGAGGCCGGACGCCAGGTTCGGTCAGTTCATGGGTCGATTTGCACCCAGACCAGGAGGCCCAGGTCAAGGTCCTCCTAATGATCGATCTGGACCACCTGGTGGGCCTTTTGGGCCTCCCGGGCATGGGGCTCCCGGACATGGGGCTCCCGGACACGAGGCTCCCGGACATGGGCTTCCTGGACATGGGCTTCCTGGACATGGGCCTTCTGGACATGGGCCTCCTGGACATGGGCCTCCTGGACATGGGCCTCCTGGACATGGGCCTCCTGGACATGGGCCTCCTGGACATGGGCCTCCTGGACATGAAGGCCCCCAGCGGTCTTCCAGTGGTTCTTCTCCTGAACCACCTCCCTTCTATGGTATGGTTCCGCCATCCNGACATGGGCCTCCTGGACATGGGCCTCCTGGACATGGGCCTCCTGGACATGGGCCTCCTGGACATGGGCCTCCTGGACATGGGCCTCCTGGACATCAAGGCCCCCAGCGGTCTTCCAGTGGTTCTTCTCCTGAACCACCTCCCTTCTATGGTATGGTTCCGCCATCCGGGCCTACGCGATTACCTGCTGCTTTCGCAACTACATCAGACAGAAATGATTCATGTCCTCGCCCCGAAGAGGATGTCGATATGTCGTACGAAGAAGCTGAACGTGAGTGGGAGGGCATTTATGCAGCGTTCGAAGTATTTGCTCAGTCACTTGGCCCCGACTTTGAGCCTTTGTCACCCGAAGCCAGTAGGCCGATCTACTCTCCTTTTGGTCTGGCGACTCAGTACTATACACTCAACATGGCTGGTCTGATGGCATTCTACTATACTGGACGCATGCTTTTGTTACGACTACATCCTTCAATGCCTCCTTGGATGCACGTGGCAGCAGGGTTTGCGGCCGCGACAACAGCCGAGTACGCTCAGACCATTGGAAAGATCGCGGCGGGCATTTACGGAGCACAAACCGGTCAAGGTGGCATTGAGGGGTTCAGTCCAGTAGTTGGATCATGTTTGATAGATGTCACGGTACCGATCTTCTTTGCAGCAGTGCAATACACAGCGCCGGATCAACGCAAGTGGATCATTGCTGTCCTACGCGACATCTCCCGCTATACGGGATGGAAGTCTTCCGATGCAGTTGCTCACGGGTGCGAGCGGTCATGGAGAAACGCTGCAATGCAAGGACGTGGTCCTCCCTACAACCAAGACGGGGGTGTGCAGAAGCCACCGGTCTGGAAGTATGCGGAGTACGAAGCCAACAAAGAACGGCGATTCATTATGGCCGAGCCCTACGTTTGGGCAATGGGGATTCTGAGTCTGGATGATAAGGACTTTGGGGAGTGATCAGGCCGTTTGAATTCGTCTCAATACTCGGTATAGTGGCATCGGGGCGTTAGAGCACATGTTTAGGAAATCTCCAGGCAGCTTTCGGTCACTTGACAAATCATTTACTTGCTTATCGCAATGCATTCGATGACAACGTGGATGAACCACAAGCCATGCAGACGGATGTGCTGTCGTATTGATTCCTTGCTTCACTGACCGCACTGTAGTTGTCCTCTCATAGCCGTCAGTCCGCTGCTACTTGGTACCTGCAGCACCGCCATGCCGGCGATCTCCACGCCAATAATGGCAGGCGAGGTCATGGCGCAGCCACATGGCCGAGGACAATTCATTAGCCCTTTTGGTCTCAGTGCAGTGCCAGCGCTTACCATGGAGCCAGAACCAGTGGGTGAAAAACGCCCCCGGTCCAAGTCTCAGGTACTAGCGTAGATCATGACTGCGCGAAACAGGACATGCATGGGCCAGCGCTTTGGGCAGCGTCTGCAAGGGCCGGTCGGATGTACCGGTGCGGGCCTATGGATGCTGATAAACAGTCAGAGTTTGGGTGCGTGGGAGACTGTACACTGCCTTCCATACGGCATGGATTGAATGAGGAACAAAGCAAACCGTGAGGCGCAGACGGAAAGAGGGAAAGATTACCGTAACAGATTGTATCATATTTACGCCTGTGGCTCTATATTTAGTATCGAGGCTCCCCCGGACTCAGGACGTCATCGCTCGATTATAAATTTCTCGACCAGGCAGCCTCTACGCTTCTGCTCGTCAGCGCTTCTACCTTTTTTGTGTCCTCAGGCCTGTTGGAAATATCGTCGTCGCTCAGTCCTTTGTGAGCTGAACAGCCCCTCTCAAGTCGAACTCCCCATTGTCCTTCTCGTCCACGGTTCTTTCTACCCCACCAAGTCACGCCAGCCTGCTGCCTACGGTCCGTTCCTGTCACCCGCCAGCGTCACCCACGGTACGCTCACACTGACCCCTTGGGTCATCCGATACTATGCCTCGCTACTCCGAGCTGGACAGCGAGACCGACTACTATGCTCGCGAGTCGCGCGGCCGTCATCACTCCCGCGGACCTGCGGTACTCGAGCGCCCAACCCGCAAGGATGAGTTCCGCTGGGACTCTCGCCTACAGGAAACCGATCGCTATGGGCCTCCTGCTCGCCGGCCAAGCAGACACTACGATGATGACCACCTCCGCCACGGAGGCGCACTGGTCCGCCATGAGCGCCGTCACGCCGAGAGCCCCCCTCCACGACCTAGGATGCTCAGACGACAGTCTTCTTTGGATACATATGATCGCATTCCCTTGCGCAAGATAGACGAGTACTACCGTGGCTATTTACCCAAGGGTGCGCCTAGCCCACCGCCGCTGCGCCGACGAGCTCATCGCGACGAGATCGAGACCATCCAGGTCCCAGCGCGGGAGACGCGGTACAAAGAGACGGTTGAAGAGATTAGACCCTATCCGCGCAAGGGAAAGACTCGCATGCCGGATTATCTCGTCAGTACTAAGGCAATTCGTGAATTTGGTTATCCCTATGAGAGAGAGGTATGGCTACTCAGACCGGTGGGGTTTATTGATACTGACAGATATTAGGGTGATCTGGTCATCATCCAGCTCGCTTTGTCGAAGGAACAAATTGACGCTATCATTGAAAGAAGTCGCGAGTTGAAGCGTCAACCGGAAGGTACCAACCACGTGCACTATTCCCTTTGAGCATATGTGCTGACCCTGCTTAAGTCATTCCTATAAGAGCACGATCCCATGTCCGGGCGACATCCAGACGCAGAAAGGTAGAGACAGTCACCATGGGGCCCAGGGCAAGCGAGACTCTGATTATCGAGCCATCGCCTGAGCGATACGTGTCGCCGTCCCGCCCCTACGACTACTCGACGACTACAACGAAGAGGATTGTCTCACGCTCGCGATCAATCTCGGTCAAGCCACGTCGCCGCCGCTATTCGTCACCACCCCCGCGCATGGTAATGGAGCGTCGCTCCGGCCACATCGAGAACCCAGGAGCGATCATGATTGTGAGCCCGCGGGATAGCGATA
Source organism: Aspergillus mulundensis (assembly GCF_003369625.1). Classification (NCBI taxonomy): domain Eukaryota; kingdom Fungi; phylum Ascomycota; class Eurotiomycetes; order Eurotiales; family Aspergillaceae; genus Aspergillus; species Aspergillus mulundensis. The sequence continues at coordinate 3,441,711 of NW_020797889.1, forward strand.
GCGATCTTAATGATTGGGAGATCGACAATTACAGACCACCTTTTGACCCGACCACTGCGCTTTACGGTGATGTGGATGGCGATGAAGAGGAAGTGCTGGAAGTTAAGCAGAAACGCAGAGGTATGCATTCAATGCAGTTTCCAGATTTATAGATCATTCGATTGACATTTGAACTAGGTCCGCCCGCTCGAACCCTGCGTCGCATGCTTGCGACGATGACTTAAGATGCCTTTGGTCTCTTTGATTTTTGACGATTTTCCTTAAATGTTTGCTAGATTTCGTGATTATCTTCAGTTTTTCTTCTCCGTCTTTCTTCGGCATGCTTGATGGATGGGAGTATGTATATGATACCAGGTTACGGCCATGACTGCGCTTTTTTGCTTCTCTAGCCAATGTACTTTGATAAATACTTCATACTACGTATGTCTCGACTCTCGAATAATATAGACGTCCAAAGTAAGCATTTATAGTAAGCTGTCACTTGACATAGTGTCCGCATGTGACAGTGGCGGTGCAAGGCGGTGCGGGAGGCCTCGACTCGCTGTGTCCACACCAACCATTCTCCCTAAACAAACTACGCACAACAACTCTATCACTACTGCAAGCCGAACCCTTTCATTCCCTTCATTAACCAGCTGGACTGTTGCGACCTGTATCAAACATGGATAAGTTCCAAGCATTCGGCAAGAACTTCAGGTGAGATAACGGCAGCCTACTTGTTTAACTGTACCTCCCGACCAGCTTGCAATGGCCTGCGTTACTGACATGAACTTAATGGAACTGTTTTCCGGGACAGTGCGAACTTCACGCCCTTCGCTGCGCGCACACAGCAGTTGATCCGAGAACAACTCGGCCAGGTCGAAGACAAGACCCAGCTCCCTGATGAGTACATCGAGCTCGAGAAGCGCGTGGACGCCCTGAAGCTGGTGCACCAGAAGCTCCTCCAGGTGACGTACGCTGCTGCCTATCCGCCCAAACCCAGTGACAATAAGTAACGCTGTATCTGCAGCTCCCAATACTCCAACGAACCCTACGACTACCCACCCAACATCCGTGAATCCTTCAACGACCTCGGCCGCACCATCAACGAGAAAGTCCAGCTCCTCTCGCAGGCCAGCACCCCCGCCGAGGCCCAGGCCGCCCTGACCGCTCCTCCCGCCGCCAAACCCCAGCCCAAGACCTTCAGCCATGCCATCGCGCGCGCCTCGCTAGCTGGGTCCCAGACCCTGTCTAGCACCACGGCCGGCGAGGACCCGCTTGCGACTGCGCTGGAGAAGTATGCGCTTGCTTCGGAGAAGGTGGGCGAGGCCCGTCTGGCGCAGGACGCCCAGATCCAGTCGCGCTTCCTGGCTGGGTGGAACACCACCCTCAACACGAACTTGATGTTTGCCGCGAAGGCGCGCAGGAATGTTGAGAATGCTCGTCTTATGCTGGACTCTGTCAAGGCGAAGCATGGTGGTGATGGGGACCACCTGAGCGAGGAGGCTCGCTCTGAGATCGAGCAGGCGGAGGATGAGTTTGTCGGACAGACAGAGGAGGCTGTGAGCGTTATGAAGAATGTACGTTTGCGACCGCGAGTTGAAGATAAGGTTGCGGTTAAGGCTAACTATGCTCTTCAAGGTCCTTGATACCCCTGAACCCCTGAGGAACCTGGCGGACCTTATCGCCGCGCAGCTGGAATACCACAAGCGATCTTACGAGATTCTCAGCGAGCTGGCTCCTGTCGTTGACTCGCTTCAGGTTGAGCAAGAGGTATACCACTGATCTCGCTTGCAGAGATGCTACTTCACTGGCAATACTAACTTGGCTTAGGCCAGCTACCGTAAGAGCCGCGAGGGTGCCTAGGCGGCTGATTGGAGTTCATAGCTAGGATCAGCGAGCATCGTTTTTTGTCTACTTTATCCCTATGTCTCTTTTACACGTGTGCACCTCCGTGATCTACGTATTTGGACTTCTAAGGACGTTTGATATCCCTTGACGATAGGCTCGTGGTTAATCACCGCAATCCTTCGTCAATTATAATCCATCTCTCATGTTACACTCTATCCAAAGTCTTGAAGTATGGAACTGTTCCCTAATACTATAGTCCGTAGGGACGCCTCTGATAGCAAAGTCATCGCGTCGGCAGAATCTTGAACCCGAATTTCACTTAGTCATTCCTCTATACGCAGGAACCGTAGTTCATACGTCCAGTGCAGAGATCTCGAATGCTTTATCAAATTTAGAGTAAAATATAGACTCACATATTACATGGTAGAGCTGCGTATACCGGTAAACGTACCGCACCGCCACACACCGCCACACAGCGGGAGCCCCATCCGTCTCGATGTGGCAGCATCGGGGAAGCTCCATCAGCAATTGAATCCATTATCCGAGACCAACGTCAACTGGTCTCACAAGAAGTACCGAAACACCTGCCTAACATCCACTAAATCCCATCCGCGCGCAGCTCTCTACCCGCAGACGAAACCGCATTCGAAGCCGAAGGCGTCGACAGCCTCCGCTCCCGACGAGCTCCATCCGACGCCGCAAAGCAACCAGCTCACTCCCCCAACCATCAACGAACTTAGAGCCGGAGTTGACGATTCTCGCTACCTGACTGACTAGGCCGGCCCAGTCCAGTCCAGTCCATCCCGCTTCGAACCTCCCTCGTCTCCATCTGTATTCCGAGCCGATTCACGAACAGCATGGCAAACGGGTACGAATACCTCTTCCCAGCCGGTCCGATCCAAACCACGAGACCGGGATGGAACAGGAAGACATCGTGGAATCAAGAGCGGAAGCGGAAGCTAATATCTTTTGTCGCAGCTGGAGTCTCATAATCGGCCTTATCGTCGTCGTGGCCGCCGCCGTCGCGGCTTGGGTGTTTAGTCCGAAGGGCGATAACCAGACGTATGCTTACCCTGCCCATCTACACATATGCCATATGCGTGTGATATATTGGCCAATGGACAAAGGAGGGACTGGACAGTGCTAACGAACAAATAACGCAGGCTCTGGCGAAGCACGCTCATCCTCTCGATCGCGAGCTGTTATTTGATGTGGGGTATGTTTTCTCCTACGCCTTGCTTCGCTTGGTTGCATTGAATCTAGAAGGGTGTACTGACTGTGAGCAGCGATTACGTTCCTGGCGCAGTGGCATCCGCTTATTGCGCCGAAGAGGGCGGATATTCGGCCTGATCGGGTGCCGCAGTAGGGGGTTGTCTGGTTTGATTCGTTGGTTTGGGGACGGGTTGGGAATTGCTTTGGTCTTGGTGGTTGGATGGGTGGTTAGAGGGGGGTTGGATGGGTGAGCGTCTATGTCTACAGCGTACTCTGCATAGAAGAGCCAGATGAGGACGGTATGGATGCATGTCCCAAGGGACGGTATTATGTTATGTATAGTTATTTTCTATTTCGTTTTGATAATCTATATCCATTGGCGTTTGGTGCTTTGATTAATATAAGTAGACGGGCACTTCACGAACTCTGGAGTGTGATAGTTGAAGGTCATCCGACGCCCACAGCTCCCAGGATAACCTTCTGGACTGTCCACCTAGCCATCAACCCCGCGACCGCCAGCGCCATAGCCCGAAAATATCCACATCCCAGGAGGATATATAAAGCCTCGATGTTGCTCAGCAGCACAAGGTGCGCATCCGCAGCGCCCAACGTGAACAGCGAACTCACCAGGTCCACGAGACTTATTACGTAGCTCGTGGGTATCCCGGATGGTATGACACGGATCAAACCTTCTAGTAAGGATGCGGAGACGGACGACGGTGGCTCGACTGATGTATTGGAGCCGACTGAACTAGGTATCGCAGAGACTGTGCCGCCTAGCGCTCGCTGTGCGATGTTCGACTGTGCTGTGGATGCTGCACCCGTGATCGAACCCGAACTGTAGGTCGAGCTGGAGCTGGAGATGCGACCATCGGGTCCCCATATAACAAGAAGGATCGGGAAAAGTTTCGCGCAGCTGCTCACGAAGAGCGCGGTACTAATTGCCGTCGGAGTAGTCTGAGATGGTGGGGAAAG